>NW_028301619.1:9375000-10000000 GCF_987345545.1 Pholcus phalangioides
TAAAGTTTGGTGAATAGTCCTGTAACATTAAGGTAGATGAAATGTTAACGAAAGTTACCTTACTGTCCTTCAAAATAGTCACCTCCCATTACTATGCACCGCTGAGATCTCCTATACATGTCCTGGAAACTTTGCAAGAAGTCTTCTTTTGGGATGGAGTTCAAAAGCCTCGTCACGTTTCGTTGGATGTCAGGAATATCGTCAAATCTCTTTCCTTTCAAAGTGAGTTTGAGTCGTGGGAATAGGAAGAAGTCTGGAGGATTGAGATCTGGCGAGTATGGTGGATGTTCCATTTGCACCACCCCCCTTTTTTGCCAGGAACTGTTTGACAATATTGGCTGTGTGAGGGCGAGCATTGTCGTGAACAAGAAACCATGAACCTTGTTGTACGTACTGAGGTCGTACCCTGTGTAGACGTTTCATGAAACGGGTCAAAATTTCAATGTACCTTGCAGCATTCATCGACGTTCCCTCAGGTAGAAATTCCTTGTGGATCATGCTTTGACTATCAAAAAAGATGATTAGCATTGTTTTGATGCGTGATTTTTCTGCTCTGACCTTTTTCCGACGAGGTGATGCAGGAGAACGCCATTCCATGCTTTGCCGTTTCGTTTCAGGGTCGTACCTGAGACACCAGGACTCATCCTCAGTGACCTTTTGTTCGTTCATTTTCCTGTTCTCAGTTAAGAACCAACGCACTAAACAAGCACTTTGTAAAACAAGTCTTTCACGGAACACAAACGACGTTCAACTGAACAACGGTGGCGGCAGATGGTCAACACCTGCCGCTACGCATGTGCAGCACTTTGCTTCGCCAGTGTTGCCAAATCGGCCGTTCTGACTTCATTCACAGAACTTTATTGTCAGAGGTTGTATATTTTTCAGTAAATATATAAATGTGTTCAACTTAATTATATTTCTTTTAGATTTATTATATGTGTTAAATTCTCAGTGTTAATAGGTTTCTTTGCAAGCTTTCTGTACTAGTAAACAATGAAAGTAAAAGAATCTAGTTAGCCTATGAACTGGAAAAGTAACCTTTTTTTCAATGAACCTTTGAATTGAATATGTTTTTAGAAATAAATTATTTATTTAATTCACATTTACACCAGTGAATGATGGGAGGGGGGTTATTACCATACTTTCATATTTTTCTAAAGATACCCTCTTTCACTGATAAAGGACCCAGGTAAATTAAGGTACAGCGGCATCTTTGCTTATTTATATATCAACCCATTGATGCTTTACATTTTGTTTAAAATTTCCGAACGACTTTAGAATTTATATAAAGGAAAGTTTTCTTTTCATAGTTATCTAATTATTTTCCAGGGATTTGATATACTGCCAGAAGGTGGTATCACATTAATTTCTAAAGTCTTGCAATCATCTCTGAACATTGATGTGAGTGTAATGATGGGTGCCAATTTAGCTAATGAAGTAGCATCTGAGAAGTTTTGTGAATCTACTTTGGGTATGAATGATTTAGTTTATTTGTTATCGTAATTTTTTTGAAAATTTTGTATTCTCAAAGTCTGTGTGCACTTAGTCTTGGTAAATGGGGATATAAGATTCAAAGATAAAATAGTTAAAATGCTAATACAAATTAATGCATAACAGGTAAATTGCCCAACAATGTCACTGAAAAATAAATATACAGGGTGGTCTAAAAGTCCTTATGATTCACAGGGCTCTCGCTCATCCTACTTTTTGGTTAAATGTCCCTACTTTCTCGGTTTTGTTCTACTTCCTAGTTTTTTCTTACTGTTTCACCAAATCCTATCAACAAAATTTGTGTAACTGGTTTTAATTGAACAGAAACTCATTGATATGTTGCCAGATATTACAAATGTAGTAGATTGTAATTAATGAATTTGCTAAAGCTCAAATTGTATTGTTTTTAAGGTTATTTGTGGGGGGTGTATGTGAACAATTTGGTTTATTAATTTTTCTTTTGCTTAGTTTGAGGGTTCAACAAGTAGAGTAGTCATTAAAAACTGTGTGGATAGAAAAAATAATTTTTTATTTACTACTTCATGGTCTTGGACAGTAACTAACATTCCTCATTCAAAATTATGGTGCACATTTTGTGTGTAGGTGAAACAGTTTGCATAATAAAGCAATTTAATCAGTGCCATCTTAATGCATGAGCCCACCTGGGCACGGCCTGGGGACCTCAGAAAAATCAGAAGAATTTTTTGTTAAAATTTTATCTGCATTTGCAAAATTTTGAGTGGACAATTTAGCTTCCTAGTGGTCAGCAGCTGAGAACTGATACAATAGGTATGTGATATCCTCAAAATGAGAAACATTATAGGTACCCACTTCAGAGGCCTAGAAAATATTCCAGCAGTTCTACTGAACTGTATAGGCCAAATGACCTCATTTTGCTTAGCTAGACAGGACACTTTTAGTTGGATTAAGAATCGTAAGTGCCCAGAGTCTGTGACAAAGGCTGTTTTATCAAAATCTTAGTCTGACGGGAACTTTCCAATAGCTTGATGCCTAATCAGATGTAAATGAAAAGTTGAGTTCCCATTTTTTGGAGAATTTGATTGATGCTTGGCAAGAGTGCTGCAATTTTGTTGACTTTTTTGTAGTTAAACTACAAACCTCCAACTTCTTCAGAAAACAAGGGGAACTCCAATCGGTAGAAGCTAGTTCTATTATGTCATCTTTCAACATTTAATCAACCTGCTTCTCTACCAATTGCTTTTTCCACTGTAAGAGTAAAAACAGTTTGCCCTCAGTAACAATCATGTGCTTCATAACGCGTATCCTACCCATAGACGGAGATAGACTTGGAAGTCTGGGGGGGCATGATGATGATGTCAATTCATATATACATTAGATCAGTCGACTCCACCTTTGACGCTGAGGAGCAATGCCTCCCCCCCCCCCCTCCCGTATCTCCGCCCATGATTCTACCAGGCTTGTCCCTAAACAAATTTTGAAATTTATATAATTCCTAACAGTCATCTCTTTTTTTTTTAACCAAGATTCCGAATTTTGCACTAATTGGTAAAATTTTCCACATCACCTTTGTGACCTCCTTTTGGCTCATGATGTGTGAGATCAACATAGATTTTGGCTCTGCTTAATTCAGGGCTGAACAAATCCCAGGTACCAGGTCGTATTGGCACCTAAAATTTTCTTTATGTGGTCACTAAATTGCAGGGTGAGAGCAGCACAAAATGTTTATAATTTATAGCATTAATCTGCCGACATGAAAGAATGTCACTATGTACTGAAAAAGTCAAAAGAAACATTATTTTGTACCTTTCTCTCTGGGTAAACATGTTTTGGCGCCTCGATTTTTTTTTAGATTTTTTCAGCCCTGGCTTTATTCTAAGATTAATTAGACCTAAAAAAAACTGAATTAATTTCAGACTTTTTTCTCCTCACCC
The DNA here is from genome assembly GCF_987345545.1 of Pholcus phalangioides. Classification (NCBI taxonomy): domain Eukaryota; kingdom Metazoa; phylum Arthropoda; class Arachnida; order Araneae; family Pholcidae; genus Pholcus; species Pholcus phalangioides. The sequence continues at coordinate 9,378,405 of NW_028301619.1, forward strand.
AAATAACAAATAATTTTATTCTACTTGTTTAAATATTAATATATTTATTTATTCATATAGGTAGGAGCCCCAGAATTAGTACAGTACATAGTTTTTTGGCAGTTCAGTCATAACCTTGGATACACGTGTGCTCAACTGGTTTATTTCAAATTAAAGGTGTCCCAAAATTTCAGTCCACTATTTTTCTTGTGGCAACGATGCATAACAAGCTTGTCAGTTGAAAAGCATCCAGTGTAAACTAATATCCTCCCCATCTGAACTGCTTAACCAAGTTCTGGAACTCCCTATTAGGTTTTGTACTGCTCCTGGTCCAGTGGCTCTAAATTCTGTTAACCTCTGCTTCAGTTTTAATCTTTTCGAGCTCGTACATAATTTCATCCTTCTAGTCTCTCTCCTTCTGATACTGATAATGTTCAATTGCTTCTTACATATTCCTTTGTTATAGTCCCCATTTGCTAGTGTTGTATTTTTCAGACGTATGACTGAGAGCTCATTCAGACCCAGCTTCTTTCTTTGTATCTTCACAAGTCTTCCTTGATTTCTTTTACTAAATATGCCATATTTGGCATTCAATGTCCACTGCGGGGCCATCATTTCAACTTTTTCCGGGGGAGGGGGCAAAGAACACGTACTCAATGTGTATATATATATACGTCATTTTTAGTGTATTTTAAAAAGCTGGGGGCCCCCCGGCCTGCTTCACTGCTCTTTCAAATCTCCGAGTCTGGGTGACTCACCTGAACAATAAAATGATTGTGATATCTGGATAACAACAGCTAACTCCAACAAAAATAATATGGAATTCTTCTCTTCATGTCAGAGTGACACACGCATCTAATTTCTGTGAGCCAGGATGGTTCTCTCACCACCAAATGTACTGGATGACTTTTCTTCAAATCGTGGAAACGCATAACTGATCCGGTCTATTGCACCAGTTAAGCCAAGTGTACATCCACAAAACTGTGCAACACAAAAAGCAGTTTTGAGGTTTGGTTAGCAAAGCGTGGGCGATTTTAATGGTCAGTTTTGCATATCCAAACCCTAAAACCACTTTTTGCACTGCTGAGTTCTATGTAGTTCTATGGGTGTGGACCCAGCTTAAAATGTCTGTAGTTCCTTTTGCTGATTGAAGACTTTGGGATAGAGTAAAGTAGTTATGCAGATTTTAAAGGTATAATATAACTTTATTCTTTTCCAAGATAAGCCATCATACACCAGCTCAAGTCAACTCTCCTTAATTCAAGATCCAAAAGCAGAAAATGCTAAAATCTGTGACACATGGTGCAAAACAATCTTGAATAATTTAAAGAAAAGTGTAGAAAACACACTATTACGGAAATTTTTACTGCAGAACATTTCCAGTCAGCTGAGGGCTCATTGGAGAACAATGCAAAACATTCGGCATTGGGGATTCCAGACAACTTATTAAATTCCAAAATGTGATGTTTCTTTTTAAAAATTTTTCCCTTCTTTCCATCTCTCGATCTTTACAGTAATTTTATTCACAGTTTTCCAAAAAAAATATTGAGCTTGAAAACAAAAGATGTCATAAACTTATTGTAGGGATTTGTTACAATCCACCCAATAGGGATCCAAACTATATTGCCAAATTTCATGATGAAATTTCCTACATGTGTAAGTGTAAGAAGGTTGTCATTTTAGGGGATTTCAATTACCCAGGTATAGATTGGGAGAATCTTTCAGCTAGAGATCAATATGAAAGAGACTTTCTTAAGTTGGTGATCGATATGTTTTTGTATCAGCATGTATCAGAAGCCACTAGGGGTACTGTTATTTTGGATTTAGTTCTCACTAGTTTTGAGGATCTTGTTGAACATGTTGCTTGTACATCTCGCCCCCCCCCCCCCCATCATTCATGGATAGTGTGCATAACCTTCATCTTGAAAAGAAAAAAAACACATTCAGAGAGTATAAAAGTGGACAAGGTGACCTGTCATTGTTTACTGATAAAAGAAAGACATTGAAGAAAGCGATAAGAGATAGTAAAAAAAGAAGTTGAATCTAGGTTGGCAGATAACATTGGCTGTGACCCAGAATCATTTTTTAGATACATCTATAATGTATGAAAGGGGACTGTTGGCCCCCTCTCGATAAGAGGGTTTAGGGTAGAGAGCGATGTAGTGCTTTCAATGACTTTTTTGCATTGGTTTTTAATAGAGAAAATTATATTCAATGTATGGATGTTGCATGAGGTGATAAAATCCTCAACAATATTCAAGTGGAAGACATGGAGGTCCTAAATCTTCTAAAATATGTATGTGTAAACAAAGCACCAGGATCAAAAGATATCTATCCCAGGGTCCTCAAGGTAAGTGCTAATGAATTGTTGGGGGCCAGTTGCACAGATTTACAGGAGTAGTGTTGGCTGAGGGTATTGTTCAAAGTAATTGGAAGCTTGCTAATGTTGTTCCGATATTTAAAAAGGGTAGTAGAGAGGCTGTGTCCAATTATTGTCCAATGAGTTTGACAAGCTCCCTCTCAAAAATTTTGGAAATTATTATCAAAAGGCAATTGGTGAAGTGAATATACGAGAATAATGTATTGTCAGATAATCAGCATGGGTTCAGGAAGAGGAAGTCATGTGTAACTAACCTCCGTTGCTTTTATGATCACGTGACTAGGGCTTTCTGTAAGGGCAAAAATGTAGATGTTCTTTACCTAAATTTCCAGAAGGCATTTGATCGGGCCAAACACGATAAACTCTTGAAGCGTTTACACGAGATTGGGATTGGGGACAACATCCTGAATTGGACAGAATCATGGTTGAGAGATAGGTACCAACAGGTTATGGTGAACAGAGAATTCACTGATTAGGCAGGCGTCACTAGTGGCTTTCCTCAAGGAAGTGTCCTGGGTTCCATACTTTTCAGTTTTTATCTATAAACTCGATCAGGGTGTTAATGGGATTGCTAGAAAATTTGCAGATGATGTGAATCTAATGGGGATAGTCAAGAATCGAAGCGACAGTGAGTTGCTCCAGATCAACTTAAACAGGATTGGAGCATGGGCAAATGAATGGAGCATGATGTGTTAAGTGCATAGTCACTCATTTTGGTTTGAACAACCCACGTTTCTCTTACAAGTTGAATGGTGTCACTATTCCGGATTCCACTAGGATCACCAATTTGGGAATTCTCATTGACGAGCAGCTTAGATTTTTCTGAGCATTGTTCAGCTGTGGTCAAAAAATTGAATAGAATGTTTAGTTTCATTTTCAGAAAGGTCTCTTCACGTTCTTCTAAAGTCATTCTTCCGATTTTTTGAGGCTTAGTTCGACCTGGACTGGAGGACTTTCAGAGCATAGGCGTACACAGAATTTTCTCTATGAGGGGGTTTCAGTTCTTTTTTCTTCTCAAGGTGGGGGTTTTTACATTTTTTCCTGCAAAATAACACTAATCTCGGCTTGGGGGGATAGAACCCCAAACCCTCCACCCCTCCCCCCTTTGCATACGCCAATACTACAGGTGGCACACAGAGTTAAACAGAGAGACTTCATTTTTTGAACATGTTTACATTGGATGCATGCAGGTGTCGGGGAGATGTGATCAAAGTGTTAAAAATTTTCAACAGCATGGATAGGATGGACCATGAATTATTAATACATCGTCAAGCGACTGTTTTTACAAGGGGACACCAGTATCGATTGGTAGGAACCCGGGTTCGAGCCCCACCATCACTACAGTGGTGGTCGGCTGAAGTTGGTTTTCTGTGGCTCCCAACTTCAAGGCGCAAATGCGAGCCGATCTCCCCGTTAAGAAGTCTCGCCAGAGAGAGCAACAGTCCTACAAACAGTACAAATATTCAGTCATTACACTTCACTCCACTTCTGAGATACTGGTGGCAGCACTAAAAATCATACAAAACACTAGATACGCACTCAGACTCTTATGTATACATACTTACACTTCCGGCACAACTCACTAAGTAGTAAATTGCCCATGGCAATAGACTTGAGTTATAGACATGAGACCCAAAAAAAAGTATCGATTGGTAAGGGACAATTCTATGTTACAGTATCACAGGGAATTTTTCTCTAATAGGGTTGTTAATAAATGGAATAGCTTACCCCCGGAGGTAGTAAATTGTAACACAATTGACATGTTTAAAAAGAAATACAATAAACATTTTGGGGTAAATCAAGAAGCTATCTATACTTGGAATAAGACAACCATAAGTATTCTTTATGGGCATTGTATAATATTTTATCATGTATATATATTGTTTGTAATTGCATTTTTAATTGGATTGATGTATCTTTGAAATATATGACATCCATATTTGTTATGAGCATGTTTTTCTCAGCCACCTCGTTAAGCATTTTGCCTGTTGTGGCATTGTATTTGTATCAATGTGTGTCTCTCAGCTAAACTGCTTGTTAAGAAGAAAAATTATGAAGAAAGATGATTTTCTTTGATGTCCTAAATTGACTTTTATTCTTATCAACATTGCATAATTTTGTATTTCTTAAGTATGATGTTACTTAGTTGATGTGTATATATTTTTTAAATCTCTTCCTTCACAGGGTGCAGAGATGCAACCACAGGCCAAATGCTAAAGAAGCTTATGCAAACAGATTATTTTAGGATTTCTGTGATAGATGATGTAGAAACCATAGAAGTGTGTGGCGCATTAAAGGTTCCATGTTTTAATTCTCTTTTTGTTGCTTATTGTAATTGTTTTCTACCCTTAACAGCAGGGTTGGGTTTTTGACATGACCAGCATCAGAAACCTAAATAATGTTTTCAGATAATATTTTGAACACAATAAGTATATAACATAATGAGAAACTTACTTTTTTTTGCACATTGTTTTTTTTAACATCAATTTGTTACAATAATTAAAGAAAAAATTAATTATAATTGGCAACTTTTTGAATTTTTCAACTTACTCAGTCAAGAACAGATATATAATTTTATATTCAATTTTATCCAAACTACTGATTACCTGTGTTCAATTTACTAAGTGAAATAGAGCTTTTTATTCAAGATATGTGAGAGGAGATCACAGATCAGCATTATTTTATTTTTACCTCAGAAGCTAACTCAGTATTAAAACAGTCAAAAACTTATTGTCAATGTTGTCAAATAGTTTTTTAACCTGATATGTTAAATAGCTAAGCACTTACTTATATGTAGATTAAAGTGTTTTATATTTTGAATTATAATTACTGAGAAATATCTATTTTGATATTTTAAATTTTCTGATCTGCCAAAAATTTTATTCCGTATAAAAATTCTCGAGCAAGATCTGTTAATACACTAATTAAACTCATTCATTCTCAACTAAAAATCTTAGCTCAGGTTGTATAAATCCAGTTTGTAAGAGTATTTTTATCAAAGCAGAGCTCGGTGGACTTGATAACCAAAGCATTGTTTTGCACGTTTAAATACAGCTTTAATTGGAAAACCATTGCATTATAAATACTAATAAATATACCATATCATAGTTGAACTTAGTCATTTTTACTTTTGCACTAAATATACCATAACACCAAGTGGCACAGTGGTAAGATGATTGTTCTCCACTATGAAGATTACTGTCAAGGTCCACGGATTTGAATCTATGCAAACAAGAAACAGGTTCAAGAAACAAGTTCTTTATCCACCGAGCGTGGGCCAACCACAGTGGCCTTCATTTCCCACCCAACTGGTTGGAAATTGCCGTATGGCAGTATATGACTGGAGTTGGTGGCGGTAGAATAGTAAATATGCAACAAATGATTGTTACATTCCTGGTTTTTTCCCAATAAATAAATCATTAGCGAACGTCAATAAAGAATAACTTTTTTACACTTAAATCATGTATTAACAATGTTAATTTTAAAGTTTACAGCTAAGCCATTTTAAAATTAAACAACACAATCCAACAATTTTTCCTTTAGAGTTTTAGTGTTAAAAATATCACGGTTATTAGAATGTTCTCACCCAATCAGTCTGACAGGACATCTTTCAGGGCATCATTATCACAGAAACCACCGCTTCATTATTCAGTCGAATAGTCCAAGCGCTTTAGCATCTCCCAGAGATGCAAGTCCCACAGGAGCAGTGTTGAGAGAGAGTCCTGAAACCTGAAAAACCAGACACACTCCCACGTTACTATTCCTGTGGAAAATGAGAGAGTCTAGAGAAGATGTAGTTAGGTCTCAGTGTTCCTCAGCTAGATCCCATTACTGATGAGATACTGGCTTTTACATGGAAGCCATTACCTTCCAGTTGACTTGCCCTCAGACAGAGAGATGGCCACCAAGAAGATAACTACAATGACTCAACAGATCTGGAGGTGCTGAAGCACGCTGCTGGATTATCAACGCACGACTCCAAAAGAACACTGGATGAAGTGGAATGAAATATGACTGTACACAGCACACTGCTGGTATATAAAGGGAAATTCCCCATTTCACACTTTGCAGGAACCAATCAGCTTCATGACCCGATGGCACTGGAATTTGCATAATATTTTTTAACAGACAAAATTTAATTTTCATATGAAATAAAATAATATTGTACTATTATGACATTCAGAATCTAGCAACAATAAAAATGTAAACATTGAAGATTGATTTGCCGTGATCACGGACCAATCCCAGAAGGCTTAACAAAATGAATACATGTATATAAAAATGACTAGACGAGGACCCTTCCATGGGAGGCCTATGGTTACGTTACAGATATCATAGTCAAACCTGATCGTTCTTACTTTTGCACTAACAATAAGTTACAGGAGTTTCTTATGCATCATATAAGCACTGTCAAATTAAAGGGTTTTTACAACTACAATTTAATATTTTGATTTGCTAGATATATTCTAATGTTATGCACACAATAAGGTTATTGTTTTAAATATCAGTGATTATCTAGATAATTTGATTACAGAAATCAATATTGCATAAAAGAACTTTTTAAACACCTATCTGAAAAAGAAAAAAAACTTACAGCAGATGTTTATATCTATACACATATATAAACAGTTAAAGAAATTTTGGAAGGTGAAAAATCATCTTGAATTAAACTAATATCAAATAGACCCATAATTTTTTCTTTAGTGTTTATGCTATACTTTATTCAAATTGTACATTTTATAAGAAAAAAAACATGTTTTGTCCAAAATAATTCTGTGAAAAGAAGAAAATTATTCTACAATCATATTAAGTATTTGTATAACAGAGTCACTTTAAACATTGCATGCAATTAATGTTTGTATTGTCAATGGAGATTTTTATATTGAAAAGCAATATTTCATGTTTTTGACAGGTTTTTGATGTGACAGTTTAAACTGCAAAAAACTGTCATGCGTCAAAAACCTACCAACCCTGCTTAGCAGCCCAGAGGTTTTTTTTCCGTACTTCATTGGTACAGTTCATACTTTGTAGTGCCCCCTCACACAATAAGGAAGAGGACCCTATATGCTTATGCTGACGCTGTCGTTTTTTGAATAGATTATAAGTTCTGCTGAGAAGCCAAATTCACAGGGGCCTTTCTGCAATTTTAATAGGCCGTTATAATGATAAAGTAAGTATCTCTTTTTTTCCCTGATGCATTCCAATGTCGAGTCCACCTCAACATAGGACCACAAAAGGTTAATTACCAAATGAAAATTTTGGTCTTCAATCAGAAAAGGTTTCAAATAATATGAGAGAAAAATTTAATTAAATTAGAAGCATGGGTTATATACCTCAAGTTATTTAGTTGTGTAAGTATGGTGTTCATTGGTAAGGTAGTAGAGAAGCTGTGTCCAATTATCGTCCAGTGAGTTTGACGAGCTCCCTCTCAAAAATTTTGGAAATTATCATCAAAAGGCAGTTTGTGAAGTGGATACATGAGAATAATGTATTGTCAGATAATCAGCATAGGTTCAGGAAGGGGAAGTCATGTGTAACTAACCTCCTTTGCTTCTATGATCACGTGACTAAGGCTTTAGGTAAGAGCAAAAATGTAGATGTTGTTTACATTGATTTCCAGAAGGAATTCGATCGGGTCCAACATGATAAACTCTTGAAGCGTTTACACGAGATTGGAATTGGGGGCAACTTGCTGAATTGGATAGAATCGTGGTTTAGAGATAGGTTGCAACGAGTTATGGTGAACGGGGAATTTTCTGGTTGGACAGGCATCACAAGTGGCGTTCCTCGGCCCCATAATTTTTTCACATTTTATCGATAAACTCGATCGGGGTATCGATGGGATTACTAGCAAATTCACTGATGATGTGAAGCTAATGGGGGTAATCTGGAATCAAAGCGATAGGGAGTTGCTCCAGACCAACTTAAACAGGATTGCAGCATGGGCAAATGAGTGGAGCATGACGTTTAGCGTTGATAAGTGCATGGTCGCTCATTTTGATTCGAACAACCCACAGTTCTTTTACAAGTTGAATGGTGTCACTATCCCGGATGCAACTAGGGTCACCGATTTGGTAATTCTCATTGACGAGCGGCTTAGGTTTTCTGAAGATTGTTCAGCGGTGGTCAAAAAAGTTAATAGAATGCTTGGTCTCATTGTCAAAAAGGTCTCTTTGCGTTCTTCTAAAGTCATTCTTCCACTTTTTGGAGGCTTAGTTTGTCCTGGACTGGAGTATGCTGTAAGGTTTTGGAAACCATACCTGCAGAGGGGTGCAGAGAAGAGCTATGCGTGTCCTTATTGGCACACAGGGCTTGAGTTATGAAGAGACACCTCATTTTTTGAATATGTTTACATTGGATGAACGCAGGTATTGAGATATGATCGAAGTGTACAAAATTTTCAATGGGATGCATAGGATGGACCATGAACTTTTAGTACACCGCCAATCGACTGCTTTTACAAGGGGACACCAGTATCGATTGGTGAGGGACAATGCAAGGTTATGGTGTCGCAGGGAATTTTTCTCTAGTAGGGTTGTCAATAAATGGAATAGCTTACCCCCGGAGGTAGTAAATTGTAACACAATTGACACGTTTAAAAAGAAATACAATAGACATGTTGGGGTAAATCGAGAAGCTGTCCATACTTAGATTAAGACAATCATAAGTATTTTTTATGGGCATTGTATAATATTTTATCACGTGTATATATTGTTTATAATTTGTATTAATTGCATTTTTAATTGGTTTGCTATATTTATTAATATGTGACATCCATATTTTTACGGGCATCTTTTTCTCAGCCACCTCGTTGGGTATTTTGCCTGTTGTGGTGGTTTATTTGTATATATTTGTATTTTCAAACTATTATTTTCCACTGTGATTTTTGAATTTTCAATTATATTTTATTATTATTGTATTTTTTGGTTAATGTCTCACTTATCTTCTTATATTACATTGGATATATGCAAACATATTTGTGTGTGTGTAATCTCAATCTTCCTTTTTCATTCAAGTTTATTTTATCCTCAGCTCATTTGAACTTTCAGAATTTAAATTCATAATAGCTGTTCTAAGCAGGGTTGGTAAAAAAACCAGTTTTTTTGGTTTAAACCAGGTTTTTTTGGTTGAAACCGGTTTTTTGGTTTAAATAGTATTAACATTAAAAACAATGAAATTTCTGAAAAATCATTCAAACTTCTAATAATTAACTAAAATAAAATGTTTATTTATGTAATTAACACTATTCCCATACTAATTAATCAATAAATATTTCTTACATTTTAACAAAACCAACTTTTGCAATTTAATTATTTTTTGCTTAACTCAGTACTGTGTGTTTGAAAATTCTTTTAATGTTATTATTAATCATATAATATATAAAGGTTTTTCTCCAGTTACTTTCAGTATGCTTAATTAGGAAGCTATTTTACAAAAACTATAATAAAAATTAGGTGAATATAATGTATTTAATGAAGCATAAATAATGCAGATTAATTAACGATGATTTACTATATACAGGGTGATTATAAGTAAGGTTCTGATTTTAAAAAAACACTGTAAAAAAGAATGATTGTCAGAATGACTTGAAAATTGACATGAATATTCCTGAAAAAAATGGAATTTTATTTGGTAAAGGGGAAAAAATACTTAAAAATGTAAAATGAATGACATCATCCAACACTTGAGAATTTTGCTTGCAGAATGGAAATAATAGCCAGTCATGGCAAAATGATAACTTAATTATAGCATTACACGATTTCATAATTCATGGAAACATCACAAAAAACGAAGTAATTGAACAAATAACTACAACTTACTCAAGAAATGTTAAATATGTTGTCCACCGTGTTCTGGCTATGAGGTTGAAAGCACAAAAATTCTTGTTCAACAACAGATCAGAGTATGCCATGGTCATGATGTGGATGCGCTTGCAATTCACCTTTATTAAACCAAACGTGCCCCCATGTAAATATTCCTGAGGAACTTGTAACGTATAGGAGATGTGCTGAAGATTGCAATTCACCAATGGCACCACAACATTTTGAGGTACCCCACCCCCCACCCCCAGGAGTTGCAAGGGTTACGATGCATCCTGTTATTGTCAAAATGGGTGTTCAGCAGCTGCTTTGCTGGTATTGCAATGTGCATCCTGATATAAGTTGTTCTATCCATACACTGATGCTGTGGAAGTGCTGAAATGATGTGGTTGCACAAAATAGATTATACTGCTCCCCAAGTACAGCATCATCTACTTACACATTTTTCACTACTTGCACTTTTTTCCCTTTTGCAGAAGAAACTTCCATTGCTTCAGGAGTATCCATGTAAATTTCCAAGTCATTCTGACCAGTACTTATTGTATAGTTTTTGAATCAAAACTTTAATTATAATCACCCTGTATATAGCTGTGATTATTTTTCATAAATCTGTTACTACTACTATACAGTAGAAGTCTGATTAACTGGGCCTAACAGTGAAAGTATAAAAAACAACTATTGAATATTAAGACAGAGATATACAGTAGGAGATGTGCTACTTCTTATGGGAAAGAAAATGAAAATGTATGTGAGGTAATCTAACTACTAGTACATTAGTCTTTGTCCATTAAGGTCAGCTGGTGTCTTTATTGGATTATAGGACCACCTGCCCCTAGCATGATGGTGTCACTACTGTTGAATGAAGGGAAAAAGAAACCCCCTGTGAGATAATACAACACCACATTTAGATGTGTGATGCAATCCTTATTCATGAATTTGCTAAAGATAGAGCATCAGAATGTAGCAAAAGGTTAGAAAATGTTGTAAGAATGAGAAATTTTGGCTTTTGTATATAACTTTAAATAACTAAGATACTTCATATGAAAAATATACATATATTCTTGCCACTTTAATGAGATTTTTTGAAAAAACCACTTGTAAAATCTTATGTCATTTAAAGATATACCATCAGAATGTACCCCAAGGATATAAAATGGGGTAAAAATGAAACATTTTGGCTAATAATGAACCAATATAATATTTTTCAAGGAAAAAAATGATATTTAGGCAACTTTTATTTGATTTTTTGAAAAAAACCACTTGGTTAAACCATGGTTTAAACCAAACAACCCTGGTTCTAAGTATTATTCTATTCTATCTTGTAGAACATTGTTGCAGTGGGTGCTGGTATTGTTGATGGTCTTGGTCTTGGAGATAATACAAAGGCTGCTGTTATGCGCCTTGGTCTTATGGAAATGGTGCAATACGCAAAAATTTTTCATGGAAATACAAAAATAGGAACCTTCTTTGAAAGTTGTGGTGTAGCTGATCTTATAACTACATGTTATGGTGGTCGTAACAGAAAAATTGCAGAAGCATTTGTGAAGACTGGAAAGGTAATTTTTTTTTTTTTGCCATATGTGTGTGAAAACTGTTCTCTCACTTGGTTTTAGTAAATTCAAGTTAAGTTCCTTGGAGGAATGTTTATCAGGTGTATGTACAGTGATATATAGTGAAGTCGAACTGCAAAATTTTAAAGTTTTGCTATAATTTTTCTGCAATAGTGATATACAGTAAAATCTTTCAACAATGGCCACTAACAGGACTGTGAAAATATGGTCGCTATTAGGTGTCTGTTGTTGGGAGAGGTAGTCTTATTTCTGAGGGGAAAAAACAACTAAAGATTTGTGATCCATGTACATAGCATGTGAAATGACAATCCATTCGGTAACTGATTACTATAGTTATATATTTGATTATATTAAAATATATTATTATATTTTGATAATATTATAATTGATTAATCTATCTATAGCACTATTATGACATTCTAAAATTCATGCTTGCAGTGCTCAGGTAGAACATAAGCAGGAAAAACTGATACGGACCAAGATGGTGTACCAGCAACCCTAAATAGTTCTTTGTTCACACTGGACCTACAACTAGACCAGTGTTCTTCAAAGTGGGCAATATCGCCTCCTGGGGGCAATGGAATGATTCAAGGGGCGGTAAAAGCTATGGGTTGCCTTGAGTTGGGGGCAGTGAGAACGAAAATGTTGAAGGGGGAGATGGGGAACAAAGTTTTTTTTGGGAAACTGAACTAGACCTTCCCAGGGTGTTTCAGAGTCTAATCCGATAGCTGAAGACATAGGCACTGACATGCATTCTTGTTTAAAAAAAAAGATTGACACATCCCTCTAAAAAAATTAATACCCTGGGCATTTCTATTCCTATTTGTGGGCACCATTTCTTTTGGATGGAACCATTCCTTGGACAAGGAAATGCCGGGAACTTGCATATCCCTCTAGTCATTAGAGTGCTGACAACAGGTCTCTTCTGTTGTCCCCAAGATTTTTTTCCTCTCCACTGACTTCAATATACTGATGTAGCATTTGTACTCAAGAAAAGAAAGCATACATAATCTTTCCCCCATAAAGTTCGGGCACAGGAAAATCAAGATTCATTGAAAGACTGGTTATTTAGGGAGATGAAGATTACATGGAAGAAAATTTATCACTGCCCCATGGAGACGGGGTTCGTTTTTGCGGTATTCGCCTCGCAGCGAATACCGCAAACAAATCTATCCCGCAAAGCCTCGTCCAACAAATCACCAAAAACGCACGTTGATGCAAGCTGTTTTAATTCCACCAAATACCCTGCGATGCTTTCACCCTCCTTTTGATTTCGTCGGTGAAACTTGAATCTTTCAGCGATGGTAATCGGTACAGAACGAAAATGTTCTTGAAGCAATTTCACGAACTCTTCATACTCACAGTACTTGGGTAGACGCGGTGTTAGCAAGTTACGAAGCAATTTATATGTTTTTGCACCGAGCACAGAGATCAACACTGGCACGCGTTTTTCATCTCCACTTCATTAGCTAGCAGATACCGCTCGAGCCATTCGATGTACAAGTCAAAATCTTCATTGGCATCATCGTAAATCGACAACTGACCAACCAGGACTACTTTCGACATTGTAACTGTAGCGTAATCAGATTCTTTTTCAGCGCATACAAGGTTCGATTTATTTACCTTTACCAGAACACTTCCTCGTCACCATTATTATAAATAATGTTTAAAGAATTGGTTTAACATTAATAACTGATTATTTATTAAGTCAAATGTGGAGATACATAATCTAAGCACTGGCGTGAAAATGCACAAACAGCTTACTCGCTGGAGACACAAAAACGTTGTGTTATGTTTACAAAAGCACCATTGCCACTATATGATAGCAAAATAACACCTTAGGTTTTAGCCTTTTAAATGGCTAAGTATATTTATTACAGAAATCAAAGGTAAAGCGAACTGTTTTTTCTTTATTATAAGTATGGATCTAAAATATATAAATGCCTTAAGGGTAGATATTTATAAGTGTAGAAAAAGTTTATTTGAAGGAGTGATGTAATTTCCCATCAAAATTCTGATAGCTTTTTTTTGTAAGGAAATTAAAGGAGCAATAGTGGTAAGATAATCACTACCCCCAGAGTGGCAGACCATAAAGTAATTGTGATTGGAACATTGAATGATAATACGTTAACAAAAAGATTGGTTTATATATGGTTTCAGATTGTGCAATTTGTAAATAATGAAACTGAGAGTTTTGCTTTTAAATAATTACAATGCAAGAGCCATTTTAAATTTTGATCAATATAAATACTGAGGTATTTTATGGTGGATATTTGCTGTAGATGTTGACAGTTACATGAATTATTGATAGTACAAATTGGTTCATGCAAAATTATGTCATAGGCAATAGGTGGAATATTTTGTAAGGAAAAGTTGATAAATTTACTTTTGGAGACATTGATTAGGAGATCACTACCAATGAACCAATTACGAACTATTATTAGGTCAGTATTTATATTGTTAAGTGTTGGGAGGTCATCTTCCGGAGGTCATCAATCGAAATACAGTATCATCAGCAAATGTGATGATTTTACCTTTAATATTCAAATTACAGAGATCCATTGATAAAAATTATAAATAATAATGGTCCTAAATTAGATCCTTGCGGGACTCATCTTATTATCTCCATATGGCATTACTTAAATAATTATTGCATTTGACTTTGAGTTCTGTTAGTAAGATAAGATTCAAGAAAATCGAAAGCATTGCCCCTTATTCCATAGGAATACAGTTTTGATAACAATATTTTATTATTTACACTGTCAAATGCTTTTCTTATGTATTTGTATTGTATTTCTGGATTGATCAATATTCCTGTAGACGTATTCAGAAAAGTTTAAAAGAGCAGATTCTGTGTTTCTATTAGGGAGAAAACCATGCTGATTATTAGAAAAGAATTTATTGTTATTTAAAAAAGAATAAATCCCCCCGTCTTTAATTAGTGTTTCAATTAATTTCGAGATAGGTGATAATATTGAGATAGGCCTGTAGTTGCTAATGTTATTTGGGTTAGCGCTTTTAAAAATAGGAATAACAATAGCTGATTTAAGTGATTCAGGAAATTCTCCTCTTTCAATGTAATTATTAATTAGGTCTGCCAGTGGTTGAAACATACATTCAGGAAGACTTTTGAGAATTTTGGTAGTTTGTAATCTTTGTCAGAACTATTGTGGGAAGCGGCGAAAGAGACAATAGCTGCAGGTGACAAAAGCTTGAGAATCGCTGGATTACACTGAAATTTGTAATGCACCCATGTTCACAGAGCTGAATGCACCATGTTCATCTAAGAACTGAGGCTATATTGGCAATCATTATGGCCAGCAGTAAATATAGGTAGTACTGTACTTTTACTCACTATCTAACATGTAAAAAAACAGAAGACAATTAGTTCAATGCTGTTGCTGTAACCATGCTGAAAACATGTAGTCACAATAAAGAATTGGTCATCGGCAAAATCAGGCAACCAAAAAAATCTTCTCACAAGCTTCTACAGCTGGTTGTCAGCAAACTTCACTGATTGTTTAACAGCATTTTTAGTGTTGGAAGAAAAAAGTTTCTTTTTCTGCTACTCAAGCTGCTACTTTCCGCTTTCTGGCACCCAAGGGGATGTCGGTCAAACTGAAAAACCCCATCTTTGCATATGCTCTTCGTAATTCCTACACTAATTGTAATAGCCACGAGCGCTTTTTTATGTACCCGAATGTTAACATAACCTGTGATTATAATATGCGCCATCTGCTGTTTTCTCTGAACCTAAAAGATATTCAGGTTATCAGGGTTTGAAACTGGAAACTGTTTCTTCTCCCAGGGAATGTAATGTTTCTGGTGGGGGGATGTTTCCCGTTTCAGGAGAAAATGGTTTCTTTTACCTCTGGTTTGCTTCAACAAAATGGAAAGTGAAAAAACAAGATTTCTATCGGCTTGAGAAAGGTGTCCTTGTGATGGTTCCAGATGCATACCCCTTTAAAGAACAATATTCAGTATATAATAAAAAAATAAAAAGTGAATTGTTTCCTCATCCAAGCTCACTGACCCCCTGAAATACTTCAGAGGCTAACAGGGCTCTTACCAAGAATGAAAATTTGATTTGGCACCTCCCCAAAATTTCCCACCAAGAGCTGCCAATTCTACCTTGGAAATACTGTATACAGCTGCACCCTGTCTTGACCAATCTCATGGCTCACTCCTTTTAGGTAGGAACAGTGCCTGTACTCGGCACTGTTTCATTTCCATACTTAAAAATATTGCTCCACGTGGAACCCATGGCTTCAGAAGCGTGCGCAGGAAGGAACAAATTGGGGGCAGGGCCTCCATGTGGTCAGAAATACATAACTGAAAAAATTCAAAATATTTAAGAAAATTTAATTAAAATATCATATTGGTATATATAGAGAAAAATACCCGTATGATATTTTAATTAAATTCTTTTATCTTAAAATACTATTTTTTAAGGTTAGTATCGCAAGCTTTTTCAAAAGATATTCCCTGTATCCTTCCTCCCTATGGCCTCCCGCAGCAGAGCCTCAAACTAAACTTTTCATGTGCCCTTCTATAGTTAATTTGCAATATGTAGGGGCTGGCATCTTTTGCACCCTCACAATTTCATGGCCTCCACATCCAAGAGGGGCCATGCATGAGGGAGCTGTGGTTGTGCAAACACTCGAGAACCACTTGATACTGTATAAATGGAACTATTTGCTTACTTAGCTGTTTCAAATAAAAGATCCAAACACTCAGAGGACTTGCCTTGATGAGCAGTCTAAAGCAGCAGATCTTATCCTTTATCTACTCACTGAGCTCTTTTTAGTATATAATTTCTATGGCAGAGCTCCATAGCTTCGCCTCTTTTATTTATTTATCAAATTTACTGATTTATTTTATTTTCTTTGAGTGACTGCGGAGTCCTTCCAGAAGTGCACGCTGAGCACCGGTTGAGAACCGCTGGTCTAAGGAAATTTTTTTTTTCTTCTTAGGGTTATGTGTTTTCCTGCACAATAACACTATAATCTTGGCTCAGAAGGGGATTAGAACCCCCCCCCCCCCCGCCCGGGTACACCAATGTCTGCTGGTATCAGTCATAAACAAGGAGACAAATTTTAAAATTTTCCTTAAAAAGTTTTTGCAGGCATTCATTTAAAACGTGTGTGTGGTGTGGATCGCCCTATCAATGCAGAAGTTCATTTATTGTAAAATACTCTTACCCTGGGGTAAAGGACGTCTGCATGGACAGAATCGGAAAAAAAAAGTGGGTGTGGGCCCCAAAAATACCCATCGTAGGCGCCTGAAGCTGTACAAGTAACCACTAGATAAGTAGAGCTACACGACAGAACAAGACGTATAGGGTAAAAAAAAATATATTTAATTTTTTGTTAGGTTTTTGTTTACTGCAAAACATTGTAGGTGCTCAAGCAGCAGCAGCATCCCCCGGTTCAACACCACACCAAAACATATGCATCTGGATACCCTCCATCCCTTAGGCAAAACAGGGAAAAGGGACGCAAGCAAAAACAGTGAAAAAGTGTGGGTGTGGGAGCACTACAGTAATAATGTTGTATCAGCGCCTAAGGCTCAATTGTAATGGCAATGGAAACTCCAGCAAGATTCAAGATATATAGAGAGGAAACAGGCAGTTTTTCTTTTTCTTTTTTTTTTCAGTGTTGGATATTTGTGGGGGGGGGGGAAATCAGAAATCTATATAGGGGATTTTTATTTCTGAATTAATTCTGTGGGTGCTCTGCCCCATTCTACAGGAGAGAGTGGGTGCTTGAGCACCCACAGCACCCCCGGCTTCGACGCCACTGCATAAAGTCGAAAGCCCAACTGAAAAAAAACATCAAATTGCTTAATAGCAGACACGCATTCCTACAGCCCAGAAAACTGAAACAGAATGTGAACATTCTCATCTGTTTCGCATTTCAGTGGGTTGTATGATATTTCTCTATGTTCTCAATGATATATTTTTGTCATTTGAAGGTAATGAACTTTTTTGAAAGAGGGTACACACACAAATATTAGTTAGTGCATCCCACATCATACTTTGCTCAGTAAAAACCCTGGGTTTTTTAACAACTTGTGTTCCAGAGATCCAGATGAATTGAAATAGTGGCATCACTGAACCCACAACAGCATAGCATGAAATGGCTTCTATTGGTCAGATACAAATTCGTAAGCCACATCAGGCAAGTTGCCCAACTAGGTGGCTGGAAAAATAAATAAAGAAAGAAAAAAAAGTTAAATTAAGAAATATGAGAAAGAAAAAAAAATACACATATATGTGTATATATATACAAATACAAATACAACGCCACAACAGGCAAAATGCCCAACGAGGTGGCTGATAAAAAGATGCCCATAAAAATATGGTTGTCATATGTTTCAAAAATACAGCAACCCAATTAAAAATGCAATTAACACAAATTACAAACAATATATACACATGATAAAATATTATACAATGCCCATAAAGAATACTTATGGTTGTCTTATTCTAAGAATGGATAGCTTCTCGATTTACCCCAACATGTTTATCGTATTTCTTTTTAAACGTGTCAATTGTGTTAAAATTTACTACCTCCGGGGGTAAGCTATTCCATTTATTAACAACCCTATTGGAGAAAAATTCCCTGCGACACCATAACCTTGCATTGTCCCTCACCAATCGATACTGGTGTCCCCTTCTAAAAGCAGTCGATTGGCGGTGTACTAAAAGTTCATGGTCCATCCTATCCTTCCCATTGAAAATTTTGAACACTTCGATCATATCTCCTCGACACCTGCGTTCATCCAATGTAAACATATTCAAAAAATGAAGTCTTTCTTCATAACTCAAGCCCTGTGTGCCAATAAGGACACGCGTAGCTCTTCTCTGCACCCCTTCAACCAAGTCTATGTCCCTCTGTAGGTATGGTCTCCAAAACCTTACAGCATACTCCAGTCCAGGGCGAACTAAGCCTCGAAAAAGCGGAAGAATGACTTTAGGAGAACGCAAAGAGACCTTTTTGAAAATGAGACCAAGCATTCTATTCGCTTTTTTGACAACCGCTGAACAATGTTCAGAAAACTTAAGTCGCTCGTCAATGAGAATTCCCAAATCGGTGACTCTAGTTGCATCCGGGATAGTGACACCATTCAACTCGTAAGAGAACCGTGGGTTGTTCGAACCAAAATGAGCAACCATGCACTTATCTACACTAAACGTCATGCTCCATTCATTTGCCCATGCTGCAATCTTGTTTAAGTTGGTCTGGAGCAACTCCCTATCGCTTTCATTTCCGATTACCCCCATTAGCTTCACATCATCTGCGAATTTGCTAGTAATTCCATCGATACCCTGATCGAGTTTGTCGATAAAAAGTGAAAAAAGTATGGGGCCAAGGACACTTCCCTGAGGAACTCCACTTGTGACGTCTGTCCAACCAGAGAATTCCCCGTTCACCATAACTCGTTGCGACCTATCTCTTAACCACGATTCTATCCAATTCAGCAAGTTGCCCCCTATTCCAATCTCGTGTAAACGCTTCAAGAGTTTGCCATGTTGGACCCGATCGAATGCCTTCTGGAAATCAAGGTAAACAACGTCGACATTTTTGCTCTTACCCAAAGCCTTAGTCACGTAATCATAGAAGCAAAGGAGGTTAGTTACACATGACTTCCCCTTCCTGAACCCATGCTGATTATCCGACAATACATTATTCTCGTCTATCCACTTCACAAACTGCCTTTTGATGATAATTTCCAAAATTTTCGAGAGGGAGCTCGTCAAACTCACTGGACGATAATTAGACACCACTTCTCTACTACCCTTCTTAAATATCGGAACAACGTTAGCCAGTTTCCAATCTCTCGGGACGATACCCTCAGCAACACTACTCCTGTATATCTGTGCGACTGGCCCCAACAATTCATTAGCACCTTCCCTGAGAACCCTGGGATAGATATCATCTGGTCCTGGTGCTTTGCTTGCACATACATTTCTTAGAAGATTTAGGACCTCCACGTCTTCCACTTGAATATCGTTGAGCGTTTTATTACCCCATGCAACACCCGTATATCGAATATCATTATCTCCATTAAAAACCGACGCGAAAAAGTCATTGAAAGCACTACACATGCCTACATTGCTCTCTACTTTTGAGCCTCCTATCGAGAGGGGGCCAACTGTCCCCTTACATCCATTATTGACGTATCGAAAAAATGATTTTGGGTCAGAGCCAATGTTATCTGCCAACCTAGATTCAACTTGCTTTTTACTATCCCTTATCGCTTTCTTCAACAGTCTTCTTTTATCAGTAAACAATGATAGGTCACCTCGTCCACTTTTATACTCCCTGAATGCTCTTTTCTTTTCAAGATAAAGGTTCCGCACGCTATCCGTGAACCATAGAGGGTGTGATGTACAAACACGCTTTTTTCGAACAAAGGGTATGACGTCGTGCAAAACAGAGGACAGCTTCGTACTAAATTCTTCCCATTGACTTACCACCCCTACTGATTCCAACCGGTCTTTGAAAACTTCCGCTAACCTTCTTCGCAAAACATCAAAGTTAGTTCTCCGAAAACAAGGAACCAGTCTTTTGTTATCAACCTTACCCGAGGAAAAGTTACAGTGAAATCTAACGATACGATGATCACTGAAAGAAAACTCTTCCCCCACCGAAACATGTTCAACTAGATCCTCAGAACTAGTAAGAACTAAATCCAAAATAGCAGTACCCCTAGTGGCTTCTGATACATGCTGATACAAAAAATTTTCGAGCACCAACTTAAGAAAGTCTCTTTCATACTGATTTCCAGATGAAAGGTTCTCCCAATCAATACCCGGGTAATTGAAATCCCCTAGTATGAGAACCCTCTTTCGCTTACACATGTAGGAAATTTCATCATGCATTTTGGCGATGTAGTTTTGATCCCTATTCGGTGGATTGTAACAAACCCCAACAATAAGCTTATGACGTCTTTTGTTCTCAAGTTCAACCCATATGGTTTCAATATCACTTCTCTGCACGTTACACTCTCTAGCCTTCAAACATGATTTCACGTATATCAACACTCCACCCCCTTTCCTATCAGATCTATTTCTCAAAAAAGTATCGTATCCGGAGATGTGTAAGAAAGATTCATCCCCATCGTTTGCCCAAGATTCTGTAATGGCTATAAGATCCAAGTCCTCCACAACTATCATAGTTTCTAAAAAATCTTTCTTGTTACCCAAGCTCCTGGCATTTATTAACAAACATTTTAATTTGCCCGGTGGTTTGTTGTCAATCGAGAAGCCATCCAAGTCGGAGGTGGGTAATTCCCCGTCAGTACTGTTGTGATTATCATTAACTAACCCGCATTCCCGATTACGTGGTCTGGGAGTAAAAAACCTGACCTAAGACTATCGTAAACCTCCCAGACCCCTCTCTTATTTAGATGGATCCCATCTGAACGAAGCCACCTATCGGTAAATGCAGGAAGCTCCAAGAACGTGACCCCAAGTGAGGAGCAAATGTCCTTCAGGCCTATATTGAATTGGTGGATCCTACTCCTATATCCCCTACTACCCCTTGGCAGCACTGGAATCACTGCCACATCTGAACCCCCCTCCCTAGCGGATAATAGTAAATCCCGGTATTCTGACAGAGACTCACTAATATTCGCTCCTATCTGATTTGTTCCCACCCACAGAATCACCCGCAAGGGCAACTTTCGTCTCGAACGTTGCCAATCTTCCCCCCCCCAGGAAGACAACAGCGCTCGAAACCCCGAAAATCCCTACACACTCGGTTCCCAAGTTCCCTAACCATAGAATCGCCGATGATTAAACCCCTATCACTATCCCCCTCTACCTCATCCACGACCACCCATTCGCCCTCTAAAATGTCATTGTTCGTGGAGATTGCTTCTTCATCAACAGGTGGCTCGACGACCAGAGGGTCCGTTATAACCGGGCCCTCTAGCACCCTAACTTTTTCCCGTAAAGCTTCGACCTCGAGTTCCAGCCTTTTTCTAACCAAGCACCCTTTACAATTGAAACTATCAGCTACTATACCCCTAGACCAGGGAAACCTCCCGTCGCAAGCTCTACACAACACTAGTCGAGGTCGAGGCATACTAACACTATTGCTAAAGCTAGATAATAATATATGACTTGTAGATAATAATAAAAATACTTAACAATAGGAAAATGAGAAACGTTAACTGGAAATTAAAATAATGTAAAATACATTACTATGCAAAATATACGTAAGAGACTATACGAAAAAATTACGTAAAGTAGAATGCTCAGCACTAAATCACGAAGAATAAAATAAATATGTATATAAAGAATACAACACCCTCTAAAAAAAGTATTAAGCTACGAAGTACAATTTATACTTATTAGAATTAGCTAACTATCTCAAAACACTAACACTACAACAATAGGCCCAAATGGAAGGAAAACAAAGTTATTGAGAGTACCCGGGAAAAAGTATACACTGTTTGCTAACACTAACGTCCAAAAACCTACGAACTTATATCAAAGAAGCGAGCGAACCTGGCGAAAAAACAACGAAAATGAAATGCGAACGAGAAAAATAAATATAAGTCGATCGAAAATACACAACGAAAATTTAAAATAAATGAGAACAATATAATAAAAAAAAAACCACTTATCTCACAATCCAACGTGCGCTAAAAAAAAGAAAATCACCGCAGAATATGACCCAAAAATAAACAACACGCTAAGTAAAACTCACGAGAACGAAGAAAAACACAAAGAAAGACACAAAATGGCGCACTGGCGTGACGGATAATCCTTCGGTAATCCCCCGGCAACGGTTTCGGATAAAACTTCTTCTATTGGTCGGTGAGCGGAGCGCGATAATAGCACGTCCGTTCCCAACGACGGCGAAGACGATTATCCAACCCTGATTATAGTCCAACCCTGGTTCTGGAAAGTATTTTTCGTTCCAAGCAACTACTACAATATTTCCTTCTTCTAAAGTGTCCTTTAGAGATAGGGTTTCTACAGTTTTTTTGACTGAATTGATTCCAGTGACTCATTTTCCTCAACAGACTTATATCTGTTATTCAGATATAAGTCTGGTCATTGTCTGGTTTCATTTATTTTTGTAAGTGGAAGGCTTGGTCAAATACATGACTAAAGGAAAAGGAAACAGCCAATCATTCGCGGCCCGGTATGAATGATGCCCTGGTGCAACAAATAATCATTGCATTTCCAGTTTATTTTCTTTTTTGTTTCTTAACAAATAAATCATCAGCAGACGGTAATAAAGAATGGCAACATTTTCCCAATTAAATCATCTATTAAAAATGTTAATTTTAAAGTTCACAACTAAAACATTTTAAGATTGAACAACATAATGCAACAAGTTTTCTTTTAGAGTTTTAGCGTTAAAAATATCACAGTCATTAGAACGTTCTCACCCAATCTGTTCTACGGGGCACCCTTCATATTACACCGATATCTGGCTGCAGCAGTTGAGAAACAACATTGATCTAAACTATATCATAAATATAGCAGCACAATGACAAATACAAATATACAAATACAAATACATTAAAAAGTCAATAATCATGATAAAATATTATACAATGCTCATAAAGAATACTTATAGTTGTCTTATTCTAAGTATGGATAGATTCTCAATTTACCCTAACATGTTTATCGTATTTCTTTTTAAAATGTCAATTCTAAAATTTACTACCCCTTTGGGGTAAACCATTCCATTTATTAACAACTCTGTTAGAAACTCCCAGTGACGCCACAACCTAGAATTGTCTCTTACTAATTAATGCTGGTGCCCCCTTGTCAAAGCAGTTGATTGACGATTGACTTATGTTTTATTTTATCCATCTCGTTGAAAAATTTAAACACCTAATCACATCCTCCGACACCTGCATTCTTCCAATGTAAACATTTTCAAAATATCAAGTCTCTCTTCACAGCTTAAAATCTGTGCCATCAAGAGCATGTGTGTCTCTTCTCTACACTCCCTCTATAAGTATGGTCTCCAAATCCTAATGGCATATTCCAATCCAAGATGAACTAAACCCTAGAAAATTAGAGGGATCACATTTGGAGAATGCGGGGAGAACTTTTTGAGCATGAAACTGAGCATTCTGTACATTTTTTTTAAAAACTGCTGAACAATGTACCTGAAAATCGCTCGTCAATAGGGATTCCCAAATCAGTGATGTCCTAGTTGCATCTGGAATGACACCACCATTCAACTCATAAGTGAAACGTGGGTTGTTCAAACCAAAATGAGTAACCATGCACTTGCCAACACTGAAGGTCATACTGCACTCATACTCAAGTTCGTCTGTAGCATCCTCCTTTCACTTTGATTCCCGACTACCCCCATAAGCTTCACGTCATCTGTGAATTTGTTCACAATCCCATTGATACCCTGATCAAGCTTATCGTTAAAAGTGAAAAAAGAATGAAGTCAAAGACACTTCCTTGAGGGACTCCACTTGTGATGCCTGTCCATCAGAAAATTCCCCATTCACCATAAACCGCTGTGACCTATGTCACAACCACGATTTTATCCAATTCAACAACTAGCCTCCAATTCCAAAAATGCCTCAAAGGTTTACCATGTTTTACCCGATCGAATGCCTACTGAAAATCAAGATAACATCATCTACATTTTTGCCCTTACCAAAAGCCTTGGTCATGTGATCATAGAAGCAAAGCAGGTTATTATTACTTCCCCTTCCTGAACCCATGCTGATTATCTGACATTATTCTAGTCTGTTCACTTTACCAATTGCCTTTTAATAATAATTTCCAAAATTTTCGAGAGGGAGCTCTTCAAACTCACTGGATGATAATTGGACACAGCCCCTCTACTACCCTTTTTTAAATATCGGAACAACATTACCAAGTTTCCAATCCTTTGAGATGATACCCTCAGCAACACTACTCCTGTAAATCTGTGTAGCTGCCCCCCCCCCCTACAATTCATTAGCACATACCCGGACCCTGGGATAGATATCATCTGCTTTGCTTACACATACATTTTCTGAATCCATGCTGTTTTTCTGACATCACAATATTTTTGTTTATCCACTTAACCAATTGTCTTTTGATAATAATTTCCAAAATTTTTGAGAGAGCTTGTCAAACTCACTGTACGATAATTTGAAACAGTTTTTCCACTACTTTTTTTAAATATTGGAACAACATTAACAAGCTTCCAATTTCCTGGACGATATACCCTCAGCCACACTACTTCTGTAAATCTGTGCAACTGGTCCATTAGCACATTCCCTAAAGATCCTAGGAAAATTATCTGATCCTGGTGCTTTGCTTGCACATACAATTTTTAGAAGTTTTAGGGCTTCCACATCTTCTACTTGAATATTGTTGAGGACTTTGTCACCCCATGACATACTGGTACTTTGAAAATCGCCTTTACTATTAAAGACACATGCAAAAAAAGTAATTGGAAGCACTACATATACTGGATACTTGCACAAATGGAAGTTTGACAAAAACTAAACATGTGTATTCAACAGAGTTATGAAAACGACACTGCTGTAAACTAGCAGCAAATATCAGTACTCTGTTGAAGGTGGGCTTACCTAACTAGTACTAAGGCATGGCGGAATCACTGGCTACTATGCATACCTGAAGCATTGAGCTTGTAACATGCATGTTTCAATCATTTTTTTTATTTTGGGATAAAGTAATACCTCAAGGGGCCAAAGCATCCTGTATTTGTGGTACTGTAATACATACT
This sequence comes from Pholcus phalangioides, assembly GCF_987345545.1. Lineage (NCBI taxonomy): Eukaryota > Metazoa > Arthropoda > Arachnida > Araneae > Pholcidae > Pholcus > Pholcus phalangioides. The sequence goes on from NW_028301619.1 coordinate 9,403,891, forward strand.
TGCTAAAAGAACTTAATTTCTGAAATTGGATTTGATGAGCATTTTATTGGTAACAAGATCCTCGCTTTCTTTATTTTATATTAAATGAGCTTTTGACTCATCTTTTCATTGTTTTGTCTATTTGTTAAAACTCAAAGGTATTTTCTCCTTGATTGAATTATTTTCTCCTTGTTTAACTGAAAACTTTAGTGCTCAACATTCTTATTTGGTGGCATTATTTTTGGGGCACAAAAATAATTCTAATACAGCAGATATGAAATTGTACATCAAAATTTGTTAACATGTTGATGATTTTATCTTGTTTTATGATTCTATGCCATTTTTCATAGAATAAACATTTTATATACTTTACATTTTTTTGACTATAGCCCAATTCTCATGCATAGTTTTCAATATTAGTGATTATTTGTATATTCATCTCCATTACATTTGATAGTTTAATCAAAAACTATCATAATTTTATGATACACTATATAGCCAGTGTTCACTTTGGAGTTAAGACATTTTTTTGAATTTCTAGAAAAGTACTGGACGAATCATTCAGTAATTTTGTGCATGCATGTAAACATAATGCTTGCCGCTGTGGTGATTGAGTGGTCATAGCGACAGACTCGCATCGTGGGGACCCGGGTGTGGTCGGCTGAAGTTGGTTTTCTGTGGTTCCCAACTTCAAGGTGCAAATGTGAGCTGATCTCCCCATTAAAAAGTCTCGCCACAGAGAGCAACAGTCCTACAAACAGTACAAATATTCAGTCATTACACTTCATTCACTTCACTTCTGAGATGTAGATGGCAGCACTAAAAATCATACACAACACTAGATACGCACTCAGACTGTTAGGTACACATACTTACACTTCCGGCACAACTCACTAGGTAGTAAATTGCCCATAGCGATAGACCCGAGTTGTGCTCGCTTGGGAAAAAAAACACAATGCTTGAGCTCACACTTACCAGTGCCAATTCGGTCATGATTGTTTTCAGGAGAACAACAAAAGATAAGAAAATCCGAATGATCAACCCTGTATCATAAAATGCCACAAATGATGTGTAACTTTCAAAAAACATTTTACTTTTCTGTGCAACATCTGCATGTATTTTTATGAGAATAACACTTAAATTCACAAAGATATAAATGTTTCTTCTCAAAGTTCCAATTTTCATCACATGTTTTTGTAATTTGGCAACACATACACGAGACAAATTATAACTGATTTCAAAATTAAAAATTTATTTGAAACAATTTTTTTAAATGAGATATACACATTTAAAAAAAATTATTTTCATGTGTATACATGCACAGAAAATAATAATTTAATTTTTCATAATTTGGTTGCCAAATATATAGGGAAAGTTATATGAAAATTCCAGTTGAATGTCATTGAGATTCTAAGAAATGTCACCCAAAAAATGTAAGCTGTCTTTCAAGTTACTTGCTAAAAGCAGCTGAGTGTGAAGAAATTTCCCACAAATTGGCACCTTGATTATTTTCTGTCATTTGATTCTTTCTGTTTATTCATTTTGACGTCATGTATATATGTTATGCTGAAGCATTTCTCTTATGTAGCATTAGACACATTTCTTGCTCATTCTCATAATGCTGGGAGCTTATTCTTGAAATGATCAAGTAACAAACTAATTAAGATGCTCATTTGTGAAAAATTCCTCGGCTCACAGCTGCTTTTCAGCCAGTAATTTAATTCACAGCTCGCTATACTGCTGGCATCTTTCTGAATTGTGATGACATTCAACTGGAATTTTCATTCAAGTTGCCCTATATATTTGGCTACAGAACTGTGAGAAAATAAAATTGAAATGTTCTGTACGTGTGTCACAATCATTTTCTTAAAATGTTCATGTCTCATTTAAACATAGAATGTAATTTTTAATTTCAAATTTTATTATAGTGTGTCTTGTGTGTGGCGTCTGTAAATTTCATAGAAATTTGTTGAAAATGCTGCATGTTATGTAAGCAAAAAACATGCAATGAAAATTGAAAATTTTTAAAGCAACATTTATATCTTCCTGAATATGCATACTATTCTCACGAAAATACAAATGGATATTGCACAAAGAAAGTAAAACATTTTGTATAAGTTAGAAATCATTTTTGCCATTTTTTATGATACAGGGTTGATCAAAAACACGTTTATTTTTATTTTTTGTCATTCCCCTAAAAACACTTGTCACCAAATCTTCACTGAAAAGTGTGAGTTCAAGTATTATTTTTATATGAATGAAATAATGAAATGATTTGTCTAGTATTTTTTTAGAAATTCAAAAAAAATGTGTGTATTCCAAAGTTAGCACAGACTTTTGGTTACATATATCCACATATATTTGGCTCTGTATATCCATTTATATGTGATATTAAACAAATGATGTTTATAGCATCTGTTCATTTTTTTTATTGAAGAGCTTGGATGAACTTGAAAAAGAAATGTTGAATGGACAGCGCATGCAAGGTCCTCAAACTGCTGAAGAGGTTTTCATAATGTTAAAGTCAAAAGGCCTTTTAGAGAAGTAATTGAATATTTCTAATAAGCTGTATGAAAAATCATTCGAAATACAGTGATACCTTGGCTAACGATCGCCCCTGCTCACAAATTTCTTGGCTAACAATTTTTTTTTCTTTTTGTGATATTTCTACCTCGGCTAATGAACATTTTAATTGACATGGATGTGCACACTCACATAACAGTGTCATGTGGGGTGCTGAATTATTGTCACTCAAGCCTGATTAATTTATGTCTGCCTCAAAATCACTTTCCAGATACACTTCTATTTCTCTTCCCAAAAGCTTTTGAGCCATTTTGCATAAAATTGAGCAAAGCGAAAAATGCAATAAAAAAGGTGTGCTAGGATGTTTTTTGGTGCACACATTCTTTCAGTGCAAGACTCTTCGCATAAAAATGTCTAGGGGATTATCTTTTTCATCCGCATAAGTATGAGACACAGGAAAGAACTGACCACACATATCACATAAGGCAACTACAAACCCAAATGGGTGTGCACATAGTGAAAAATAAAGTCTTCAATATCTCATCTTTATTTAAATTCTGCTTCATCTGATTGTGAAGCTGTTCATTTCAGCCTCCAGTCAGTTTGTCTTTCCTATAGTGTTTCTTAGTATTTTATAAAAACTATCCTCAAATTTTGGGCTCTACCTGGGACAAACAATTTTCTGTAGAAACCTGTGAAAAATCACGTTTCAGCTAACATGTGATTCCAGAATTATCTTTGATAGTCACGACCAGATTTTAAAATTCATTATGTATATAGTTTTTCCCCTTCAAAAAGCATGTTAGTCGTATTGACGTGAATTCCATTGTAATAAAAATTTAAACATGATAATTTTTTCAATATAAAAGTACAGTAGTTCTAAATTTTATGATAACTTGCCATTGCCTAATATAAGTGGCATTTCTCTGTCTGTTTTTTGGCAGTGCTTACGTTTTTAAAAACATGGTTTTAGAGGCTTGTGTTAAATACAGTTGATGCTCGTATTTACAAACCAGTGCAGGCTTAAAAAATTATTTTGCGAAATCAAAAGTTTGTAAATGGGAAGACATTTAAAGGAATGGTACATATATTTGTTTGAGACCAGAGAACTAGTTCGTAAGAATGTGTGGTTCATATAAACTGGAGATTTGTGAATTCGAGCATCAGCTGTATATTAAGTTTTTGTTTTGAAAACACAAGAAATTGACTATGAATAACCTCTTTTTAAAAAAGGGTCTGATTATACATGCTAATGTGGACTAGTTCTTTGGATTGCCAAAAACTCTGATAATTTTAACCTCCTCTGATTTTAAAGATGACTAAAATAAATGAATAATAATAAATGGTAGAAATTATGTTTGCACTGATGTTATTTTATATCATTACACGCACAATGAATCAACCTCTCTAATGTTTTTGTTCTCTTCCCTTCTTTCAATGAAATGTATTTTTTCCTCCATAATGCAATGATCTACCAAAAGTGGAAACCTTTGTTTATTGTAAAATGAGGGAAAAATAGATTATCCTAGTTAGATTTTTTTTATATGTTTGCACAAACAGTCTTTAGCGATAACCAAGAAGATGTGTTATTGTATATGGAGATTGGGGGACATCTATGATTGATATTAGTCATTATAGTGAGTAGTGATTTTCGGCCTAGGAACAAGTGTTTGATACTTCAATTTGTTTCTCATTTTAAAACAAACCTCTAGTTTTTTAAACATCAAATTTTACAACTTGCTACATTAGGGAGTGTTTATATAACTTTTTAGGTGAAACTGTTGCATTTCAGAATCATAGGTGCTTGAGCGCTCCCTAGTATTTTTTGACATGCGTCCGAATACACCAGAATTTATTCAAAAATCTGGTCTAATTTTCCGGCATCCCCAAATGTAATCCCCTCTACTTAAAATGGGCATTTAGATTCTAGCACACCATACATAAATCAGGGACTTGGAATAAAACATTTATCAAATCAAAAATACAAAATGACAAATTGATCCTCAGCTAATATCTTGTCAAAAAAGAAATATTGAGTATAATATAATGGACAGATAAGTATATAATGCTGAATTATCATAGGCATAAACTTTTGTATCCGGTTCATGAGTCTGAGCCCACTCAGTATTTGCCACCATCTTGATAATACCTATAAAAATATTGGGTTTAACACCCCCCCCCCCACAGTATTTGTGAGCCCACCCAATAATTTCATTAACTTGTCATCTTTGCATATTGTACTTGATATTGTCAGTGTTTCAAGTCCTCTCTCTCTACGTAATTATTCTGATGTATGACCCCTCGAACAAAGACAAGCATAAAAAAAAGAAAAGAATATTTCGAGTAAAAAAAAGTTTTTATCTACTCTCACAAAAAATTCTCAAGGTTACATTCTTATCTCAAATCAGCGAGGACACTTGGCAAGAGAAAGAATAGCGATTGCATTTCTTTCATAGGATTTCCGATGTAATAATACATCAGAAACATTGGACGAGTTAAAGATATTAAATACAGTATAAAATTACATTGAATAAGTACTTCAATGTACTTGCAATTTTTACAAAATTTTGAAGATTACTGTACCTACATTGCAAAATTGTCTTTCAATAACTTCTAAACCATCTTCTACCTAAACCAAAATCTTGGTTATTTGAGGCTTAGAAAACCGACATATTACTGTAATTAGATTCAATTCGAGGCTAAATTCAAAAACTAACTTTTGAAAATCTTGTTATTGTGAAAATGAGGGATACCTATAATCATAATATTTAAAATAGAACTTCTCAGAAATATCTATCATCAGTTTTAAAATCATTATAGGAAGGAAGGCCGTGTTATTCAAGTGTAAAAATTAATTTTAGCTAATAATTTTTAATGGTCTTGTCATGCTGTATAGTTATTGTAAATCTAAACATAGAAGCTCCTTAATACGCTGCGTCTTATTATAATGTGCATTCAAATATTTTGTGTCTTTCATTCGAACCACTGTTAAAAATTTAACCAACATTCAAACATAAAGTCATCTGTTACACAGCATTAACCCAAAATTACACCATGTATGGAACAGACAATAATCATGTAGGTGAAATTTGTGTAAGTCATGGTAGGATTTTGCATACATATACTGTGTAACTTCAGTATATGAGCATAATTTGTTCCGTGAACATGCTTGCAAAATCTGGATTATTCATATATATATACATCAAAACAAATTTTTCTATGGGAAATAATGAAAACTTTGATTTATTTGTCAATTATTCATTCACATAAAAGTGACTGATAAAAACAACATTTAATTAAAACGTAATTAAGTAATAAGTAATACATAATGTTTGCAAATTAAACTTACTCTAAATGAGAGAAGAGAGTTATTTTTCAGGATGACTTACACTTGCTGTTATCTGCTGGCTCACCGCAATCATTTTCTTTTTTCTCAAAGAAATTCATTGTGCCCCATTCCCTAAGCCTTTTGTGCCTCCTGCAAAGGTTTATCCTGCGTATGCACCTGATCGAGATTGCCCTCAAGAATATACATAGTGAGTTTAACCACCAACGTCTGACAGTGCTGTAGTGAGCTTTGCTATGTATGCACGTGGATCATTCTTCACATGATTCATGATTAGACTGAACATGCTATAGTTTTAGCTTGTGTTTTCAGTTTTGAGCATTAATAAATGGAGTGGTAGAGATAGTAAAGAAATGCCATTAAGAATATTTCGTTTTTTTCATAAAATTGATACTCAATGCTGATTCCTATGATGACCGCCGGAAAAAACGCAAAACTCCTGAAAGTAAAAAAAATCTTGAGAATAAAGGAAATCTCTTGCCTTGCTCCAAGCAGGAAGCGGGTATGTTTTTTTTGGGAAATTAATGAAAAAACTATTGTAGTGGTGATTTTTTGTAAGTAAAGTGGCGCCATCTGTTACAGAAATTAGGAAAAGTTCGGTCACTAAGGGTGCATGTGCAGGAATCCTCTTTTCCCGGTTTTCGAATCTGGTAACCCTATGTATACCGCCATTTTGAGAATTCACTGGACACAATCTCTTCAATAACTAGTAGCTATCTAGTAGCTAACTAGTAGCTGTTCATGAGCTATCCTCTCAAAGTCACGTTTTGAGCAGTCAAACAAAATTTAGGATTCCCTTGGTGACCCCCATCCCAGGTTTTATGGATGATCTTGAGGCAGTGCAGGAAATAGAAATGTTTTTTTCCAAAACTCTCAGTGTTTCCAACAGTACAAAAATAAAGCAACTAGAATCTTGATCTAATCAACTGCAAAATATTTTTTTTTTAGTAGATAATTCCTGATCTACTTGGAAAATAACTAAGTTGGCAACACTACTCTCGGGTGGGAGAAAATTGCTCACAATTCCATAGTAGATGTGTGGGCGAAAGCGAAGAACCAAGACCAAAACTTTGCAAACAAAGCACAACAATTTTGCTTGTAATGTGTATAAGTCGTGAGGAAGAATACTCTTGAATATACCATTTTTGTATACAATCATAGCTAGTGTGACCATGTGAACCGTATTTCATGGGACATACCCGTATTTTTCCATAATTTTGGTCATCCTGACTTTTTTATGAAAATTTCAATGAAGCACTTGAATTTTTAGTGGTTACTGAAATCAAGGATTAAAATACTAACTTGAAATTGTGATGATTCTTGTGACCACAAATATGTGAATATTCATCTGACATATTTGTTATGAAGATTTTTTTTCATAGAATTCATTTTAATTCATTGAGATTTGCAAAGGTGCTTCATTTCCTACCATTGGCAGTTTTTCTGCAGTTTTAACAATAATTTGCAACTTTGCTCACCTATGGCTTTTATTTTTTATTTTTTTAGCGAGAACTGGCAGCATTCCTAATTTTTCCCTGGGAAATAATCAGCCTATAGTCCAGGGATTGTCAAACTTTTTCACCTGCGGCTCCCCAAAGCAGTGTAACGAATTTCTTCAAAAAATCTTCAGTGATAATTAGATCTGGTGCTATTAACCTACCGGCAAGACATGAGAAAAAGCAGTGAATTCTGCCGTTTAAGATCGGCAATAAGCTGTAGGTCTAGCAAGCGGATTTTATAAGTATGTACATTGAGAGAGAGATATAATCAAAACCTTTTCATTCACGATATCTTTGTGGTCCATCGTCTACAATGGGAGAACAAATATCTCGTGGCAATCTTTGGCGGAGTTCACACTAGACCAATAGTGAGTAGAGATGCTTCATGCTAATAATGCGTGTTATAAGGAATTGAAAAGTGTGCGTCTGGTGTATTGGTTAGCGCACTTGCCCAGTATGCAAGGGGAACCAGGTTTGATTCCTGGAGGAAACAACTCACTTTTCTTTCCAAATATTTGTTTCGACATAACATCCAGAAAATTCAATTTCTCAGACTTTTTATACTTTAGATTTGCCTTCACTATAGAGAATTCGTGGTAAAAGCAGTTTCACACATACATGAATCAAAGCAGCTAATACAGTCCGATTAGAACATGGTGAATTGAGTACAGAAATGTACTCAAAAGGGAGGGTGGCCTTCTGACCTCCTACATAGTCTTGCAGGTTTATATCAATAACTTAGAGAAAAAATAAGTCTGGTTCAATCTCAAGTTCAAAATGCACAAAAAAAGATCTCAACCAAAATCCTGGTAACTATAAACAAAATTTTTCCCATGGCATGATATAGTTCCTTTCCGTGCTAGGCAAAATGCCCAACAAGGTGGCTGAGAAAAAGATGCCCGTGACCAATATGGATGTCATATATTTCTAAAATACAGCAACCCCCAATTAAAAATGCAATTATGAAAACTAAATACTATATATACATGATAAAATATAATACAATGCCCATAAAAAATATTTATGGTTGTTTAAGGTAGTAATCATAGATTACACGATCTAAGTTATAACAATGCCCAAATGATAGCATTTCCCTTGGTTCCAAATAAGTGTTATTCCACTGTTTATAGTTTTCCCACGGTATTATTGTTTTTTAGTAAATATAATTGCATAATGTGGTTGATATATAGTAATACAATACTGTCTTCTTTCCTTTTTATTCATCCAAGGTTTCCTCTTTTTGTTGCCATCCATCAAATTTGTATTGGTGCTCTTCCACCAAGTAAAATGATAGATTCTATTCGCACCCATCCTGAACACCTTTAATAAGTTCCCTGTAGCCTTTGAAGCAAGAGAGTTCACAAACAAGGTGTATCCTCATATTGGTTTGTTTTCATTGGGAAGAAAAAGGTTGAATATATAAAAAAATTTTCTTTGTTTATAGAATATTGCAAGAATGTTTTTTTTCCTAAAGTTGATTACTTGAAGTGCAAAGGCATAATAAGTTGTGTTCCTTTAGAATGATGATTGTATTTATTACATGATTCAAAAACTTGAAATAATGATTTTGTCATATAAATATTACAGTCCATTGAATTATATACCATATTTCAATAAAATATTTTTGATTACCTTATCAATTATAATTTTCTAGTCACGTCTGCATGTGGTACATTTAACTAAGTGATGGTTAGTGTTTTCTGCACGATTTCTCATTTGTATCAAGTGCAATTGTAAGTGCCATAATTTCAATGAAACTATTCTACTATTTTTTGGCTATTTTATTTATAGGAATATTTGAGATACTACAGAGAGAGAGTAGGTTATTTACATGAAATGATTTTTGATATCTTATGTTCATGCAATTTTCTGTTATTAGGAAAAGTATCAAATGAGAATTGAAAATTATTTATATTATAGTCAAGTACACACACCCCTATATTATTTTGGCAGCTCATGAGGTGAAACAATATGTGAAATAGAGCATTCTGGTTTTGCCTTGCATTTCCTTGTGTGTATATATATAGAACTATATATTACCATAAATTGTTTGACTTATGTGTAGTTTTGAAAATTGGGGACACTATTCAATGTTTCTATAGTTGATGTTTTCTATATGAAAAGAAAAAATTCTCTCTTTTATGTAATATGACCTTGATGGCAAAAAAAAAAAATTGTCACTAGTAATACCCCAGTATTTGAAAATCGAATCAAAGGTCTTTATCCATCCTTTGTAATTATTTAACCATCCTTTGCTATCATTATTATATTTTCATCATTATGACTGTTGCCTTCATCATAGCTTCTGGAAATAGGCATTTCATTAAATTGTTTTCATACTTGCTCCCTGCTTAGAAAAATTAATTTTTTCTTTTTTTTTTTTTGAGGAGCAAAAAATTCTAGAAAATAGTTATGGTGAAAATTTCGCTTTGCTGCTCTATAAGAACCATTTATAAATGAATTTGATCATCACAGGATTTAAAAAAATTGCATAATGCGGATTGAATTCACTAATAAAACTTTCTTTTATGTGTTCATTCATGTTTGTTTGCATAAATTCATAGTTTTTTAATTATTTGAAGGTGAAATTTGAATAAATGATTTTTATGTCAACTTCAAAGTTTATTTCAATTCATATTCAATGACATTCCGAAGAAAATAGCCCACTAACCATTTATGTTGCTTGATTATAGAGTTACTGCATCCTGCATATTAAGTCATTTAGTGAAAAGTTGAGTGATAGATTGATAGTTTGAGTTGATAGATTATGTTTTGTAATTATACTTTGTTTTAAAACCATTATCCCCAACACACAAGTTTACTATTCGTTTTCTGTGTATTGAGAGATTGATATAGATCACAAAGGATTGAGTTTCAAGATTGTTTTCTTAGTCTCAGCGATATCAGAAGTTAGAGATTTCATTGAAATATCATCTAACTATAACTTAAAATATATCATAATTTGGGGTATAATTAAAGGTTAAAATCAAAATGCTAAAGAATCACTGGTTTGTACTTAATTGTATGCAATGATTTAGGCATTTTTTATGATACAGCAATAATATTCATGCTTTTGTGCTAGATGATTTCAAAACTTTTCAAATTCATCACTTGTCACATTTTGGCAAGAATAAAATTTCTTGGAACTTATCAGTTTTATATGCAAGAAAACAATGAATTTCAATGAATTCAAAACAATGTCTTGTCAGTTATGAACAATGCTTCTGCTTTGACAGCCTCAAAGACGACTTATTGATATTTATCGTTTACAGACAAGTTTGATATCTATTGTTTCAGCACTCGTGAGTTCTGAAGCAAATTACAGATGAGTGAGTTACCACTGTATCTGTGAATTCTTTGTTAATCAAATAAAATAAGGCCTATCTAAGAGAGCTATTCTCTGCTCCTCAGAAGTAATGTGAATGGGGAAAATTCCAGTTTATAGAAAAACATTGGCTGAATTAGGAGATGGTCTACCAGTGAAGTTTCACTGTAATTACAATTCTTTGCATTGAAAATTATGCTTATGTGAATTTTTTTCTCCCCCAGTAAGGATTTTTTGAGGGTTTTTTATGTAAATATAATTATCAGTATTTTTTGATAAAACAGTTGTAAGAGAAATCTTGTGCTAAAATTAGACTCATTATGAGAGCTCACCAACCAAAACTATTTATGAGAACAACTTCAAACTTTTTTTTTTGACAAATTATTCTTGAAATGTATAAGAAGCTTGTGTATATATATATATATATACTAAATGTATATGTGATATGCGTAAGGCCTCTATATGAATTGCCTATCAACTTTTGACCAAAAGCCCCATCAATGTGAATTTGTGCTTAGGCTATCATTAATAACAGCTAATTAGTGTCAGTCTCAAGCATAAATTTTTTTCAAACTTTCTTTAGTTTAGCTAAAGAAAAGGTCTGTTTTGAAACCCCATAACATAACTCAACTGTTACAAATAAAAGCAAAAATTAATTTGTTTAATATTTCAAACTATACTTTGTTTTTAATTTTCATATTTAGACGTGTGAAAATTGTTAAATAATAGTTTATTAAATTATCTGATTAAGCTTTTTAATTTGTAAGAAAGAGCATTTTAATACTGTAGAGCAGCAATTTTCAGTCTTTTTCATTCCACAGTAAATTGCATATAATTAATAAACAGATACATATTAGAGAGAAGCTAAAGGCTACGTTCCGTGATATAGATGATTGTTATTTAAGGATGAACAGTCTCTCGATTTGCCTAGTATTGAATATTGTATTTCTTTTGTGTACTGTGGAATTTAAATAAGCTTGAAGCAATGATTTATTGAGTACTATATGTGCGCATATACATATTATATTTGATTTATTAATTTTTTGTTATGTGATACTATGGATTTTTCAATGATGGGACATTTTCTTGCTCAATCATGATTTTACAAGAATAATTTATCCATAATATATTTCGTATCTATTTTTTGCATAGTTATTTTTTTATCACATTCCTCTGCTTTGACCCTCTCAAACCCAGTACTCATAAACAAGGTTGTTTTTTCTTGCTATCGATTTTTTTTTTAACCTCAGAGTTCAACCCTGATTCCAATGACAACACATACACAATCCTTGACGTCAGGGCTCAACTCCCTGAGGTTAAAGAAAGAATATCTACAGTAACAAAAAACAACCTTAATGTTTTTGCATACAGGGTGTGAAAGAGGTATTCATTTAAAAGTAAATTTTCTGTACTAGCTTCCAAATTAATTTATAATATTGAATCTTGCTTGTAAAACAAGAATTGTTCCTTCTTGAAGCCTAATTGCATTTCATAACCTTTATTTTTACAGTATTGTTAATAAAAGTTGTTTGAAACCTATAATATCTCTCTTGGTTTTCATTTCATCAACAAATTCTTATTCAGATGCAACACATCCTGTTAATTTTTTTCCCCTTATTGTTTCTCAATTATTGCTGTTCATTTTTTGTGCATTACGTTAAGGGAAATTTCATAGATCAGCAATATCTGTGTGTGTGTAAGAGAGAGATTGCATTACTCTTTATGAATCAAAATTCGGTTGTATAAAGATTATCAGAGAGAAAGGGCTAGAGAGAGAATTAGATAAATAATGCAATGATGAGCAAACTATGAGTCATAACTATATAAGCATCCTAATGCAGAAACTAATTGAGTGAAGCTACTGTTACCACATTCATTATCATTACCTATCATTGCTCATCGCACATGTTTTTTTCATTGTTTCATTTCTCTTCCATGAGCTCTTCTAACAGTTCATTCTAATTACTGTTCAATAAAGGCAGGCAATTATTTTTATACTTTCAATCAGTGAGAGTGTAGTCGTGTAACTCATTGATAGAATGAGCATCAGTGCAAGAAATTATCTAAAATTTCTCGAATTTGTCATTATTTATTGACTGATTTGTGGCAGTACTTTATAGTTTTTCTTTAAGTGTAATTAATCTACTGAAAGTAATTGATGCATTATTATGCCGACAAGCTGTACAAACTAACACAAGCATAGAAATGGAACTATTATATTCGCCAGCATGTGAGATGCATCTTTATCTCCAGGTCTATTTTCAAAAAGAAAATTTTATTGTGTACTGTAAATTATGTTTTTTTCTTTTAAATGGTTCCTCTGTGCTGTTGCACAAAAATGAGTGTTAAATCACCATCATTTGATCATTTTTGTCGCACCACTATCATTTTCTGCAAACGAGGGATAATTAGAGACCTACCATTTATTGCCAATTCCAAAGAGCAGCATACAACATATTTTGTCTTTTTTTTTAATACTCACCAGGAGGTTAATGTGCTAACCCCTCTGTGGGACTCACTGCAGTAGCAATCTTTTTCTGTGGCCATGTGTTTCTGTTTTACCTCCACATCGGTGAAGTTTCTGACAAGGGTAAATCAGGTATCGAACTTGTGACACCTCTAAAAATGCTTTGGTACTTTGAGTGAACATCTTATCAACTCAGGCTACCTTGCCCTTAAATCATAATCGGAGTTGTATTTCATTTATTTCCTTCTTGAGAGGGGCCCCTACCTGGCTACCAAGAATTCCTGCCTACCAATTTGCGTACTTACTCGCAAATTTTTCAATCAGATCTCTTTTTCATGGGGGCTCCCTCTGCACTTAGTCCCCAGGCCATGCCTATGCATTAAGATGGCACTGCCACTTGCGTCTCGCAGAAAAGTGATAAACGCTTGAACCTTCTGTTTGGTTTCAAATCCCGGTTTAGGTTTTGAAGGCCTACAAGCAGCTCTTAACTTCCTTTGATTGGCATGCCAAAGTCATCCTCCACTGTCAAGGGCTTATTTGACTAACCTATACGCATTTTAGTGCCGATTTCGAACGGCATGACAAGACATCCATGCCCTACTTAGGATTCGAACTCAGTCATATTGAACAGAGGGTAGCTGCGCGAATCAAATCCGTCTGAACTTCCCATGAAAATGTCTTTGCTTAAATTGAAGGGGAAATCTGTTTTTTTTGTACCATTAATGTTATTTGCAATATTCAACGTTGGCTAGATTTTACTCTATCATATGCATTAGATAGTGCAGTCAAGGCTGTCTTAACGCATGGACCTGCCCCGGAGGCCTCATAATGAGGCACAAAAGACTGGTTTCCACTCCAAATAATGTCTCGAAAATTGTGTGAAAAAAGCAGATGGGAACACGATTGGCTATAGGTAAGGCACCTGTAAAGAGGAGTGGGCTTTTCATCCATTTTCGATCTAATAACAGGCTTGCAACTCTTAAGTGATGTCTGGGATATCATTTCGAATAAAGATCATGATAGGGAAAGGAAACGTGATCGGCTAAAGCAACATTAGTGATGACATACTTTTGCTTAAAGGTGGTGCATTGGTCAGCTTGGTTATTTGCAGTACCTCCAGCAGCTAGAGTCTAGCTGGTAGGGTTCTACATCACTGATGTGTACGTGTGGGGGTGGTTTAACTCTTTCTCTTCTGAGCTGAGATTATGGTGTTTTTTATGTACACCGACTAGAAAATAAAATCCCACCCTTCAGAAAATGAAATGTTGCATTTACGCTACTGATCTACAGCGTACTTTCCCAAACTTTTTGTTCCATCTCCTTTCTTCAAAAAAATTTCATCTTCCCCTAACTCAAGCCAACCCATAGGGTCCTATACTGAACCCATAGCTTCTATCGTCAACTTGAAGCATTCCATCGCCCACTTTGAGAAAACATCTTGCCACCCTTCTAACAAAAGCTTCACTTATAGGCATGTGACTACGAACATTCCGTAACTGTGATTTTCAACGTTTTTGACTCGCCGTCCTTTTTTTAGAATTTATTTCTATAGGGATTCCCTATCCTATGTTTCACAAGTTGAAGGTGTTTAGGCATGCCCCCACAAGGGCGGGGCTGCCAGGGCTCCAACCCAGGACGATTTCCACTTTTTTTTGTTTTTTCACGCTAGAAATATTACGTCTTGGACAATAAAGTTGTGCCATTTCTTCTAAATAGAATAAGTAAATTCACTGAGAAAGTATGCACGTGCGTTTACATTTTGGGATTTAAAAACAGGACAACCGAATTCAATTAATTTTTTAAATCAATCCATTTCATTAATTTTTCAATTATACGCAAGAGGCCGTTCAAGTATTACGTAAGCAAAATTTTAGCCATTTTTGACCCCCTCTTTGTCAGCAAAAGTAAGCAAAACTCTAACCCCCCCCCCCTTGTCAACAAAATTTCGTCATCACTGCCCCCTACCTCCTAACGCATATTGGTGCGATCAGAAACGTACGCGAGAGGGGGGGGGCATGGGGGGTCTCGTGCACCTCCCCCCAGACGAAAAAAATACTTTTTTAAAAATTAGAATTTTGAAAGAAAATACCTTTATATGTTATTATAATCGATTTCTGTTAATTTCAATGCTATTTGAAGGGTAAGAACTCAAAATTTCTCTTTAAAAAAATTCATTGCGACCCACCCTTTAAGCCATACATGGTAAACCCTTGACCCGCTGACCAAATGTGGCCCTGAAGTTTATCTGATGTGGCTTGCCCCCCTCAAACCTAATTTTGTAAAAATGAAATTAGCGGTACGTTTTTTTACAGATCGCTTAAATGACCCGTGGCACATTTCCAGAGCATTTAAGTGGCCCGTGGCACATTCAAAGATCACTTAAGTAACCTGCGACACAGTTCCAGAACACTTAAACGATCCGTGGCACATTTAGAGATCCCTTGAGTGACATGTGGCACAGTTTTAGAGCACTTAGAACACAGTGCGGTTCTACATATCTCTCAAGTTACCCGCGGAACATTCCCAGATCACTTAAATGATCCGTGGCATAATTAAGAATCACTTGAGTGATGCGTGGCACAGTACCAGAGCACTTGAAGGTTCCGTGAAACATTTAGAGTAGTAGCTCTGTAGGGCAGGGTTTTCCAACGTGAAAGCTCGCGCGGAAACCTTGATGGTAACGAGGCTATTCCGCGGAACCCTTCACAAATTTTGAATATTTCTTCAATATACAGGGTGTTCTAAAAGTCCGCATTCGCTCTGCGAAACAAGAGTCCTCACTTGCAGTAGATAAAAGTGTCAAAAAATATATATATTTGTGAGTTACAATATATATTTGTGACCATACTCACTTTGAAATTTTTAAATCGTGAATTCGTTATATTAACATGAGTTATGGATCAATGGAAATGTCTCTTTTTGTTTTTTTTTTCATATGGTCATCCTAGTTATGCACATAGCTTTAGGATAGCAAAAAAAACATGCTCATTTAATCTTTTTTTCTCCTCCACATTCATTTTTCTCATTTTCAATGAACTAATTAGACCGTTACTTATATAGTTCACAGCCGATCCCGAACGGCTGTTTTGTTTCTCACCGAGAGGGGTTTGAATGCCAAACGTTTGGTGTGCACACTTTCTTCAATAGCAATGTGCTGTTTGATCGTCATGGCGCTGTTTTCGCAATAGTTCCTTATATCAGAAAAAGCACTATGAAGGACAAAAGAGGGTATTAAACACATGACATCTCTGAGCATCTTGTGGCACAATTCACGAGTATCTTATCGACCTAGGCTACCATATTTCTGCTATGTAATTAGTATTTCACACCACCCACGGTTTTTTAATCTTGACAATTGGTGCACAATATAACTGATTTCTCGTTTAAGTATTCATATTAAAATTCACGAAATGCAAGAAACTGTCAAAAGAACAAGAAAGTAGTAAAAAAAATAGATGAAATCAAGGTCGAACTGGGGAGGGGGCAACTGCCCCGGGTGCCAACTTTAGGGGGGCGGCAAATATCAGTGAAGAACAAAAATACTGTTATAAAATCATCAGAATTTAAGTGGAGAGGGTGACAAAATCATGTTGCCCCTCCTCATAAAAATCGTAGTCACTACCTTGGATGAAATTGTCGTTAACGATAAATAATATTGATAACAAAATACAAAACAAGAGGAAAAAATTACTACTCACTGTACTTGGTCATGGGTTAAGTGTGAATTTTGGCATAAACCATTCTCATCCGGAATGTGGAACGAGTGGTCAAAGTAAGTGAAAGGGTGAATATAACCCCCGCCCCCGGTCCAGGGTGCCAAACCAGCATCAGCTATAGTGAATATGAACAAAAACTATTCATTCTTAAGCATCAACAGAGTAAAACAAAACGAGCTGAGGCCTCAAAAAATAAGAACACAACGAAACTACAGCCAAATCGCTGGATCACTTCCCTTGTGATGAAAGAGAGCACAAACTGATATCGTGGCCTCAGAGGAGCGAAAAATTCCAACTTGAGCAAAAACACGAAAGTGAAAGGGCGGTCAGTTTTTAGCAACTGATCATTTTGTTTTCCTGGAGCATGCTAAATGTTTGCTTGTCATGGGATATTACATGACCAACACTGATTAGACATTGAGAGCGATTATGTGTTATTACTAGGGGTGAGAATATTGATATTTTCGGTGAATTCACCCACATACAATGATGGTCACTCGTGGGAAATTTCCCTTACGCTTTTCTTTCAACATTAAACAAAAGAATAATTGGAAGAAAAAAACGCAGATCAATGTCAATGCCTTTCTCGAGGCCTTCTTCCGAGAATGATCATTTCTATACATTGAATCGATGTAATTATTGTAGATTTCAAAAATGTATCACTATAATAGTTTTTCATTGCATATTGTCACCTTAAAATCCCTAAACTTTGATGATCGACTAATTAACTGATTGTTCACAGAGGTACGTTATCAGAGGCCGCAACGAGATGCTTGGTCAGCCGGGGCAAACACGCATTAAGGAGGACCCCCCCCCCTAATGTTGGGGAGAAGTTAAAGAGTGAAATTTTCGCCCCCTGTGGTCCGGCGCCCGAGTCACCAAAACTCTCAAGTTCCTCTCTGGTTACAGCCCTACTCAGAATAGTTTAAAAAATATCCCTTTAAAGCACTGAACAGGCAATCAGCAATGTCGACAGCTTATCGTGACGCCCTTGACAAAGGTTGGCGATGCCCCTGAGAGACTTTGAGAAACACTGATATCTAGTATTTCGGTTCTTCTCTTAAAAAAAAAAAAACACTTTTAGAGAGTTGGACTCGATGTCCAACTAGTATCTGCTTTGCTTTGATATGGAAAACAAAACAAAAAACACTTTTTCAAAGAAGTGAAAAGTTACGTTTTTATTTTTTTCCAAATCTTCAGAAGAACAATATAAGAATACTTAGAATTTAAGCAACGGTGATGAAATGCGAATTAGTTTTAATATAAGTTAATTTATAATATTGTTTTGAAAAATCTAATTATTGTGGCTAATTTTTCTCAAGAATTATTATTATATAACAAAAAAAATGCAACTGAAACCATTGAATTTTTGTGATATTTTCTGTGAGGTCTATGGGAGGGGGGGGGGGTCATTTTCAAAGAAGTTTCAATTGTACGATTTTCACCCTTATACGGCGTTTTGACGTGGCCTCTTGAACATTGTGTAAACGAGGTTCCATTTGTGGTAACGAATCTGTAGCATGGAAAATAATGTAACCTCAGGCAAGTTAGAAAAAGTGAAGCTTTTTCTTTTTTTCGTCAGGATTGCTGTTTAGGATTTGATAGTAAGAAAAGTGATAAGAATCCGACGCCATGAATCTCAATTGGCGATTTCAAGGAAGAGAGGCAGGCTGGTGGGGGCACAGAATGCAAAGGAACAATTTAATATTTCCGAATCTTTGAAGGAAGACCCTCATAAAAATCCTCATGTAGGTCTTGAGAGTTTTGGGAATACTAATTCCCAGGAAGTCATCTTGACTGTTGCTGCCTAAAGGACTTGAGTGCGAGAATAGGAAGAAAGAAAGAAAAGAGCCAACAAGAATATTGTTTGTCTTTTACTGGTCGATTATCCAATATTTTCTCTGAATTATTTTAGAGTATCCGTTCTCAACAGAAATAAAAATAAAAAATTGCTTCAGGTGAAACAGTAACAAGAAAATTTTTCAAGCTAACAGGGTTCCGGGATTTTGGGGTTCCGTCCCTTTTGATTCCGCGGAACCCCAAAAAAGCTCTCATGGAACCCAAAGGTTCCGAGGAACACCGGTTGGAAAACCCTGCTGTAGGGGACTTATCAATAGGTAAAATGTTAGTTCAGGTGCCCAATAACTATCGAAAGGTTTTTTCCGTTTTTGGCGCTCCGAATAAGATGCCATTAAGAATATTTCATATCTTCATAAAGGGTGGTTGATTACGTATAAGCATCATCCAAACCCCCCCCCCCTCCCCGCCTTATCATCAAAAGTCAGCAAATCGGAAACCCCCCCCATCGATGCTGACGTAATACTTGAATGACCCCCAACTAAAAACAGAACCTCCAATGTCGTACTAATGAGTGCCCGCTGGAACATTGTGCCTGCGAACAAATTTCAGAAACAGATTAATTTAATTATTTGGGTATTATTTTCAATAAAAAACTAAGTGTGTGTGTGTGGAAATCCCAAGCAGTAGCAATAAATGATAAATTAAAATTTATTAACATCGCAGAATCCATACATTATATATATATATATGTATATATATATATATATAATATTGTCTCCCCACTCTTTTGTTTTTCTACGATCAATATAGTTCGCTTGGGTACTGCCAGTTATACAATATTCTATCATAGTTTTGGGTAGTGACTACAAGACTAATATTAACATGATCAGAAGTTTTTGCAAAATGTAAATCAACAATGTATCCCAAAAAAATATGATCCAGGACTGCAATAATGACTATAGATTCACAATAACTCAGAAACTTTACCTTTATAAAACTTATATTATTTATTCAGAAAAACCCTGCCTGGTTCAAAATGAGAAGACAAATTGAAAACGAAGTGATAAAACCATAAAACATTTTTTATATATTTCACCTAAAAAATATAATCTAAATCATGAAATAAAATCGGAAAAATGTATTTAAAAATTTAAACGATTATTAATTAATGATATCAATCAAATCTCCTGAGTAATAAATAGAATGCAATCTGTCTTTTTTTTTTTAATTCTTTTTTAAGTATATTATATTTTTTACAGTTTTTTTATAATCTGATCAAGTTTAAATTTCAAATGTGCATGAAAAATTTGATTACAAATTAATGACATCAATCTCTCAATGTGCAAACATTGCAGATATTAATTTTTATGTACTCAAGTCAAGATATGAGTGCTTTTTACCTGGTTGGTGTGTTGCCAAGTATTAGGCATTAATGAACACTGGACGAATCACATGATCCTTTGGGTTAATATCAGAATGTAATATGTGCTTATGTATCGTGTTCTGTATTTGTCTTTATGCGCGTTAATTAAATTTCAAAGTTGGGGAGCTCAATGCATCCAGTGGCTTGAGGGCCAATAATGCTGAAAATAAAAGCTAGTGTGCAAAACCACTCGCCGGCGAGGTGGCCAGAATTTTCAAAATACCAACCATATCAATCATGCATAGAATAGCTGCTTTAACCAAATGAGTACCTGATAAAAAAAACTTTTTTTCTATCAAATATTAACGAATGCAACTTCCAATGAGGTTTTGATATAAATTTATTGAACAAATATGAGGTCCTTGCATGTTATTGACAAGTGTGCATAAACTCAAATTACAGTCAATTCACAATAACTCGAACATCGATAGCTTGAATATCTATTTAAGTCGAAATTTTCACTCAGCCCCAGAACTTTTTCCATATTTTAGTGTTAAAAATGTTTTTTTCCTTAACTTGAAGTTTTCTTCAAGTCGAAATTTTTGGGAATAAGAAAAATCTAAAAAATAGCATTTAGTAGGTAGAATTTAGCATTTTGCAATAGAACATAGCATTTAGCAATAGAAATTAGCATTTAGCAATAGAAATTAGCATTTAGCAATAGAAATTAGCATTTAGCAATAGAAATTAGCATTTAGCAATAGAAATCAGCATTTAGAAATAGTATTAGAATTTAGTATTTAGCAATAGAATTTAGTATTTAGCAATAGAATTTAGTATTTAGCAATAGAATTTAGTATTTAGCAATAGAATTTAGTATTTAGCAATAGAATTTAGTATTTAGCAATAGAATTTAGTATTTAGCAATAGTGAGGATTCAGCAGTTAGCATTTATCAATAGAATTCAGCAGTTAGCATTTATCAATAGAATTCAGCAGTTAGCATTTATCAATAGAATTCAGCAGTTAGCATTTAGCAATAGAATTCAGCAGTTAGCATTTAGCAATAGAATTCAGCAGTTAGCATTTAGCAATAGAATTCAGCAGTTAGCATTTAGCAATAAAATTTAGCAGATTCATGTAGCGGATTCATTTGTCTGCTTGAAAAATGTGAATGATCTTCTCATGAAAGAAGAGATAAGCAGTCAGTAGTCAGTCAAATTCAATAATTAAATATGGTTACAGCCACCTCGTTGGGCATTTTGCCTGTTGTGGCGTTGTATTTGTATTTGTATTAAATTACAGTAACTTACCTTCTCGAATTTATTCACCTCCAGTAATATGACATGTTTTATTAGTACGATAATAGTGCTGTTATTTCCATAAATCTTTCTTTTTCACTTCCCTGAAATCAGAATTTTCGATAAGTCGAACTAACGATAACTCAAAGTTTTTTGTTGGCCGGTGCACATTCGACTTATCGAGATTTGACTGTATATAAGAAAAATTGAAGAACGTGCTGTCAACAGAACAAAAACTAACACACAAAAATGCGATTAGCAAAAGAGCATTTCACAAAGTACGAAAGACTGGATATACCAGGTGGAGATGAAGTTCGGAAAGAAAATTCACATACCTCAGCGGGGAATCGAACCACCAACCTCTCGCAGTCCGAGCAAGTGCTTTACAAGCGGGTTCACACAGCTTTGGCCCATGGAAAAACCTGTTTTTTGGGTGCAGCTAATTAACAGGTTTTTCCAATCGTCGAAGCTTCGTAACGCTGCGGGTGTGGATCTGGCTTACCATTACACATGCTACTAAGTAACACGAAAGCGTGCCACTTTCAAGCATATGAAACCAATCAGATTATTGGTAACATTTGCATGTGGCATGCTTCCGTGCTACTTAGTGGCATGTGTATCACGGGCCTTAAGCTACAGGATTGGCATTTTCCTCCCCGAGAGCATGTATGAAAACATAAAAGAGCTTTTATAAATTTGCGTAATGTTACGTTGCACGTGAGCTTTACTTCTAGGCAGGTTTCTGTGCTTATATGCTGTTGTGAAATCTTAAAAACCAGTAACATCCAGGATCTACCGATGTGAGCTGGGACAAATCTTAAGTGGAATAGTGGAGAAATTCACGGGCATCACGTTATTACACTATTGATTAATAATTTTTATTTCGGAATCTATCCTTGACACAATTTATAATTAACCAGTAATTGGTATTTGTTAATAATTTAATTTGCATTAAGTACCGTACTTAAAATTTAACTATGATTACTTAATGAATTTATGGAAACGCCTGAATGAATGAACGCCAGGGGCTCTGCCACCGGACTCATCCCGTTGTCGAGATCTCTTCCAGCCCAGCTTCGTGGCAGAGTCTGGAACAAAGTGAGTGCACCTAACAGGCTGAGAGTGTAGCCGACCACCACTATGGCGCCGGTGGGGTGGGAATGGAAACGCCTGCGATCACTCAATCACCGTATAAAAATATAAGCTTTTACCTATTGACGTTGATAATGTTAACTGGTAAATCCATTCACCGTATGGAATAATAATGGTCTTCCGGCTTTCACTATAACATATAGAAGACACTAAAGAGAACCTTCGCCATACATTTATACATTTACTTGTAAAAGTGCTATGCAACGTCTACTTTTTTGTGAGGAAGCCGTAATAATACAGAGACTAACACAAAATGAATTATACAAGGATGACGTCACTCTCCGCTACCATACGAAGGTTTTGAACAACTGGCTGTTGCGAAGATATATTTTGGAAAGAGAGAAAATTCAACTGCCCCTGCGGGGAATCTTTCACTTTCTAGGGCGTTCACCCGGAAAGTGAAAGGACGTGGATTCGATTCCCCGCAGGAGCAGTTGAAATTTCCCTCTTTCCAAAATATATCTTCGCAACAGCCAGTTGTTCAAAACCTTCGTACAAAATGAATTGACTGCTTCGTGAATTTTTAGTGGGATAGAAGAAAAATGGGGGAGGGGGCCATGTCGTTTGCAAGATATTTTCCAAAAATGGTCATCGTCGCTTAAAAAATTACGTGAATGAGAATGCACAAAAAATAGTGGCAAATCCTTCTACACTGTTGTTCATCTCAACTTTTTCTGTTGAAACAAAAGACTTCAACTCCTTAATATGTTCCAACATTCAATTCTATAAAACATTAAATGTAGTCAGAAAAATAGATTAAAGGGCTAAACGTTCGACCTTATGGGGGAAAAATAATATTTTTATGGGCTAGGCTGCATCTCATATGCATTGGTTTAATGATATTTTCGAAAATTTTTACTAGTGAGAACAAGATCAATTCAGAATTAAAATGGTTAGATCTATACATGGTTTCACTTGTGAAACTTGCACCATCTTCAGAAGAAAGAATACAGCACCAGCTGTAACAATCTCTGAATCTTTTTTGCATTCAGTCAAACTACAAATTCCGTTTTTATAACAAAAGTTATAGTTTGAGAAGACATGTATACAATTGAATATCAATGTATACTTTAGGTGCAGTTAAAGTAGAAGTTCGTTATAAAATGTTTAATGGGATCCTTAAAGGCCGAAACACACTACACTGATGTGACGTGATGTAGTGTGTTTCGGCCTTTATTCGTTAATTTTATAATGCTTCAATAATACGCTACTTCTTTCAAAGCCCTTGCAGGGCCGTCTTAAAAGCATCATGGGTCCTCCCGGGCCCGGTGAATTAATTTTTCTGAGGGCCTGCTAGGCAAATTCTCGAAAATTTCAACCAGATCGCATGTTCGAACCCATGCGTTAAGACGGCACTGAGCCCAGGGATTAGGATCTTCTGGCCGAATATCGCCGCAATGTGAGAAATTAGATTATCTATCTAGTCAGTGATTCCGAACCGGGTTGCGTGGTTAGGAACCATTAGGAGGGTATACGAAAAAACAGGAATGGCGGAAAAATACACTGCTGGCCACCGTAAATGCAACACCCTGAAGGAAGCATGCAAATAATATGAAATTTACAACATGCATTAGCGGAGGTGAGATATGCAAATGATTAGAATTTCAGCGCAGACGCACATCACGCGCGCCTGTGGCGCCACTTCAAAGCGCTATTTAAGGCTTGGAGATTTCGACGATTTGAAGTACGGCAATTGTGTTTTTCTTGTGGTTTTTTCAAAAAAACGATCAATTATGCCTCGTAGAAAACAGCGACCATCTTTTGATCAAGTATCCGAGTTCGACAGAGGAAGGATAGTGGTCTACCGAGATTGTGGATTATCTTTCAGGGAAATCGGCAGTCGTGTTGGACGAAACCAAACAACTGTAATGCGGATATGTGATCGTTGGATGCAGGAGGGTACGACGGACCGACGTGTTCGATCGCATCCACCTCAGTGCACCACTTCACGTGATGACAGGAGTATTGTGCGTATGGCAGTGACGGATCGCTCAGCCACATCACGAACCATAGCACAGCACATTCAGTCTGTACCGCATCATCCAGTGTCTGCGCGTACCATTCGACGCCGTTTACAGCAGAGTGGTCTGTCCGCAAGACGTCCATTGCTTCGTCTACCCTTGACGCAGAACCACAGACGTCTCCGCCGCCAATGGTGCGATGAAAGAAGGATGTGGACGGCACAATGGAATGAAATTGTCTTTACTGACGAGTCACGCTTCTGTCTGCAACACCACGATGGTTGGATTCGAGTCTGGAGACACCGTGGAGAGAGGATGCTGAACAGCTGCGTTATGCACCGCCACACTGGTCCTGCACCGGGTATCATGGTATGGGGCGGTATTGGATATCACTCTCGCACTCCTCTAGTACGCATTGTCGGTACTTTAAAAAGCCAGCGCTACATCCCCGAGGTGTTGGAGCCAGTTGTCCTTCCTTACCTTCAGGGCTTGCCCACAGCCATATTTCAACAGGATAATGCGCGACCACACGTGGCACGCATTGTCCAAAGGTTCTTCGTCAATCGCCAGATTGAATTGCTTCCCTGGCCAGCTCGCTCTCCAGATCTTTCGCCGATAGAAAACATGTGGTCCATGGTTGCTCAACGATTGACCCAGATTACATCCCCAGCTGCCACACCAGATCAACTTTGGCAACGCGTGGAAGCTGCTTGGTCTGCTGTACCCCAAGAACACATCCAAAGTCTCTTTGAATCAATGCCGAGGCGTGTGGCAGTGGTGATCTCCAACAATGGCGGCTACTCTGGCTACTGATTTTGGCAGGAACCACACTTCACTGAAGTCTATAAATTTAATCATTTGATGCTTGGTCAACATGTTATCTACAAAATAAATATTGTTGCGATATCTCTTGTCTTTCTTGGTGTTGCAATTTGGGTGGCCAGCAGTGTAGTTTAAATAAAAAATGCATAGCGCTAAGCTATCCGACTGTCTCAGAGGTCTTCAACCTTCTTTCAATGGCGAGCACTGCCTGTAGCCATCATCAAAAGAGCACCCTTACGGCAACTTCGGCATATCAATGCATGAAATCAAGATAATTTCAATACTTCAATGGAATTTTGTACAAGGTGTTTACTTGGAACGTTGATCAAGTGTTCGCGAGAATGAAATCGGACACGATCATCGAACACTCTGGGTACTTCCGGGAGCACCGTGGTGCTCGCGATCAACGGGTTGAAGATGCCTGGACTACCTCTTTCTGGTCACTTTTCTATAAAATAGTACTGGAGTGAACTTTAATATTTTTTGATAGAAAGTGTCTGAAAATGGTGAAAACAATAATAAATTTTGGACTACCTATGTCATTTTCTATGGAAAAGTCATTTTTATGTCAAATTTTAAGAAAAATTCATGCAATATTCCAAAAGCGATTGAAAAAAATTTTATGAATGGAATATGTGTTTTGTTATTTTCACTGTGCATTCAGCCAGTAACGGTACAGGTTATGAAGCAAAATGTAAAGAATTGTATGGTATGCTCAGAAGTTTTACTCAAATCTGTTAATGTACGTGTGAATTTTTTGAAATTTCATTCTACATATCGTGTATAAAACAATGTAATTAGACAAATACATATTGCAGACCTTAGATTTTGATTCACAACCTAAACAATATATAGCAAAATTTTATATTAAAATTTCGTAATGATACAATATGAATAGATTTTTATAAATCATGTTCCAAATTCAGGTAAAATGTCAAAACGGCATTCTTCGTAAGACGTGTTTAGTTTTTATTCACTGTTAACTTGTATGTAAAAATGCAACACTGAAGTGAACATAACTTCAGTTCTAAGCGTCGTATAAACAAAACAAGGTTTGTTTTGAAATTACAAAAAATAGGGCTTTCATAAAAAAATAGTAGGATACCTTAATTATAGTGGCAATATATAAGAGAGATAGAGGCATCTTAACGGGTAGGTTAATGGATCTGCTGAAAGGATTTTGTATGATTGATTATTGGTACAGTTTGAAAATTCAATGTAATACTTTTTCATCAATCAATGGAATTAAAATGTGCAAAATATTTCATTTTGACTTTAGCTAAATACTTAACTAAGCACCAGCGTAACAGTTTTATCAATTTATATCGATAGAAAATACGCATTTCAGTCCATTTGCGAAACAACGTACATACAGGCTGCGAAATGCCAAAGCCGAGGCCGATGCATCTACGAGATTATTATTGTTAGCTAATTTTCATCGGGAATTTTAGTATAATCTCTATAATCCATTGGCTTCATTTTGAAAATTTTGGAAACATCCATAAGAAAAATAGTATCTAAATTTATGTGACTGTTGTCTTGCCGCAGCCGTTACACAATCTACTCCGAAGTGATGCTAGTATGACAAAACAGAACGCTAGATATCGGCCCAACGTGACGAAAGATGAAGGAACGTGAGGCGAAAAAAAATGATGCGGGTGTCAGCCGAGACAGGCAAGCAGAAAACATGGACCGTTGCCGATCATTTCGTTATATGCTTAGGGCGGGGGTTCTCAAACTGTGTACCATCAACATTTGTCAGGGCGCCGCGGAGCTGCGGCAAGAAAGTTTTTTCGAAGAGATTCTTTGTTGAACTGCTCTGGGGAGCCGCGGATAAGCGTTGATTAGGGGTAACTGGTGCTGTGGGTGGAAAAAGTTTGAGAACCCCTGGCTTAAGGTATTCTTTACCCTGCTTTTATTCTAATGCTTTATACAATTGTGGAGTTTTATTTATCAATCAGTTTGACATGGCCGCTGACGGGGCCAAGTCACGCAACGGGGACTTTTATTCTGTATATTACTCTATTATTATATTACTCTATAAAAGTTTGATAAAAAAATTTTCCTAAAACTTGGCAATGATCTTTTATACATTTTGCGTTCAATTTTTTTTATAAAATTTATTTTATAAAAGAAATGAACCTTGTTACACTATACACAAGATATATATAAAATTGTGTTTGCAAAAGTTTTCGTCAGTTTATCATTTCGCCAGTCTTCGTTAGGCCGGGATTACACTACAAAAGTTTGATAAAAGTGCGTTTATAAAATTTAAAAAATCAAACCAATAGGCGGATTAGTTAAGTTTGCTCGAATGTAACAGCTGTGCTTATTGGTTGCATTTTTCAAGTTTTATAAAAGAATTTTTATCAAAGTTTTATAGTGTAATACCGGCTTTAGTCTTGTGCTGTTGCTGGTAGTAGTTATGGATGAAGAATTTTTTTTTACCATTTGCTATGGGCGGGGGGGGGGGGGGGAGAGAATTTATCATTTGCAATTTCTGTAATGGCTTCGGTTTAAAACAAAAATGAAGCTTATGTGGGTGATTGTATTGGCATGGAATAATTTGCGGAACAAACTAATTTTTTTGATGCCTTACATCTAGCTGGGAACACAACTTCTAATGAATAATGAATGTGTCAGTTGAATGAAGAAGTTGAGGAATACACACACACCCAGAGAGAAAGTTTAGTGACTAAAATTGCCCGTGTTTCCCCATATATATATTACTTATTGCGGCTTATATGTCACGGTAAAACCCCAAAGGCTCGCGTTTTACCAAGTCGAGTTGGTGAAAGTCCAAAAAACGCTTGTAAAAACGTGTTCATTTCGGAATTTTACCAAGTCAAAATCCGTTTTAAATAAATCAATTAATCACCATGAACTTATCATTTCCTGATGCTTATTATTTGATTAATAATAATTTAATAATTATAAACAAATAATGAATTAACAAACTAAATAACCACCATGATGAGGTTTTGACGCTATTTAAGTAATTGATGCTCATAATTAATTTACTTCTACCAGTTAAAGCCCATTTTAAATGAATTAATTAACCATCATTAACTTAATAGTTCCCCCACTCGTCTTGACTGATTAATAATTGACGCTTAATACCTAATGAATGACGCTTATCGATTAATTCATAGTAATAAGTGTTTAAGTAAATCTTATTTCGTCACACATGAGGGCTGGCTGCTCGCACTGACGCGCGGGGATGCAGTGTGCGCTTCGTCCGCTGATCCCCCTCCCCACGCAGTGAGCGCATCATGACCCTACACCTCTCTGGAGATGTCGGGACACTAACTAACGACCAGGGCTGCAACTCGATGCTTAGTCACCCGGAGCAAGTGCGCACATTTTGACGCCCCCTTGTAATGTTGAAGGAGAGGTTTCAGAATGAAATTTGCGCCCCCTCGGGTCTAGTGCCCGGGGCACGAGATCCGCCTGCTCCCCCTAGTTGCGGCCCTGCTAACGACCTTGAGTACAAGTTAACCTAAACTTTGGATACGTGGCAGCATTTAGGAAAAAACTAATAAGTTATTATCGTTTTTTTTATTCTTTAAAACGGGTTTTTACTCTGTTGAGAATATAAATAAAATAATTTATTCATTAATATTAATTCCAAATTAGCTTAATTTAATTGTTTAATTATTATATTAATTAATTAATTAATAATCGTCAAGAACTAATAAGTTAATGATGACTTATTGACTGATTAAAAACGAGCTTTGACTTGGTAATGAGTCCGAAATAAAAGCGTTTGCGAGCATTTTTCATCTCATCCGAGCTTTTACCTTGAACCTTGGAATGTCGCATTACATAGAAGTGGCACTTGCGGACCGTGATGCAGTAACTGAATATTATATTGGCCCTCGAATAGAAAGAAGATGGCCACCCCTGATATGACATCTCCACCATCTCAGATAATAATTAAATAAATGTATCATTAATGCGAACCATCAAATCCAGTGCCGAGGCTTCTAGGGGCGTCCCGGCGAGACGAAGATATTGATTTTTGTGCCTCTTTTTGCTTTGAATTGGATCTTTTATAAGTGAAAACACACCACCTAACTATTCTGGGGAGCAGCAGGTGAACCATGATCTGGGCAAAAGAGCCGCGGGTGACATAAAACTCATTTTCTATAAGGCCTTGTTGTGGGCCTTTTCGGTGGCTCCGTGGCAGACTTCTATTTGGGGTGGTTTTTACATAAAATATTTTCATTCGGTTCAGGAGTTACTAAAATTTGATTTGGTCTTCTGGGATTGATAACATTACGTTTACTACACCGAACTCGATTTTTGTGAACGGCAATGCAGATTTTATAGAAATACAAATGTCTGATGGATAAGATATTAAGGTTAGTGTAGTTAGTCAAAGTTATACTTCCATTAAAATTAGATAAGATTTTGATAAATTTATTTTGCATTTCGTAAAACTTCGTTAATGTTAGTGATATAGTCTCCTCCACATGCTATGAGACCATAATTTATTTGAGATTGAATTCGGGCATTGCACAGTGTTAGTAAAAAATTATTATTTACTTTGAATTTTAGATAAAAAAATTTGCTTATAGAAAAAAATCTTAATTTATTTGAAACATTTTTTTTTATATGGGTTTTCCATTTTAGGTTAGAGTCAATGTAAATTCCAAGATATTTAATAGATGAGACTTCCTTTAATTGTTGGCAGTTACAATTTGTTAGTACATGACAGGAATTATCGTGATATGTTAGAGAGAACTCAGGAGTTATCGTGATATGTTAGAGAGAACTCAGGAGTTATAATATTGTCAGTCTCTTTTAGTTTGAAACGCATATATTTATTTTTGTTAACATTAATATTCATATCGTTTGCCAGAAACCAGTTACGTATTTTTAATAAGTCATCATTAACCGGGTGTGCTTTCCCGACCGGCTTGATAGTTTGAGTTTTCTCCGGCACGCCCACTATCTCATGATCAATGAGCTTATATCGCAAAAGCGACAGAGCCTGGGCGTACTCGGTTCTAAACTAAACTAAACTAAGTCATCATTTATATTAGTATTTGTAGTATTTAAATTCTTTGATGAATATAGAAGCAGGGTGTCATCGGCGAAACTAATTAATTCTCCCTTTATGTCAAGATTGCACAGATCATTTATATAGATAAGGATGAGTAGGGGCCCAAACTTGAGCCCTGAAATACACCACCTTCGATGGGTAAACTCTTGCTTATTGTATCGTTGATTTTAACGTATTGATAACGATTCGAAAGATATGATTTAAACAAGTCAAAAATATTACCTCTTATTCCAATTGAATGCAGTTTTTTTAGTAGAATTTCATGATTAACGGTGTCAAACGCTTTTGAAATATCTAAGAAAATAGCGATTTTCTATCATATTTATTGTTGAAAACCAAGTTTTTTTAATCCAAGAAATACACACGGAAGAAAATCTTTTTTTTCTCCCCAGAGAGAAGGGACGGGTAAGTGAGAGGAGAAGGTGACGTAGAAAGAACAGGTTTTTGAAGAGTTAATACGTCACATTGTGTCATGTACTTCAAACTGCAGGATAGGAAGCGCATCAGCATAACTCTTTTATCAAACATTGATGAGGAGGCGATATTTGACAAAAGATTTCTCACCTGATATAATGTATTGGTTCACTGTCCACCATCTCAGATGATAATAAAACAAATGTATCATCAATATGAACCAACAAATCCAGTGATGTGTCATGTATAAACAGCCGAGCCCGGATATAGCGAAGTGGCACGTAAAAAACATACGTCGTATCTGATATTCATGAAAACCGAGAAACCATAAATATTCGAGTTTCATGAGAAAAACTCACTTTTCTGCCTATTTGCGATGATGGAAGAAGTGGTCCTCGAACAGACTTAAATATTTAAGAAAATTAAAATGAAAATTATTTACGTATGTGTCACAAACATTAAAGATATTCACGTAGCTTTTGAATAAAATATTAATAACCGTGTACTGCAAGTCAGTGGTTGTCAAAGAGTTGCAGTTTCTATGGGGGGGGGGGGCACCAGCCTTTATCAGAGGCGAGCTGTCTATATTGATGTGCAACTGTTCAGTGATTGGAAGTAGTACTTCAAGTATTCTGTGAACCGTGGGTCACCGGGGACTGAGACAAGGGAGCCATGGAAGGCAAAATTTTAAAAATCATGGCTGTAAGTGGCCCAATGAGTTGTTATCGATATTTCAATGGTTCGAACGTTTACAAAGACTTTTTTTCAAACCCAGCACAACTCCGGTCTATCGTCATGGGCAAGTTACTACCGAATGAGTTGTGCCGGAAATGTGGGTTTATACCTAACAGTCTGAGTGCATATCTAGGTGTTGTGTCTGATTTTCCAATGCTGCCATCAATATTTTAAATTGTGAGTGAAGCGCAATGATTGAATATTTATACCGTTGTAGGCCTGTTGTTCTCAGTGGCGAGACTTTTAACGTGAGATCGACTCGCATTCAGGGCTCGAAGTTTGAAACCAACTCCAACCGACCAGCACTGCGGCGCATTGGTTTACAAAGACCGAGGAACTCTGACACAAATCTGTAGTTATGTCGATCCTTCTTCGAGTGGTTATATGGGAATGAACAGAACCAGAGTGTTATCTAAAGCTAGAGATCGCCATCTAGCTATCGCGTTGACAGAACACACCCGAAGCCGATTCTCGCAATAGTACGGTAGTACTTATATACGGTAGTACGGAAGTACTTCAGAGATTCGGGATTTTTTCTTGAAATACAACTTTTGATTTTATGGAACTTAATCCATTGAAAAAAAATCGATCCATCCACCAGTGTGGCTTCCTAAAGAAAAACTTGGAAACAACCCCGCCCCCTAAAATCTGCGGACTCCTAGATTGTTACCCACGACATGTAACCTTCATTGCCCCATCCAACCCCAATCTTGTTATAACCCATATCTGTAAAACTTAAGAGCATCATGAGGCCCCAAGCCGAGTGATGTTTTAAAGCCCTACTACCTGATTGCAAGTACCAGAAGTATAAGGCCTAATTTACATAAATAATTTCGGAAATCATATACCATTTCATATATACCACCCAAATACCATAACACAATTTCATATTTTCGTACCTCTCCATTCCTCATACAATCATCTTACGAACACCTGCCCCGTCATTAAAAGTCAGCAAATGCGAAACTTCCCCCTCCCCACGAGTGGTGACGTATTACTTGAAAATATGACCCCTTGTATCCCATATACGGGGTGATTATAAAAAAACTATCCCGACATATGGGCTCCTAACTATCATACTGAATGAAACTGAATAAAATTTTGGCATAAGGTATTTTGAGGTATGCGCTCAAGAATGATATGGAAAACAACAGTGTCACTCTAACAGTTACGGTTACAGTGAGAAAATTTCGAAAATATCAAATGGCAACACCAAGTTTTTTGTATTGGAATGCGATCTCCATACTGAAAAACACTAAATAGCGTTGGAATGGCACCTGTAGCACGAAAATCACCGGAGATAGGCAAGGAAAAAGTAAAAAGGACTTTGCCGTGCACCAGAGCATTAATGTTCGTTTCATTCGTCACACCGTTTGAGATGCCAGCCTGATTAGTCCTCCACAAGGTCATGTGGAAAATTTGTGAAACACAATAAAATGCTTTATTTTATGCTGCTTCTCTGTCCTTATTGGTTGTCCTCACTTTTAGCCTATCTACCGCCGGTGATTTTCATGCTACAGTTGCCGTTCGAACGCTATTTAGGGTTTTTCACAATGGAGATCACATTCCAATACAAAAAACTTGGTGTTGCCATTTGATATTTTCAAAATTTTCTCACTGTAACCGTAACTGTTAGAGTGACACTGTTGTTTTCTTGAGCGCATACATCAAAATACCTTATGCCAAAATTTCATTCAGTTTCTGTGAATGGTATGATAGTTAGGGGCCCATATGTCGGGATAGTTTTTTTATAATCACCCTGTATATAAATATGTTTCGTTATAATGATATTTTCAACATTATTTTAGATATAGATTTTAGATATAGATTTTAGACATTATTTTCTAAATTATATTTAGAAGGTTCCAACATTGCAGGTTCACTAGAACGGAATTGAATTTCGTTATAACCGATACGCATCCAACCGTTTGTTTCTGTTTTTGTAGTCAGCTAGAGAAATTCAAATCTCCGATGTTCACATCAGTATTAAGATCTTAGTGTAGCTCCCACTGACTCTACGTACAACTTATTTTCTAATTTCTTTATGAAATCACAAAGTATATATACGTACGTAGACTTCAGCAATCGAAACTGCAGTATATAAAGCATGAACATTAATCTTTTTTCCAATATTGGACGAGGGGGACTAACTTTGATAAAAGAGAACTTAATAAAGAACGACGTTTATCAAAGTTGCCCATTACACTATCAAATTTTTTTGTCAAACTTATTTATAAATGATCTTTGGCAAAGAACTTTTATAGTGTAATCCCGGCCCACGGCCGGTATTACGCTCTATAAAAGTTTGATATAATCCCTCTTATAATACTTAAACAATCCAACCAATAAAACTCATAGGTTACATTCGAGCAAATGCAACCGATAAGCTTATTGGTTGAATTTTTCATGTTTTATAAAAGGATTTTTATAAAACTTTTAGAAAAGTTCTTTCATAAAACTTGAAAAATGTCACCAATGAACGGATCGGTTGCATTCGAGCGAATGTAACCAATAGGAGCTTATATTGGTTGTTTTTTTTTTCCACCAAAAATTTTATCTGAGAAGTATTTGTGTAGTCGTTAAATATGTTTGTTTAAAACAATATTTTTATATGCAATTCATATAGTAATCTATTGAATTGAGCCCACATTTACATTGTAAAAATTGAATTTGTTTTCGTACGTGAGGAAAAAAAAAAGTAAAAAGAATGCTATTTTAATTTCATTGCTTATTTATAATTAATTTTGTTCCTCGTATGGAACAGGCATGAAAAATTTAAAAAAATTAAAAATATTTATAAAGCATCTGAGCAAGATTTGAAGACTGAGAAATTTGTATTAGGTACGAAGGTCTTGCTTATTTTATGGCGTCTTGTAAGAATGATTTCGAACGTTTTGCGAAAGTAATGTGTTCTTTGTGTCTGAGAATATGCTGAGCTTTCCCGGGAATATGTATAACTCGCATAATATGATATTATTACCTCTACATTGCCTTTTGCGTGAACATCTAGATACCTCAAGACAATTGCTTCAAATCATACAATAAGAGTGACGTGTTGTTTGTTCATCGTGCTTCCTGATACATAACGATCGTGACTAAAAAATAAATACAAAACCTCTTTCATACACACTTATTAGACATATCATAGACATTATTCACCATACAATCAACCACATTTAGTCACTGCGCCTTTTGTCTGTTGTGGTCTTTATACACGTATTTATACATTAGAATCTGCGCTTCTTCTTGAATAAAGCGAAACTTCTGTGATAAATGTCTTGCGAGATTAGTAGACGTTTCTTAAAATGTATACATATATATATATATACGTTAAGTGAAAGTGGTAAAACTATGATTATTCCGAATCATTTACCACCGATCATCTCGGTAATTGTGGTGAATTTCACGACATTTATTGTTTTTCTCTTCGATTATGCATAATCCAAAACGAAATTGATAATTCGGTAAATAAGGAAGATTAATGAATTTTACCAGTGATTATATTTGTTGAAAAGAAAAACATTGCAATATAAAAGATTTTCAAATAACTCAGAAATATATTCACTGGCCTAATCAGTGGTGTCTTAACGAGTGAGCCAAAGGTGTCCAAGTTCAAGGTATCGAGTCAAACAGGGTCAGTCAAATCATCAAATATTTTTATTAATTCTAAATTTTTTATTTCTTACTTCAATATTTAATTTATTTTGTTATTCACAATTTGATAGTGTTTTGCAGCTGAAAGATATTTTTTACAAAAGTTGAAAAGGTGTCCTGAACACTTTTGGGCCCAGAACTCCGAGCTCGTTTAGAGAGACCAGCGCCAAGTATAGTAACGTTCTCTTCCAATTTTAATTTCTTTTGAATAAAACTTCCAGAAAGCGCATGAAAAAATTTTTGAATATAAATACAAAAAATTTTAAAAAGCATTCCCACGTGCATTATAAAAACAATTATTTTTATGTTTGTAGATTTGGCAAGTTTCTTTTGATATTTTAACGTGTGAACAAGATAAATCTTTCTTTTTCTATGTATATGTGATCCTTAAGGCGCGTATACTTGTGTGCTATGCGTTGGCCTTGAGTGGTTTGCTAAGATTTTTCATCCATGTAAACGGCTGTCACGAAATATTTCATCGCGAGCTAAGCAACGCGCACTAGACGAACGTCAAACTTGAGACGACCCTCCGACGGTCGACAGAGAGAAGGAACGCACGTTGTGTCTCTTGGATTTTGTATAGTGAAGGTTGTGTGGTGCTGCGGTCGGAATCGGTTCATGCATCGCGATGGGAAAGAAGAGAAGAAAAAAAGGAAAGCAAAAGCACGGCGAAAACAAAAGTCAAACCGAGTAAGCAGATGTAGACGCAATTTAATGTATAATAATATTCGGAGAGAGATTTTGCTATACGCGGCTTGGCACTCTGACATATTTACCAATGATAAATTTTGATATTTGGCCAATGCGGGACCACTTTCACACTGAGAGGTCGGCATGCGCACAAATCAGAGGGAATATTGCACGTGGACAGCAATCGCATAATACAGTGTTTCTTAAAATGTGCATCGCGGTTTCTAGGGCATCGCCAACCTTTGTAAGATGTTGATTTGTGCGCCTAATTTACGCTTCGAAGTGGTTCTTTCTATGAATGAAAATATTTACTGAACTATTCTAGGAAGCCGCTGATGAACCAAGAATCAGACAAAGGAGCCGGGGTTACAAAAGTCTGAGAACCACTGTCGTAAAATATATTCTACAAAACGTATCTAGTGATTTATTTGCAATGAGTTAGCGGTATTTTCCCCATGAAGCTATAAATAGACAAATAATTTATTATTATATAAGTATATAGAACTGTAAATATTTGTTTTTCACACACACAAAACTCAGTAGCTATTCACTACTCTTTTACTTTTCCCTCAAATCAATAAAAAATACTCTACGATCTGCTCATTTTCTTTGTATCTACTATTACTTATGATTATGTCACTGTTGGCGTATTTGTAGTTACGGCACTCAATCAATCAACAAGAGGCCAGAAAAAACGCTTTAGATCAGATTTTTATGATGCAATGTGAAGATTTGTGGTCACTTTAATGTGAGACAAATTGATATTTTATATGAAGCTAAAATAAACACTTTCCCACACACACAAACACACACATCAAGATAGATAAGGTTCTTTTTGACATCCGAAAAATAGGAATACAGTAAAATCTCGGGAAGTCGCCACTCCGGTTAAGTCGCCATTTTTCCTCGATCCCGTCCAGCTTTCATAGATAACAATATTATTGAACCCTCGGTTACTCGCACTGATTTCGGTAAAGTCGTCACTATGGGTACGTCCACACTCATATACAAAGTCGAG
Organism: Pholcus phalangioides; assembly: GCF_987345545.1. Taxonomy (NCBI): domain Eukaryota; kingdom Metazoa; phylum Arthropoda; class Arachnida; order Araneae; family Pholcidae; genus Pholcus; species Pholcus phalangioides. The sequence goes on from NW_028301619.1 coordinate 9,440,723, forward strand.
CGACAAGTCGCAGAACACGTGTTGCGCGACTTCTTATATGAGTGTGGACGTGTTCTACTACTTTCGCCGGGATTGCACTATAAACGTTTTGTAAAAGCTCTTTGATAAAACTCGAAAAATTCAACCAATAAGAGTATCGGTTATATTCGCGCAACATTTTGTGGAGTTGACGTGGCATAGACAGGGATGAAGGTGATAGGGCTTCAGGTGAGGGCCCAAGATGAGATTCCTACCTTTTTGTTCTTTTTTCATATAAAAATGTAATATATAACTGCGCGTAAAAAAAATTTCGGCCTGGAGAAAGATCTCAGCCTATTGTCCCAGCCATAGGCGTACGCAGGATTTCATCGGGGGGAGGGGGTGAAATCAATTTATGAGGAGGAGCCCCGTTTGACCCGTTTTTTTATTTATTTACTGAATTTAATTATTCATTTTCCATCGCCGTGGATCCAAATTATCAACGCAGTTGATTGGCTCGGCCACGAAGCTGGGTTAGAATAGATCTCGGTAACAGAGGATAAATGTAGCGGCAGAGTCCATGGTGCGACAAAAATATAGTGAAACAACTCTTAACGGACACCTCTCAGAAGCGAACACCCCTCTTTTACGGTCAAATAACAATTTCCCCGTGTGCAATAAAAGTATGCTTTTCAAACCCTTCAGAGAATACAAATACAACTCCACAACAGGCAAATTTCCCAACGAGGTGGCTGACTTAAGAACATCATGGATCCCCGAGCCATTTTTTGGAGGCCATACCTACTACTGCTACACCACACATGCACCCCGCCCACACCCAGTACAAAGTTTGCCCAATGTGGTGTAAGTAAGAAGAACTTTTATCAATACTCATACACGATTTGCGTTACGATAATCGAATTCACGATTTAAAAAAAATTCTCACTCAAAAGCTACAAAAAAAAACATTTTCACGGGAAAAAAAGATCACGTTCAATTAAACTGAAAAATAAATAATTACGTTCTGTTAAAACGGGTCACATGGCGTATGTGTTAAAATTTCTAGAGTGGCACACGCATAGAAAATGGTCTTAACATATTTTTGACGGCTCCTCCTTTATGATAGCTGGGTACCTTAATAACATATTTGAGAAGTTTAAAAAATCGGATATTAATTTGGCAATTTCATTTTCTAATTAATGTAAATTTCCACTTAATTAACTTTTTAATTAATATAAAATAATTAACTTCATTTAAGGGGACTTGATGCCTTTAACATGGTGAAACACTATGCTCTAATAGAAAATATCATTAAAAATAGTATTTATTTATATATATATATATATACATAACCATTGATTTATTATTTCAAATTTTTTTTCTTATGGTTTTGATTGCATGTGCTATCCTATGTTGGTAAAAATTTTTACACATCTTAGATATCTAATTATTTTGTAAATTTTCAAAAAAAAAGCATTATAAACCGCCATGAAAAAATACCATGACATCCATGTAATTGAATAAAAATTGATTCAAAATAAAGAAGGGAAAGAGAGAGAGAAACTGTGAAAATTCATGAAATTATATTATATATATGTATAAGCAAAAGAGAGAGTTTGAGATTTCATTGACTCATCTTATTTAAAATTTAAATTTTACAATGTGTAAGAAATTTGAAATAAATCAATGGTTAAATACTATTTTTAATGATATTAGAGCATAGTTTTTCACCATGTTAAAGGTATCAAGTCCCTTTAATTAAAGTAATTACTAATTATAATTTTCGGAAATCTCAAACAACTATTTTTTTTTCTATTTTTTGAAAATTTATACTTGTTCATGCCCATGGAAAGATATTTCCAGGTCAGAGAAAAAATCGGAATAAAATTTCCAAAAATTTAATTTTTGAAAAGTGATAAAAAATTAAATTTCTTCGTAAACAAATTTTTAAAAATACTATGGTACTCATCAGACCTTGTAAGTTCATACAAAAATTGGTATGCAAATTAATTGAAAAAAATTTTAAACAAAGTGGTGCGCAAATTGGGTAAATTGGGAAACGGTTAGAAAAAAAATTGGTCATCCTTAAAGCTTTAACCACCCATTCGAAAGATATGTAACTTTTGGAACATTTTAACCCTCTATGGTTCACCTCCAGAAAAAAGTATTCAAATTAAAAAAAATCACGACGTAAATTTGTGCTATGCTAGCATATTTTCAATAAAAACAATATATAAACATAGCAATTTAATTAATTAGAGTGGATTTTTTTAATCAGCTAAAATGATTAATTTGGGCAAAATATAGTTTGCCTTGATTTTAATGTCACCTATAAACAGATGAAATCTTGCTTAGTAAAGTTGAATAGTTTTTACCTTGAATTTTATTTCCAACCCAGGGCCGTAACTAGGCTAGGGTATCCGAGGAACTGCCTCGGGGTCCCGAGACGAATGGGGGGCTTCACAAAAAATGCACACTTATTTTTCATAATTTTTTCCTCTTTAAGGGCCCGAAGAAAATGTTTGCCCCGGGACCCCGAAAAGGTACGCTACGGCCCTGTTCCAATCCTCTATTTTTTTTTTTTGTGCGATTTTATAAATCTTTAAACACGCAAAATTTCAGCAGCTCTCAAAAAAAAAAGAAGAAAAAAAAGACACCAACAAGCAATCAACTCTTTCTACATAAAAAATATTGTACTTATATCTTTATTTTGAACTGAAAGGGCGAAAAAAGATGTATTTTATAAAATACTGTTGCAAGACTCCTTGGACACATCATTAATGAAACAAACGATTTACATACTATTAAACGTATTGCTTTTTCCATTTATAATATACGTTTCAAATTACACAAAACAGGTTAGTTAGGCATTCAGATTCTGCGGTGAACCACTTGACGATCAAGAACGTAATATTGTGTACAAACGCCAGTAGAATAAATTCATATAAGTTATCTCTGTTTTCTTTGCATTGTTGTAACACTGCGAAGTTGTCCTTTTTACCTTTCGTTTATTTCTATACTCCTATCAGTAATTTTTCTTCTCCACATATGATGTATCCTTCCACTATATACGAGCGAAAGAGAACAGGTAGGGTGAGGGTGAAAAAGAGAAATCTCTACTTCATATACATATATACGTACTTTCTGATCTGTATCCTCTCTCTTATCTGCACTTATCTATTACACTGTTTTCCTTTCATTTGTTTCTTTTCCTTCACCTTCTTTTCCTTTAGCTAACGTGCGGTTGGATGAGGACAAGGTTACCATATTTATCGTCGATTCATCAAATACAGATCATCTGAATTTCTTGCCCCAATAGCATGTAACCGAAAGGGTTAACAGTAAAGTTATCGTGTTCGATTACGTACAATTCACACACACCGGGGTTTTTGGCGCAGTCCTCGTGTTTGGCGACTGTTGGCCACAGTCTTTGGTGAGCCACTGTAAAAAGAAAGAAAAGAAAAGAAATTGTATAAAATGGTTTTCTTTTTCGACCACGTATTTGCCATGTACAGTGAAACCTTTGTGCTGTCTATAACGATAAACCTGCTATAACGATATTTTCTTTGGTCCCAACGGAATTCCAACTCACTCGGAAATAGCGTAAATATTCAAACTGCCTACAACGTTAACCTGTGTATAACAGTATTTACTGTAGGTCCCTACAGTATCGTTATAAACAGGTTATACTGTATATTCAAATATACAAGGGACTATAGGGTTAACGACAGGGTGGGAAAGAAATTAGGCGCAAAAAAAAAAAAATTCCGACGTTCCTTCACTACCTGGTGTTTTCCATGTATCTCGCCAACAGAATTATCTCTATTGTCATTTTTCATTGAGTTTACACGAGCGTGCTTTGCTTGTGACAATATTTTATGATCACCTTTTTCTTACCTCGTTGCACACTTGAATTGAGAATTTAAAAAGAAAGTATAGTTTTATTTGTTCAATTACCAACATAGATAAAAGTAATTTATTACTAAATTGCAATTAAAAGACGATTAACATTCCTGAAACAAAATTATAAGTTTTGAAATGATGTTTGGACTCTTTTAGAAATAATTTCGTCCATTTCTTTTAAAAATTGTCGTGGCACAACTACAATCCTCTCATGGCACACCGCTGTACCACGGCACAGCGGTTGAAAAACCCTCGGCTATGCGAAAATTTTCGGTCTTTATAAGGGAGAGAAACTTCGACTGGAACGATTCTCATCTCATTTCTTTTTTTTTTCATACTACAAATTCACTATAGTGGAGCCCGTTAAAAATTTAACCAGGGTCCCGCCAAAGTTCTTAGCGTAGAGACCCTGCTGCAGTATGTAGGGCTATGTTCGGACCCACAGTGAAAACGTATTTTAGAGAAGAAGAAAAAACCTACCCGAAAAGGCTGTACTTCTGCTGGACAATGTTCAATGTAATGAGCAGTGTGTTCAGCAATGCTCAATGAAATGCGCCTTGGTTAGAGAGAATTGCATAATTCCAAAACATTAAAAAAAACGGAGGAGTTTAATTGACAGATTTTTAAATTCTCCTCCAACAAAGGACGGAGGCTAGCTGCTGATGAAGATTCAGCGTCTGACAAGTTTACCTTGAATAGACTTTGAAGGTATGGAAGAAGACTACACTGTATAAGTTCCAAATAGTTACATTGGGTGAAATGATTGTGTAAATACTGTGAAATGAAAAAGATCTTCATTTTTTTACCCTCCTTTAAATTCCTCTTCATTCAGTTATGAAGCTGTTCATCCCAGCCATTGGTTAGTTTTTGTCTTTTCTATAATGTTCTTACTCTTACTGTTTTATAAAACGTACCTTGAAATTTTGGGTGGCACAAACGATTTTCCATAGAAACCTATTGGAAATCGCGTTTCGCTGACGAAAATAATTTCGGAACGAATCATCTTCGTTAGCCAAGCTACCACTGTATTTCTTAAAAAGTATCGTACTTATACCGGAAAATTAGTTTCCGGAAACCGCTCCAATCTGAGGTAGCCATCTTGGACTTCCTTTCCAAGCATAAAATTCTGCCATTTTCGTAGAATTCGACGCGGAAAAAAGACTCGGTTCACGCTATTTTTTATTTTTATGACTTCCTACTCACAATAAAGTGTTCAACATAAACTTGACTCACTCTCGAATCACGAACGAGGGAATTATTTATTCGGAACCTTGAATCTTTGCTCGTAATGGAAACGAAGTAGAAGCCTGGTAACTCATATCGTATTTTGTGTCGGCATCACATTGTATTAGAACAGACAGTATAGTGTTGCACTTCCGCGTTTTGTAGAACTGTTTGCCCTTTCTTCGACCTGATACCTCCCATTGGTTCCAAGACGGTTGATTTGACGAGTTTTCTTATCTCTTTGTAATGATTAGGTACGGACTCTTTTTTTCAAATCATAACGTTAGACTTTCCCAGAAAAGAAATGGCACAGCCGACTTGTTTGGACAAATACGATCGAAGCGGGTCATATCTTGACTCGAATATGTCAGTGAGAGTGTCTAGGTCACCAGGGCCGCCCTCATCAGACGCGGTGCCAGGTGCGAAAATACTTTCGGGGCTCCTTAGCCCCGATTTTATATAATTTGTGGGGAGGAGAATCGGCATCCAAAGGTTCATGCTTTATCACAGGATATACAGGAATGCTGAAAAATATCTACTTACCAATGAAAATTCAGAATTAATCAAAGAAAAAAATCCCAAATTTATAAAAATTCGGAATCAGTGAGAGAAAAAAAACGCGGAATTGGGAGAGAGAGATGAAAATTCAGAATTAAACAGAGAAAAAGTTCCAGAATTGATGAAATTTCAAAGTTAATGTGATAAAAAATCCCGGAATTGATGAAAATTCAAAATTAATCAGAAAAATATCTCGGAATTAAGAGAGAGATAAAAATTCAGAATTAATGCGAGAAAAAATTCCAGAATTGAAAATATATTTGATGTATGTATATTTTTATCACTTCTATTACCGTGAATGCAGCCCCCCCCCCCCAAAACCATCATCCCAGATTGACCCTTTATACTTATCGAATTGGACTTTAATCAAAACTAAATTTATAATGAACAAAAATTTTATGAATAAAAATTATCTCCGGAACCATGGGCAAGGCACGGATCCAGAAGGTGGATGATCATCTCTCCCAAGAACCGAATTAAGTGTGTGTGTTTGTGTGCTGTGTGAAAAATAGGTCTGTGTAAAATATATGACCTTCCAAAAAACCTACAATCGACCCTTGCGATACATCACCCTGGGTCCACGCCTACCCTGAACTGGAGTTCAGTGTAGGCGAAGTTCCCTTCTTGTGGGAGTTTAACATATTTCCGTCTCAACGTCGTGGATTCCTGAGTAAAGTGATGTTCTGGGGCCCCATACTTGGCTGGAAGCAACAGCTCACATATTTACATACTGTACTTGGATTCAAAAAATCATAGTATCAGATCTCATCATGTAAGACCCCTATCGGCAATAGGTTATTGCCTATTGACATGAGGCCTCGGGCCTTGCCCACATGGACCCGTGGGCTAGGATGGCCCTGGTTCTATACATGGCCCTTCACATCTTGCAACAGGGCTCCTGGGCTGGGACCTTTAGCGGTAAATTTATAGCGTGAAAAAAAAAAATGATAATAATAATCATCTCGGACCCCAGGCTGGAGCCCTGTCAGCCCCATCCTTGTGGTGGCCATGGTTCTATGGACAGCTTTTCTTTATTCTGAAACTAGTGAAATTTTCTCCCACCATATTTCCTTGAAAGCTTTAATTTTTCACAGCTTTCCACGGCCCCCTTTACAACTTATCGTGGCTGTTCTTTCATCTGATTTTCACCCGCACACACATACATGGCTCTCTTAGAATTTCTAAACGGCCACAAAGTGGCCATATGGCCCCAGATTTAGAACTACTGCGCTAGACTACGAGAACGTTTTAAAAGTTTTAACTCCATCCTCTATATGTACATACAGTATATATATATATATATATATATATATATATATATATATATATAGGATGGAGAGAGAGAGAGAGAGTTAAAACTCCATATATATATATAACAACTCCATATATATATATATATATATATAATATATAACAACTCCATATATATATATATATATATATAACAACTCCATATATATATATGTATATATAACAACTCGGTTATAACGACCTTGGTTTTAACGACGCCTTGATTATAGCGTCAATTATCGGAGGTTCCGACTGATTACCATAGAAAACAATGTTTATGAACCTTGCTTATAACGTGAATGAAAACGTAACGACCTCGGACATAACGACACATTTTTTGTCGTTATTCCACATTATTTATCATAATAATAGGGTGATAATATAACACCTATATAGAAACATTACGTAATTTTGCTCTTCCCGACTTCATAAAAATGTCCTCTTTTCAACGAAGACTACTTAAATTCCTAACCCTTACTAAAATCAGGGATGAAGATAATTTGCATGATTTATAAATTTTATCATGGTAATTAACTAATTATGACTATATATTAACTATTATGAATATATATATGTATATATATTTCTTTAATATTATTTTTATTATTATTTATTTAAATTATTTTTCACATATTTGCCGTGTTCAGTTTTTTTTCCCAGTGAAATTCATTTCAAATCATGCAGACTCGCTGTGGCACTTCTTTTCTCATCAAGAGTTATTTATAAAGAATAATTAGCAATTTCGCCGACAATTGGTAACATTTTTCAGCGAAAATGAGTGATGTCCCGTATTTATGATTGCAATTTCTCGTATTTTTCCAGATCAAACATGGTTACCTAAATCATAATAAAACAAGAACTTCATATACATGGAGATGGATATACTATTTGATTGCATCTGATTATTTCAGAGTTTCTCAACATATGGTCCGCGGACCAGAGGTGATCTGCGCCGATGGCGTAGGTGGTCCGCAGGTAGACTTGATAAAATTATCCATCTGTTGTCAGTGATATCAGTAATATCCATATGTGAATTAAAAAAAATATACTTAAGTTCGACATACATCATCTCTCGAGAAGAATGCAGGAAATTGTGATCCTAAATATGGGATGTCACTTATTGTTATCAATACAATTTGCTAATTACTGCTAAAATTGCTGAAGGATGTGAAAATAAAGGGCTGCTAGAAATCGCAGTAAACAAATATGTATTACACGGAAAAATATTCAAATGATCTAATGACCTCTTCTCCTAACCAGATCATGGTCCGCCGTTCTGTCTTAATGAAGTAATATGATGAACCATATTTCATTGAGAAAAATAAAATTCGGGTTAACAGGGATCGTAAATAATAATCCGTAAAATACGGGGAATCGTCAATTGTCATCAAAAACATTGTCAGAAGTAGGCCCAATCACCAATCGTTATTAAAATCGCAAATAAATTGAGTACAAAACGTTAAACCTGACAAATATGCAAGATGAATATTTATAATTTTTGCCATAATTATGAAAATATAATTTATATTATATGAAAACGTTGTGCATTCATGACTTTAATGAATATTAGAAATTCAAATAACTATCGTTGTAAAAACGGGACAAATGTATGAAAAAAAATCGGAACAACGAAAATTACAGGAATGTCTCGTAATACGGGAATACGGGACGCATGTGGTCCGTCAAACTGTTTCAGATATATTACTGGTCCTTGTTTCAGAAAGGTTGAGAAACACTGATATACTTCAAAAGGTCTTGAAGTTGTAAATGTTGATGTTATGTCAGAAAGGCGTACAGAATGCTCCGTTTCATTCACAAAAAGGTCTCTTCGCGTCCTTCTGAAGTGATCCAGTGATCCTTCCACTTTTTCGGGGCTTAGTTCGTCCTGGATTGGAGTACGCCGTAAGGTTTTGGAGACCATACTTTATACACAGGGACATAGACTTGGTTGAGGGGGTGCAGAGAAGAGCTACGCGTGCTCTTGATGGTACACAAGGCTTGAGCTATGAAGAGACTTGGTTTCTTAAATATGTTTACATATAGGAAAAATGTGGGTGTCGGGGGGGGGGATATGATCGAAGTATTTAAAATTTTCAGCGGGATGGAAAGGATGGACCACATGAGTTATTAATACACCATCAATCGACTGCTTCAACAAGGGGACACCAGTAATGTTTACCAAGGGACAATTCCAGGTTGTGGTGCCGCAGGGATTTTTCCTCTAATAGGGTTGTCGATAAATGGAATAGCTTACCTCCAGGAGTTGTGAATTCTAACACAATTGATACGTTTAAGAGGAAGTACGATGTACGATAGACATAGTGATAGACATTAATCGAGAAGCTATCCATACTTTGATAAAACAACCATTACCTTTTTTATGGGCAGTGTATTATATATTATCTATTTTGTTTTGGTGATATATGCTCTTTTATATTGGGTGTTTTGGTTATATTTGACATGACATACGTATTTTTTATGGGCGTAATTTTTTCAGCCAACTCGTTGGGCAATTTGCCTGTTGTGGCCTTTGTACACTGCTGGCCACCGTAAATGCAACACCCTGAAGGAAGCATGCAAATAATATGAAATTTACAACATGCATTAGCGGAGGTGAGATATGCAAATGATTAGAATTTCAGCGCAGACGCACATCACGCGCACCTGTGACGCCATTTCAAAGCGCTATTTAAGGTTTGGAGATTTCGACGATTTGAAGTACGGCAATTGTGTTTTTTTCGAAAAAACGATCAATTATGCCTCGTAGAAAACAGCGATCATCTTTTGATCAAGTATCCGAGTTCGACAGAGGAAGGATAGTGGCCTACCGAGATTGTAGATTATCTTTCAGGGAAATCGGTAGTCGTGTTGGACGAAACCAAACAACTGTAATGCGGATATGTGATCGTTGGATGCAGGAGGGAACGACGGACCGACGTGTTCGATCGCATCCACCTCAGTGCACCACTTCACGTGATGACAGGCGTATGGCAGTGACGGATCGCTCAGCCACATCACGAACCATAGCACACCACATTCAGTCTGTACCGCATCATCCAGTGTCTGCGCATACCATTCGACGCCGTTTACAGCAGAGTGGTCTGTCTGCAAGATGTCCATTGCTTCATCTACCCTTGACGCAGAACCACAGACGTCTCTGCCGCCAATGGTGCGATGAAAGAAGGATGTGGACGGCACAATGGAATGAAATTGTCTTTACTGACGAGTCACGCTTCTGTCTGCAACACCACAATGGTCGGATTCGAGTCTGGAGACACCGTGGAGAGAGGATGCTGAACAGCTGCGTTATGCACCACAGTAGGGTGATTTTAGCGGTTTTGGTGCACAATAGGACTGCGCATTTGCTGCGCATCAAACAATAGGGCTCCCCACTTGCTGCGCATCAAACAATAGGGCTCCCCACTTGCTGCGCATCAAACAAATGGGTGCTTCGCACTTGTTGAGGCTCGCTAGATGGCGCTTCCTATGACGTCATTCCTAAATTATCGTTCTTGCCTATGACGTCATTCCCAAATTATCGTTTTTCAGGGGGGTCATTCCTAAATTAAACTTTATTTCCCAAGTGATGATTTTTTTCAGGGAACATTCCTAAATTAAACTTTTGAATTCATTTTCTGACTTAGAAAAAATTTGCTCCTAAATTAAACTTTATTTTCTGACTTGTTTTTTTTTTTTTTGGAGGGATGCTCCTAAATTTTTTTTTTCCATCCCAAGTGATGAGATTATTTCAAAGAGGGGTCATTCCTAAATTAATCTTTTCTTCCACAAATTATTGTTTTTTTACTGACTTAGTTATTTTTCTAATGATTTTTTTTTTTCATTCCTAAATTAAACTTTTGAATTCATTTTCTGACTTAGAAAAAATTTGCTCCTAAATTAAACTTTATTTTCTGACTTGGTTTTTTTTTTTTTCTCAACACCCTGGGAAATTTAAAGTTCATTACCGTTCTTTCAACTCTTTCCCAAATTATCGTTTATTTTCTGACTTCCCAAGTGATGAGATTATTTCAAAGAGGGGTCATTCCTAAATTAAACTTTATTTTCTGACTTTGTTATTTTTTGGAGGGATGCATTTTCTAACTTAATTTTTTTCTATCCCAAGATTTTCCCATAACGTCACTTCGAAGATATCACCAAAGAGAAGGATCTTTCCCAAATTATCGTTTAATTTCAGACTTTTTTTTTTTTTCTAACTTGGGGATCTTTCCTACATTAAACTTTATTTTCTGATGATTTTTTCATTCCTAAATTAAACTTTATTTTCTAAACTAAACAAAGATGAATCGTTTCATTAATTTTAAAATAAAATTTTTTTCAAGTCACAAATAAACTTTTGTATGTCCAAGCTGAAAAGTAAAAATAAACCAAAGGAGCAATAAAATACAAAGTCATTTTATATGATTTTCATTTATTTCAAATAAATTTCTTCTATCTTAGATTTCAAAACATCAAAATCAATCGCATTAAAACATTTTTCCGCTACATCGTAATTTTCCGCCAGAGTTTTAGCGACTTCGCGAAAGTCAATCAGGGTTAAAGCATGATCAAAATATTTATAAAACATTAAATTATCATTCAACTGCAGACATTCATGACCCAACTGATTAGCATATCCCATGGAACACCCATGGCAGTCAACAATTTTTTCGATGCTAGCAAAAAGTTTTTCACTCACCAATTTAGCCAAAATGTCGGTGATATCCATAGAACTCGTTCCTTTAGTTTGGTTTTCGCGCACACACACTTTCAGATAGTCCAAGCAGAGCGTTTTCTGCACGAGCTCACTGATCACGGTATGAAGTGGTTTATCATCCTCGCTCCAGAAGAGTGCCTCGATTGCCTGGAAAGTCATTTTGAGGGGGTTTTCGGAGCACTTGAAAATTTTGTTGTCCCCGCGATGTAGAGTTTGAATTAGCACATCATCACCGCTGTAGTCCACGATCAGGTTCTCCGACACTAGGAAAGTTCTATCAACGCGTTGCAGCATAGTACGACGAGAGAATTCGGTTCTCAAACATTCCCACACGTACGGCGAAAGAGTCACTCCATTTTTAGCTGGGTGCATGAGTCCATCGCGTTCGAAAAATTCTCGAATATGTACGCGCACTTCACCACTGAAGATCACGACGCTGACGAAAAAGTTCTCCTTCACGTGAAAGATGTTGGGAGGCGGCGCTTCCTTATTGAATCCACTGCTGCGAGATCTCTTAGCCGATGGTGGTTGAGTGTTCGGTGATGGGCGCTTGTTACTCGAAACCATTTTCCGGAACGTCAGGCTGAGTCGGACGTCTTTTACTTTTGGGTCTTTAGGTATCGCGTGACGCCACAGCTGGTTGGTTGGAGGTAGCATCGTCAGCAGGCTGTTGTGTTCCAGGATTCGGTCCACGGATTGGTGCCCCCGTCGAGAGAACACGAGCTTTCTTTCAGCGCCCAGGGAGAGGCAAGCGATGGGGTAATCTTTGACGAGCTGTGATTCGTCATCGGAATGCGGGGAGATGCTCTTGGTTCCATCAGAGTATCGGTTGACGACAACAAAGTTGTAGTCATGGCCTGAGATGCTCTCGACCACGGCTTTCAAATCCAAGAGGAGAGGTGTCCACGGTTGGGCCTGGAGGGTCATTCCGGAAAAGGTGTAGTGTAGGCCAGCGTCACCATACCCAGCATGCTGTCTGGGCATCGGATAAGTCTTGTCGCCAAACTTGAAGACGCATTCCTCTGCTGGACGGTACACGATTTCAGATTCGAGCTGGTGTAGTATCGCAACGGAAGTATCCAGTACGTTCCGAGCGTATTCATAGCGGAGGCTTTCCATCTGTCTAAATGAAAACAACGCATACAGTCTCTCTCCGCAACTCTCAAGATGAAAAAAAAAAAAATTGCGAAATATATATTTTAACAGAAGTTTTTTTTTTTTTTAAGTTTTTTAAATTTTTATTATTATTATTATTTTACAAAATTAAATTTTTATGCATCTAACCATTCAGCGCATGCTACGACCTTGCTTCTTGCGCAATGCCCTTTTTGCAGAGGGTGAAACCCGCAAGAAGTCAAGGATTTTGGGAAGTTTAAGACTTTCACTGTCTCCAGGTTGAATCGTTGCTCTAGAAATTTTTTTTTTTGCCTGCAGTTCACATAAATGCAACTATATCTGTTATTAACAGTGGTGAGATGAATTTTCATTAAATTATAATCGAAAAGCCCTTCCCCCCATCTAATATTAAGAAGATTTCTGCTAACCCAGAGCATTTGTGGGAAATCTTCTTCGGATAGCTCCTTGCTAGAGAATGGCGGCTTGTAGAGAGAGTGATATACTCTCCCTGTGCTTAAATCAAAGCAAGCCATTTCCTTAACAACATATATCCCACTTTTAAGCAAGAATCCCTCAAAATCTAACACGCAAGAAGCCATAGAAAAAAAAAATCTTACCAAGTTGCGGAGAGAGAAGTGTATCCAAGCGAGCGAGAGAACTAAGTTAAGGAATTGTGTCTGTCCCGCAGTTTATATACTGCAGTTGCAGTTGATAAGCATAAGTATAGGAATATACTGTGAATCTCAAAGTGCACCCAGTAGCATCACTATCTCATTCACGTGAATCACTAATACAATATATTCATGTGAGCATGCATCACTGATACAGTACCAATATCTAATGATACACTATCCAATGTTACATGAATCACTGATAATGATGTGAGTAGCATCACTATCTCATTCACGTGAATCACTGATACAATATATTCATGTGAGCATGCATCACTGATACAGTACCAATATCTAACGATACACTATCCAATGTTACATAAATCACTGATAATGATATTGACGTGAGTATGCATCACTCGCGTTGCTTCGATTATTCTGCACGCGACACTGATAACTATATGAGTACTGTCTGCCCGAGTAATGACGCATAGCACACGAGACTCGTTATCGCTTCCTAACCCTTTATCTCATTAAAAGTATCATCTTCTTTGCAGATCCTCTCACTTCGTTTTTGAGTTTTGTCCAGACAGCATCAAGTTTTTTAGCTTTCGCTTCGTACGTTCGCGCAATGGCTAGTTTTATCGATTTCGGTATAAGTAAAGAAGAATTAGTTAGATTGTTGGAAAATGACGATAATTTCGTCAATGAATGTCTCAACGAGGATTTAGTTAGTGATCGCGATATAAAATTAATGATTGAGGATGAGGAGAATTTCATCCAGCAATGCCTGAAGCGTCCTGCGCCAGTAGAAGCTGGACCAAGTGGATATGCTCCGTCAGAGAAGAAGAAGAAAGAGGTTAGTTGTTTTTTTAAATTATCGCGCGTTAAATTTTATTCCAAATTAATTTTCAGGAGTAAATTTTATTTCGAGTTGAATTTATTTCATGTAAGGTATTTAAACTCATTTATTTAATGGTAGAGCTGCGAAACATCTGGGAATTTCATTACAAGTTAAATTTTATTTCGAGTTAAATTTAATTTCAAATCAAATTTATTTATGTCGCGAGTTAAATTTTCATTCATCGAAAAAAAAAATTATTCAGTTGTATTTCATGTCGCGAAACAATTTCTCAGGCGTAAATTTATTTCAAGTTAAATTTATTTCATGTAAGGTATTTAAACTTTATTTAATGGTAGAGCTGCGAAACATCTGGGAATTTCATGTCGCGAAACAATTTCAAAACGACACAAGAATTCAAATAGAAATTTTTTTATTCAATTGTACATCAGCAGACTCGTGAATCAATTTATACATTTGCGCACTGGTGAGATTAACGGCTTTCGTAGTGGGCGCATTTCCGCTAAAATAGCGTATATCGTAGGTTTTATTACAATACGTGAGAAAAATATTTCCTCCCAGCGGAAGAGAGGAATTACATCTTTCAAAGTCCATTTGATTTTTATATGTTGTTGCTATAAGAGTAAATAATATAACAATCAGTATCGTGAATATGGCGAACATTCTCTTGTGTCTTATCAGTTCTCCATTACTCTCCAATTCGTAGGACCAGCAGCTCGGTAAATCGAATGACGGTACATCCGTTTTCCATGCGATACCCTGCTTTCTATTGTTTTGATCGTAGATCACGGCTTCCACTGTTGTTGGCATTTCAAAGCTCTAACCAAATATGTTTCAAAAATGGGTTTTTTATATAATCTCTCGGAGCTCCGGTTTCTTCTAGCGCTTTCAGGAAAATTTCTTGACCCACCACGGGTGATTTTCTCCGACCGACCACACTTGATATCAAATCGCGAATGTCGCTTCCTTTGATGAGTCTGCTCTTATAAACGATCGAGCCGTTAGAATTAATTTTTAATATGTTCGGATGCTTATTTATATGCGTGATAATTTTTTCTGAGTGCCCTCTTTGCGATTTCGGGACAGAAATCAGAGCTATTGGTAATTCGTCAACTTTCTTTTTCTTCTCTTTTTCTACTTCTTGAATTTTCGGTTCTGGTAACCGCGGTGGATTGTTCTCGGCGACGTTGATTCTCTTGTTCAGCAGATTCTGATAGAGTTTAATTTTTATAGCTTCGGGCTCCTTGCTTCGCAGTATTTTCAACATCTCGTTGTCCAACTCAGAAAGCTGCTCTTTTGTGGTCACATGACGCGATAACAATTGTTCTGGAACCAGAGCGAATTTCTGTGCGTGCTCCATTATCTCGTGAACAAAGTGGCGAGGGTTTGTATGGCGGCTGGGATTAACTGGAACAAAAAACCTCCTTTCTGAATCAGCACGCGCTTTTTCTCGTATAGCGGCGTCTTTTTGCAGGCGAGTTTGCGAAGTGTATTTCTGTGCCTTTTCAGTTTATTTTTCTGTTTTGAGGATAACGGTATGACACCCTTCAAAATATTGAGTGAGCACTCGCAGACTGTCTTTAATGCTGATTTCGGTAATTTCTTCAACAAGTCTTTGCGTTTATTCCTCGGACAGGCAGAGAGTAGACGGAGTACTTGTTGCTTCTCCAATGCCATACTTTAAAATAACGATGTTTTTATTCCAACCATGTGCTATATGCTATAGCCTTCTTCAGCGCGCAGTGCTTTATCATGTTTTCGTGGAGAAAACAGTTCGCGCTCACTTCTGGCAAGTCCACAATGTTGGGGCAGAGAATCGCATCTAGATTATAAACTTTTAACCCGTACTGCTGCAGTAGCATCCGACACTTGTCGTGGCCTTTCGTATACAATACGACTTTTGATAATCGCTGCAAATGTTGCTCCAGCATTTCAAAAGGTACATCACCCGCCGACCACGATATTTCGTGTATGTTGTTGGTGACGTAGAGGCACTGGTGTCTATCTCTAGGAGATAATTCCGAAAACTTTTTGGGCGGTTTATATACATAGTGAAAATTTTCTCTCGAATGCATGAAACACCATGCCAACTCCTTGATTATGAATGTTCTATCCGACAGCTGGAAACCCTCGACCTCTATCACAGCCGTCATGTTCGAAAATGGAAAGTTTCATTTCCTGGGTTTATAGATATATTGCGTCTGCCCCGGTAACACGTTAGTGCGCAGGCGCATTTCCTCCTCCGTCTCGGGTCGTAAATCAACCATTAAATACGAATACGGTTTTTTCGTGCTATCCTCGAACACCTCGTTGAAAAATTTGATTTTATTGGGAAACAGCTGACGTCCCAGGTGGGTCACCTGACTGACATCTCTTCTATTTTTGAATAGAAACATATATTGCGCGTTCAGAGAAACGTTTCTCATTTCCCGCCCCTGGTGAAACACGTTCTGCACTATGAA
This sequence comes from Pholcus phalangioides, assembly GCF_987345545.1. Classification (NCBI taxonomy): domain Eukaryota; kingdom Metazoa; phylum Arthropoda; class Arachnida; order Araneae; family Pholcidae; genus Pholcus; species Pholcus phalangioides. Next base: position 9,457,421 of record NW_028301619.1, read on the forward strand.
AATCACGGTCAATTTTCTGTGGTGACTGTACTTTGTGAAAAGGTTTGCTAATTTTTTCTCGCCCGATAGCTCGTTCATGAGGTCATCTAAAATCACCAAGCTGTCTTCTTCCACGCTTTCGAAATTGCTTCCCTCTCGAAATTCCACGTGGTCCTCCATGTCTTCGAACAAAGTCTGATATTCGCCGTAAAACCATATAACTCGTTTCGGACGAGGCTCTCGAAACATTTCGTTTCTGTGTTTTAATAGTTCTCTGAGAAAATATGTTTTTCCCGAACCGGTGGGTCCGGCAATGAGCACGGTGCTCGGATGTGTCAGCTTGAAAGGTTCCATAGTAAATGACAAATGAATGAATTTTTTTTCTCTTTTATTTAACAGAAAAATTTTTCTTTACAAAGCTTGCTACGCGCATATCGTTTTGCATATTAAAACGCGATACAATATTATTCATACTTTTGCCGATACATCGAGAATAGATAAAAAAAATCACATAGTGACCGCACACGGTTGTCTTATCTGATTGTAACATGACGTCATTATAGTCGACGCGCGAGTAGCGTCGTAGAAATCTGTTTATGTGTCCCTTCTTGAAATAGGTGGGCGGGTTCCCGTAAGAGTCAAAGAAATCAGCTCTCGCTTCGTTTTCGATGTAAATAGCCAACCAATGCGTTCCGGGTTCGTTCTCTCTGTCCGTGTTCACAACCAGTGCAGCGGGATAAGCGATCACATTTTCGGGTAAATTGTCACTCGCAAAAACACCTAGGAAAGCCTTTCGAGTGTGGGGGTGTGTCGAGAGGGCGTGCTCTATCTGTTTAGTGTTCATCCCGCAAAGTCACACAAGACGCTTCTGGACTTTGTTATTTCCACCAGCGATTCGAATTCGGCGAATATGATAACCGACACGGTCTTGATCAAGGCTGAGGAGAACTTGAGTTCCACTCGCAGATTGCCCTGCTTTTGTAGGTGCACGTGTCCGCAGTCGCTCATGTCGGGTATCAGGTTGAAGGCGAAGAGGCAGTAACCGCCGGCTTCATATTCTTCTCTGCTCACGTCACATCCTTTATCTTCTCCGGGCCTTCCGGTGCCCACGAAGAGTGTGTTGTAGGCTCTGATGACGTGTCTGTTCCTAAAGTCTGGTTGTAGCGACGTGTGGGGGACGGGTCTTCCATCGATAGAAACAGAAACAAAGTTGACGTTGTTGTGCTTGAAGTCGAAGGGGTTCAAATTGAACGTTCCGTTGAATGCTTCCGTGTCCACCATGCCCATAACCAATCTCTTGGGCATGACCCCGAGAAATACGTTATCTTGCACGAAACTCATGCTTCCCATGGATATCGAATAAACCTTGCATATCACGCGGTTAATGCAATATTTGGCTGTTGTTTTCTCGAGCGCCATGGCATGCGCTACAGCCACAGCAGGATTCATTCTTACTTTACGCACAAAAATACTCGCTTGCTCGATAACCACGTCGCAACCCTGAGCAGCAGTGATCAGAAAGAACTCGGGTTTCGAGCGAACCAGTCTCATCTTCAAGTCCACCAGAGAGAGCATCAGCTTCGGTTGATAGAATATGTCGACGTGAGGCACGCCCATCATTTCAAAAGAATTTTCCGCGAGTTTAGCTCTTTTCTTGGCCCCCTCGTTCTTGGTTAGGTCAGACATGTGACCTGCAGTGTCCTTGTAGTAGCCCTCGGCTGTCAGGGGTCCTTTCTTTGCATCCGATCCGTAGTTAAGCAGCGTTTCCAGGTAAGCTCGATACGGATAAGTGTGTGATGAGTTTGTGAGCGTTCTTCCATTCAACGTGACGTCAATCTGAGAGAAAAGGGTATGCAAGAAATTATTCGCCGTCGATACGGCTTCGGCGGTTTCTGGTTTTGTCACCTTTACTCTGACATACAGCTGAGTGGCAGAAAGGTCTATGTATTCTTCGGCACTACCGGCCACGTGAAATTCGATGGGGGCCCCCGAATCACGCACTTGAGATATCGGATGGTACTGGACCCATTCGGCTGATTCTATAGAGGTTTCCGTGGGTGGCACCGTGAACAGATCGGCTTCGCTTTTCAAACACTCATGAGAATTTTCGTGGATTAAAGCCATCGCTGAATATATCGGATGTCGACAGCTTTCTAGCTCTCTTCTTACTGACGGTTTTCTTGACGAGTCTCTTCCTTTTATTCTTTCCTCCGAGCATGGATTTGATTTTATTGGCCCCCTTATCCGTGAGAGACCTTCCGGCTTCCTTGGCACGATCGCGAGCTGCGATCTTTGCGTCTTTTCCTTGAACGATGTCGTTGGCGAAATCCACACCAGAGCGCAACAGTTGAGAACCGACTGCCTTGGCACCGCGTTTCAACAGGGGCACGGCCGATCTGAAGAGAGAGCTGAATATAGATCCGAGGCCATAACCTCTTTGCAGAGCGCTACCCTGATAATATCCGAGTCCGTTTCCAGCCTGAGCGAGATAATAATCGTTGATGCTGTGGGCACAGCTCCGGTACGGTTTATAATGCATGTCGCAGTCTAAAGTGTAGTTTCACTATCACCTTTCCACGTTGAAATGTGAAAAACTTGCCCATGTGCGTCCTTAAATACATGTGAACGATGTCGAAACTCTTTCTGGCCAGCGGCACGTAATGGGCGCGTTCGAAAGACACGCTGACGATATCCCCGTCCTGACCGCTAGTTTTCACGATTCTCAGTAGCGGGGCGTAGGTGTTACCCACGACCTGAGGTTCGACCAGGTTGCAGTACACGTACAAGAGATGAAAGTCTAATTTAGGATCGGCTGTGAAAGGACCCTCGACTATGGTCGGACCCTCTATCAGGCCGGGTTCGAAACCCAGGTTTTCGGCTATACCGTGTCTGAGACTGAGCTTGGTGTCTTTCTTGAGGTTCACCTTAACTTTTTTCGTGATTTTATTGTACGTCACACCAATCTTGTCTTGAAAATTTTGAGTGGATATGGCTTTGATCAGTTCGGGGGTCGTCTCGTAGAAACCCGGGGCTATGCGACCGGTCTTCATTATCTTGTTTCCGACATCGAATTCGAAAGTGTTTGTCTCTTGAGTGATGTTGTGGAATGAATGGGGATAAATTATCTCCGACAGTGCGACTTCCATCTCGGATTCGAATTCCAGGGTGTTTGGAAGTTTAACCACGAAACTCGAGAGCGTGTTGTCGGGAAAAAAGTCTCTGGAAGCATCGCTGGGTAGAGTGAGATAGAAAGAAGCCATCTCTGAAATGACAGATGCGCGCACTGTTTCCGGGTTTTTATAGGACCACCCACGCGTTGAATTTTTTCGGATACCCCCGAAATTTCACGAGGTATTGAATAATTCCTTTTCTTCTCCTCTTCTTTAAAACTTTTTCAATCGGAAATTTTTCTCCCATCTTTACACCTACCATCTCTTCAGCGTAGAATGTGCCCTTGATTTCTTCCCCCATCAGGTCCTCGAGCTTGTAAACGGGAATTTCCCTTTTCACGCACTCGGTCACCACGAATATCTCTTCGGTGAAATTAGAATCGTACCCCCTCTCGAAGGTGTGTTTTGATCTTGTGATGCGCACGTGATCACCCACTTTAAACTTGCAATCTTGTTTCTTGGGTGTATCCCCATAGAGATTGTTCCACACCTCCGGCTCGTTTCCGGGGTTCACGTCCACGGGCCTCATTTTTATAGACCTGTGATACCTGTGATTGTAACTCCACACGAGGTCTTCGATCATGTCGATGTAGCGATACGTGTTCTTGGCAGTGAAGTACTTGTACATCCAGTTTCTGAGAGACCTGTTCCATCTTTCCACCACGCTGGCCTTTATCTGTTCGTTCTCCGTAGTGAAAAACTTTACACCTTGACGCTTGAGGTAGCGCTGGACTGGTGACGCTATAAATTCGCGCCCCTTATCGCTCTGTAGCGCCACTGGTTGACGTTGTTGAAAGATGCTTTCTAAAGCTTTGGCCACGCTGTCACCGGTTTTCCTTTTGAGAGGCACGACGAAACCGTACTTGGAAAAGACGTCGATGCACGTGAGAAGATAGTTGTAGCCCTCGTTGTGAGGTGCCAGATTACGCATGTCCACCAAATCGACTTGAAATTGACTGTTTAGACCAGCCACTATTGTTTTGTTGCGGGGAAATACTTTTTTAATTGGTTTGTGCAACGTGTACGCTCTCTCGCCAGCCAACCAATCACTAATTTCTTTTTTAGGTTTATTTAACACGCGTTTGAGGGCGGATACGCCACCGAAACTAGCGGGAAGACGTGGGTTTCTATACCTCTCCTCCATTTCTTCATGTGTTAGACTTACGTGTGTTACGTTACCTTTTTATTTGTTTTTCAGGAGCGTCATCTATGCGAGACGTGTGGTAAGGAGTTTTCCTTGCGTAGGAATCTGAATCAGCACAGGCTAACGCATGGCGAGCGTCGCCACAAGTGTTTGGTGTGCGATGCAGCGTTTCACCGCAAGAGCGATTTGATGCGCCACCAGCGTGCCATGGGGCATGGTGCGCCACCCCAGCATGGTGTGCCCCCACAGTGGGCACAAGGAGCACCACCACAGAGGCCATCACCGAGCCATCACCGAGCAGGACCACCCCAGCATGATGCGTCCCCACAGTGGGCGCAAGGAGGAGCACCACCACAGCGGCCATCACCGAGCCATGGGGCACAGCAGCAGCTTGGAGCACCCCAAGGAGGAGCACAGCTAGGAGGAGGAGGGCAAGTCAGGCGCGCACTCGACATGTTGTCGACGCACGAATTGATCCCCACCCCAGACACCGAAATGGATATGACCACCTTCCTCGACAGCGTGAGAGAGGAGTTGACGCGGCTGTTGAGGGAGGACATGACCACCCACAGGTCCCTTAAATGGAACATCGTCGCGACTGCTGTTTTTTCCAGGAAAGGAAGTGACGGCGAGGACGAGTTCTGCAACGGGTATCTTCGAAGTAAAATGCTCACCACTTTAACCGCCGACCAGATAGAAGAGCACCTACAAATAGCCTTCGTAAAGGTAAAGCAGGCTACAGAGGATTTTGAAGGCAGCGGAAGTGGTTGGGTGCTCGAGCGCGTGCTCTCGCTCGAGCTCAACACGACGCAATACCAACCACTAGCGGCCGCCACTTATATTCCGCTGCCAAAGGGGGTAGCCAGCAGAAGAGCAGTGGTAAATGTAAAGAACGATGATGAGAAATGCTTTCTCTGGTGCGTACTGGCTGCCCTACACCCGGTGAAACAAAACCCCGAAAGGGTGTTCAACTATATTCAGTATGAGAATGAATTGAATACCAGTGAATTAGTATACCCGGTGACACTTAAACAAATCCCACGGTTCGAAGCTGCGAATTCAGTGCGCATTAACGTCTTTGGGTTGGAGGGAGGAGAGGTGTTTCCTCTCAGGATTAGTGAGGTGGTGTCTGGTACACCAATCAACCTCTTGTTCATCAGCAACGAGACAACGTCGCACTACTGCCTCATCCAAAACATGTCTCGTTTGCTTTCCTACACGACCAAGTATGAAGGTGCATCCCACTTTTGCAATTATTGCTTGCAACGCTTCTCCTCCCTCGAGCAGCTGAATGCGCACGAACCACTTTGCCAGACACACGGTCTGCAACGAGTGACGTATCCCGGTGTAGACGACAACGTGATGTTCTTCAAGAACAACCATTACCAGCTGCACGTTCCATACGTCATATATGCGGACTTTGAGGCGATCTTGGAGAAGGTGGACAGCTGTAAGCCGAACCCGTCTCTCTCTAGCACAACCCAGAAGAGCCTTCACCGCCCCTGTGGATTCGCGTATACGGTCGTGGGGCCCGATGGTGTATACGTGAAAGAGCCCACAGTGTACAGGGGTGAAGATTGCGTGGACGTCTTCTTCCGGTGTCTCGTCGAAGAAGAACGAGTGGTTATGGGCAAGCTCGACAACCCGGTGCCTCTGCAGATGACAGCTGAAGATGAAGAGAGATTCGGGAATGCGACCACTTGTATGGTGTGCGACCGCCCACTCGGTGACGACAGGGTTCGTGACCACTGTCACATCACCGGTGGTTTTAGAGCGGCGCTGCATCAGAAGTGCAATCTCCAGCTCAGGTTAAGACGTCACATCCCGGTTATATTTCACAATTTACAAAACTACGACGCTCATTTCCTGATGCAAGGACTTTCCCGGTACCCCGATCGCAGGATCCAGGTGATCGGGAGGAATATGGAGAAATTTATCTCCTTTTCTCTCGGTCGCCTGCGATTCCTGGATTCCAACCAGTTCTTGGCGGCGTCGTTGGATTCGCTCGTGCAAGCGATGAACCCCGGTGACTTCAACAACATGAAGAAATGTTTTGGAGCTACGAGTCATCTTCTTCAACGTAAAGGATGTTATCCGTACGAGTACGTTGACTCGTTTGAGAAGTTCGAAGATCCGGTGCTGCCCCCACGAGAGGCCTTTTACACCTCTCTGGGGGATCAACATATAACCAGTGACGAGTATACATATGCGCATACCGTTTGGAGAGAATTCCGGTGTTCCAACCTCGGTGATTACCACAACCTCTACGTGAAGACTGACGTGCTGCTTCTCGGGGATGTGTTCGAGAGTTTTAGAAAACTCTGCGAAGAAAACTACAAGATCGACCCGGTGCATACGTTCACATCCCCGGGATTGGCCTGGAACGCATGTCTGCGAATGACCGGTGTCAAGCTCGAATTGATAACAGATCCGGACATGCATCTCTTCATGGAGAAAGGTATCCGAGGTGGGGTCTCAGTGATCTCCAAGCGGTATGCGCGAGCCAACAACCCGTTAATACCCGGTTATAACCCCAGTGAACCTACATCATATATCATGTACTATGATGTGAACAACTTATACGGAAAGTGTATGATGGAGCCCCTCCCGGTGAGAGACTTTAGATGGTTGTCCCCCAGTGAACTCGAGAGCATCGATTTTCTCAACATCGATGACAACGCCGTCAAGGGGTATATTTTAGAAGTGGACATGGAATACCCGGTGAAGTTGCACGACGAGCACAATTGTTTCCCCTTGGCGGCAGAAAACATTGAAATTACTGGTGACATGCTCTCTCCATTCATCAGAAGACCCGGTGATAAACCATCCAAAAAGCTCTCACCAAATCTGATGAACAAAACTTCCTACGTCATCCATTACCGGTGCCTGAAGTTATACACGTCGCTGGGAATGAAGCTGACGGGTGTTCGGCGTGCAGTCGAATTCACACAAGAGCCTTGGATACGCCCGTACATAGCGTTCAATACGGAAAAGAGGAAGCAAGCCCGGTGCGAATTCGAAAAGGACTTCTATAAGCTCCTCAACAACGCTGTGTACGGGAAATCGCTAGAAAATTTGAGGAAGCACGTCGACATCCGTCTCGCCAACAATCAGAAGAGCTTGAGGAAGCTAATATCATCCCCGGCATTCGAATGCTTCAGGATAATCACCGGTGAGTTAGCCGTCATCAAGATGTTGAAGACGAAAATCCATCTGGACAGGCCCATATATACCGGTGTCACGATTTTGGACCTGTCCAAACACTTGATGGCGGACTTCCATTATAATTTTATGAAGAAAAAGTACGGACCCAGTGTGGAAGTTTTGTTCACAGACACAGATTCATTCCTCTACGAGATAAAAACCGGTGACATTTACAAAGACATGAGGGAGGAGCTACACAGGTTCGACACGTCAAACTATCCCGGTGATCATCCTCTGTTTAGCCTGCACAACAAAAAAGTGGTGGGCGTCATGAAGGACGAGAACGGCGGCGAACCCGTTGTGGAATTCGTCGGATTAAGATCAAAAATGTACAGCATGATTACAGCAGTCGCGGAGAAGAAGACCGCCAAAGGGGTCGTTCGTGCGGTCGTCAAAAAGCATCTCAAACATCAAGACTACCTGACTTGCCTCCGCAACAACTCCTCGATCAAAAACACCATGCTAAAAATCTCCTCCAGTAACCACAAACTTCAAACGGTCGCCCTCCGCAAAACGTCGCTGTGCCCTCGCGACGATAAACGCTATATTCTCGGTGATGGCATTAAAACATATGCGTATGGCCACTATGCCATTCGATGAACAGTGCTACATGGACACTGATGTACATATTTTTTCCCATTTATTTTAACATATTTTTCCATTTATTTTGTATATATTTTTTTCCATTTATTTTGTATATATTTTTTTCCATTTATTTTGTATATATATTTTTTCCATTTATTCTTGTATATATATTTTTTCTCATTTATTTTGTGTATCATTAAAATTTAATTTTCTTTATCATCAATGCTTCTGTCATTAATTGAGTTACGTGTGATTTTTTTTTTTTTCAGCTTGAGTATGATGAAAAGTCAATAACATTTCTTTTTGAGGGAATTTTATTTTACAGCTTGATATGTGAAAAAAAAAAGTTTAATTTAGGAATGAAAAAAAAAAATCATTAGAAAAATAACTAAGTCAGTAAAAAAACAATAATTTGTGGAAGAAAAGATTAATTTAGGAATGACCCCTCTTTGAAATAATCTCATCACTTGGGATGGAAAAAAAAAATTTAGGAGCATCCCTCCAAAAAAAAAAAAACAAGTCAGGAAATAAAGTTTAATTTAGGAGCAAATTTTTTCTAAGTCAGAAAATGAATTCAAAAGTTTAATTTAGGAATGTTCCCTGAAAAAAATCATCACTTGGGAAATAAAGTTTAATTTAGGAATGACCCCCCTGAAAAACGATAATTTGGGAATGACGTCATAGGCAAGAACGATAATTTAGGAATGACGTCATAGGAAGCGCCATCTAGCGAGCCTCAACAAGTGCGAAGCACCCATTTGTTTGATGCGCAGCAAGTGGGGAGCCCTATTGTTTGATGCGCAGCAAGTGGGGAGCCCTATTGTTTGATGCGCAGCAAATGCGCAGTCCTATTGTGCACCAAAACCGCTAAAATCACCCTACTCACCACCACACTGGTCCTGCACCGGGTATTATGGTATGGGGCGGTATTGGATATCACTCTCGCACTCCTCTAGTACGCATTGCTGGTACTTTAAAAAGCCAGCGCTACATCTCCGAGGTGTTGGAGCCAGTTGTCCTTCCTTACCTTCAGGGCTTGCCCACAGCCATATTTCAACAGGATAATGTGTGACCACACGTGGCACGCATTGTCCAAAGGTTCTTCGTCAATCGCCAGATTGAATTGCTTCCCTGGCCAGCTCGCTCTCCGGATCTTTCGCCAATAGAAAACATGTGGTCCATGGTTGCTCAACAATTGACCCAGATTACATCCCCAGCTGCCACACCAGATCAACTTTGGCAACGCGTGGAAGCTGCTTGGTCTGCTGTACCCCAAGAACACATCCAAAGTCTCTTTGAATCAATGCCGAGGCGTGTGGCAGCGGTGATCTCCAACAATGGCGGCTACTCTGGCTACTGATTTTGGCAGGAACCACACTTCACAGAAGTCTATAAATTTAATCATTTGATGCTTGGTCAACATGTTATCTACAAAATAAATATTGTTGCGATATCTCTTGTCTTTCTTGGTGTTGCAATTTGGGTGGCCAGCAGTGTATTTGTATAAATCGAGAAGATATCCATACTTAGACAAAACCATTGGTGTACGCAAGGAGGGGGGACGAGCTGAAATTATGGTGTTACTTTGCAGGAAAAAAACTTTTAACTCCTCTTTCCTTTCAGAAGAAAAAAAAATTTAACTCCTCTCCCACTTGTCCTGCGTACGCCTATGGGCAAGGCAACCATAAATTTTTTTTATGGTCAGTGTATTATATTTTATCATAATTATTGGTTTTTATTGTTCTTATTGGGTTACTGTATTTTTGATATGTATTAGTTGTGGTTAGATACATTTGACATCCATATTTTTATGGGCATCTATTTTCGAGTGACCTCATTGGGCATTTTGCTTGTTGTGGTCTTTGTATTTGTATTTTTGAAGACACCTCGGTTATAACGTTGAAATTTCGCGTAATCTTTGATGTTGTTATAACCGAGTTTGACTGTACCTTGAAATGCCAATTAATGATACTGAAAGAGAGAATGGGAAAGTTACACCGAGCTGTATAGTACAGTTGAATCCCCAATTTAACGATCTCCGATTCAACAATTTCCTAGATATAATGAATTTTTTCAGAAATTTTTTTGAAAATAGAGGTCAAACCCCTATTCAACGAATAAAAAACCTCGATAGAACGAATATTTTCTGAACTATCCAAAAAAAAATTATAATTTCTCGTCTTACAAAAGCACAATAGGAATATTTGAAGATTTGATTACCCAGGAATGGATCTTTAGCCTTTCTTTAGAGACAAACAAAAAAAGGGGGAAGAACAGGAATCTGTTCCTTTTCGAGTAAAAAGCATTCAGAATATACGTGGGAAGGTTTCCGCAATCGGTGTAACACCAATACCATAAAACATTGTGCTGTCCGCCAGGGCCGTCTTAAGAGCATCATGGGGCCCCCCAAGCCAAGTGGTTTCTCTGAGGCCCTACCTGGTAAATTCTAGATAATTTCAATTTTTTATTTTTTTTTTTATTTGGGTCCTTCAGAAACAACTCCCCGTGTTCCACAGAGTATGCCACAAGGCTTACAAACGTAAGTAACAACAACAAACGTATACGGTTCAAGAAACTCAAAAATTGCAATACAGCGTAATACAAAAGAAAGGAAAAATCAGATCAGTATGTACAATAACAATATACGAATGCAATTCAAAGCGCAATATTCCACCAGTGAATACCATATGGTATCAATGCAATGAAAAAAAAAAATTCAATACACATACATGAATAGAAAAATATACGACCACACATAAGCATATATATATACACACATACACATATATATACACACACAAATACATACATACAAAGATAGTGAGAAAAGATAAAATTAAAAAAAAAAAAAAAAAGAAGAAAAGAAAAAGGAATTAGTACTTAAATGAAAATTTTGATTAATTATTCAAGAATCGAAAACAGCACTTGCAAGGAAAATGAGAATGTACGCAAGTACACATTGCATATACAAAAAATAAAATAGAAACCAATTATTTTTTCGCAAAGATATTTTGTACATATATTTTTAGAATGCGAAGGACTTTCTTTGATCTGACCAAATCGGACAATGCAGGCGGCCAAGAAATAGACAGTTTCTTAAGTTCTTTTCTGAAATGAACCCTCTCCTTCGTTAGATTTTTGCATGACAGAAGAAGATGCATAGGATCTTCTTCATTGGTTCCACATATACACAGCGAACTACTGGCAAGTTTCATTCTCGCGAGATAATTTTGAAAATTCCCATGCCCAGTAATAAATTGGGTCAGATGGAAATTTGTGGAGAAATGGTAACACTTCATTCTCGCCGGAATCGAAGGGAAGAATTTCTTTACCGGCCTGGCATTTTTAGAACTGACATATTCTGTGTTCCACTGATGGATTGATTTGTGTCGATACACATATTTATAGTGAGATTTTGGGACTTTCACATTTTCTATGACATTAAGAAGTGTAGCAGACCGTGCGAGATCATCTGCCCTCTCATTCCCAGTGATGCCACAGTGGCTTCGAACATGTGTGAAATCGATTATATATTTTTCCTTTTTAAGATCATTTATAAGACATTGTGTCTCCACCACAAGTTTTTCTGTAGAATTTATATTTTGTAGATTTTGCAAAGAAGAGAGAGAATCTGAACATATCAGCGCGCTATTATTATCGTTTCCAACACAAAATGAAATCCACTTGGTGGCAAGATTCAAGCAGAGGAGCTCGGCTTGAAAAACAGAACAGTTATTTTCTAATCTGAATTGGCGAAACAGGAGCTCATTCTCTTGCTTATAAACAACGTAAGCGAGACCCACTTTGCCATCAATTTTACTGCCATCAGTGTAACAGATGAGATCGTACTTAGGAAAAGACTCTTCATTGTAATTTACAAGTGCGATAGCAGCTCGTGTCGCTGGGTGCGGAAGAGATGAAAAAGGTACTATACCCGAAAGGGAATTGTCATCACAATTTCTTGAAAATATGTTCTTGGCCTCGTTATTGTAGAGGATAAGGATGTCAATAGGTGTTTGCCCAGAAATAGCAAATAGTGCCTCGTAGCTAACTGAACGATATCCTCTAACAATTCTCAAAAGAAATCTCCGCTGAACTTAATATTCTTACGATTTATTTTCTTTTTCAGGGAATCACCCCAAACTCTGGAAGCATATGTAAAAATAGGAACGATGGCCTGATTGTATATTAAACACAAGACATCAGATTTCAATCCAAATGTATTCTGAGATACTCTCAAAAGGCCATTCAAAACACTTTCACATTTCCTAGAGAGGTATGTGATGTGTTTTTTCCACTGAAATTTTTTGTCGACAATGATTCCTAGATATTTCATTTCTTCAACTTCTTCAACTGCCACTCCATCCAGAGTTACATTGACTCCACCTCCATCCGGACATTTTTTATGCACCATCATAACTTTACTTTTTTCAGGATTGAATTCCATTCATTATGATAATTTCAATTGGATCTCATTTTTGTGAGGCCTCTCTTCTCTTGAGGCCCTCGGGCCGTGCCCGGGTGGGCCCATGCGTTAAGACGGCACTGCTGTCCGCATCTTTTGATTTCAGTAAAAAAAGTAAAGTTACTTCAAGTTTTTGCTCTGTGTCTTAAACAAGTAAACAATGGCAGGTCATCTGAAGGGAAAACGTTTTTTGATTAGCGAAAAAAAATGACAATTTCGACAGAATTTAGTAAAAATGTTAGACGTATCAAATAAACTTCTATGAAGCAATTTTTTTCATGTGCACCCTGACTTCATTCTTAAGTTTATGCATTTTTTATTTAATTGTTGTCAGAAATAAGTTGTTACAGCAAACCCCCAAAGTAAGTATCTTTTAAAATTTGCCGTTTTGAGTGTGTTTATGCTCCTGATCAATTTGACCCCGATTTAACGATTTTCTCGATTTAACGAATAAAATTATCGATTTCCTCTGATTCGTTAAATCGGGGTTCGACTGTATATTATGTTATACATGCTACACGTTGATAATCATCCTACCTCCCACCGAGAAGAAAACCCTGCAGGGGTATTTGTGGTGGAGCCCCAACAAATGTCTCTTTCCGGTTTTTCTAGTTCAGGGTAAAACTGGAATCTCCCCCTTCTCTCGTATTATTTGTTTAGAAACACTCGCGCGAAGCTGTATTTTTCCTACTGAGTGTAGAAAAGTACAGTGCACACACATAATACTCCAATGATGTACAAGGAACTCATGTTGAGTATGTAATATTTTTTTAATCATCAATTCTATATTTTTAGTTATTTTTCGAAGAATGATGATGTCCGTGAAAATATTTATAAATAACTATAAAACTCGTCACAGTTTAATCTATAATGAATATATTTTTTTGCTAAAATGAATCGGTTAAAATAACTTTTTAAATTTATTTGTAGTAGTGCACGCAAATGTTTTCCTAAAAATAATAACCTGCATCTCTCTTTGTATCTTACACGAAAATTTCCCGCTTGGTTTGAAGTTAACTTTAGTATTTAAGTATTTAATTGTTGAAATCAGTTTTTCAGTTGAATATTGTCTCTCGATTACGAAATATTCCATTCTAACCAACTTGTGAAACATAAAATTTTTAAAGTATTTCAGATCTGAATTTACAATTTATGCAATGAATTAATTTTTTTAAGGGTATTGTGCGTGTTTCTGTCTTTTAACCCTCTATAGTTCAGTGTATATTTGAATTACATGGCAAATACATGGTCAAAAAACCAACTATACCAGTGTTTCTCAACCTATGGTCCGCGACGATGATATAGATTAGGGATGGGTAAACTACAGATTGCGGAAGGTGTTCCGATAGAAAATTATCAATACACACAACACAATAAATATCTAGGATGACCATATTTTCTTCATAAAAATACAGGAAACCGAAAATTGGTATCCATACGGGATATCACAAATTATCGCCAAAAAAATTTTCAAAAGCAAGTAAAGTTGCCCAGGGCCGCAACTAGAGGGAGCAGGCAGGTCTCGTGCCCCGGGCGCTGGACCAGAGGGGGCGCAAATTTTATTCTCAAACCTCTCCTTCAACATTACAAGGGGGCACCAAAATGCGCACTTGCCCCGGGTGACCAAGCATCTAATTGGGCCCTGAAGTTGCCAACTGTCGCTAAAATTGCTAAAAATCACCAATGGCGGGAATTGGGAGCTTCCACAAAACGAAATGGGTGAAAATTTATAATTTGAATATGTTTATACGACATGATAATTATGACTGTCATGAAAAAATTTAATTCTTGATTTCAAATGTTCAAATAAGTCTCATTGAAAATGAGAGAGAAAACGGAAAATTTTATTTAAAAAAAGTTGGCACGTAAAAAATTACGGAAAAATGTCCCGTAAATTACAGGTCATATTTACATACAAGTTTCTGGCCCCCGAGTGGCAGAGATACCGCATATCTGAAACGCGGACTGATGAGTTTGCGCATCACTGGTATAAGTGGTCTGCAAGCAGACTTGATAAAATTAATTCCACTAAAACTTAATTCTAGCTGAATGAAAAATTATTCAACTTTTCTTTTTCAAATTTCAAATCAAATTTACTATTATCATTATACAAGTATAACAAAAATATGAGAGAAATATGGAAAGAAAAATTTACCAAGAGGAGTCAAGCAAAAAAATGACCCACTCTAGTAAATGCTGGTAAAAATTAGCATGGAAAACAAAGTATTGAATAGATAAAACTGAATACATAGTACTGTGTATATATATATATACAATTGTATAATTCATGGCAACAGAGGAGTAATCATTTTTGTCGCACCACGGTCATTTTCTGCAGAGGAAGGCTAATTAGACGAAACGGCAGTTTTTTTTTTTATACTCATCGAGAGGTCGGTGCGCTAACCCCTTGATATGAGACTCCCTGCGGTAGCAATTTTTTTCTGTGGCCATGTCGCCGTTTCTGTTGTACCCTTATGTCAAGAAAATTTCTGACAAGGACAAACCGGGTATCGAAATCGTGACACCTCTTAACATCCTTTGGTGCTTCAGGCGAGTATCTTATCGACCTGTGCTAAACAGAGGAGTGCAAAAGCAAAAACAATTAGATGAAGCATGTAAATAAATTCAACTGTTATTTAAGAATTACATGAGCAACAGAAAAACATTAAAACAAATTTTCTATACCATCAAGTGAGAATATGTATTGCTTGACATATTTTTTAAAGGATGATGAATTAGTATTGTGAGTGATTTCTGATGGTAATGTATTGTAAAAGTTTGGGATAAGTTAAGTAAAATGTTTCTTCTAAAGTGTTTAGTGAGGTAACGGAAGTGAATGCATATTATTTAGTCTATTTAAAGATCGAGATATATTTAACGATAATGAGAATTGGCCTTTGAATAGGAGGATGGATTTATAGAAATATAATTGACGTAATGTAAGTATTCCGAGATGATTTCATCAGATTACTTGATGAAGTTGTATCGATGGTGTAGTAAAATCATTTATGATGATTCTAATTATTCTCTTATGGAGGCTGATCATGGGGAAAAGGGTTGAAAGATAGTCAGAACCCCAAACAGTTAGGCCATATATTAGGAGTGCGTGAAACAAGAAGTAATATAGAATTTGTAAAAAAGACAAGTACAATAGTAAAATTTATAAATTTCTACCGCATAGTCTTTTTTGCAAATACTTGACATGAGACTCTTCCATTTAAGATTGTAATCAATGTATATGCCAAGGTATTTGATTGTAGTAACGTGTTCAAGAAATGAACAACTACAATTAGAACTAATAGTACAATTGTGATTATGGAAAATTAAATTAGGATTAAAATGAATGTTAGTTTGGGAAAAAGAATTTATAAACTTAATGTTTGATGTGTTTATCTGTAGGTCGTTAGAAACAAACCACATTCGAATTCTAATTAAATCAGTAATTGATTAGGTTAGTTAGAGATTGGAAATCATCAGCTGAGTAAAGTAATACTGTGTCATCGATGAAAGTTATTATATTGCCATTTATGTTTAAGTTGCATAAATCATTTATGAATATTAAAAATAATAATGGTCCCAAAACAGAGCCCTGAAGAACGCCTCTCACTATTTTCAATGGGGTGCCAAGGTTATTGAGAATTTTGACTGTTTGCGTTCTATGGGTTAAATAAAAAGCAATTAGATTGAAAGCATTATCTTTGATTCCGTAATTTTTGACAACTTATTTAGTAATATATAATGATTCACTCTATCAAAAGCTTTTCTTATATCAAGAAATCTTGCAATGGTTTTTTTAGATTTATCAATACTTTTTTTAAAAAAATAATAAATAATGTGATCACCACGTATTCCCAAGAGATCTTTTACGATCTGTCCAGGGAATTTGTTAGTGTGTTAGTAGACATCCATGCCCGAACCCAGACCTGCACAGTCAGAAGCTATCTCCCTAACCACTGGACTGCCAGGCAGCGATAAATTTAGTAAATGTTAATAGAGTAGTTTCTTTATTTTTATTAGGAAAAAATCCAAACTGATTGTTGGAGAAAGAATTGAAATTTGACAAGAAAAATCTATTTTTTATAATTATATTCTATTTTTGATAATTGTTTCAAATACTTTTGAGATAGAAGGTAAAACTGAGATTGGCCTGAAGATACCGTATTGAAATCATTCGGATCTCCAGATTTATAAATGGGGATTACGATAGCTGGTTTTAGAGACCTCGGAAATTCACCATTAAGATTAGCCATGCATATATTTATTCAATCTGAGAGAGTATTCAAAACATGGAAGAATTTTCACACGGCCTTAATGGTTATTGTTTCTACAAAGGATGCAGAAGGGGGTAATTTTTCAATAATTGCCAAGATTTCATCAACAGTTGTTGGAAAAAGGTATATTGAGTGATAATTGGATTTCATGTATTGCTTAAAATCATCATTCATGTTAATATTGATTGGGGAAATATTTACAAAATGGGAATTAAAGTTTTGGGCCAGTAGAATAGGATCACAGAATCGGAAGAAAACAGTTTATTATGACCATCAGTTTTATTAATTATATCATCAATGAATTTCCAACGTTTCGTGAAAGTGTTACAGTTTGAAAATTGGGTGGGAAAAATACTCAGTTTTAGCAGATTTTATTTTAGATTTTACCAAGTTTTATACAACATTCTTATAGCTTATATTTAACGGGATATCGAAAGGAAATTTTCGTGTTTTATAGTACAATTCTTGCTTAACTTTTGTCAGGTGTTATAATTCATGAGTGATCCAAAAATTCAGCTGTGATCTATTATTTTTATAATTAATATATCTAGTGTTATTGCGTACTATTGTTTCAAATTTAAGTAAAAACTTTTCAAAAAATTATTAAAAGGGTCAGTATTATTGAATGAAAAATTGTAATTTTTTTGAAGAAAAATATGAAGTTTGCAATAAAACCAATTTTTTTTTAAACTGGCGATTAGTTTGTTTTATTCGGATAGTTGAAGCGGGTACACTGAAACGCAGCTTACAAATTATGCGTAATGATCTGTTAAATCAGAGAAAAAAACAGAAGCATGTATATCAGTAGTATCGGATGAATTTCCGATATCCCCCCCCCCCCAAGCGAAATGCGAATATGACAATATTGCATTCAATAAATCCGTTGAAAATTACTTGTGTATCAACGTTTTTGATTAAATAGGAAATTCAAGAAAACTTCCGACTACAAAACGGAAAATACCGGTGCATTTTTTTCAGACAAGTCGGAATGAAGAAAACAACAGAGAAAACTCGAGACCAAAAAATACGGAACGTATGGTCACCTTGCCCACAACAATTTGGAAAACCACCCCTCCCAACATTGAGCTCTAGATCTGCCTCTGGACTACACACAATTTTTTATTCTTCAAGTCATTTGCTCCAAGTCTAAACTATTGTCATTTTGACTGATAATAACAATTGGAATGAGGAAAGGATAATTCCTCAACTCCTTTCAGAAAAAAAAAATGATGGGAGAAGAAATGTTGTGGAAATTTTCTTGGAAAAAAAATACACAGACTTTCTATACAACAGTTGGCGTTATAACGAGTTGGTGCTATAACGGCTTTTTTACATTATAATACCTATATGGAAGATTTGTGCACTGAAAATTTGTGGCGGTAAGCAGGGTCGGCGCTACAACGGGGGGCGTTATAACGGGGTTCGACTGTATATTTCATTTCAAAAATTCAGACTTCTGAGAGGACTAAAATATGTATGTTTTGAATATAAATATTAGAATATAAATATTATTATTAGAATTGCCGAAATATCGCGAAAGAAATGTTGAACCTTAAAAATATGTGAGATGAATATTTATCGTCATAATTATCATAATATAACTCATGTATTATGAAAACGGCGTGTATTCGTGACCTTGGTAAATATTAGAAAGCAATATTCATTGTCTAAAAAAATCGGAACCACCAAAATTGAAGAAATGTCCCGTAATACAGGACAGAAGTGGTCCGTCTAATTGTAGCCATTCTACTGGTTCTTGGATTCAGGAAAAGGTGGAGAAACACGCTGTACTATACTAATTTACTTTTTTAATTTTTTAAAGTACGGGGAAAAAAGATATTTAGAAAGTACCTCCTTTAATGTCAATACGGCTGTATAAGTACAATATATTTTTTTATCTACGAAGAGGTTATTCCTCGTCAGTGTCATTTTTTGAGAGTTTTACGTGTTCGGAGATTTATAAAATCGCTCCAAGTTGAGGGATCCTTGAATATAAAATTCAAGGAAACAACTATCAAACTTTATTAAGCAAAATTTTTTCTTTTTAAAAATAATAGCAAAATAAAGACAAGCTACATATTTCACCCTTAATATTAACCAATTTAAATAATTAAAAATCCACTCTAATTATTTAAATTGCATTGTTGATGCATTTTTGAATTAAAAATATGCTAACAGCACCCCAATTTATATACATTTTTGTAATTTTTTTTTATTTTAATACGTTTTCATGGGGGTGAACCATAGTGTTAAATGATAATTGTTTCATGTTTCTGTCGGTTCCTGTACAGATAGACAAACGTGTACGAAATTAATTTAATCAAAGTAAGCAGTTGATAATCGAGATGTGTTCAATATTAAGAATCACGACTCATCAACCTCTTGGGTGAGAGACATGGAAGGAAAAGTCGTCCGAAATTAAATATAAACTGCCAAACTAATTTGCCTTCGTGTGTGCATAAAATGAGCAAAGGGCGACAAAAATGATCAAATGTGGTTAAAAATCGCCGACTCCATAAAACGTGAAAAATGGCGTCAATACATGCCTAGAAGATTAATATAATTCTGACGTCGTGTCAAAAAGAGAAAAGACATGCGTAGTTTTGTGATGTTGTTAGCGCTATTTCTCAACGATTGCTTGTTGGCGTTTCGATAGAAATCTTTAACGCAATGTATGATACATCGCGTCATTAGTGTCTTATAGATTAGGATAGAAAAAACAAAAGTTTATTAACGATGGGTGGCAACAATATGAGAAATGTATCGAAGTATGTTCAATTTACATATATATGACATTTAGACACCAAATAAAATACCAGGAAATAAAAATACGTAATTATTACTGTATATGTGTGCTGCCGCTGTGGTGGTCGAGTGGTTATAGTGACGGACTCGCGATGCGAGGATCCCCACAGTGGTGGTCGGCTGAAGTTGGTTTTCTGTGGTTCCCAACTTCAAGGCGCAAATGCGAGCCGATCTCCCCGTTAAAAAGTCTCGCCACAGAGAACAACAGTCCTACAACGATAAATCATTCAATCATAACACTTCACTCATAGTTGGAAAAACTGGTGGCAGATGGCAGCGCTACACATAACAAGCATTACAGAGAAACAAAAAACTTCACGTCAGGTTTCACTACACGTACACGCACATTCCCGCACCGATCTAGATTCTAGAAAATGATCTACCCTTACAATAATCATGTGAAGCCGAAAAATAATTGAACGCTGTTGAGATTGATGTTCTGAAGTTTCAAAAAACATTAATACAAATACAAATGCAAAGGCCAAAACAGACAAAATGTCCAACGAGTACAAACGGCTAATGCTAATAAAATATATTAAACATTCAAACATTTTAGGGTGCCATTTAAACGTCTTTGCAAAATGTCTTTCAGTTGTAAAACACGGAATTGAAGTTTCAAAAAGGTAATGAAATGGGGTTTTTAAGTAAGAAGTAAAAAAATGAAAAATTCAGAGTGAATGAAATTTTTTAGTGATTTTGGGCTCTGTTTGAGTAGGAACACTCGGACTAAGTACCATTGACCCACCCGTTAAAACACCACTATGGCTTTGCAGACAAAAACTTTCAACACTCCTCTTTTTTCGATTTTCTATTGAAAAAGTGTAATATATTGTGTTAAAAAAGTAATAAAAAGGTAAAGAGATAAGGTTGATTTTTCCATGCCAGAGGCCCAGTTAGACCTATTCACGAAGAAAACATTGGGGAAGCTAGGGTTGCAAGACATCCCGTATATACGGGCAGGGTCGCAACGGGGGGGGGGGGGGGGGAAGCAGTTGGGTCTGTTGCTCCTATCGCTGGCTTGAAGGGGGGGGGGCGTAATTTACCCTATAGTTGCTCCTTCTACATTACACAGGGGCGCCAAATGCGTGCTTGCCCCGGCTGACTAAGTAACTAGTTGCGGTCCTGTATACGAGATTCAAGAACGTATGTTTGTAGGGGAAGAGGTACATTACATTATGTACAGGGTTCCTAGTGATCTGGAAACTGAGAGAAAACCAGGGAAATGAAAAATGTAAAATATTTGATAAAAGTCAGGGAAAAGTTTTCAAACTTCAAAAGTTCTCGAAGGGGAAAAAACAAATTCAAAAGACAAAAATTCGAAATTTGCATAAGATTTTGAATTATATTTCTTTCTTCCAGAGTTTTAGTCAAGGAAATTTTTTAGTTAGGGGAATGATCAAGCCGATTTTGCTGATCACCCTGTATATATTCATGAATTTTTAGGAGTGGGAGGTACTCAGCCCCTCGAGAATTAATTGGGAGATCAGCTCAGACCCTCAGTGGTCCAGGTTCCGGCACCTGTAATAGACACAGATATTCAATCTCATCAAATCTATGCAAAAAATAATAATAACTTTTTTCGTTAATTCTCTTCGAAATAAATATTTCATTCGAATTTCCCTTCTCAAATAAAAAATAAAATCGAACTTGGTTAATTCGAAGTCCAAAGTTATTGGAGAAAACTAATCATCCAATTAATCTATTGGATCTATAGAATGACTACACATTGCTACATTCACATAGGATAATAAATTATCAATGATTCAAATTTTATCCTCAGTTACGAAACTGTTTCCCTAATTATAATAACTTAACCTAATTATAATAACTTAACCTAATTATAATAACTTAACCTAATTTTATGATTGATCTTAGCTGCTACATTATCCTACTGTTCTGGAATCAGCATCACTGCAGACATTTTTGACCATGCTCAAAGTCGGATTTACTGAAACAGTTCATGATCACCCATTACGAAATTGTTCTCAAAATTTTGCGTATCATTCTTATGCTATCAAGGAGATGTACAGGGTGATCAGCGAATAAGCCCTTATTTCAAAATTAAATATCTCTACAACAAAGATCAATAGAATTATGCGGTAAACGGTACGTTTATTAGCAAAACTGTAAGAATGTTGTACAGAAATTTCGAAAATTTAGTTTTTTTTTAAATTTTTTAAAATTAAAAAAAAAGAAACTGGAGATTTTGGGGTTCCGAAAATCCTCATTTGTGTGAAGAGAAACCACTGCATTCGCCTAAAGTTACTGCATGGGCTGCGGTATGCGCCATGTGTGCTGACAAATTGTTCCAAAATTGTAACGTAACGTTCAGTAGTAATCGTTTCTCGCACGAAGAAGGGGCCGATAATGCCTCTGGCGCATACCACAGCCCATGCAGCAACTTTACGCGAATGCAGTGGTTTCTCTTCACACAAATGAGGATTTTCGGAACCCCAAAATCTCCAGTTTTTTTTTTGTTTTTTTTTTAATTTTAAAAAATTTAAAAAAACCTAAATTTTTGAAATTTCTGTACAACATTCTTACAGTTTTGCTAATAAACGTACCGTTTACCGCATAATTCTATTGATCTTTGTTGTAGAGATATTTAATTTTGAAATAAGGGCTTATTCGCTGATCACCCTGTACTTTCATTAACGTACTACACAATCTGAACTATCTGATATTTTCTATACTCTTAATGACGACAGATTCAGATTTTGAATGTTACACTCTAATCCTATAGGTTGAGAAACAATCGGTAGTAAGTGGTACACATTCTCGTTGCATTCCACATGAACAATGTTGAAATGAGCATTAAATTATCAAAAAAAGAGTAGAGAAAAACAGAATTTTCAAACTTATTAGCCTTTAAAATTTTGTTATTTAGCAACTTGATCGAAAGAAGCAAAGACTGTCTTCCAAACTAAATTTGCTCATACAAAAATCATGATTTTTTCCCTCCAACTTCGAATTATCAAAAAAATTCTAAAAAGTTCGAATAAAGTAAGAAATTTTAAAATTAAATGAACGGCTTTTATATAAAAGGAACCAAGTGCCAATAAATCTCTCAAAACTGAGAAAAAAAGCTATTTAAAGTTGTCTTTGATTCAATTATCTCTTCAGTTTGGTAGTTGGTTCAAGTGCACACAGACGACATCATAGCCTATATTTCACTTGGTTCTGTTTAGATAAAAAATCCCACCGCTTTCAATAGTTCAGATGTCTCTCGGTATACCTCAAAAATGTTAAAAAGGGCGCTTGGTTATTTTTATATAAAAGCCGCCCAAATTATATGAAATTCCCATCCCCCAAGGGTTTTCATAAAAGAGTTCGAATTTTATTCAAAATTAGAATTAACCAAGTTGCACTGTATATGGATCGAATATTTTTTTGATAAGTTACTTTCCCCAAGTAACTTGGTGAAAAAAAAATTGTACACATAATGACAGATGATGCCATAAATCAGAAAAGAATATAAAAAAATACATGACAAGCAAACAGAATAGATCTTGTTCCATAGAAATATATATGACTATCTGATCAGAAAAAAAAAAAGCCATTTTTTATCCCAACTAAAAATTCCGTTTCGCTTGATCATCGGGAGGAGAACGATGGCGAGGGAAATGATTTAGTTGGCGATGCGTCTTGGCGACGAGGTAAGGATATTCTTTTGTGAGGTTGGCTGGATGTCAAAAATCAAAGAGTGAGTTTCTTTTACCCGCGCCGCGTGATCTTCTCGGGGACTGTCTCTCGTCTGTCTTGTCTTCTAACTGGACCCGACAGTATTTTTGTGTCGTGTCTTCAACCAGCTGCTCACCATAAAATTACACTATCATGCTTGTGTGTCAATCAATTTTTTGACTCTTTAACGCCTAAAAATCTCGTGTTTATCAATATCAGCCGCCTCGTATAAATAGGTACGTAAAAATATTCTCTTTTCTTTTCTAAATGTTTTTTATATCTTCCAATACCTAATTAAAACATGGTCGATTACAAACATAATTATGTGCACAACTGAGAAATGCCTTTATTTTTCATTCATGCAAATCAAGTGACAATTTTTCCATATTCTTAAATTTTGGAGTATAAAATTGTTAATTAAAAAGTATATAAACGCTTAACGATGATCACCTCCACTTGAATTTTTTTAATTAAAAATTAACCGATTTCATAATGTAAATATAAAAACCGCAACAGGCATACAGCCCGATGTGGTGATTCATTATAATTTAATCTTTATTATTTAGGATCAAATGCACCGTTACAAAGAAAGTAAGGGTGAAAAATTAGTTTTTATACAATAAAATTTAAATGATGCGATACACTATAAAAGTTTCATACAAGAAGTATATTATAAAACTTGAAAAATGCAAACCAATAGGTTTATTGGTGGTTTTTTTTCCAAGTTCTTTGATAAAAATTTTATAGCGAAAAAAAGTTTTGTAGAAAATTTCAAAAATATTTCATTTTTGTTTGACCCCTCTTCTTGAGTGCCCGGGTGGGCCCATGCGTTAAAACGGCAATGGTTTAACAGAAAACATTAATCGTTAAAAACAGACAAATATTAAATACGAAAAAATTTATGAAATCTCGCTTATACTATAAGTGAAAATACTAGGACGATTTTCAATATGCGCACAATTGTTTAAATTATTCACTCTCACATGCAGTATTTGAACGATCGTACTATGCCAGAAATTATGTATATATACTTCTCCACATCCTTAAGCGGGCCCAATTCTAAGATCTTCAGCGAGCTTATATTGATTTTCTAGTAAATTTATAGAATAAAACTTTAAATTGATTTTGCATCCCCGCCTTGAGAACCTCCGTGATTGCAATCTTGATTTCATTGTCATATTCGTGAGAATAAGGTTTCACTTTAGTATCATTGGATTGTATCAAGTAACTTAGTATACCCCACTGTCGATTATTTAATTCGAATTGTGATATACTGAATAAAAAAATTCAAATGATTAGGTAGTAAGTACGGTATATTGTTATATCACTGAATCCAGGAAGTAAATTCCCGAGATTTTTTTTTCTGACCCAGCTGATATGCTGCAGATTTGAATGAAAAAACATTGACTTGAGTATAAAAATTAAAATTAAACCTTGCAGCTACACTAATACAATGACAAGTATCGTTTTTATCGAATCTACTATTGTTCATTATTTACTTTTGTCAAATCTAAATTGTTCTATAACCAAATCACATTCCATTCAAAAATCAATGTTTTTAAATTTCGCGAGAAATGCTACGGCGCTAAAATTATGCCATTGATGGCATATTTATCAGTAATATTGACCTTTTATTTTGCAAAATTTATAGAGATGGTGGGCGTTTAGCAGTTTTATCAAAATGAACTACTATTGAATTTTTAGCACGTGAACATCTCTCGCTACTGATGAGGTAGAAATGTTGAGTGTGACGCAGGTGTAGCAGCTGTGCAACCGTTCAACGCGTGTGATCTTCCAAACAACCGCCATTCATAGTATAAGAAGCATCGTGCCCTAAATACGTGTTGTGATTTTCGATGCAAGCAAGCCGTTAAGTTTTTCAAAGCCACGAATTTTTTGTTATACCTAGAAAATGTGACGAGCGGGGCATGCTTTCAAGCCGAAAAACATGAAAATCAAGGAACGATATTCGACGGCTTGTCTGTTGATAACGTGAATCATTTTCAAAATACCACAAAAGGGAGAAGGTTGAAAATCACATTCATGACAATGGGTGACATATAGCAGAATATAGTTTAAAAAAAATCCGAACCGAGAATATTAGAGGTCAATTCCCCCTTAACGAATTGTTTTGTCTGCACCGATGAAATGATAGAACGGAAACGAAGTGGAAAACTTTGAAAGTAAAAATACTTTGAAATAAAAAAAACTCGCCAATGTGTGTTATTTGAAAACAACAAATTCAAACCAAAAATAAGAAATAATTTACAATCACTTGATAAATTTAGCGGCATAAGTCATTTTGAGCTCGCGAATGTCAATTAGAACAGGGTCTACAGCTTGAAGCCAATTTCCAAATATTCATGCCGCAACCCGATTACTGAATATCCGTTGATATTATTCAACAATCAACGAATTTTTTTTTGTATGGTACATTCGATACATAACGATATTCATTTTGAAATTAACCATTTGAAAAATCTGCACCATAACGCATTTTCATAACATAATTCAAACTAAATGCCAGTGAATTTACATATTTATCTTGTTTATATTTGTGATACAGACTACTTATGGCTAAAACGTTTTTGTCGATAGAGCCAATACGGCAGGGGTGCACAACCTTTTCAGTCCACGGGCCAGATATGTGGTATTTTTTCCGCTCGCGGGCCCGAAACTTGTAGCCCAACCTCGACCCCCGCTCTACCTATATGTACATGTACATATAGGGTGACCATATGAACCGTATCATACTGAACATTCCTGTGATTTTGGTCGTTTGACTTTTTCATAAAATGTCCCTTTTTCCCCATAGTTTCAACGAATTTCTGATTCTGGAAACCCACGTCGTCTGATTGGTCGTCCGAATCTCAAGCGAAAAAAGTTGAAATTCGGGTTTCAACCAATCGAAGACGACGCGGGTTTCCAGAATCGGAAATACGGACGCTTTATGTTCACACCCTAATACATTAGTTGTCTTATCATATTGCAATCATATAAACATGTCCATCCATTTGTGAAACATACTTTTTCTTGGTGAATTATATTTCAATCTATTGCGACTTGCAGTAGCCCTTCTATTTTCCGTCATTGGTGATTTTTCATGAATTTTAGTGATGTTTAACAGTTTTATTAACTATCCAACTTACCTTTGACAAATTTTTGGCTGTAATTGGTGATGTCAAATATAAATCCCGATTTCCTTTTTTATGAAGAAATTTGGTCAGCCTTTTACTACTGATACTATACTGGGACACCTTTCTCGAGCCGGATGGAACGTCTTGCTGGGCTGCAGGTTGTGCACCCACTGATGGAAGGAAAAAAAAGTAGACTGACACATGCAAATCGTTATTAGACGATTACGGTTTTTATAAAAATTTTGATCGTGGTAAAAATGTCACAAAGACGTATTTTCGTCGATTTCGTTCTTATCGTTATAAATGTCAAGTTTGATGCAATGACAGAACACCACCTGCATTACTGGATTTTTATCTTAAGCTTCTGTGCGTGTAAATGTAACATGCTCACAATAGCTTCTTGCCTTGTTACACTAAGTATGCATGCTGTTGACCACCTGCTTACCACCGGATTGTAAAGAAAGCACCGAGGCGTCCGAAAGCAGCGTTAAAAGACGACGGGTTCGATCCCACGGCGGGAAGTGAACAGTGGCGAGTCTTGATTTATGACCTCGTTAAACCCTTACGATATTTTCAGTGGAGTAGTCTTGGGAAATACGTTTTTTTTCTTTACATAATCGTGTTGCAAAAGCAAAATTGTTTATCCTCGTGTTTTCTGTTTCTGATGAAAACCACTAAATGAAGCAAATTGATTGCCATAGCGCTTACTCTTTATCGGTTTTGTGTACTCTTCCAAACGAGGATTATATCGATTCATGTAAACCTGGCAGGAACTCGTGTGGAGAGAGCGAGAATTTTTCTCACTGAAAAATGTTTCAATGATAAATCCGTGATTTGCAAATGCGATTCGTTCCATTAATCGATTATAGTTGCAATGCACGTTTCTTTTACAAAATGCATGTTTACGAAAGTTCATTTATAAAACTTGAAAAATGCAACCAATAAGCGTATCGGTTGCATTCGAGCGATCGTAACCAATAGGCGATTGATTTTCCAAATTTTGTACAAGATCTCTTATCAAACTTTTATAGTGTAATCCCGGCCTTATTCTGTTTCTAAAGAATCGTATGAAAATTTAAAATCGCTTAATTTATGTGGTTTTAACGTCCCAAAATTTTTCTTTTTTGTAGTGAGTTCGGAAAGCGATAGACCAGTTCTATTAGGCGCTTGCCTCAAGTGCCGAAGGATGTTTTTAGAGGTGTCGCGAGTTTGATAGCCGCTGTTTTTTTGCCAGAATCTTTACCAAAGCTGGCATTACACTATAAAAGTTTTAAAAAAGTTCTTTTATGAAACTTGAAAAATGCAACCCCAACATCATCTGTTACATTCGAGCAAATGCAACTGATAAGCTTATTGGGTGCATTTGTCAAGTTTTATAGAACTTTTATAAAATTTTATAGTGCTATATGCTGCAAAAAAGGTAAAGATTTCGTATACGTCGGCCTATTATATCTAATGGCTGCAAGTGAAATGGATGACTTCAGTGACGTCAAAGCTTCATCGCGGAGGCTTTCTGCTATAGGTGGTGTTGCCATTGCTCACTGTACAAAATGTGCATGACCATACGTCTTGGTTTCAAAGAAACTCATGCTTTTTGATCCAGAATTTTCTTATTCTTAATTATGCCAGATAACTTAGTCCACATTACGGCTCTTACTGAAAAGCCATTATTTATACACTTATTCTGTGAAGAGCAAGTATGAAGAGGGAATTTTTATTAAGAAATTAATTTCAATGGCATTTCTGGTGCTTCAAAGACCGGACAAGTGAGAAGCCGATTTTTCCCTTTGATTGTTTCGTAAAAATTACTGGGTGGGGGCACAAAAATGCACACTTGCCTTTCTTGTGACAAAGTACGAGTTGAATGGTGTCACTATCCCGGATGCAACTAGAGTCACCGATTTGGGAATTCTCATTGACGAGCGACTTAAGTTTTCTGAACATTGTTCAGCGGTTGTCAAAAAATCGAATAGAATGCTTGGTCTCATTTTCAAAAAGGTCTCTTCGCGTTCTCCTAAAGTCATTCTTCCTCTTTTTCGAGGCTTAGTTCGTCCTGGACTGGAGTATGCTGTAAGGTTTTGGAGACCATACCTACAGAGGGACATAGACTTGGTTGAAGGGGTGCAGAGAAGAGCTACGCGTGTCCTTATTGGCACACAGGGCTTGAGTTATGAAGAAAGACTTCATTTTTTGAATATGTTTACATTGGATGAACGCAGGTGTCGAGGAGATATGATCGAAGTGTTCAAAATCTTCAATGGGATGGATAGGATGGACCATGAACTTTTAGTACACCGCCAATCGACTGCTTTTACAAGGGGACACCAGTATCGATTGGTGAGGGACAATGCAAGGTTATGGTGTCGCAGGGAATTTTTCTCCAATAGGGTTGTTAATAAATGGAATAGCTTACCCCCGGAGGTAGTAAATTGTAACACAATTGACACGTTTAAAAAGAAATACGATAAACATGTTGGGGTAAATCGAGAAGCTATCCATTCTTAGAATAAGACAACCATAAGTAATCTTTATGGGCATCGTATAATATTTTATCATGTGTATATATTGTTTGTAATTTGTGTTAATTGCATTTTTAATTGGGTTGCTGTATTTTTGAAACATATGACAACCATATTTTTATGGGCATCTTTTTATCAGCCACCTCGTTGGGCATTTTGCCTGTTGTGGCGTTGTATTTGTATTTGTATAAAGTAAATTCTTGTTTGGTAATACGGTTACGGCCCTGCCGTAGGCTATATAACTAGGATTTTTGCCACCCTCATAACTTTAAAATTCGATAATTTTGTAATGGTGTTCTTTGTTCCCACCTAAAACTGCTGCCCGCCCCCTCTAGTTACGGCCCTGTCTGTTGCCTAAAGTTTTCTCAACATCTTCGTCGTCAGGAATATAGCTCAAAAGCGTGATGTCATGTGAATTTTTACTATTGGAAATTTTTTAAAATTTAAATGTCTAACTAAAGCCTGAGCTGCAACCCGGTTGCACAGCACCCCTTCACCCTTACTTATGCTGCTTCTACTGACACAGGTACAACAGAAACGGCGATAAGATGACCGCGGAAGTGCATATGCATTGCTACCTAAGGGAGTAAAGTGGGGTGGAAGACGTTTTGGCTCACCAACCTTTCGCCCGTTCTGTGTGTGTGATTCGGCTACAAACTGTAAATCCCTTTCTAATCAATCCTCGTATGCAGAAAGATGACCGTGGTTTGACAAAAATGATAAACTAATGAGTTAGTTTCATATGCGTATACTAATAGCGGCTTTTGACCGAATCGTGGTGGGTGGCAAAATCTTCTCGAGTGTTCGTTTTGTAAGTTGCGTTCCACTCCACGTTTGTGTTTGGTTCTAGTATATGGCAATCGTCCAAAATGTCAGGCGGAGGGTATGGCTGAAAGCCATTTATCCTGGGAATCAACTCCCAGGAATACGAGGCTCAAAAGTAAAGAGGCGCTCACAGAAAAAAAAGTTCAGTGTTTAACAGGAGCAATCATTGCGTAAGGAATGTGAACGTATGTGAAGAATAGTTTCTTGTCTGCAACAATCCAACACCAAATCACGTGGTTGGCCACATGCCAATGAAAATGAAAGTTTGTGTGGAGAACGTGACGTCACACTAAACTACCGTACCAATCATTACAGCAGCAGCAGTAGTAGTTTGTTATACTTATTGAGAGGGAAATTTTTCTACAGGGAACGCATAAGCGAACGTCATCTTGTTCATGTAAATCATATTTAACAATGGCTGTTAGCCTCAATCTCGAACAGATCAACAGTTCTAGAACAAACCATAAAAAAGACAATCGCAAAACGGAAGAAATAAATACATGAAAGGAATCGCATAATTAATCATTACTAATTGCTTAATTAGTGCTGATATGCGTATAGGCTACTAATTCATATGTATAAAAAGAGGTTTGCATCAAAATATTAAATGACGTAGTCACGATTTTGGGTATCGCAGTTCATTTTTTGTGTTTCTTTAGTCTTTATAAGGAAATTTATTAAAGGAAACATGGTATTTACGTTGCATTTAAACTCTAATCTAATTTTAACTCGTCTGTTTTTCCCGCCTTAAATGTTTCATACATATTGTATGGTATTTGACTGTGATTCGGATATTAATTACAGCAGTTACTGAGGATGAACTGGCATCTGGCCAGGAATGAGCTGTTAAAATCAAATAACTTTCTTCTCTCAAAACTAACGAATAAGTGAAAATAACACCGAGGAACTATGACTGATGACGTTCGTGCAAACTATGGGTTTTCAAACGTCTTGGAGTCACGAGTGCATTTTGCGCATCACAAGAGCATCTATATAACCAGGGACGCAACTAGATGCTTAGTCACCCGGGGCAAGTGCGCATTTTGGCTCCCCCATGTTGGAGAGGTTCGAGAATAAAATTTGCGCACCCTCTGGCCCAGCGCCCGCCTGCTCCCCCCTAGTTGCGGCCCTGTATATAACCACTCTAGCATTATCCTTATTTAAGTTCTAGCATTTGTCAATCTTGAGCTGGGCACACACCGGTTAGACGCAAGCCAAAACAGCTTTAGACAAGCTGTCATTTTTTTTTACATTGATTTGTATGACGCAACATTTAAATTTGTCTGACTAACTGGTGTGTTGCGCCATACAAATCAACGTAAACAACGACTAAGCTTGTCTAAAGCTGTCTTATCTTACCGGTGTGCGCCCAGCCTTTGGGCCCCTTTCACACGGATCCGCATGCCCTTTCACACGAGCTCATGACATCTTTAGACTGATTGTTTTCACCCAGTGAACGTCATACGTGGATAGCGCATTGTTTATAAAAGTATTCAATTTTTTATGTTTTATTCACGGTTTCTCTAAGTCACTCAGACCAGTACGCTCTTATTTTGAAATTTTGCATAAAAACCTTTTCTATTTTTTTTTCCATTTTTGTAATTTTTCTCCTTTTCACCCCTGATTAAGAGTGCTCATAGGCAGCATCATGGCCCCCCACATGGGGGGGGGAGGGGCTGACAGGGCTCGGGACGATTATCATTTTTTTTGCTTTTTCACGCTATAAATTAACTACAGAAGGGGCCCGTTAAAAGTCTGACCGAGAAGCCCCGCTACAGGATGTAGGGGGGCCATGGGCAGCCTAGAGCCATTCTTTGGTGGTTTAATCTAGAGCCCCATAGAATATAGGTATATAAAGATGCCTTCAGTTCGATCTTCACAAGCAATCGACGGGAGAAAATATTTTCAAAATATTTTGAAAAAAATCTAAGATCTGTCTTTTTGGAAAATATGAAAAATTCCGAAAACATCCAATGATGTTTCAACAAAAAAATTCGGGAGATATCAAAGAATTTTCTTAGTAGAAAAAAGGGAGGGGTGGAGACTTTCAAAATGTCTGTGCTTAGAAATATTCACATCATAATTTTGTCTTAAGCCCGGATTACACTATAAATTTTATAATTCTTTTACAAATGAAACCAATAAGCTGATCGGTTGCATTTACTCAAATGTAACCGATAAATTTATTGGTTGCTTTTTTCAAGTTTTATAAAATAACTTTCATAAACCTTTTAAAGTGAAAAATCCCATCCTTAGATTAGTTATTTCTGAAATATAAAATTTCACTTTTTTTTCAGTTTATAGACTCGATATCGATTAAAATATACTTGTAGGTATCGGGGGGGGGGGGGGCACACCAAAACTATTCAAGCGCTTAGGGCCTTCAAACGTCTTAATCCGGCCCTGAGTGAACGCCGTACGTGGATAACGTTGTTTAATAAAAGTATTCAGTTTTAAGTTAAAATCTTAAATTTAAAATCTTTTTTAATTTTTAATTTTTTTTTAATTTTTAATACAAATACAACGCCACAACAGGCAAAATGCCCAACGAGGTGGCTAAGAAAAAGATGCCCATAAAAATATGGATGTCATATTTCAAAAATACAGCAACCCAATTAAAAATACAATTTGTGATTATCAAACCAATACGGACTAAAAAAGAAATGCCACCATTGTTTTCCTTTGTTTTTATTTTGTTTTCGAACTTATAAAATGCATCGATAAAGCAGAATTAAAATAATTTCACACGTAAGTGTGAAATATGTATCTGTTGAGTTTTATATCAAGAAATATTTAAATAATTGTAAAATTTTTGAAATTTCACGAATTTTCTCATCTTAAAATTGAATGCTTGTAAAATGTCATTTTATTCGTGGAGAAACACTAATAGGACACCGAGATGTAGTAGTTCATAATAATAAGCCGCTGTGGTGGTCGAGTGGTCATAGTGACGGACTCGAATGGCGAGGATCAGGATTCGAACCCCACCGTCGTCACAGTGGTGGTCGGATGAAGTTGGTTTCCTGTGGTTCCCAAATACAACGCCACAACAGGCAAAATGCCCAACGAGGTGGCTGAGAAAAAGATGTCCATAAAAATATGGATGTCATTTCAAAAATACAGCAACCCAATTAAAAATGCAATTAATAAAAATTATAAACAATATATACACGTGATAAAATATTATACAATGCCCATAAAGAATACTTATGGTTGTCTTATTCTAAGTATGGATAGCTTCTCGATTTACCCCAACATGTTTATCGTATTTCTTTTTAAACGTGTCAATTGTGTTACAATTTACTACCTCCGGGGGTAAGCTATTCCATTAACAACCCTATTAGAGAAAAATTCCCTGCGACATCATAACCTTGCATTGTCCCTCACCAGTCGATACTGGTGTCCCCTTGTAAGAGCAGTCGATTGGCGGTGTACTAAAAGGTCATGGTCCATCCTATCATATGTATTAAAAATATATATTTTTATACATATTTATATATTTTTAATTTTAAAAATTAAAAAAAAAATTGTAATTAAATTTAAAAGTTATTAAAGTATTTAGTCAATTAAATATAATTATCGCAATTAACGGCTTATCATTTTACGTGTTATATAGGTCACAAATTTTAGTGGTTTTTTTTCTTTCAGAAATAAAATTTCATTCCTAATAACGGCCATTTCCCAATAGCGGCCACATTTTCATGGTCCCGTCAGTGGCAGGTTTTATTGTATAAAATTGTAAAGTATGGACAAAAGGCAGTTAAAGTTTCTATATCTCCTTTATCTCAGAAGGAAACGGAGGGATAGACGTATGTGGGTACATCCTATATTGATGAACCTTCATATGGTGTTTTTAAGGGTACTTATGGCAAATAATTAAAAACATCCCGTCCAAAATTATTTTTAAAAGTAGCCAAAGATGCGGGCAAATTCCACCCGCACCCGCGTCGTGTGAATAGCTCCATATAACCTAATGTACAAAACCTGTGTGCGGATGCGGAGCCCGCACTTAGGTTTTGACATATGCAGACGCCATCCGAACCCGCACGAACACTTGCGGGCACATTCCGCATCGTCTTGTACATACGGAGCTTTTCAATAGCTAAAACTTTTTCCAGACCCGCATCCGCTCCGTGTGAAAGGGCCCTTAAATGAAACTCGAATGGGGTATTTTCTCAGTTGCGAAAAAAAATCCCCATAGGCGAGGTAGATTTCGCGGACGCCATGGAAATCCCACGAGTACAGAATTGGGCTGGGCATCGAACACTTTTGGAAGCTTCAGTAATCACTGCGGTGCTCAAGGCCGAGATGTTAAACATGTCAGGTATTAACCCTGGATTAATTAATGTGCGATGATATTGTGTGTCGGATGATAATGACATAAAAATATCCTCTTAAAAAAGTCTCCAAAACACAAATGGAGAATACTCCGGCATTTTCCCTCTACTTTTTCGAAATTGAGGACCAATAAGATACGTCTTCGACGGACCTGTGACTTACAATACGTGGGTCTAATCTTTCGTTTGAACTTATGTGAATATTAGCACATTAGGGTGGATTCTCGCATCTACAAACATTCACCGTATCGTGAGAGACACGACGAAAATTCTTTAACATAAAACCAACAAATGTATTCGTATCTATCCTATCGTGGCTGCTCAGGCATAGACAGACACTTTTATGTTACAGAATGTTTGCCGGTCTGACACGACATTGAGAGTATCTAAATGTGAATCCACCTTTATTCACCGGTCGCGAATTAACTTGTATTTGTATACTCATGTGTAGCCGATGAATGAGCTTTTCCTTATAAGTTATAACCTTAGAATTATACTAAAAATTAAAACTGCGTGTTAACTACCTATACGTCTACGTTTCTGAATTTTTTTTTTTTTCATACTCTCTCCGAATGCTGTCCAATTTTTTCTCATTCTCTGTTGACAAATCATTTCAACATACCAGGTTGATGGAAATGGGATATGCAATTAGACCATTCTTTAACTGCGTGGTGGTGAATTGTCATGTCGACGAATTCTCTGGCGAATTGTCATGTCGGTGAACTTCGTGGTGACGAATTGTCTTATTGGTAAATCGAGAAGCTATTCATACTTAGAATAAGACAACCATAAGTATTCTTTATGGGCATTGTATAATATTTTATCACGTGTATATATTGTGTGTATATATTGTTTATAATTTGTGTTAATTGCATTTTTAATTGGGTTGCCTTATTTTTGAAATATATGACATCCATACTTGTTATGGGCATCTTTTTCTCAACCACCTCGCTGGGAATTTTGCCTGTTGTGGTGGTGTATTTGTATGTAGTCAGCGTTTTAGGGTTAAAAAAACCGGTCTACGATGTATCAAACATTATTGTCACATACAATTGAAAAATTTTCATCTTATTGCAACCAAATTTTAAAGTCTGGCTGTGGACTCGACCTGTGGTCCTGCGAAGATAGGGAGAGGTAGAGAAATGCTGGAATAACCCCAGAGCCCGAGTTCCAACCGTTGCGATAGTTATATTCGCTGGTGTGTGACCTTTGAAGATGGGCGACGCAATGAAATTCACAATATGATCAGGAAAATATTGTTTATCCATACAAAACATTGAGTAGATTTTGTGAATGTATTTTAACGAAGATCATTTTTTTTTAATTCGGTCAAGGATAGGTCTTGCTCCTACTTTTGACCTTGAAAAACCGTTAGAAACCGAAGTTTGTGTGTAAAACGTTAGTCCCCCTCCTCCGTTTTCATTTCACGTTGTATTGATTGCGAGAAGACTCGCTCCTTGTTGCATAGCAGTAAAGCTGCGCCGACACACACAATCGATTCATTCCTAGAATGTGACGTCTGTGCCGTTGCCGAGGAGCTTCAAACAACAGCAGTATACGGGTGGGTGTTCCTTGGAAATACCCAAAGGTTAGATTTTACTCAATGAAACTGACAATTTTTTTTGTTCATACTCTCTACAAATGCTGTCCATTTTTTTCTCGTGTGGAAAAATCATTTCAACAGACCAGGTTGATGAAAATGGAATATGCAATTAGACCATTCTTTTATTTAAACTGCGATGGGTCACCACAGGAAATTTGGAATAACTACCTGAATCGTGTTGCTGTTCTATAACCACAAGAGTGGGGCTTTTAGGCCTCCAGTCTAGGGGCCCCGAGACATCTTAAGGTTTTTTACACTATAAATTCACTATGTAGGGGCCTGCCAGAGATCTCAGCCTAGGGGCCCGGATCCAGGATGTGGGAGCCATGGGTGTCAGAAATGTTTCGAACCTGTGGGTGCTAGTATTAAATTTTATTTAGGAAATGTTGATTTCTGAATCAATTGTGGGGTGCTCGGACCCGTTCTACAAATTTCCGT
Source organism: Pholcus phalangioides (assembly GCF_987345545.1). Classification (NCBI taxonomy): domain Eukaryota; kingdom Metazoa; phylum Arthropoda; class Arachnida; order Araneae; family Pholcidae; genus Pholcus; species Pholcus phalangioides. The sequence continues at coordinate 9,493,584 of NW_028301619.1, forward strand.
GGGTGCTCGACAGAGGCATGCGTTGGGGAGAGGGAATATGGGCTCGTGCTCGCGAGCAAAATTAGAAAAAAATTATCGAAAGAAAATGTTTTGTATATAGCATTTTAACCAATTTCTGTTAATTTAATTTTTTTTCAATTGTATGCGGGAATGTGCGTGTAGTGAAACCTGACGTGAAGTTTTTTTTTGTTTCTCTGTAATGCTTGTTATGTGTAGTGCTGCCATCTGCCTCCAGTTTTTTCTAACTATGAGTGAAGTGTTATGATTGAATGATTTATCGTTGTAGGACTGTTGCTCTCTGTGGCGAGACTTTTTAACGGGGAGATCGGCTCGCATTTACGCCTTGAAGTTGGGAACCCCAGAAAACCAACTTCAGCCGACCACCACTGTGGGGTTCGAACCCGGATCCTCGCATCGCGAGTCCGTCACTATAACCACTCGACCACCACAGCGGCAATACTTGCGTAGGTTGTTTCTGCTGACTCGACGTACACGTGGTTAGTGCCGGAACCTGGGGATCCAGGCTATTTGAGCCCTCCCCAATCGATAAATTTTGTAAGGGAGCAGAGCCCTACTAGTTATTCAAGAACATGGAATGCAACGCACCCCCCTCCACCTTTTTTGCATGCGCATGAGTCCTATACAGGGTGTTTCAAAAAGAATCATTCGATTTGAAATGCGTATATCACGAAAAATATTGAACATAGACACTTGAGATTAATTTATGGCTAATCAAAGTTTTTTTAAGAAACCAAATTAAAGGTGCTCAATATGCCCACTTTTTGATGAACGGCATATGTCTATAAGGTGGTCAAATTCGTCTCAAACTTTTGCGAGCATGTTTGCATCCACTGCTAGTGGATTTCTGTGGACTACGTGCGAAACTCTGTCGGATGCGCTCCACATTTTCTTCTGACATGCGGGGACAGTCGGAAATTTCCCTTTACACAGACAACTTGTGTCTCGGAATTGTTTATACCATCGCCTAATGCTCTGAGCGGTAGGAAGTTCAACACCAAGGTATTGTCGACGAAAAGCACGATGAACAGTTGTTATGGACTCGCACTTCGTGAAGCTTAGAACACAAAACGATTTCTGTTGTGCAGTCGCCATCTTGACAAACACTGAAGTGGTGGCCGAATGAAGAGCGTCAGCGCCACCTGTCAGTAACTGCGTGAAACTCGAGATTTCCCTTTTTCTACCTATACATTGTTCGATCAAAACGGATTAAAAGCTGAATAGTTAAGATTTTTTTAAAATCGGATGATTCTTTTTGAAACACCCTGTATTTACAGGACGGCTGGTAACCCACAATTTTTTTTTTCCATATTGGCGACTGGGGTTAGCGCATACATGCTCAATCCATGACTCGCTGGCCAAATGTGGCTCGCGACCTAATTTTGTAAAGATGAACTACGCGGCACATTTCCAAATCACCTGAATGACCAGCGGTACGGTTCCACATCACTTCAGTGGTCGTGCCATATTCTCAGATCCCTTAAATGGCCCAATCCATATTTGCTGATCACGTAAGTACCCACGGTGCAATTCCAGACCACTCAAGTATTGCGCAGTGCATTCCCAGATCATTTAAGTGACTCACGGCATATTTACAGATCTACGTCAGAGTTCCACAGCATTTGATCGACCGGCGGCATATTTAAAGATCGCTTCAGTGGCGCGTGCCCTAGTTCCACATCACTTAAGGGCGCCCAAGTGGTGTGGTGGCAAGATGCTCTTCTATCACCATGAAAGTTGCTATCTGGTCCCAGCTCCGATCCGGGGGATCGGAGCTGAGGTGTAATAGGGAGGTGTAATAGTGACCCACATAATTACAGTTCCAGATGACTTCAGTGACCTGCGGCATACTTACAGATCACCATGGCACAATTGCAGAGCACTCAAGTGATCCCGTGGCAATTTTACAGAGCACTTAAATGGCCCACACCAGTCCGAGATCACTTAATTGAGTGGCCCGCGACACGTTTTCAAATCAGTTAAGTGGCCCGCACGCTCCTAAATGTTGAACACCCTTGAGTTATAGCGCAACAGTCTCGATACTTCAGGTCTGGCTTTGAATCTTCCCTAAAGAGGTATGGAAACCTAGCCGTTTGAGGATCGGCTTTGAATTTCCGGTGTAATTAGTTTTCGTATGAATGAAAATGACTATGATTGTATGAAAATGATCGAAATGGCTTTCCTGCACTTTTCCCTTTCGTGTGTAAATAGTAGTCTTTTTGTGCTCAAACCCAGTCAAGGAAGGAACTAGAGATCAAAACCTGTAATAACGATGGGTGTCCCCCCCCCCTTTTTTCTCTTTTGTACTATCAGTTTTTGAACTTTTTTTTGCTAGATGCTGATGCTGTTGTGGTTTCCGGTTTTTGTGTCTGGTTGGAGTCAACAGAGAGCGCCTGTATCTAGTTTCCAAGGCTCTTTTGTACTACGATATCGTAGGGGTCGGGACAAAAATAAGCCCACCCCTCAAGGATTCCCATTTTTACATCTGCCAATCTTTTTTTCAACTTTGTCCTTGAGTCTGGCTTCCCACGATGCATACGAGTGGACGAGCAATCGCCATGCTGTGGTTAAGGAACCGCCACAGCGGAAATGCCTGCCATCCATGATGATCATGTCCACTGTGCCTTGAACCTTTTGAAGAGTTCATATCCTCTATAGCAGTGGTTCTCAACCTCTGTAAGCCCGCGGCCCGGTAAATCTCTTTTGTGTAAGTGAAAGGCCCGGCCATACACAGCTAACGAGAAATTAATGGGGAAAATTAAACTGCGAATCACTCGCGGCCCGGCGTGACTAGTGTCAGGACCCGGTACTGGGCTGCGGCCCGGCGGTTGAGAAACACTGTTCTATAGCAGCGTTTCTCAACCTATGGTACGCGGACTAGAGGTGATCCGCGAGGATGGCATAGGTGATCCTCAGGCAGACTTGATAATTCGACTGAATGAAAAATTATTAAATTCTTTTAATTCATGTTAATATCCATAGGGATTCAAATAAAAATTGTACCTTATATTTAGGTTCACCATACTCGTAAAGGGAAATGCGAGAAATTGCGATCCTAAATATGGGATATCGCTAATTGTAGCCAAAAAAATGCAGTTCACGATGAATTCGCTAATTACTGCAAAAATGGGTGAAGGTTAATTTAAATAAAGGCCTGCTACAAATCGCAGTGAACAAAAATGTATTTGATGAAAAAAACATTGAAATGGATAGCCATATTTCATTGCCAAAAATAAGGGGGAACTGGGATCTTAAATACGGTAAAATACGGGACGTCGCCAATTGTGATCAAAAACGTTACCATAAGTCGACAAAATCCCCAATAGTATTTAAAATCACTGAAAAACTGGGGAAAAACCTGACAAATATGTAAGATGAATATGTAGTGGTATTTATAGCTATATAATTAAGTTATAAAAACGCTGTTTATTCACGATTTATCATTAAAAATCACGATATAACATTGAAGTTAAACATTACAAATTCAAATAAGCATCGTTGAAAAAATGGGACAATTCGGAACAGTTAAAAATACAGGAGTGTCCCGTAATATAGGAAAACACTAATACGGGACACGAGGTCCGTCGAATCGTTTCAGACATTTTACTGGTCCTTGGATTCAGAAAGGTTGAGAAACGTTGTCCTATAGCAACCCTTTGATTATTTTTGTATATTATAGGAAAGCAGCTATTCATTCAAATACTTCTTGAATGTATTCCGTGCTCAGAAATTTGTAGTTCTTCGACGTTCAAGCTTTTGAGAAGTGAATTCCTATAAACAATGGTCGATCTCTCATTTTAGCTTTTACTTTTTATTCAATTCCCAAGTTACAGCCATACCTTTTTGCAATCAAGATTGTGGTTTTGAGTGCCTATTAAAAATAATACAAAGAAAACGATCACATTATGCATACTCGTATTTGTTACGCGCTTTAGGCATAACGAGTTCTTAATGTTCCAAGAGCCCGACCCTATGACTTCAAAGAGTTGCTCTTTATTGCATTCTAGTGGCCTATTTTCCTCGTTTTTTTAATCGAAAACGTCGAAGGGACCCACTAACCTTATGTGTGAATGATGTGTTACACATACAGTGCCACTGGGTTGACTTTACGATAAATAGCTTTTAACATGTAACTTTTCTGCTAAAATCGGTCTATGCATGAACACGCAGAATATGATTTTCTGGCTCCTGTCAATTATAATTTCCTTTGTTTCTCACGCTTTGTCACACCTGTGGAGGATGTAAAATTGCTCAGCTGATTCCATTTGGTCTCCGAGACAAGCCCGTCATTTAGGGGGCGAGGGGGGGGGCCAACGCCTGCTTTTTAAAATGCACTAAAAATGGTTATACATTGAGTACATGTGCTTTGCCCCACCCTGGAAAATGTTTGCCCCCCCCCCCCTGGAAAAAGTTGAAATGACGGCCCTGTGTTCCGAGAAGCAGTTTATATAGAATTTAGTTGTCTACACTTCAATTTATTGAGTCCAACATAATTACACAGCCATCTGGTGTAGGGTTCTTAGATTCAAAAACTGAGAAAAGATGACTCCTGCACGGCGCCTTTTTTTAGCGTCACTTTTCACAACAGATGGCGCTACTAGGAATCCACATTTAGTGTTTGCACCCTGTTTTCTTTGTTTCTGTGTAGAAGAGTATATACTCTTCCCTCCCTTCAGTACACAGCATTTGCTGGTGGTGGGCAAACTGATATTCTTTAAATTGATGCCGTTTTCTTCTCCCAGAGCTGTTTTTTATCATCCATTATGACTGTCAGAGCAAGCTGGGCCGTGGTTAGAATAGCATCTGTTGCCCTGCTTACAACTTGGGTTCTTGCATTCTGGTAATTTCGACGGCGATTGGTCGAAACATGTAAACATGTGCGGAAAAAACAACCATATCAATGAGAAAGTATGTTCCAGAGTGAAAAAAAATTCCCCAGAAAAAAAATACTTACGGAAACCTGAAAAGGAGGACAAACGAGTGAATTTTCTAAAACACAGGACACTTGAAATGACATCAGAAAGGATGTTATCCTAAAAGAGGAAGTCAGGTAACCCTAATCTGGTGGCCCTCGTCGTCCACGAGAAAATAGCTGGTCGTGTCAGACTATCCATTGCACGGTCCCGTTCAGCATATATATTCACGTTCCAAGGAAGAAATTTTTATCTCCTTTAGCTTAGTGGTTAGAGCACTCGTCCGACATACGAGGGGCCCAGAATGGAGTCCCGGTAGATGCAGAGATGAATTTTTCTTTAAAGAAATAAAATCAACATTTCCCAAAAAATCAGCATCTTCACACATCAAGTTTTCTTAATATCTTGAATTAGCTGTTACCCGCGCCTTCGCTCGTATTGATATGGTAATCTGAAAACTTCTCGGCGATGATTTTTCCGTATAGCTTCTGAACCCCTCATGACCACCTCAGGTATTAAATTTTCAGATATTCCGTCTTAGTAAATCTATATCCTAAAATATAATACTGATCAAATTTTATATTTATAACTTCAGCGATTTCGGCTCAGCGATGGTTGTTCCATATAACCATCGAGAGCTCCCTTATGACTTCTCAGTAGAGGTTAAATTTTGAAAAATCCCCCCCCCCCCTGGTGAGTCTCGTCATTACAAAATAAAAATGACCAAATTTCATATTTATAGCTTCAGCGGTTTCGGCTCGGCGATGATGAATGTCAGTCGGCAAATTATTTTATATGTATAAACAAGTGGAGAGCGACATGTCATAAAATGCACATTAGTTCATAAGTGAACCATCAGTATGTATTTCAGCTTTTTTTAGTCCCATCAACGATATTCTTTTAATATCCGTTATTGACGGACAGGAATTGGTTTACTCTGGAACAAAATTTCAAAGAAATCTAATTGCTTTTGTAGTTTTCCGTTGCATAGGTACTGACTGAAGGTTAGTATGATCATTGTGAGAAAAAAGCTTATCAGCATTTTTGCTAATCAATTAGTTTTCAAATCAGGGTCTGAACTAGGGGGGTTGCCCCGGGCGGAAAAATTGAGGGGGGTGGCAATTTTAGGTGGAAACAAAGAAAACCATAAAATCGTCAAATTTTGACGTTGTGGGACGGCAAAAACCCTAGTTACGGCCTGTTTTAAATCGATCGTGTTTTTTTTTTAAATCCTGCTAATTTAATTTCCGAACAATACATTGCTTACCACTATTAGTGATGAAGGAATGATTTATTCGAGACTTGTATGCTTCGGACAGTTACCCTTGCTGTTATAACCCTTTTCAGTATTCTAATAGTTTTGAATTGCCAGAAGGAATGCTGATCTGGGATTTGTATCTTCAACGTGGTGGCACCTTGAAGCTGGGTCCACACTACGCGTGCTGGCTGCGTTGTCCTCGAGCGATTTGCTGAGTTTCCGTGTAATGTGGACAACAAAGCAAGTTACGTGATAAGAAACGAGTCGGTGGCTCGAAATCTCTGATGTCGGTACATCAGAGACTTAAACCACGCCTTCCGAATCTTTTGTGGCGGAAAAGCTGGGGATGTTGCGTAGGTTTAAGACAACAAAAGCTAGGTGTATTTGATATTTCTCTAAGAACGTGCCTGGCATTTGCTGCTTTTTTCTTTTTATCTACGTACAAGCCTCCTGTACAAACCGCAGCTCTCCACCATACAATATTTGTAAGGCGTGGTGCGAGTATTTTTATGTACCGACGGTGATCGGATCTCCACCAACTCCCCATTTTTCTGGTTCGCATTGCTTGTCTCGTAATAATCGTGATATCCTGTACACACATTACGCGGGAGCTCATCAAATCACTCAATGACAATGTGTAGCGCCCGCGGTGGACCTGCCCCACACATGAACCCACCTTTAAGATTTCTCAATGGTTGTGCTGGATTTCGTACTCGCGAGTCATCTATAGCAGTGTTTCTCAACCACCGGGCCGCGGCGATACTGAGCCCTGACATCCGTCAAACTGGGCCGTGATTGGTTAACCGTTTCATTTTTCTCATTAATTGTGTGTGACTAGGCCCTCCACTCACCTAAAAAAGAAATCAACCTTGCCGCGGGCTTATAATGAGAACCATTGACCTATGGACACCCCAATTAACTGGCCATCTGGATACTGAGCAATGATTAGATACATTTCGGAACTACTCGAAGTTCCTTCCTCAGTAGAAAAGTGTAAAACAAATAAAATTCAACTCCCTTCCCCAACGTAGTATTTTACTTTTGTTATGGACTTTTTCTTTATTGCTGAGGAAGGAAATTCACGTAGTTCCGAAACGTGCCTAATCATTGTTTACACTGTTTTGGGTTTACTCACATTGCTGATCTATTCATCATTCAAGGCTGGACATTAAGCTGACTTGAGTATGAGTATATGTTAGTTACCATTGAGGTAATATGTTTTTAGCATAGACTGCTCGCGACACGAAAATGGTTAATGACCTTTAATTTACGATATTTCCTAATGTAAACTATTCACTCACACATATTCCCCCTTCAACTTCATAAAATGAAAAACAAATCGGAAATTCTACATAGCCCTCGTGTAAATGATATTTAAAAAGCTAGAAGTCTGGGAAAGTCAACGAACTTTGTAACAGCTAGCAAATATATACATCTTCAGATTCAATGGCATATTACAGAGTTTGCGCTGATATCCGATGATACAGTCGAACGGCCCTACATCATGATCGTCGTTTGGGGTGTAATGAAAAAGTAATGATTATATATAACGAGTCGAATTACCTTGCGTACGGGATCGGTAAATGAATAAGTGCAAGTGTGTTCTTTTCCGTTTAAGAAAATACTTAGTGTTGTGGTTTTTGGGCTCGAATCCTGATTCGAGCGCCTTTTCTTTTCACTTCTTCGTGCCTGAGTGAAAGAACGTATTTTTTGATGACTTGAAAAGTCGAATGTAAGTTGGGGGTGAAAAAGTCTTAAAATAATGAGAGAGAAAACGACGGAAAGAGATCATCGTCGTGTTGCTGAAAAGAGGTTGCGTAATCGCTTTCTCTTTTCGTCATCGCGCTTCTAGCCATTTAATAAGCGGCAAGAGAGCAGCATCTCTATGAAAGTGAACTCTTTTCTTGCCATTCAAAAAAAACTTTTTTTTGCTCTCATTACAAATGGGTCATTTATTTCTTTTTATTCTTCCGCAGGTCTCCATATCACCTTGATAAATCAATTCTCTTTTCCCTCTGGAAATTGGAAGGTCCAACCATTATTTTATAATGGCTTCAAATACCCACGAGCGAAGAAGAATCTCGGGTTATTACATCTTTTAAAATGTCAAATTAGGTGGTAAACATTCGCTGCAGCTGACCCTGTGCTAAATCCTTCAGTTGCTTAATAAATCAATGGTATGATTTGAAAGAGGTTATGCTGAAATAGGGTGTTCGTTGTTATATAATTCTTTCTCGTTCGCAAATTACGTCGACGTGTATTTATTCGCGTAATCTTTTATTCAAAACTTGTGGTTCCACGTAAGTGGAATTTAGAAAAAAAGTTGTCGGGGTTAGTTAGGAAATTTTTGTGTGGTTTTGTTCTTTTGTATTTCAAAAATGGCAGTGATCGGTAAGTATTAGTATGTTTTCCTACTTCCTGGTAATTAATCTATGTCGTGTATAAAGTTTCAGACTTATTTAGTCTCTTTCGCAAAAGTGAAATTTCCTGTTCGAAATCTCTGACTGCAATAGTGACGGATTTATTTTTCATACAAATTTGAATAAGATAATTTGTATATAAAGATTCTCAAGGATTATTCTAGTAAACACAATGCTTTGTCAATACATAAAAAATGTCTCCTTTTCTCGGAAGATTTCCTTGAAAATCACTTCCGCCTGAGATAAATTAAGTTTCCAGTCTGCTTCTAATAACGGGTTTTTAGTGGAATTATTCTACAGTATAGCTATTTTTATGGTTGTTTCGTTAGTACTTGCTTTGGAACTTCCAGGTGGTTTCAAAATTGGTATTGAATCGGTGCCACTATGAATATAACTTTCAAAAATATTTTCATATATATTTCATAAACATTTTGATACCTCGGCTAACGAAGATGATTCGTTCCGGAATAACATTCGAAGATTTTCGTATGCTGAAACGTGATTTCTCATAGGTTTCTGTAGAAAATCGTTTGATTCGTTCCAGCTTCTACCAAAACTTAAAGATAAGCTTTTTAAAACACCAAGGAATGGTATAAAAAAGACAAGAAAATTGGTTAAAGAATAAAATGAACAGCTTCAAAATTCGATAAATGAGAATCTACAGGAAGATAAAAGATGCTGATATATTTATCTTCCAGTATGCAAACAAGCAACACCAGCTTTAATCTGCTAAAGTTGGTGTTGATACAATCCAGTCAAATTTGTAGGTGCCCCATCCATTTGTGATTTGGTCAGCTCATTTCTGTGTCTGATACATGCAGATGGAAAAGATTGTCCAGAACGTGCAGCCTGATGCTAAGAGTCTTTCAATGAAAAAAAGTGCTCTGAATACATAGGCTACCTTTTTTTAATGCATTTTCTATTGGCTGAATCTTTCATTTTACATGAAATGGCTCAATGAATTTGAAAAAGAAGTGTAGGTACATCTCCTGAATACACACACCATTCAAGATCCCGAGATGGACATGAGTTAATCGGGCTCGAGTGACAGTAATTCTGATGGTTGACCGAAAATTCAGACCACGACGCGGCTATTTTATGTTAGCGCATGCATTCATATCACGAAAATGTTCGTTAGTCGAGGTAGAAAAATCACTAAAAAAATCTTCGTTATACGAAAAATTCTTATGCCGAGGCGTTCGTTAGCAGAGGTATCACTGTATCCTTAGAAAGAGTACGTATAATATCCTTTGTCCATATGGTTTCTTGTTTTTGAAAAATATGTTCCTGATCATTAAAAGTTTTCATTAATTGACAATGCGCCATTTTTAAGTATGTTTAAATGAGGGAAAAGACTTCGAATATAGGCTTTAGAGGCAGATAATTTTCCAAAGCTAGATAAGATTTTTTTTTGTATCCCAAGTGTCCTTTTTCTGGAGAGACCGTCTCGAAATGAAAGGAAGGTCATTGAGTCCTTGTGACGTGGGATGGATATGCTTAGCTTTTTGCTTGTCTCTGATGTTGGTTGGTTGGTCTTTCCTCCGTGACGGGGTATGTGCGTCAGTCTCGTTGCTATAGCTACCGAGGATTTCCACATTTATTCCAAATGGAGAGAGACTTGTTATTTTATGGTGCTTCCCACCCATTTATTTCCCGGAAATCCACTTAATTTTCCATCTTTCAACCGTCAGTATTGAAAATGCCTCTATATATGAGTTAATTTGACCAGGTCATGAGAAAAATCATAATCGAAGATTGTACGTGTTTTAGAAATGAATCAAATGTTTATTATCCATTGCTAACGTATTGAAAAAAAGTTTACACAAATCCCTGCTGTTATTTTTAAAGAAAGTTCACTTTTTAAGATTTTTAAAATTTAATTTCCAATTCAAAGTCGTGGGGAGTATTTTTGTGTATTTTATCGTCATATCATGTTATCTGATTACTAGGTATGTAAATCGATAGATAGCTTTTGAAATGACACGATTAATTACAATAGTTTAAAACGAGATGTTTAGAGATCACATTTGATTCGTATAATGATTCTAATCCTAACGAGTTTGGAGATTTTTCCACGAATATTTCGTATTTCAGAACGTACCTGTTAGAGAATTCTCTCTGAGCAATGTCGGATGCAAAAGCACAGAAGAATTTCCTTCATCATGTCGGTGAATGCCATTAACACTTTCTCTGATCACGAAGCATGGGCATCGCATGTTTTCAATTTAGACCTATGTCTAGTTAACTAGTCATCATACGCATTGCATTCAACGGCATGTTATTTCAGTCGAGTTGTAGATAGAGCTTTGAGATGGATCTGGGCGTAAGCCGAAGTTCATTTTTCCTTTTTGGGGTGCTGTCGAATTCCCGTAAAATAGTATATTTATTAGGATATGAATCATGGTATGATATGCTAGTATTTATAAAAATTGGGAGTTGTGGTTTATAGCAATGGTTTTACCAAATTTAATGGGCGATGAAAGTGTTAATGCATTTTGGTTGCAAGTCCTTTTGATGAATGAGAATTTCCATTCAGATTCTTAAAGAGAACAGTTCATATGCTTGTACGGATACTCTTATAAAATTTAGGTTTTTCCGTGTGTCTGCATTGAGTTGAAGGGGGGGGGGCGACCTGATAACCTGGATATTGATTCGGTTCCCCACCATTTGTCTGCTGCTGCTTTTCTACCTGTACTCGTGCTGCCGTGTGTTGTGCGGGCAACAGCCTTTCGACGCGCCATCTACATACTCTTGTCTTCTACAGATAGATCAATACCGGCATCGTTAAATCCTTTCTCCTTCACGGCAACCTTGAGCAGAAATTCAGGAAACGATCTCCTCCTTTTCATTCGTGTGAAACAGCCAGTAGCTTTTTGTCCGGTGAAGTCCATAAAAAAAAATGGCCGAATTGGTTTATCAATCAGTAACCCATGTAATTTGTGTTTTAGCGCTTCTTATGAACCGTTAATTGATGACATTTATCTTTTTGTGGTGCATGACTTCCACAGGAGCAAGCCTCACTAGTTTCATCGTCTACTATTTTTGATGATTCAAATCTCCTTCCGAAAAAAGTGAATAAATTAGGCAAGTTTATCTTTATTACGAAGAAAATAAATCAGTTTCATTTTTATTACGAAGCCAATATATTTCTTTCACTCTGTAACAAGTAATGTAATGACATATTAAATATATTATGAAACAGATATCTAATAGTGATGTCTCGTAAAAATGTTAAAGCTGAACATGCGAATTTTGTTTTTGCTATTAGTGGCTGATGATGAGACTGACTGTTTTAATTTATTTTTTCTTAGTTTCTAGCTTCTTTGTATATGTTTCGTGTTTAAAGTGAGGTACAATATTTGCGACCCATTCATGTTTGCTGACGAATTTGTTTCAGCATATTTGCATTGCATGTTTGTTTCACTGAAAGAATTGAGATTAATGTATGTGTGTAATAGCAACTGACTTCCTGGTGTCCGATAGACACCAGACATCATTAGCCAAGATAATCATCGAAGTCGATTACCAATTGAATCTAGAAAGTTTTGAAGCTGGGTCTTAAAAGAAGCAAAGAAATGCGTTTTCTCTTTCGACGCTATCGTCGTCAAGAGGTTGTCCCCATTGTCCCTGAAATATTTTCTTTCATTTTCATTTGACCCTGTGACATAGAAACACCGAATTCCGCAGCCAAATGGTTGATATAGGATTTGTTCGTGTTACATCATTCTTATTTACGCAACTGAAATATTTCTCTCGTTGCCAGCACCATTTAAAAGCAATCGATCGTTCTGTGAATCTTTTTGTTAAAAAAAACCATAATTTTTCATCGTTTTTTGAAAGTTTGGTTTCATGTGTGATTTGACAATTATTTTAGCAAATGCATCAATGATCATATATTCATAAATATTCATGAAACCGCATAGTATTATTAAAATTATAACGTATCGTACATAAAATTCATCGATAAATTTTAGCGCTGCAATATGCATCAAATTTTCTTGTTTTTTCAGTGCGGGTTTTAATGAAAATTCTCGAACTTCGACTTTTTTCCCTTTTGCTTATTTACTTCAATTTAGCGATAGTTTTTTCACTTTCAAACGATAAGGTTTTTTTTAATACCAAAATATTTTTGACTACTTTTCCCTATTTTTTTCTTCATCTAAAGAGGAAGATTCGTGTTTGAAACACAGAAAATGCCATATCTAGGTATATTGATACCAAAACTTTTCATATCAGTTTTCCTCTGTTGGAATAAGCTGTTGCATTCTGTACTGGAATGCAAACGTGTAAAGCTTTCTAATCTACCTTTTTATATATTTTTTAATCTACCTTTTTATAAATTTTTTAATCTACCTTTTTATATATTTTTTAATCTACCTTTTTATATATTTTTTAATCTACCTTTTTATATATTTTTTAATCTAGCTTTTATATTTGTCTGTACAGAGTACTGAAATTTTTTGAATGGAGAAATTTGAATGTCATGGTTTTCAGTGTCCTCTTCGGTTTCCCCCCAAAACTAGTACAATGCGTATCATTTCCATTATTTGATCATTTTAAGTAATCAAACTGCCAGACATGTCTGACAATAAAAATAAAAGTATTGGTTGTATGAGTAACAAGTCTTATAGTCTAGTTAAATTAAAAAATCTTTTTTGCAGTTTAGATTTTCCTCAACTAGTTCATTAGATACATATATGGGATGACGGATCAGCATGAATTCGTTCCATTTGGTCTGCATTTTCAAAATTTTTCAACCTTCCCAATAAAACTGATTCATCTTTATTTTTGTAGCATCAGTTTTCATTGGCATTAATGGTATTCGATATTGCTAATATACATTTTTGAGCAGCATTTTATGTAGCATAAAATTTGATACTGTGAGTGAACCCAAATTTGAGAAGACCAACGTATGAATTAGAATATTGAAATCAATAAAAGATACTTGTGAAAATAATATATACGTACAGTACCAACTAAAACAATTATGGTCAATTCGTATGCATATTATTAAATTTCGCTTCCTATATCGTATTTGAAAATGGTGCAATATTTTTTAAATCTTTTTGTGTACCAGATAAAGTTACCGAATTTGAAAAATCCTGTGTCTAAAAGCAATCGTAATTTAAACAATCGTTCTGTATAGTCGTTCGAAATTTGCTTTGAAGTTTACATCAAAATTTGCCAGACTGGATGAAATAAGTGATCAAAGAACCGTAGTGAGACTGACAGAAGCGTAAGATTCCTAAAACGTCGTTTAATGCGAATTCTCACTTTTATTGCTATAGGTGGAAGCCTGAAATAAGTTTTTGTTTCGTTTCACAAGGGTTTTTCTTTTGCTTGTTAGTGTTTATGATCTAGTAAAATTAAAATTTAATTAAATCCAAATGATGAAATTTCTTGGCAACCACTAGGCAGCAAGCGTTAACTAAATTTGCTCAAAAGTTTTTAAAAACTTTCTAAGAAAATCTAATCTTATGAAATTTGTCATATGCAGCAATATTTTAGGAGATAGATTGTAGAGTACTTTTCTGTATTACATTTCAATATGGTACTTGTATATGAACATTTTGAGTTTGATTATTTTAAAAAAATACTGTTTTATATGCGAGAGAATACAGTTGTATAATCGGAAATAATTTTTTTTTGTATGTACTGGGTTTTTATAACCCCCCCCCCCCCCCCGATTTCAACATCATGTGAGATTTAAGTTGAGGCATAAAATCATGAATTCGAATTGCTGTATTTCGCATCTAACTGCAAGCGAAAAAAACCAAACCTGTCGGGGTGTACACTTTTGACCGATTAATTCATGTTATTAACTAATCCGTATGTCGATTACGTTCGCGTTGCAGATCGAATCGGTTCAGTGTGCGCCCTGTCTTATAGCAACGTACGACATATTGGTCAGCAGGATATTGCAGAGAATAGCCAGCCTCGAAACTGCTGTAAAATATTTTTTCAATCAAATTTCATTGAAAATGCAAATCAATTTCTAGTTCAAATTAGTAAAATCTAATATCTTCAGAGTGATTAGACAGTGAAAAAATTGTATTCTGCTACTTTGAAGGCCGAAACAAACTACGCTGACGTGACGTGATTCTGATTCGTAGAAATTGTCACTTGGAATCCCCACGTCACAATTTCCGCGCATCAGAATTCACAACGTCACTGACGTGAAATCACGTCACGTCGTTCACACGACACCCATATTTCCACGTGACGTGATTTCACGTCAGTATAGTATGTTTTAGCCTTAAGTGGCATGGGGGAAATTGAAATGAAAGGCGGGGGGGGGGGGCCATGATGATGCCAGTTTATATACGTATATCGGCTCTGTCATTGACGCTGGGGGGGGGGGGAGAGGAATGCACCCCCGTATCTCGGTCTATGAAGAAAAGGTGTGTGTGACACCCGTATTTTTTATGGGGCACCTCTTTTCAGCTACCTCATTGGGCATTTTGTCTCTTGCGGCCTTTTATTTTTTAATAATATTAGCATACTAATTACTACCTGAGTACACCCACTCAAAGGAGGTTGATGGGAATCTGGTCCGGAGATCAAAATTATTTATAAAATTTTTGTGCACTACAAATACAATGACTACAACAAGCAAAATGCCCAACGATGTGGCTGAAAAAAGATGCCCACAAATATATGGATGTCAGATATATCTAAACAGCAACCCAATGAAAGAGCATTATCTCGGAAAAACTATATGATAAAATATAACACTGACCATAAGAAGAAATTGTGGTTGTCTCATCTGAGTATGGATAGCTTCTCGATTCATTCCAATATGTTTATCGTACTTCTTTTTAAACGTGTCAATTGTGTTAGAATTCATGACCCCCAAAGGTAAACTGTTCCATTAATTCACAATCCTATTGGAGAAAAACTCCCTGCAACACCACATCCTGGAGTTGTCCTGTAGGATATATCGATACTGGTGTCCCGTTGTCAAAGCAGTCGATTGACGGTATATAAATAACTCGTGGCTCATCCTTTAAAAAATTTTAACACTTCAATCATACCCCCCCCCCCTCCGACTCCTACTCTCTTCCAATGTAAACATATTTGAAAAATCGTGTCTCCCTTCATAGCTCGAGCTCCGTGTACCCACAAGAGCGCGCGTAGCTCTTCTCTGCACCCCTTCAGCCATCTCTCTCTGTTGGTATGGTAAAACCTTACGGCATACGAAGTAAGTTTTGGAAAAGCCGAAGAATCACTTTAAAACGCAGAGACCTTTTTTAGAATGAAACCAAGTATTCTGTTCGTTTTTTTTTTTTTTTTTTTTTGACTACCGCTGAACAATGTTCAGAAAGAAAAACATTTACTCAGATATCAATTAAATAGAAAGGTTCTCGCTCCGAGATGTAGAGGCCCTGGTTAAGACGGGGGGGGGGAGAGGGAAAGAAGGGAAATAAGTGGTCCAAAAAAATGGGGATCGTGGCTGAAAAAAATTAAACACTGCCTTAGGGTGCGAACATAGTGGTGTCTAGTTTCCGATTCTGCAAGTCAGCGCCGTTACGGATTGGTTAAAAAAACCGGGAAAGACCTGAATTTTAAGTTTTTTAACCAGTCTGTAACAACGCTGACTGACAGAATCGGAAACAAGCCGCCACTATGGTCGTACTCTTAGATAACTTTGCAAAGCAATTGCCATCCATTGTGGTATAGGTATTGTTTAACTTGTAGGGGACGATAAGTTAATTTCTCTGTCATTGTGCCCATGATGCTACAAAGATAACCTTGTTTTTGTGGGCTTAAGGGGGTGGTGCACGCAAATTTTCCAAAAAACACATTTTTCAATTCTATGAAATTTTCTGCGTCTAACTGTTCAAGTTTTTGTTCTACCTGCACTAAAGCTGCTTTTAAAATATTTTAATATAAACTGCTGGCAGGCATTACACATGCTAATGTTTTTCACTAAAATGCGTTTTTCTCAAAATACACTGATTTTTTGTTAGGTAAAGAACATTTTTTCGAACACCTCATTCAAATGCCTTGAAACTTCGTCTTAAAATCCTAAAAACAAGCTTTTAGGATTTTAATTGTTGGTTATTCTTTCTTGAATTTTAACTTTAACAACATGCAACTTTTTCAAAACTCACCAAAATTTACCCATATTTTGTGCCATAAGAATTATTCAAATTTTACTAAAACATCCTCGTGTTAAAGTGTGTAAGACCATATTGTTGAGAGAGACACAAAGTTTCAAGACATTTGAATGAGTGGTGTTCGAAAAAATGTTCCTTTCCTAAAACAAAACTTAATTTTGAGGGAAAAAACATTTTAGAGGAAAACATTAGCATGTGTAATGCCTGCCAGCAGTTCATGTACTAAAAATATTTTTAAAATATTTTTAGTACATCTAGAACAAAAACTTGAAAACAGTTGAACGCAGAAAATTTCATATTTAAAATTTGGAAAATGTGTTTTTTGAAAAATTTGCGTGCACCAACCCCATTAAAGGTCTGCAGGGGCACGATGATGTCAATACATATATACACATACCGGACAACTTGATTTCTGAAGTACTGCATGGCAAAACGTAGGGTTCGAGTACTTTTGTTCAGAGTCTGCCTAAGTACTCTCAAACGTTTTGCCTTCGGCCCATGTCTGAGTGTTCACCCGATGAATAGATCAAAGCTGGCTTTGAATTCAAAACATTTTTCGCTTCCACTGATTTTACTGTGAATTTAATGTCAATCCACATTTCCATTTTCCACATTTTCGCTCACAAATCTTATTCCAATATCTTTTATCGCATTTGTTTTAAGCCTTTGTGCTATTTCAGTAAAAAGTTGAAAAATTATTAATTTATGTTCATCACAACATGTATATTCTGCCTTTGGCGCTTATTTAATTTATTTTCCCCCAAAATAGTAATATTTGTGTACATATATGCACATATATACAGGGTGTTGCCTTGAACTGGCAAAAACTCTGGTAATATTAGGCATCAAGAGAAACAAATTGCCATAGGACATGGTATCGCACACCACGTTTAGTCGGTAAAAATCGATAGACATCGCCAGCATACCCGATATCTTTGAACGCGTCCGACAATCATTACTCCGTCGCTGTCGGCTGCGTAATGACCGAAACTTCGAAGAACTGTAATAATTTCTCTTCGTCTACTTTCTGAAATTGAACTGTGCTGCACAGGCTGTGTTGTAATCATGCTGTCAAATGTTTTTTCTACTTATTATTGGTCTTCTTGTCCCACGCGACGATACACCCTTCATAAGTATTTTTGCGATTTTCACCAGGGTATGTCGATTTAAATCAGCTTGATTTTTTTTTTTTTTTTTTTTTTTTAAATCAAGAACATGGAATCAAAAATAACAAATTTAAGTGGTAAAGTTCGTGATTAAAAGAAGTATAGGAGATCTTTTTGGGTAAATATAGACTTGAACTTAATCCCTAGACACAGTACAAAAAGAAAGCTGCTCTATTTCTAGATTTTGTGCATGGAAAAAATTGCAGAATAATATAGGTAGTTGAACTTAGCTCTTAGCTAAAATTGCACTAAATATTTTCAATGATTACAATGTGGCACAGGGTTCCCGTGCCACATTAAAAAACAGGAATAATTTTTTTTGAATAAAGCTTTGAATTCTACGCCTTAATTGCTGATTCAAAATAATAATAGATGTTGTACCAAAACATAAATGTCATTGGGCTTTCGACTTTAATTTTCGTATTAAAATTTTGAGTTTGCTTGTTTTTTACCAAAACTCATCAAATCTGTAAAATAATAAAAATGTGTAAACTATTAAGCAACCAGAAAACACATCCACTAATTGTGCAAGAAACAATCTTATCAACAGAATTTGTTTTACTTAATAGATGCTGAATGGCCCTTTGGTTGTACATCGAGTGAATTGAGATGCCTGCACCATATATGATATACTGAGTTGCCACCACGCATTCACTTTAATGGGGGGCTCATGAATAAAAGCAATTTTTTCTACAAGAAAAATATCAATCCATGAAGTTAATTTGGGCTCAAGGACCTTTTATGTTACATAAACACAGATTTTTGGTGTTAGTATTTTTTGCGTGTAGTTCGTTTAAAGTTTATTCATTAATGCTGAATTAAATTTGAGTGATTAGGAGAAAAAAAGCAATTAGATGATATGGAAATATGCATTCTTAAAGATTAACAAGATTTATTTTAACTAATACAAATACAACGCCACAACAGGCAAAATGCCCAACGAGGTGGCTGAGAAAAAGATGCCCATAAAAATATGGATGTCATATATTTCAAAAATACAGCAACCCAATTAAAAATGTAACTAATAAAAATTATAAACAATATATACACGTGATAAAATATTATACAATGCCCATAAAGAATACTTATGGTTGTCTTATTTTAAGTATGGATAGCTTCTCGATTTACCCCAACATGTTTATCGTATTTCTTTTTAAACGTGTCAATTGTTACAATTTACTACCTCCGGGGGTAAGCTATTCCATTAACAACCCTATTAGAGAAAAATTCCCTGTGACACCATAACCTTGCATTGTCCCTCACCAATCGGTACTGGTGTCAAATAGGCAGTCAGTTAATTTTAATCAAAAAAATCTGATTTTTTTCATACCCGGATTTCCACCGTTAAACGTGGTTTGCGATATCATGCTCTATGGGAATTTTTGTTCCTCTTGATGCCTAATATCACCCCTCTGAGTTTGTCGCCACTTCAAAGCAACACGCTGTATAAGTCACTCGTATACATCTTCGATGGTGGGTGGAAGCGCATTGCCCTCTCCCTGTATCTGAACCCATGTCCACTTTCCGCATAGAAGTTGATGCACCTAAAAAGAAATGCTGGTAAAACCATTACCTCTTAGAGGTAAATGGTTTATTTAGGTAAAACAGTTTAATGTATTAAACTGTTTTACCCGCTCGAGGTCTCGAAATTTTCCGAGGTCCTAGTGCAAAACAATTTCGTAACGAGTGCCACAAATCCGTGCCAAAACTGAAAGAGGTATCGACACCGGATAGGTTGAATTGGATGTATCTTAAGATTTACTCATAGAAACCAAATACTTTCAGGGCTGCAACTAAGGGGAGAGGACAGGCGGGTCTGGTGCTCCGGGTGCTGGACCAGAGTGTGGCACCGAATTCACCCTATAATTGCTCCTACATTACACTGGTACCAAAATGCGTGCTTCCCCGGCCGACAAATTACCTAGTTGCAGCCTTGATAGGTTTTATATCCTTTCGAAAATATGAGTTACTTTTCGGAGATGAATCCGGTATTGTCAGATAATGATTTAAAATACGTATTCACGTCAATAAGAAAAGAAATGAAAAACAGGAAAGGGATATGTTGGCTTTAACTGATAGAAGAAGCAAGCTGAAAAATTGAAACGAAATTTTCTTTTTAAAGAAAGTTAAAACTAAAACAGTATGTGTTTTTTTTTTTTTTTATGTACGGGAGCATTGTATTATGTTTTAACATAATTACTAGCGTGATACTATAATTGCTCTTTTTGGGTTGCTCTACATTAGTTATATTTGACATTCATTTTTATGGGCATCCTTTTTTAGCCACCTCGTTGGGCATTTTACCTATTGTAGCCTGTGTGTTTGTATAGTAATATCGGTGTGTTAACTTGAATCTTTTTAATTATGTTCTTCAACAATTAATGCGAGGGACTATTAATCTCTCTCCTCGTGGAAAGGTTGAAGACGACTAAAAAGCATATTATTTCTTATCGGTTTTCAAAACGGACTACGATATCCTTTATAGGCGCCTTAATTAACATGATCTCTGTTGGGCCGGGATTACACTATAAAAGTTTGAACTTTTATCAAACTTTTATAGTGTAATCCCGGCCTTGGAGAAGAATGTGTAACGAACTTTTGTTATGCTTATACGGTCATGTGACTATTTTGGTTTTGATAACCCATCACTTATGTAATGTGTGCAATGGTAAAATAATTCCACAGGGGAGACTAGGCTCCCTGATTTAATAAATCTTAGGGATAAGTGGTTTATATTTTCAAGACAATTAGTTGCGTTAGTCACAAAGGGATAATGAAATTTTAGCTTTCATTCTTGAGATGGTCTCTTCGTGTTATACAGAGGCTCTTTATCTGATTTTCCATTTCTTAGTTCGTCTGTCTTAGTCTAGGAAGCTATATCTACAGAAGGATATAAACTAGGTTGAAATTGTGTAAATAACTGGTAGAGCAGCATTTGAAGGTATGTGAGAGGCTTGTACTATGCAGAAAGACATTCTCCTTTTTCGTAGGCGTACGCAGAATTTCTTGAGGGGGGGGGGGGTTTCAGATTTTTCCTTCTGAGGGGAGTTTACTTTTTTTCCCTGTAAAATAACACTATAATCTTGGCTCAAGGGGATTTAGAACCCCAAAACCCCCTTTACTGTACGCCAATGTCCTGCTTTTTTCACCTAAAAACTAACGACGTAGTGCAAAATGTTATCAGTCTTCAAGATTCTCAAAAGAATGAATAGTGTTCTAGAGTTATTTTATTCTCCAAAAATCTCAAGCTCTGAAAGGAACGTCATTAATGATTAAGAAATAGCTTCTCGGTTCATCCTAACTAAACAAAAACTGTATCATTCTGTATTGGACAGTAGTTTTTTCTTTTATACAAGTTTATTACTTTATTTATGTTTTCATAGATTCGGGATTGTATGTACGATCATATGGAAACTGTATGTAGAAGATTTCATTTATATATAGATATGCTGGACTGTATGCCTGTTTGTTGCCTTCCTATTTGTGTGAACAACTTGCCAATTTTTATGTAGCTCAGTTTTTTTCCCGTCGTTTTCAATTCATATAGCAATAAAAGTGCTATTACTACTGCAAATTTTTTCTACAAAACTGAATTAAACAGAAAGGTGTATAGAAGAGTTGATCCACTTTGCCCAAGAATATTGAGAAGACACCAACGAATAAGGCAAATACACAAAAAATAAAAGTCCTAATGCATTTCGACACCAATGGGTTTTTCCTCTGAAGACGGCACCCATTGGTGTTGAAATGCATTAGGACTTTTATTATTTTTTGTGTATTTGCCTTATTCGTTGGTGTCTTCTCAAGAAAGGTGTATCCCTGTAAAAGTTCGATGTACGTTCACAAACATTCGTTACTCCTGCAATGACTATTTTGTTAACATACACACATTTGAGTCTCCATATAAGGGTACATCCAGACTTGTATATAAAGTCGAACGACAAGTCGTGTTGCGTGATTTTGCATATGAGTGTGGACGTGTTCTGCTACTTTTTATAGATAAAAGTCGCAGAACCCCCGATTTGTTCTACGACTTTGTATACGAGTTTGGACGTACCCTAACGAAGTCACTTTGTTGTATCGAAATTTTTTTTATTAAGTTTTCAATTGACTAATGAGAGTTCTGGGAAAATTTTCGTTGCATAAAAGTTTATTATACAGAGACTACCGTACATACCTTTGTTCCCTGACCTAAATTTATGGTCGGAATATACGAGATCAAAATTAGAAGAGTTAACTTTTTTTTTTATGAGATATCAAAAATTAAAATGCAGCCTTGAGATATGACAGTTGTTAAAATCGATTTTATAAACGATATTAGAAGTACCAAGTGAATTGCGAAAAGTTTTATTTAAACAAAAGTCATATTGAATAAGTGTAGTCAATTTCCCGCAATCAAGTATTCGGTTAAATGCGTTTTCTTTTTTTAAACATTTTTGTCATTGATTTATTGTTTGTCAAACAATTTTGATAAAATTCTGTTCTTTTCCTGTTGTTGCCTACCGCTGTAGAAAACGCACCCTCATTCTCGGCGGTATCATCAGTCAGTGGTAGTTAGGGCGTTGTCTATATTGCGTCCGATGACGTGTGTGGTGTTATTATTAAAAAAAATTCCCTCACACACACACACTAAGTCTAGCGCAAAAACGTGAGCTCGTACAACTAGAACACGTGCTGCGCGTTTCTCAGACAACATGAATGAACATTTAGAGTGAATGGGGGGGTTGAGAAAACATTTTCCATTCATAAAATCGAGTGAAGCGTACATTCTTAGGAGGAATTATATGCCGCCTCTAAGCGTACATTCTAATTAAAAGAACTACCCGAACTCGTATTACCCAATTACAGAAAACATTTTCAGATTAATAGTCAATCTGATGATAAGGGGATTATACTATAAAATTTTCTAAAAGTTCTTTTATAAAATTTGAAAAATTTAGCCAGTAAGATTATGGGTTGTTTTATCTCGAATGCATTTCAAGTTTTTTGAAAGGGATTTTATCAAATTTGTGTAATCAATAACGGCCTTAAGGCTCAAATTTTTTCCAAAGTCCCGTTTTAGCAAATTTATAACGTAAAAATATATTTGATACCGCTCCCCATACCCGAGTCAGAAACTTGTCAGCCTCTCTAATGGAAGAATTACGGGTAGTCCCAAAATCGAATTCTGACAAGCTTCTGCTCATTCACGTAAAATATGGTCCAACATGCTTCTAGCTGAGACATAGTAATTCTTCCTTCTGGTTTTCGGTATACTATAGAATAGGGGTCTTCAACGCGTTTTACGTTCCGCGGGCCACTCGTTAACGGCGTGGAACCCCAAAAGAACGATCACAAACTAAATATATTTCAAAATGTTTTAAAAAATGTAAGCATTCAATTAATTTTAACAATTTTGATGATTTAAAAAAAATTTCAAATTATTGTGTCAAAAGATGCCTGTTTTGCTATATTAATACATTTGTTACTTGAAAATGCTTTTAAAAGTTGGTAAATCTAAATTTTTTCTCAGATCTCTTGTGCCTCCAATCAATCTCAATGTGTGTGTCTCCCCCCCCCCCCCGTCAAAGGATCATACGTACGCTCAGATACGACAAATTAAAATGCGACGCGTACTACATATTTTAGGATTTCAGTATGTAGCATTTTCGTTTTAAAAAATTAAACTGAATTGGGGTAAGAACAATTATTTTAGGTATTTTTATATTGTATGAAACAGAATAAAATAGTTGATTTTTGTTTATACACGTATGTTGAATTAATTACGTACCAAAAATAAAAAGTATGTGGTTACTTACATTACGAATGCGAGAGGATGTAATTCCTAAATTAAAGCGAAACTCGGCGTTGTTTTTGCTGGACTAAAGCTTCAATGTTAGGTAAAATTTGTGTTGCTATTCGTAAAGTATCCTCCAAATGTCGATCAGTCAGACGTGTTCTAGTTTTTGATTTTGTATTCTTCATTCGACTAAACTGTTCACATGTAAGTGCTGCCAAATATAGATATGAACAATGCATGTGTTTGCGTATTTTTGGATACTTTTCTTTGGAGTCATACTTAGAATAAAAATCAATTAATGAAGGAATTTCAAAAAACTTGCATTTAACTGCAGAGTCGCATTGCAAATCTGCAAATTCTAATTGTAGCTCTGGTGGAATACTTCCGATATCGATCGAGAATGGTGAGGAAAACATTTTCATAGAAATTTCGTTCTCGCGGAAGTTGGAAAATCCTGCTTCTGAATTCCATTCTTAGATTTGAAATGAACTGTACATAATCGTCCGGTTTTCAAGTTTTAGATCTATTTACCAACGCCAATAATTTAGGAAAATGTATGCAGTTTTTGTTTGCAATTTGACGTTCCCAAAGGACTAATTTAGTTTCGAACGCTTTCACGTTGTCATAAAGATTATGGACAAGTAGGTCTTTTCCCATTAAGCGGTAGTTTAGGTCATTCAGGTGACCAGTGATATCGACAAGAAATGCGAAATATCTCGCCCACTTTTTATCTTGAAGCTCTCCAATAGGTTTTCCTTTGGATTTCATGAATTCACAAACTTCCTCCTTCAAGGAAAACAAGCGCTGAAGCAACTGTCCCCGGCTCAACCAGAGTACTTCTGTATAATAAATTACGTCGCCATGCTCATCTTCCAAATCCTCTAAGAATTTTTGAAACTGTCTATGGTGAAGTCCTTTGGATCGAATGAAGTTAACCGCTTTCACTACAACAGACATTACATATTCAAAGTTGGAGAAAAACTTTTTGCACAAGTTTTCCTGGTGTATGATGCAGTGGAAAGCCATCATCGTATTTCCACATTTTTCGGCATCTGACTTTATCAATGTGATTACCCGGGTCTTCTGACCGGTCATAGTTATGTCTGTTATGTTACCGTCTTTAGTTATGGCCTAAGTCTAACTCACATTTGGCCAATGTTTCTACCAAACTTGAATGTAAGTGTCAAAACTTTTCGTGTGGTATCCTTAAGTGCACACAATGACACTAGCCAACTCCTCAACAATTTTGAAGTTTTTGTCAATACCACGAATGAAAATGGCTGCTTGTGCGGTATCAGTTGCATCGCGCCGATTCATCCATAGCTACTGAGTAAAACAAAAATTCCTCGCATTTGGATTTGAATGTCTTGAATACATCTGTTGACAGATTCTCCACGCGTCTTGCTACTGTCACATCAGGCAAACTAATTTTCGAAACAGCTTGAGCCTGTGATGGGCAAAGCACGTCAACTGCAGACTGAAGGCATTCTTTAACGAATTCTTCATCAACGAAGGGCTTCCCACGTTTCGCAATTTTTTGTGCTATTTCACGAATACAACTTATACAAACTGTTCATTTCTTCCGAAGAATAATGACTGTTGAGAGTTCAGCTTCGATTTCAGTTCGTTGATTTTTTTTCTTTCGAAAATGTTCCAATCCAGATACTTCGCACTATGCTTGGTATCGTAATGTTTCTTTAATATTGTATTCTTTCATCATGGCTTTCATCAAACTGCTTTAGCCTTGTGCTCAACGAAAAAATAAAGAGATGACCACTTTTCTTGAAAAATCTCACTTTTTCTTCAACTTTCATTTTTTTGCTATCACGGTTCGCCATCATGCACTCATTTAAATACTAAAAGGCTTCTGATCAAAGGCTTCAAAGACCAAAAACACAAGCAAACTATACCAATATTGTAAAAATTATTCCAACCAATGCATACATCAATCAACCTGCTCCTTTCCCAACCATTCACCCGAGAAATACAATACCATGGAAATTCTGTTCATTTCTGCTTTCTCCCACTCAAGGAGAATGGGATGTACTCGAAGTTATTTATGATGAAGTGTATGGTGTGGTTTCTTTTGCTAAATACTGTACACTAATTAGCCTGTCCTTGTAAGTCTATATGAAGCTGGGTGACTTTTTTTGCCGAAATCTTTGTTTTACCCTATTTTTGAATGATATTGCGTCAATCGATCGAAATGTTTTGACGGGCCACCGGTTGAAGACCCCTACTATAGAACCTCGATATTTCAAAATTGTACTTATCGCGTCAACCACCTGTTTCTCATTATTTCATTGAATTAAATTCATTTTTATAATATTCCGTTGTGTTGATGGTGTGCTAGTCACTTCCACCCCAACACATCGACCTACATCCACGTCCGTTAGCCCGATAGTTTTTTCTTGATGTTATCACTATATATATTCACTCAAAGATCTCTCTCTAATAAGATTATAACCAACCTTTCCAGTTCTATTGCTGATAAAGTATTAATGCTGATTTCATAAATTTTTAGTGTAATGATTTTCAATAAAAAATCGTAGTGCAGATACTGCCGCTCTACCAGTTTCAGGAAAGTTTTCTTAAATTTGATTTGACGGATTCATAATCACCATAGTTATGGCACAACGTCATTGTTTTGGTATACATTTTTAAAGCAATTTTCTGTAATCGAAATTAAATTCCCCCAAACTTATATATATTTAATTTAATAAATCATCTCTAGTTCCCGCACACAAAATTCGCCGATATATGTGGTACTGCCACTCAAAAAATAAAAGTGTGTTCAAAGTCACTCTTGGTTAATAGCTATGTTTTTTTCCGAATCATGAAACCGCAATTTTTACAATTCCACTGCCAAACGCAGTAAGTCTGCATTAATCCCTAGAACATGCCGATAAATGGAGGCTTTCGGATGTGGCATGGTTACAGATTGTTAAGCGTGAAAATTCCCGCAATTCACAAGCAGTCATCACATGAACGCTGTTTTTCGCGCAGGAACAGGTTTTATTAAGAAAATAGAACCTTGCGTCCGTAAAGTGCTGCTTGATTTTCCACATTCGTGGTCTGGCACCTCCAGTTAATTCTTCAGCCCCCGAAGCGTGCGTGAAGTAACTCTCGTGTGGCATCTGCCTTTTGTGGAGATGTGGCGTTTTGTATTATCAGAAGTTTTTGTATCTTTTTTTAAATAAATGGTGATTCTGAGGCATCTGTTGTCCCCCAGAATTTGATCTCATTTTGACCGGTATTACACTGCCCACTATCCTGAGTTAGGAAGTTTAATTTCGATAACCATGTCTGTATTTGTGATGCCTCATGATTGAAGCTTGGTTGAACTCAATTGGGTCATGTCAAAACGAGCTTTAGTAGACTAAAGCTGGTGTTGGTTGTGGACATAATGTGAAATAAATAAGATCTCGTCAGCATCTTGTAGATTCTAGGAAGTGATTCCGGAACAAATCATCTTCGTTACTGAAGTACACTAATATTAAAATACAATATATCATTATTAAAAATTTGATTGTCAGTATCATGGCAACAAAAATATTTTGGTTACCAATTTTTTAATATTTATTTAAATAAAAAATTTAAATTAATATTAAAATGAAATTAAAATTCAATATCAATCATTTGAAATTACCAATAATTTTATTTCTAATTAAAAACAACAATTATATTTATAATTTTGATGAATTTTAAGAAAATTGATATTCGGCCAAATCACTATTCGATCCATCCCTATTTTATAGCCATCTTATTAGCATATTTCAACCCTTACACTGCTCCCATTATAATTAAATAATGAGCGTAGTAGTCTGCTGGATCGCTTGATGATTAGCGATACAGGGAAAAAATAATTATTTTTTCCGCGCTTACGGAAAGGTGTACTGTAATTGTGCAGTTAGTAGTTTAACGTATTTGCTGGTAGTTGCGGCGATTATTTGAGCTGATTTTTCTGTGAGGCTGAAAATCCCCCCCTCGCAAACAATACAATCAACCACATTTCAAACCTGTAACTTTTGAGTTCTATTATGTATTTTTGAAGTATTTAAGAACTTTTGTCCACTCCGTATTTTCGTGGAGTAAAATGATTTTTTCGTTGGTTGAGAATTAAAAATGCTTACATGTCCGTGAATTTTAGAACATGAACGCGAAAAGTATTGTCGCAAACGTCATGTACGAGGCTAAAATATGCCAGGATATAGTAATTTACATACTATAGTTACTATACAGGGTGGATACTATCGACCGCTCAATAATGACACGCTTTTCCTTGTGAGAAACTAATACGGAAAAGTGTTATTTTTTTGATTTGATTAATAATTATGGAGTTATAAAGCATTAAAATTTGATGACTTCACTTTCTAATCCTGCCAAATTCACTGAACTTGCACCAAACGTATAACTTGGCATTTTTCAGCTGATAGCAACGCTATAATCCTGATAGTAATCAAGAAAGCTCGAACCAGGGCCGCAATTAGGTGCTTGGTCAGCCAGTCCAACGTCGCATTTTGGAGCCCCCTTGTTATGCTGAGGCTATGTTAAAGGGTGAAATTTGCGCCCCCTCTGATCCACCGCCCGGGGCACCAGACCTACCTTCTCTTCCCCCCCCCCCCCAGTAGCGGCCCTGGCTAAAACTGCAAACCAGTTTTTTTCCTTATCCTTCCACTCTAACTATTCGACTTAACATTGAAGGAAATAAAATTGCCAAATTTTGGCAAAAAAGTATTGATTTTGGGAAAACAATTTTCCCAATCAATCTCGTTTTTCTAACGATTCACAATTCTAGTGATAAATTTTGCCAATATGGCTGCTCGCCTCGCCACTATGAGCGTACGAGAATTGCGACGAGGAAGAAAAAAATTGATAGGCTTGGGGAAGAACAGATGTCTGCGCATATAGTAAAAGAGGAGGAGGATAGAGAACATGGACCTGAGAGGTTCTGAAATGTAAGGGTGTGATGATCCCTTCGCAGAAGAGGGAAAGAAAAAAAAGGGAGAAACGGACCATTCAGCAGATAGCGAAAGTCAGATGATTCGGGCGCCTCGTTGAGTGGCCTCTTTGTCTCGCTTCTCGAGTATGCGTGGTGAGCAACAAAACAGTACAATTGTTTTCGTCGCTAGTCTCTATTATCCATTTCCATACTTCTTGGTCGCCGCACTATGTGCACGGCCTTTGAATATCATTTCACACAAGTTACGGAGAGTGTATATGCTGCTAAACAGTACTACAGTTACTGGTGAAGTTCTAAAGGTTCACCAGAAATATTGTTTCCTCTGACATGAAATACAATCTTTTCTATTAAATGTCAGTCCTTGGTACCCCTCTTAGTCTGTTTCCCTGATTACTAAACACAACATATATATTACTGCAAATTTTCCGAAATACGATCCAGAGACTTCTCCGAAATCCTCAAATTAGCTTACATTGTATACTATATTCAACGAACAATGAAAGCTAAAAGTTGCTGTAGAATGTTACTTACTCACCTTTATCGTTCTGAAAGTTTGTAAAAAAATCTCTTTTTCAAGCAGAGTATCATTGTGCTCTATACATATCTTGAGCCAGTTCTGACCTAAAAATTGGGTGAGTAGCAGAGAATAACGCTTTCAAAAAATAGAAAATTCATTTGATTAAAATCTCATTTCCTTATTTTTCGTGGCTCTTAGCGTTTGTGTCGTCACAAAGAAAAAAAAAATTCGTAGTTTCTCTGAGGCTGCTTTCACTTTAGTGCTGTGGTTTTATGTAACTGCTGCCTTTATCTTCAAGGTCGTCGGCTGTTGCCGTTAAAGACTGTTGCTGGGAAACGTCAAACTACAGCTTCGTAACGTAGACCGTACATTATTTCGTGTGCCTAATCTCAATCAACAAGTGACCCATTTTCTTTTAAAGCATGGGAAAAAAAATAGTCAACCAGACGTGTTAAAAGGATTGCAAATCAACTTTCCCACTTCAGCAGATCTGGGATTTATTTTCTTGTTGGAGCAACAGGTCCAACGAAATTCCTTGTTGAACGCAAATTTTCATTAGTCATTATCGTTAAACGTTGCTTCGTAATGAAGATATAATTTTCAAGTAAAAATACATTGTATTTCATGTGTATATTTCTTAAAGATTTCATTTTTAAATTACGTTGGTGTGTGTAAGAGATAGTTATTATCACAATGTCATATTCGTTATAATACACATTTATGCTGAATATTACTTGAACATATCTGTAGAGAACTTTTCAACATTTCAGTATAATTCTGAAATTCCCTTTTTCGTCCATAACTACAAAATATCGATAAAGGGAAAAATTTATTTAATCACATAACTGAGTTCAAGGTCAGAATAAAATTAAATCGCTAAAAGTTGATACCTAATATGTTGCAAGGAAAAAACATGTCGCCAACCTCTCGGTGAGTATAAAAAAGGCAAAATTTCGAACGCTGCAGTTCGGAATCGGCAATAAATTGTAGGTCCCGATCTAATTAGCCCCAAAAAATAGTTATTATACAAAAATTATCAAAGATATTTTTATTTAGAAACAAAGTGGTATAATTAAACTGAATCGATATGATAGTACTTCTCTTATCATAATACATCCTCGAATAAGTCCTAATTGAAAAATCCTGCTCTAGAGTGATTTTTCAATTTTTAGTACATGACAAATCTTGATTTATTGCTAAAACTTGGCACACTTATAGAAATATATTATAGACGCATGCTCTTATTTTATGTCTAATGAGGAATTTAATTATACTATCATATGGCATTATGTCCAAATAATATGTTTACATTATTGTAAGTTATGCAGTATATTTTAAGACTTCAATATATAGTATCCCGGTACCAGGGTTACAAACTTATAGTGGAAGATGTTGTTACACAGGTTTGAGAGTTCAGGGCGTTTGGTGCATTGGTCTGCTCCGTCGCTGGATCTATCATGTCTTGATTACTTCTGGAGCATATCAAGACACTGGTGTTGGCAGCGCTGATGGTTGCACGCATTACAGAGAAATCCAAGATGTCTGAATCGTCCAGAACTACTCTTAACGGTCACCCCTGTTTTACGGCCAAATAAAAAATATCCCAGCAAAAATTCTATTTAAATGTATTTCGAACCTCTGTTTAACGATCAGCCTCAGATACGGTCACGGACACCATAAACCCCTGTACGGACACCAATAATTGTGATTTCGGTTCAAATTATGTCCACTAGATCAGTGGTTCTCAACCTTTTTTTGTCCATGGCCTCCTTTCAACCATTTCTCATTCCTGTGGCCCCCTTGCGAACATGAATAATTTTCAACTCCCTCTTCCTTTCTCCCCCCCCCCCGTTTTCCCATTAGAAGATAATTATTCAAAAATTGTCTGAAGTATAAATATTTTTGAATTTAATTTGATTAATTTTTAATTTATGAAAATAACGAAAAAGCAAAATAAACATAATAGAATACAGTAAAAATAGAATAAATCCCTTGGGCTCACAAAGGGTTTGTATCA
This sequence comes from Pholcus phalangioides, assembly GCF_987345545.1. Taxonomy (NCBI): domain Eukaryota; kingdom Metazoa; phylum Arthropoda; class Arachnida; order Araneae; family Pholcidae; genus Pholcus; species Pholcus phalangioides. Next base: position 9,524,755 of record NW_028301619.1, read on the forward strand.
TAGTAATGTTACTTTTTGTGAAATTTATTGTTTTGTGTTTTTCTCAGTTTGATTTGTATGTTTTATGTGTTGTGTCAGTCCAATTAAAAAATATATATATTTTTAATCAATGTAAACTCTGAGCTTGAAGACGGCACAATGTCATCAAGTTACTGTACTGGATGAAATTTTTATTATTTCCAAATTAGTTTTTTTTTTGTGTGTAAAAGATTATGGTTTCATTGAGAAATGTCAGTTGTAGCTTCTAAAATACGCATTCTTATAATGATAAAAATCGCAAAAAGTGGTAGCAAGCATTTGTTAATTTTATTCTCTTCGTGCGGATAAAAGTAGTAATGAGGGAGTAGCCACACAAATGAATCACAATTGAGAAGTTCAACCTTCCACATTGTTTTCAACAATAATATATGTATCAAGGATATAGGTTCATGTTGTAGCCCTACTATGAATTTAAAAAAATGAACTAAAATACGTTTGAAAAATTTTTAAATATTTGTTTGAACCATTCATTCCAGAGAAATCATGTACGCAGTGACAAAACTGTTCGTGTGAACATAATAATGATTCATTATCAAGCCCATCGGAAAATATAAATAATCAGATTTTCAAATAAGAAAATTATCAGTTTGTTGATTTCGATACGGTGAAAATCTGATGTTTCATTGTATGACAAGCTACCTTCAAGTGGCTTTTTGGTTCATAATGTGACCGCTCACTCGCAGGTGAACGAAGCAACTTGCGTGTTGGCTTAAACACAACACAATGTTTCACATAACAGTCCGAAATATATTTAATATACAGGGCGCATAGGTAACTGGGCATATGGCATTTTTTACTGGCGAACCATTGGTCCTTGAGGCATACTTCCAGTTGGAAAAAGTACCCGAATAATGTGTAGTACTCAGATATTTGATTCATGTTGTCAGGGGTTACATAGTGTAACCCATGTTAACTTTTTATGCGGACACCCTATGCCCCGGGAAACAACTTTCCAATTGGGTTTTGGTCTCCCACAAAAAAATTCAACGTGTCTAAGTTCATATTTTCACTGAGATATTCGAAGAAAGTTGGAAAAAAATAGCATTAAATGAGAAACCATTTTACCCGAATTTAATGTTGTTTTTCCCCAAATTTCCTCAATTTTTCGAAATCGCATATCTCGGTAAATATTGCACTTAAAAACGTGAAATTATTTTAGTTGGCATCGGAAAAGACAGAGCAAAAACTTCTTAATCGGGTTCTTTGGCACACGGGGACGGTATAAAGAGTTTTTTATTTTATAGCTATACAACCCCTTACAACATGAATGACATATCTGAGTTGGACACGTAATTTGGATACTTTTTCTAGTTGGGTATGTCTCTAAGATTAATGGCTCGCCAGTAAAGTGTCATACGCCCTGTTACACATGCAGCCTCCAAATACACGTAAAAAAATAGCTGGAGACGAAACACAGTCAACTCTCATTTTAACAAATACCATTATAATGGGAAAAATATCGTTTTAACGAAAACTTTTCTAATCCATCGGATAGGTTCACATAGGAACAATATAAAAATCTGGAATTCCTTTGTAACGAAATTTCGTTATTACAAAGTGATTTCTCGGGTCTCTTGGAGTTCCGGTCTAATGGGGTTTGACCAAAGCGTATTAATAAAGGGTCTTTAATACGCTTTGGGTTTGACTATTTCCCTCCCAAAAAAAAAAAATCTGACATTTTTGCAGTAAAGTAATTGAACTTCGGCAATTTGATCTGAAAAAAGTCCTTTTCATAATGATTGTCCTTTTTACTTTTATAAATTTAGGAAGGGAACAAAAGGAAGAAAGGGTGGGGAGAAAAAGAAAAATGGCCAAGACGGGCTCGGTTGTGCGTAAATGCCTCGAAATTCCACTTGTGCGTAAGGGGATTCGTGCCTCACTCTCAGTTTTATGGCAAAATTTCACATTTATGAGACGTTTGACTACTGGCACGAGATTAATCTCTATATATATAGCTTTCAATATTAAAATATTTCATTTATACGAAGCACAATTTCAATTATTTGGCATTTTGATTCGAACTCCAAATCTTTGCCATTTAGACATTTCCAACTATCAAATCCAAGCAGTTTTTGCAGATTGTGAAAACGCGTCGCTGAATTGGTTTTGCATGCGTATTATCAACACTAAAAACCATAAATTTTAGGTTGACAGTTACAAAGAGACGCATTGAGCCGGTTATGGACATTTCAAAGTGAGAATTTATTGCACTTTTTTTTAGAAATCAGCAGATGCAGCGAGTCTCTAATAAACTGATTTAAATTGCTTTAAATGTAGTCATACGCCTTTTTAGAATTTTCTTTCTAATGTCCACAACATTGTTCTTGCAGGATAGGAAAATTGCATTGAAATTATTTAGGATGCTGCAGGCCAGTAGTAGGGCAGTTAAAAGGAAGCATTACAGTATCGATTAAAAAAACTTTCAAGATGTGGTGTTAATCTTAGAGGAAGTCCCAATACAGGGGCGGCTCGAGCTTACCTGCCACCCGGGTGCAAAGCCTCGTGTGCCGACCCTATTTGCGACCCTGCCAGGAGGCTGATAGGGCTTCGGTGAAGGGCACCTGGAGATAAACCTGATATTTTTTTTTTTTCAGAAGAAAGCCGCACATCGTTTACAGTGCAAAATGTGCGTGACCATACGTTCCGCTTTTGAAGTAGAAAAATTTTTTTGTCTTTGGTAAAATAATTCTAGAACAAAAAACATTCTTAATAAATGCCAGATAGCTTAATCCGTGAAAGAGCACTTATTTTTGTGAGCTATCATCACTTATCCTGTAAAGATGATATTTAATGGGGTAATTTTTATTAAGAATTTTTTTCTAAGGTGTTTCTGGTATTCCAGGGGCCGGACAAGTGAAAAACCAAATTTTTCCTTTGCCTTCATTTGACTATTGTGGATCAAATTCTGAGTGAGGGTATGGGCCCCTAGACTGGGATTTTTTGCAGGCCCCCTCCCAGTCAGATTTCTCACGGCCCCTTCTATAGTTAATTTATAGCCTGAAAAGGCCAAAAAATTATGAGAATTATCCCGGGCTCTTGTGGGGGGGGGGGGGCCATGGGTGAGGGAACCAAAATGGATGCTAAATCCGGGTCGAATGGGTAAAAAAAAATTCCATTGGCCAAAAAAAACCAAACTGTCGGCTCTGGATGGGGCCAAGCTTTTTACAAGCTTTCATTTTTCACCCATCTACTTCTTGGATTACATTTACTACCAGCACTCAAAAGAATGTCAATGAATGGTCAACAAATCTTTGTCTGTTTTCTTTATGGCAGCCCTCTTTGAATGAAAAGTCCGAACACACAATTTTCTGTCTTTACAGTTATTCCATTTTGCTTAAACCTCTTCTATAGTTTGTGTCAGGGCCTACTATCACCACCAAGTCGTAAAACCACCGAGATTACATGAACCACTTTTTTTATTTCCTTCCTCATGTTAATGTTACTTGAATGGGGAAAAATTACGAAAAAGATATTCTATGCCTTTTGTTTGAAATTAATTTTTTTTAGTCAGTGACTAAAAAGAATTTAATGTCACAAATTTCTTCGTGGCCCCCGTATCAGTAGCCGTGGCTCCCCTTTGCAAGATTTTCATCCGTGGCCCCCGGTTGAGAACCACTGCACTAGAGGACAGCAAAAGTTTTATTTCATCAACTTTTTTACGCTGTATTTGACACTGTCTCGAATTCAGTGAAAAAAACTTAAAATTGGAGTTCATGATCTTGCAAATTAATTCAATACATTGATTAAATACATTTTCTTGTAAAAACAATGTCGGAAAGTCATTGGATTCAGTCTCGCAGCTAAAAATACATTTTGAAGTAATTAGAAAATTCTCTCAGCAAAACCCATCAAACATCGATTGTTCAGTTTTTCCATCGTTCAGTATGTGTAAACTTCTTACGCAACTGAAATTAGAAAATAAATATTGTATCTTATGCAATATTTATGCATTTTCATGACTTTAAACTCATTTCATTCAAATTCAATTTAAATAAAGAACCATTTCAGTTATCGTTAATACTACAAAATAAAATTTAAACATGAACCCCTCTGATATGGTCATCCCTCTTTTACGGACAATTTTGTTTTGTCTCGTGTCCGCAAAAGAGGGGTTTTTAATGTATTCGGAATTGAATGCCCCGGAGATGCGAGGCCTGCATTACAGCTCGTGGACAATACTTTGGAACACCACCTTTGACCTCTGTTACTTGCGTTGATGTACATTTATTATTATAACTCTAATTCTATCACGCGATATACAGTACTTTTACATCCGGTGTTTTCCATGTACACTACCTAGTCAAGAAAGCATTTCCAACCATGCGTTTCTATGTAATTTCAAGTCGTGAGTGCAACCTAACTCTCCTAGGCATCTGTACCTGGACATTCTGTATATATACACATGCTAATAGTTGAAAACGATTCACCAATATCGGACATTTACAGTGAAATTGGGGCTTCTCGTTTTTCCATTTTTATGCAACACATTTTTTTACCCCTACTGTACACCAATTGAGAATCGCTGCTCCAGCTGACTGGAAACGTGCTTACTCTCATGCACTTCGTAGTCATTTCTCATTCTTGAAATGAAGGGAGATTCACAAAGCACCGGAATGATGAAACCAGTCTCCTCGTATATAGAGCCCGAGTGGCATGGTAAGATGTTCGTCCACCACCTTCACGGTGGTCGTCAAGTCCTAGATTCGCACCGGGGGAAGAATATACACTGCTCAAAACAATTAGGGGAGCAAGCAAAAAAGTGAAGAAAACCGTGCGAGACGGCATTGTATTGGCATACAATGGATGATTGTATACACGCGTAATCAATGCGCAATACAGAAAAAAAACGTAAAAAAATTTGGAATTAAGCTTTAATTCTTTGAAAATATGGAAAAAACATGAAAAGATGATTTAGGGCAACAATTTGGTTACATGTAAACGATGAAAAAAAGTACTGTTTAGACATGATGCATGAGTTTTAATAGGGCGTGTGGTCTCCTCGAACAGCTAAGACTGCTGCACACCTGTTTGATCGATAACCTCATCGCATCCATGGCAGACTTTGGGGAATACTGTTCCACTCCTCAAGAAGTGCAATCTGCAAGTCTCGGACAGTAACAGGCAGCCTTGGTTGCGCAGCAATGCATCGTCCGAGCATGTCCCAAACATGTTCGATTGGATTCAGGTCAGGAGAGCACGCTGGCCATTCCATAGCTGTATTGTTTCAGCTTCAAGCATGTTCTCCACCAGACGAGCTCTATGCGGTCGGGCATTATCATCCTGGAAAACAAAGGAATCTCCAATGGCTCCAGCGTAAGGGATGACATGAGGACGCAGTATCTCGTCTGCATACCTTCCGGCCGTCAAAGTGCCATTCCGAATGATATGCAGGTCCGTACGTCCGCCTATGCTGATTCCACCCCATACCATCCAACCAGCTCGTCTGTATTGTGACCTTTCACGAACGAATGCGGGGTAATTTCGAGTGCCCCTGTCCCTCCATACCAGAACACGTCGGGTGTCCCACTCCAGACTGAATCGGGACTCGTCTGTAAACATCACTTGGCTCCAATCATGTTGCTCCCATCTCGATGTTCAGCAGCCCATCTTCTTCGGACCGCACGGTGGCGTGGGGTCAACGGAATGCAGACCATTGGCCTAGGTGCATAGAGCCCTCCCTCATGAAGCCGATTACGTACTGTTTGGCTGGACACCCTTCGTCCTGTTGCTAAGAGCAACCGTCTTTGCATCTGCGTAGCATTCTCTGTTCTGTTTCGACGGGCTGTTAACCGTATATACCGGTCATCAGTTGCTGTAGTGGCGCGTGGCCGACATTGCCCTGGTCGACGTCTAACATTTCCTGTTTCTTGGAATCGATTCCACAGCCTTGCAACAACACTTCTGGCGACTCCAACAGCGTCCGCGACACTACGTTGTGTTTGCCCGGATTCCAGTCTGCCTATAACACTCCATGCCATGGATTCCGGTAAATCACATTGTTGAGACATTCTCAAGTCACCTTGTCTCAAAAAAAAAATACTGCGCATTCGAATTTCACAGTTACGGCAGTAAAACAGACGTTTCTGCAACATCCCGATTTCTGCCCTTATCTCCTTTTTCTGGTTTTTGACGTCATGAACTTTGATTTGCATATGAAGTTTTCTTCTTCCGTTTCCTGCTAGGTTTTAAATTATGGATGATTCATTTTATGTTACTTATCGGTATACATCTTTGCGTAATTTTGTTAAAACCATGTGCTCCCCTAATTGTTTTGAGCAGTGTAGATATTTTCCTGGACGAGCTTGAGGCGACCACCGATAGATGACATCATTTCCAACCCAACTCGTTAACGGCAGTAAATTGCTGTATAACCATCTGGCCGGAGTTGGTGTGTGATGTAGTCTCTTCCTATATGTACATCGTGACATAGATGAAGTGTCGATTGCCTGCCTTCCGTTGATAACATAACGGTAAACATGTTTTCTTTTGTTTTCGACCTCCATATACTTCACGTTCAAAATGAAAATCAATAAGCATTATAATGTATTAATTACCTTAAAAATTCGGAAAATCCTAAGCATTTATGTGTCACAGTAGATAGTGTAACAAATTCTTGTAAACTGACTTCCATAAAAACATTTCAGGCTTTCATCAAGTCATAAGAAATAATATGTGGAAGCACAATTGAGGGCGTAGAAAAACAGTATGACAGAAGCAAAGCACATGGTATAATGTATTTTGTTCGGTGCATTATAAAATTAAATTGATATAATTATTGATCTTTCTTCGGCTACATTGCTTTTGTTTGTATTCGTCTTTTCCTGGGATGATCTTTGGTCTCTTTTTAGCAACACATTCTAAAGATCATTTGATTATCATTACTTGAAACAAATGTGTGCCAACTTACTTTGAAAAATATTTCAAAACATCAGGATCCCACTGGTAGATGATGTCAATGACTGCTTTCTCTCCTGGTGCGAGGATTATGAAAGAGGCGTTCGGTGTACATGTGTAGGGTTGATTCCATTTACTGTATCTGTTGATGAAACAGCTGATCATCACATGGATGGAGGTGAGGAGGAAGATTAGATGGAACATATAACCTGCTTTTATTGCAACATTTTCGTTTGTATAGATGCAGCATGAAAGTTGTATCACTTTTTTTAGAAGTCAAAGTTGCGCCAACAAAACAAAAATCAGGTAGTTGATGTTGTGCGACGTCTTCCTCAAGATCTCCTATTCAATTTGGAGCTAATCCAACTGAAAATGAGCACAGGCTGATCATCTAGGATTCAAGATATTTATGTATGTCTATCGCTAGTTTTCCTTTTGTACATACAAGTATGGGGGATGATTTTTTTCAAGATGGTACCAAAGTGTTTCATTCCTTTGTTCTTGTAAATCACTAGCAGCAAAAACTTAATTTGCATTTGGAGAATAAGTCATTTAGTGTGAAAGAATGTATAGTAAACAAATTCATACGCCGAGAACCTATTGCGAAACTTCAAGCAACCGAGTGGTTAACTCGCCAGCCCCAGGTTCAACAGGTGATCGGGGATACGTTTTTTCTATTGTTCTGTTTTGTATCTTTTAAACAAGTATAGCATAGAGAGACATCTTTAGAGAGAGCGATACTACATTTTATTGTCCATAACATCAACATCATAACTCTCGTTGCCATACAAGTAACTCTAAACTCTCCGAGATATGTACGGCTTTGACTTCAAATAGACTTAGTCTTTAATTATAAGGTATATATGTGTATCATATAAGTTGCATATAGTATCTGCTTTAGTACAGTATATTTAGCTTTAGAGAGAGCTTTAGTACTTAGATACAGTATCTGCTTTAATAATAATTGTAGGTTATTCTTTTGAAAACGGGAGATGTTACGTAATTTGAATTACGTAACATAATTTGAATTACGTAACATCTCCCGTTTTCAAAAGAATAACCTACAATTATTATTAAAGCAGATACTATGCAACTTATGATACAGTCCTTAATTATATTCAAGTCTGTCCGGTTTCTTTATCTCTCTGCCATATCTAGTGCGATATTGCCCACTCTCTTCAGCACTGGTTGGATTATTTTGCTTTCAAAGAAACATTTGATTTCGTGTATATTTTCCTCTTTCTGTTTCTACCCTTCGTGGTGTTAAAACTTTGATCACAGTAGCTTTCTTCCACGGGCAACCCTTTTTTGCTGGACCCATGTACACTCATTTTTCACTGGAGGTTGTAGTTCTTGACGTTTTTCATTTTCTCTGGGATTCGAAATCTCGGATCTTTTTTCCTTTTGATTTCATTATAATCCCTTATGATTGGATCGAAACGGCTTCAAATTGTTGAGACTATGGAACTTGTCCTTTTACCTATTAACAATTGTGATGAACTTTTTCCAATGTTCTCCAGAGGAGTATTTCTGTAATTCAGCAGACCTAAATAAGGATCTTCTTTGGCTGTTAGAGCTTTCTTCATGTTTTTTATACAATTCTGTCACGAAGTAGTGAGTCCTTGCAAGAATCGCAGTATCCGCATGTTTTTATCAACACCCTTATTGCAGCAAGGAAAGTGTCGAAAGTTTCGTTTTCTTGCTTTTTGTTGAATACGTATATCTCATATTTCATTCGTCTCGCCGACGACGTATTCATAAAACTTATGTCTGCTACAGTTCTTTCATTCTCATCAGTATCGAAATGGAAACCATTATAACGTTTGAGAGCTTCATCACCTAACGTATGCAACAGCAATGTAACTTGATATTCATCAGTTTGATCCTGTAATCTAGTCAAAATCGAATAGTTCTTCCATTTCTGTACGAATATTTTCCAGTTAGAAACTAATTCCGAGTCAAACATCAACATACTGGGAGACCTAATCCCAGTTATCGGAGGACTCGTTGTCACGCTTTCATCTGTCATGGCGCTAATATCGGATTTTTTTTTTTTCTGTATGGAGAAACTTCTTTCAGTAAAAGGGTTGTTGCATCTTTTCTCTCAACAAACGTTTTTTCTTTCTTTCATCGCTGCTACCATGTTCTGTTTTGTATCTTTTAAACAAGTAGAGACATCTCTAGAGAGTGATACTACATTTTATTGTCCATAACATCAACATCATAACTCTCGTTGCCATACAAGTAACTCTAAACTCTCGGCTTTGACTTCAAATAACGTAACATCTATGCCCAGGGACTCCCAAAATTTTTACCCTTGAAACACCCTAAGGAATATCAAATACTGTATCTTACGCCAATCATTCCCGATCTTGAAGCGCTTTGACGGCACCCCCAAAGTGCCGTGACACTGAGAATCGTTACTCTATCACTACGTTCAATATAATTTTGACCCTGAAATATTTTACTCATCCAAATCAGTTCTCATGGCACCCATTTTGAGTATCACTGGCGTAGACGTTCTCAGTCGATCTACAAAATTAAATTATATACCCCAGTCTAACTATTGAGTGATAAAATAAACATTGATATGGCAATACGAGGCTATTATCTGTATAACATGGCTACATGTCAATTTAATATTTTCAGGTTTTTTTAATTATGATCGAGTCCCGGATAAAATAGTGCTTTAAATAGCGAGACGATTTTTTCCATACAAATTCTATGGAGAATAGATTAATTCAATGCCCTATCTAACCGATCACTCTTAACAGAAATGAGAAAAATATTGTATAGCACAGTCGGTCCCGCTTATAACGAAATCTGAAAAAACAGCGGAAATGCCCGTTGTGCGCGAACTCTGTTATATCTGTATCAGTTTGATAAGCAATACGAAATTCACGAGAAATAGAAAAACTTTGTTATATGTGAATATATTCGTAATATTCGTGTTACGAGTCCGACTGTATTTACGTTAGGTACTTTACTATATTATATAACGCTCCTCGTTTTGTTTCTGCTTGAAAAAGGATGAGGAGTTGATAGAATTTTAAATCTTCAGGCAAATCTTCCCATTCGAATTTTGTCCTTATGTTTTCTGCAGTGTCTGTATCTCAGTACCCAATTGTCCGGGGAAAATGTTAAATATAATTTTTTTTTTTTTGAAGCAAAGAGTGTTCCAGACTCTGCCACGAAGCTGGGCTGGAAGAGATCTCGGCAACGGGATAAGTCCAGTGGCAAAGTTCTGGCGGTCATTCATTCAGTGTCTGTATCTGTGCTTCAAACATTCTAAAACATAGTTTCCCAAAACTACTGATAATTGTTTCCTACACTATCCCAGGAATTTATGGATGCCTATCTTGCCTCAGGATCAGTGAAATAGTCTCGATTTGTTTTCAATCTTCGTACATCATAGATCAAACTGGAAATTATACGAATTTGAAGTTTTCTTCTGCAGTTCTTAAAAATTAGCCTAGTCTTGTAACATGTCATGTCCGACCTATAGTCATGTCATAACCTAGTCATGTCCGAGTTACTGAATCGCTCTTGAAGTCTGATTCTGATATTCTTTTCCAACCCGTCATTGCAGATTCAAATACAAAGGCCACAACAGGCAAATCTCCCAACGAGGTGGCTGAAAAAATTAATAAAGAAGATAATAGATAAACTTTGCCCAAAAATATTAAGTCGCCGCCAACAAAAAAGGCAGATACACGCAAAATACACAAACTTCTAATGAATTTGGGGCCGTTCAAGTATTACGTAAGCAAATTTCTAGCCGTTTTTGACCCCCCCCCCCCTTGTCAGCAAAATTTTGTCATCAGCTCTGCCCTTCTGAATCCTAACGCATATTGGTGGGATCAGAGACGTATACGGCATCCCCCCCCCCACCATGATCAAAAATTTATTTTTTAATGCAAAAAAATATTTTTTTAATTGAAATTTCGGAAGAAAATACCTTTATATCTTGTTATAATCAATTTCTGTTAATTTCAATGTTATTTAAAGGCTATGAACTCAAAATTTATCTTTAATAAATTCATTGCGACCCACCCTCTAAGGCATATAATGATAAATCGCATAAACGCCCCTGGCCCGCGGACCAAATATGGCCCTGGGGGATTATCTGATGCGTCCTGCCCTCCTCAAACCTAATTTTGTAAAAATGAACTAAGCGGCGCATTTACAGATCGCTTAAGTGTCCCGTGGTATAATTCCAGAGCATTTAAGCGGCCCGTGACGCATTTTCAGATAACTTAAATGACCCGGGGGACAGTTCCAGAACACTTAAGCGATCCGTGATACATTTAAAGATAATTTGAGTGGCATGTGACGTAGTTTTAGAGCACGTAAGTAGCCCCCAGTGTGGTTCTACATCAATCGAGTTACCCGCGGAACATTCCCAGATTACTTAGGTGATCCGCGGCATATAATTACGGATCACTTTAGTGATGCGTGGCACAGTTCCCAGAGTACTTAAGCGGCCCGGACACATTTCCAAATCATTTAGATTCGCGAAACATTTAGAGATCACTAAAGTGGCTCTGCAGGGCACTTATCAATAGGGGCGAGCCCACAAAGTATCGAAAGGTTTACTCGTTTTCGGCGCAGCGAGTAAGATGCCATTAAGAATATTTCATATCTTCATAAAGGGTGGTTGATGACGTTAGCATCATCCAAACCCCCCTTCCCCCTTGTCATCAAAAGTCAGCAAATCGGAACCCCCATCGATGCTGACGTAATACTTGAATGGCCCCTTTCTGACCGCGACGTATGAAGTGAACAGGCGTACTTTTTTCCGCTGAGCACCGAGGGTCAGCGTGATAACTGATTAAATATTTTTTCCTCTGAAGACGACACCCATTTTGTGTCGAAATGCATTAGAAGTTTGTATTTTTCGTTTATGGTGAGAAAAATGTGTTTGAACAAAACGTGTGTAAAATATTTGATAGAAATTGTCTCGATTCTTTTACCGTTATAAAGCTGTGATTTTTGTTTTTTTTCCTTCATGAAAGCTTTTACCTTATTCCAGAGATAGGCATATTATTCCTTTTTTTACTAATAAATGTTTACCATACCATTTTCTTTACTACTTTGTAATTGCCGAAAGATTATTAATTCAAATTATAATTTTTGAAAATTGCTGGACATACTGATATGATTATGATCCATCTAGATAGATTTGTCCCACCTTGTTCATATTAAATACGCTTAATCGGAAATAAACTGAGAAATGTCCAAATAAACTTTATCCTCGAAATTCAGTATCTTATTTTTTTCCCTGTATTCTATTTTTTAAGTTTGTTTGTGTGTGAGGGGGTTAGACCATCGAAAACTAGTCTCCGCATTGACGGGTCATTCACCCCGTATACTAGAGGAAACTGGAGAAGACATTGACTGCTGAGGAAGGTGAATATAATGTATTTGAAGGCTTTTTCTTTTGAAGTTCTTGGAAAGTTATGAGTGCGTTTCTAGTAAAATGTTAAGATGCGTGTGAGATCGGAATCGGATCCGTTATGTGATTAAGTTTTCATGTATGATAGACTTTTATCTGTGCAATTTCTTTTCCTCGTGGCTGCTGGCACGTCTAGGATATCCACGTCTGGCAGATTCTTTTTTTTTGTTTTGATTCGAAATAGTTTCCCTACTTTCTTTTTTTTTTTTTTTTTTGAAAATCTTGAGAAAGCAAAAAGTCATAAAAGTTATACAGAAAACTGGATGATGTGAAGATATTTATTTTGTGAGATGTTTTTTTAAGGAAGGAAAAAGTGTTTTTTCCATCCGTAAAAAATCAATCTCACAAAATAAATATCTTCACAACATCCAGTTTTCTGTATATCTTTCATTAACCCGATTGCATCATTCGAAAAAGTGGAAAATTGGCCCATATCACCAAAATTTTTTTATTGTATAAAGTTAGAAATATTTCAAAATGAAAAAAGCGAAAAAAATGGCGTACACAAAGAATTTATAATGTTACTTTGTTCAATGAAGATATATGTTTAAATTTAATTTTTCAAATTATTTTTATAGTTTTATACAGTATGATAGTAGTCTAGTGTTTTGTTCTTATGCATAAAAACTAGCGCGCATATATGCGCTTTGGTGATAATGGCCAGGGAAATTCCGCGCATATGTGCGCTTATGATGCAAATGGGTTAACAAGTGGAGAGCGATATCATGTCATACAAAAAGTCATACTTTCAGTATTGAGAGATGCTGTTTTGCTATTTAAATAGAGCGATGCTTTTTTTCATCATAATTTTCATACCACTAAAAACTTTTTGAATGATTGTGGATTTCATAATCAAAATGGATTAATTTGGATGCATTTATTTTAAATTTCTTTAAAAATTGGAAATTAACAGGAATGAACTCTCATATCCCTAACAAGAAATGGTTAATAAGAAATATCATCCGGCAATTTCATGTACAACCTCGGGAAATTCGAGCGTCGAGTTGAGCAATGTCGAATAGCAAGGCATCACTGTATATATTTCCAATTATACAAGCATTTCATCAAATTTGTCAAGTACCTATTCAATAATTCTATGAGGAAAGATATGGTGAGAAAAATATGTTTGAACAAAACGTGTGTAAAATATTTGATAGAAATGGTCTCGATTCTTTTACCGTTATAAAGCTGATTTTTTTTCATGAATGCTTTTACCTCATTCCAGAGATAGAGGCATATTATTCCTTTTTTTACTAATAAATGTTTTCCATACCGTTTCCTTTACTACTTTGTAATTGCCGGAAGTTTATTAATTCAAATTATAATTTATGGCTGCCGAAAATTGTTGGACATACTGATATGATTATGATCCATCTAGATAGATGGAGTAATGGAATGAGATTTTTTTTTGAATTAAACCATATCGGCCTCCTACTTTTCAAGTGAAATAACTAAAAAAAAATAGGAATTTTTGGGATAAAGGATTAAAAACTTTTCGCAAAGGTTATTATGGTGTGAAGGTCTCCTAAAAAGTTTTCCATTTTACCGTCTGATGCTTTTGACATTTAACACCACGGGGGTACCAATCCAGAATAGTTGTGGTCCATCTATCCTGTCGTCTTGCAATATGTTCAGCCCATTGCCCCATTTAAATATAGTAGTTCCCATTAAAGTTTTTTTTTTAAATTTCATCCCAGAAATGACCGTACTTTGAATTGTGTAACTTTTAGTATACATGTCTGGGGAGATTGTGAAAAAATGCGGATGTGACTTTATTTTATATTCTTTAATAATCTCAAATTTTTTATCAAAAGTTAAGTTTGCTTGCATTCTGCTGAATAACATTTCTTTGAATACAGTACAACTATAAAACGAATTGAAATTTACGCCCTTCGAACAAATGATAACCGACGCTTCTCTCGCTTGTTAGATACCTACGCGTTATTAAACCTCCAAAGACGCACAGATTTGGGCGTAAATTTCCCAGATCATAGCCCCTAACAGTCCGAAAGTAGTATAAAGTTAAAATAAGTCTGATACAAAATAAGAAACTTCGTACACAATTGCAGGTAAGTCCCCCCCCTCAAAAAACATGACGATAAACTCTAAATTTTTGAACTATTTTGACTATTACTATTGAATTGATTAATCGTCATTAAAGGGTAAGGACATTTTTAATATTTTGTATTAAATATGTCGACAAAATCTCTTATCGCTAGTTTTGATCTTATTTTTGCCAGTCGACTTTAGTAGAGGGGACATCTAGTAATTATTCTTGAAATTTCTGAAGCTCCACATGTGAAACTTTTCGTTCGAATACGTATGAACAAAAATTTTTGAATGTTTTTAAATCAGTTTGACAAAATCTCTTATCGCTAGTTTTGATCTTATTTTTGCCAGTCGACTTTAGTAGAGGGGACATCTAGTAATTATTCTTGAAATTTCTGAAGCTCCACATGTGAAACTTTTCGTTCGAATACGTATGAACAAAAATTTTTGAATGTTTTTAAATCAGTTTTCCAAAATCTCACGATTGTCATTTTCAACTGCGCTTATTTTTGTTTCCGTCATCCAACAACGTCAGAGTTGCATAAAAGTGGCAATGAGACATGAAAGGTTCCTCTACTACTTTTTCTTGTACGAATTAATTTTTTACACTGAGAAGGTGCATAAATTGGACCTGATTTTAACGATGTCTAGGGAGAAATATTTTTCCATCGCCCCTTTTTTCAGACATTCTTTTTTCACCACACCCTCCAAACAACCTGTAGGATCCTATGTTATATTCGTAGCTTCTACCGCTCCTCCCCCTCAGACCATTCCATCGTCTGCAGGGGACGATATTGCCTACTTTGGGGAATACTGCTCTAAACCGTTGAATATACCCTGTCGCTCTTACTAGCGGGGTCCACATATTCAATTTAAGCCCTTGCCGTGTATGGTAGCCCAAGTTGATACGACACTCGCCTACGACAGGATATCAAGGGGAGTATAGCGAGTAGTATATCCGTTCAGTCCTTGTCAGAATATTTTATATCACAGATGTGTGTCGGAAGCAACGCTGAGACGACCGCACATCACATTGCTACCGAAGGAAGTTCCCACACTGAGTGGTGAGTGCACCAACCTCTCTCGAGAGAAAAAAAGAAAAAATTGCAGAACGTTCCCTTTTTCGGAATTAGCTATAAACTGTAAGTCCCGGTTTTAACCTTACAGTGGCAATCCCGATATATCTCGGGTTCTTAAAACTCTCATCTGGGGAACCCCAAGCCCCCCGATACCGTTGTAAGTTTTCTTCTCCTAATAACATGTTTTCCTTCCCCCGTCCTGTTAATCAACTGCCAGTGGGCAGAGTCAGCTTCTGTTCAAAGTCTGATAACAGAAGGGGAGAGAAAAGATGTTTTTCATTCTCTTCCAGGTTTTTGTATACGATTATGCTTATAGCATAAATAACAAAACGATAGTTTTTCCGTCCTTATTTTATTATTTCGTGTTGGAACACATTTATCAGCTCACGAGATCGGGAAAAAATATTCTTGAAAATATAGGTGGCAATTTCTAGAAAGTTTTGTGTCGTATTTCCACTGTGACAGTTATAATGCGGATCAGGGAAATTTTAAAAACCACCTAAAGGGTTCTGCGCGCAGAAAATAGCCATGGTGTGACAAAAATGGTCGAGTGAACTCTGAACCATTGAAGCAGAGGTTGGTGCATTAACAACAATACACAGGGTGCATAGGAAAGTTCCTTTAACCTGAAATGACATGGGAATAAAAAGAGCTAAATCTAAGCAATTTAAATCTTGGTAAAGTGACTATTACAATGAGATACAAAAAGCTACAGCACATTTATTGGCATGTTTCGGACGTTGGGGAGACCGGGGAAATAGCGCCGTGCTATGTGAACAGAAAAATTAAACCGGTGGGAAGGTCGTGTTAGTTCTACTCTCTAGTGAGTAAGGGGTCATTCAAGTATTATGTCAGCATCGATGGACTTTTGATGACAAGGGGGAGGGGAGTTTGGATGATGCTTACGTAATCAACCACCCTTTATGAAGATACGAAATTTTCTTAATGGCATCTTATTTGGTGCTCCAAAAACGGGAAAAAATCTTTCGATAGTTATTGGGCACCTGAACTTACATTTCCCCCATCGATAAGTCCCCTACAGAGCTACTTAAAGTGATCTATAAATGTTTCACGGATCCTTCAAGTACTCTGGAAATGTTTCCGGACCGGTTAAGCGCTCTGGAACTGTGCAACGCATCACTCAAGTGATCCGTAATTATGCTGTGGATCACTTAAGTAATCTGAGAATGTTCCGTGGGTAACCTGAGTGACATGTAGAACCACACTGGGGGCGGCTTAAGTGCTCTAAAAATGTGCCACATGTCAATCAAGTGATCTCTAAATGTGCCACATGTCAGTCAAGTGATCTCTAAATGTGCCACGGATCGTTTAAGTGTTCTGTAACTGTCGCGGGTTAATTAGGTAATCTTTGAATGTTAAAGTGATCTTTGAGGCCTACCTCAGTGATCTGAAAATGTGCCACTTAAATGCTCTGGAATTGTGTCACGGGTCATTTAAGCGATCTGTAAAAATGTGCCACTTATTTCATTTTTACAAAATTGGGTTTGAGTGGGGGCAAGCCACCGCAGATAACCTTCAGGGCCTCATTTGGTCTACGGGTCAAGGGTTTACCATATATGGCTTAAAGGGTGGGTCACAATGAATTTTTTAAAGAGAAATTTTGAGTTCTTCCCTTCAAATAGCATTGAAATCAACAGAAATTGATTATAATAACATATAAGGATATTTTCTCTTTCGAAATTTTAATTTTTAAAAAATATTTTTTGCATTAAAAAATATTTTTTTTTCGTCTGGGGGAGGGAGGTGCACGAGCCCCCTATGACCCCTTCCCGCGTACGTTTCTGATCCCAGCAATATGCGTTAGGATATAGCCACTAGAATAAGGGTCCTTATCAAGTCGCCTTACGTTAGGAGGTAGTGATGACGAAATTTTGCTGGGAAGGGGGTAAAAAATAGCTAAAAATTTGCTTACGTAATACTTGAACGGCCTCTAACAGGAGAAACTGTCTCAATATCGTTAATGTTCTGACTAGAATAGTGTTTGCTATTGCGGGAAATATCATTTTTTACTGTTTCGTTCTAATTTCTGACTTAGGATGGGAATATATTATGAAAGTTTTATTCAAGTTCTTTTACAAAACTTGAAAAATGCAACCAATAAGCGTATCGGTTACTTAATCGGTTAATTAAGTAACCGATAATAAAATAACCTCTTAATTGGTTACATTCACTCGAATGTAACTAATAGGCTTATTGGTGGTTTTTTCAATTTTTGTAAAAGATCTTTTATACTTTTATTGTGTGGCCCATGCTTTATATATAAATCGAGTTGAGGCCGAGATTACACTATAAAAGTTTGATCATAAATCTTTTACAAAACTTGAAAAAAAAAACCAATAAGCTTATTGGTTGCATTGTTTTTTCAAGTTTTATAAAAGTACTTTCTAAAACTGCAGCGTAATCCCGACCTAAGCGTCTTTCTTTGTTAATTTATAGTCGCAATTAGTGTGTGTACGCATTCAGCTACATTTGTCATTATGTGTAAGGGGTCATTCAAGTATTACGTCAGCATCGAGGGGGGGGGGTTCGGATTTGCTGGATTTTGACAAGAGGGGAGGGGGGTTTGAAGGTTGCTTATGTCATCAACCACCCGTTTTTGAAGATATGAAATATTTTAAGCTGCTGACGAAATTTTTCTGACAAGGGGGGAAGAGGGTAAAAAATGGCTGAAAATCTGCTTACGTAATACTTGAATGGCCCCTAAGCGTCTTCACTAGTCATAAATTAGGATCGTCCGCCATATTGTCCCACTAGGGTAATGACACCGCACCGAGGCAATACCACCATGTTAGTGGCATGACCCCGATGGTGTGTCCACCCCTCAAGCCTACCAAAATTATGGAAAACGATGTTTCTGAGAAATTAAAATATCGAAAGCAAATATATTTTATACAGTATTTCAATCAATTTGTGTTAATTTGTATGCTTTTTGAAGGATGGTAGCATAACTCAGGAAATTATGTGCCCCCAAACCTTTTGTGCCCCCTCCAAAAGGTTGATACTGCGTACACCGATGGGTGTGTTGGCATGGTACCAGGGTAATCACGCCACTGTGAGGTTTTGAAAATTCCTTTTTAAATAACGTTAAAACCCATTTAAGTTTTTAAACGAATTTGTGCATTGGTAAGAAACTAAAACCAAATAGTTACCTTATTTAAAGCGTTATGTTACTTTACAGTAGAGAAGAAACGGTTTTTTTTAAGGTGGCGTAATTAACCCCCCCCCCCCCTCCAGTCATTGCATTTTTTTATACCAATTCCGAAATTTTACTGGTGTGATTTGAACATGAAACATCGAGAAGGGCCAACATGAAATTCTCAGTATACTTACAGGGTGATCAGCGAATAAGCCCTCATTTCAAAATTAAATATCTCTACAACAAAGATCAATAGAATTATGCGGTAAACGGTACGTATATTAGCAAAACTGTAAGAATGTTGTACAGAAATTTCGAAAATTTAGTTTTTTTTTAAAATTTAAAAAAAAAAAAAAACTGGAGATTTTGGGGTTCCGAAAATCCTCATTTGTGTGAAGAGAAACCACTGCGTCTTCCAAAAGTTACTCCATGGGCTGCGGTATGCGCCAGAGGCATTATCGGCCCCTTCTTCGTGCGAGAAACGATTACTACTGAACGTTACGTTACAATTTTGGAACAATTTGTCAGCACACATGGCGCATACCGCAGCCCATGCAGTAACTTTAGGCGAATGCAGTGGTTTCTCTTCACACAAATGAGGATTTTCGGAACCCCAAAATCTCCAGTTTCTTTTTTTTTTAATTTTAAAAAATTTAAAAAAAAACTAAATTTTCGAAATTTCTGTACAACATTCTTACAGTTTTGCTAATAAACGTACCGTTTACCGCATAATTCTATTGATCTTTGTTGTAGAGATATTTAATTTTGAAATAAGGGCTTATTCACTGATCACCCTGTAACACCATATTTGCCAAAATGAAAGAGAATCGCTATGCTCTGAAAAAGTCAAAAGAGGCTTGCTTTGGACTTTTTCTCTGTGGAAAAAATTTTTTGGCGCCTAAAATTTCTTTTTGTCCTCAGCCCTGCTCTGTACTAAAAAAATATACAATAATCTTTTATAACGATTTCCTCTATATCGATATTATTCTCTGGTCCTAATTCATGTCGTTATAAATGGAGTATATTAGCACTAACTCCTTTATATCTGTTTCTTTGGTCCCTTTGAGTATCATATAGGCTTTTCACTGTAGTACGTTTAAATATATTGTACAAAATATAAGTTACTAGAATTTATACATATTAAGACTATCAAAGAAATAGAAATAGTTTTTCATACATCAACTTAATTCAAAGTGTGCTGCTGATGAAGACCCAAATATCAGTCGTGTTACAACAGTTCTGTTTCTACAATTCTTATTTTCTTTTTAATTAACTTATTAACGCCGGTTGGTAAGAAAATTTGCCATTCTAAATTTTAAGTTTTTTCTTTGCCAATAAATGGTGGAAGTGGTTCCACTCATTATTTTTGTTTTAAAAAAAATCTGTCGTCGTTAATGGGTTAAGGCTTAAGTTTATTTAAATTTTTTATGATAATTATTTAAATAACTATTAATCATTAGTTAATAGAAAAACCGTTACTCTGCATATCAGTTATCAATACATAGACTAATTATATATTATAAAAACCTTGTGTATATACAGCAAAACCTGTTTCTAACGGAACCTGTATTAAGCGGAAACCTGTTTTCAACGAAAACAAAATCTTGGTCCCGTGATTTCAATGCCAAATACACATTACAAAACCTGGATTAAATGGAACCTGTCTAATGCGGAAACCGAAAGGAAAATTTTACCCTTTAACGGAAAATGTCACACCAACCTACTACTGTATACAAGGTTGGGTTTTACCGATAAAAACTAGGTATTTACCGGTAAAACCCAACCTTGTAAACAACCCATTGCTATATTATAATTAACTATTTATATATGATTACTAACTGGAAAAACAAAAAACGGCCAACTAATTATTATAGGCACCTTTGTGGAATATTTTTCGGTATAAATGTGTGGCTGAGGCTTGAAAAACACAGATTTTGTGAAGAGCAAGATTTTTCCTTTCTCAAAATGGCTTTTGACAATTTGATATTCAAGACATTTGTTGAACAGCATATGAGTTCCAGAAATTTCGTAGGAAAAAGTTTACTATTTTGTCTAAATCTTCTTGTTCTGATGCTTAATTGTGCCTGTCTGTTTCATTCCTGCATATATATACTTTATTCCTCATTGTTTTGTAGCCATTGCTTCCTAGTATTGTTCATTTTTGGTATATCATCTCGATGTCCGTTTGAAATAATATCTTTGGATATTATTTCTCTAACAAATCTTTTGTTGCTTGTAATTGTAATGTATCCTTATTGTCATCTTTTAACAAACAGTTAGGGCTTGAGCTTTTGTTCTTGACAGTTGAACGATGTTTTTCGAAATGAATCCGAATGCATCATGAGCTTCTACCATATCTTTGTTTTTTTCTCTCGCTCTTTCGTATACTTTGCTCTTAGTCAGGGCTGGACAAATCGCAAAAGCGCCAAAAAAAATTTTACCCGGAGAGAAAGGTCCAAAATAATGCTTTTGACTTTTTCAGGGCATGACGACCCTCCTCTATGTTGGCAGACATGCTACTATCAATTCCAAGCATTTTATGCTGCTCTCATCCTGCAATTTAGTAACAATACAAGGACACAAAAGGCAGAATGCCAAACTACACAAAGAAAATTTTAGGTGCCAATACCAACAGTTTGTCGCCATGACGACCTGTCGCCTGAGATTTGTCCTGCCCTGCTCTTAGTTATCAATCATTATTTCATGAAATGTTATTCCAATTTATAGCATAGTTTATATCATTTTAACACCGAAGTGATATGGGCCTATTTTCATTGATCAAAAAAATTGTAAATTCATTTGTTTATCATATGGATATATTTGTTTGTCATATTTGTTTTTTCTTATTTACCTATTAAGGAAAAAAGGTGATTATTTTATATTTAAATTCCATCTACCAATCAAAATGGGGCGTGGTAGCGCAGGTCGATAAGATATTCGTCTAAAGTACCAAAGGATGTTTAGAGATGTCGAGTTCGATATTTGGTTCGTCCTTGTCAGAAACTTCCCTGACACGGGTACAACAGAAACGGTGACATAACCACACACAGATTGCTACCGCATAAAGTCCCATATCGAGAGATTACCGCACTAACTTCTCGGTGAGAATTAAAAAAAAAGGCTGCCGTTCGGAATCGACAATAAATTGTAGGTCCCGGTCTGATTACCCCTCGTGTGCAGAAAATAACCGTGGTGCTGCAAAAATGATCAAATGACCAATCAAAATGTAAACTAGAATAAATGAGATGAGGATTCAACTTGGGGAGGGTAACGGAATCTGATACCGCGTGCGTTGGATCATGAAGGACGCGGAGTTTACTGTTTTTCCGTTACGGGAATGGAGCGCCGAAATGGGCACTGGCCTCGGGTGACAGTAATTTCATTTCTGTGCCCGAGTGGCATGGTGGTAAGATGCTCGTCTACCGTCGTGAAGGTTGTTGTCAGGGTCCCGGGTTCGAACCCAAGAGAGGATATAAATAAGATATTTTCCCAAACGAACTCGAGGCGACCACCGATACACAGCACCTTCACTTTCAACCCATCTCACTAATGGCAGTAAATTGCAATATAGCGATATGGCCAGAGTTGGTGTTTGGTGAAGTAGTAATTTCATTTCTAGTTTCGGCCCGAATGAGGATTATAAACGTGAGATGTGAAAATGAGATTCTGGTACACAGCATTATACACACAACCCGATTCCCGTATCATCTACAAGCCAAAATTTCATCTTTTTGACTCTTAAATTTTATCGCTATTGCACTGTCACAAGAATGAGTTTGCTACCGTAATACTTAATTGAGTAGATATCTGATTTCTAGACATTAAAATCTTGGGGCCCTTTCACACGGAGCGGATGCGGATCCGCATACCCTTTCACACGAGCACTAAACGGGTGACTAAACAGATACGGGTGAAACACCCGCATCTTTAGTTTGCGAAAAAATAGTTTTTATGCACGAATTTCAATTTTTGTAATTATTTTTCTCCTTCACCTTTGCCTCTAGGCACTGAATCATTCTTTGGTGGTTTAATCTAGAGCCCCATAGAATATGGGTATAAAGATGCCTTCATTCCGATCCTCACAAGTAGTCGATGGAAGAAAATATCTTAGATTATTTTTTCAAAATCTTTTGAAAGTATATTGTCTTTTCGGAAAAATATGAAAGACATTGCGCAAAAGCAACCAATAAATTTATTGGTTGCTTTTTATAGTTTTATAAAAACTTTCATAAACCTTTTTAGAGTGAAGTCGCATCCTTAGATAAGTCACTTCTGAAGTAATAAAATTTCATTTTTTTTTCAGTTTATAGACTGAATATCGAGTAAAATATACTTGTAGGGGGGCACCAAAACTATTCAAGTGCTTAGGGCCTTCAATCGTCTTAATGAGTGAACGCCGTACGTGGATAACATTGTTTAATAAAAGTATTTTTTTTAAAGTTTAAAAAAATTAAAAGATTAAAAATTTAAAAAAATAATAAAATATAATTTCAAATATTTATATTTTTTAAATAATTTCAAATATTTATATTTTTTAAATAATTTCAAATATTTATATTTTTTAATTAATTTCAAATACTTAAAAAAGAAAAAAATTAAATTTTTTAATTAAATTTAAAAGTTATTAAAGCAGGGACCTTCATGTGGTGTTTTTAATGGTATTTATGGCAAATAATTAAAAAAATTCCGTGAAAAATCATCTTTAAAAAGTATCCAAAGACGAATTCGCTCCGCATCGTGTGAATAGCTCCGAATAAGAGGCCTTTCACACGGAGCGGATGAAGTTTTAACAATTGGAATATACTGAGCCTTTCACACGAGCCGAAATATCTCCGCACCTAGAAAATGTTCATGCGGGTCTGGACGTAGTCTCCGCACGTGTCAAAACCTAAGTACGGGCTCCGCATCCGCACATAGAAGTTTTGACAATAGGTTTATTCGGAGCTATTCACACGATGCGGACGCGGAGCGAATTCGTCCGCATCTTTGGCTACTTTTTAACGGAATTTTGCACGGAATTTTTTTAATTATTTAGCCATAAATACCCTTAAAAACACCATTTATATTTCAGAAGTGACTAATCTAAGGAGGGGATTTCACTATAAAAGGTTTATGAAAGTTATTTTATAAAACTTGAAAAAAGCAACTAATAAATTTATCGGTTGCATTCGAGCAAATGCAACCGATAAATTTATTAGTTGCTTTTTTTAAAAGAATTATAAAATTTTTGTAGTGTAATCCGGACTTGAGGCCGGGATCATACTATAAAGTTTTATACAAGAGCTTTTGTAAAAGTTGAAAAATTTAACCAATAGGCGCATCGGTTGCATTCAAGCAAATGCAACCGGTGATCTTTTTGGTTGAATTTTTCACGTTTTATCAATTATTTTTCACAAACACGTTTTTCACAATTATCAAAGAGCTTTTACAAAACTTTTATAGTGCAATCCCGGCCTAAGGTTGGTATTACACTACAAAACTTTGATAAAAATACTATGCTAAACTATGATAAAAATTCTTTTATAAAACTTGAAAAATGTAACCAATAAACACATCTGTTCCATTCGACCGAACTTAACTGATCGGCCTATTTGTTGCATTTTTCAAGTTTTATAAACGAACTTTGATAAAACTTTTATAGTGTAATCCCGGCCTAAGACACAATTGTGATGTGAATATTTCTAAGCACAGACATTTTGAAAGTCTCCACCTCTCCCCTTTTTTTCTACTTGCAAATTCTTTATCTCCTGAATTTTTTTTTTGGAACATCGAATGTTTTGGATGTTTTTGGATTTGATTTTTCGAACATTGGATGTTTTTGGAATTTTTCTTTCATATTTTTCCGAAAAGACAATTTTTTTTCAAAATCTTTTGAATATATTTTAAGACATTTTCTCCCATCGACTACTTGTGAGGATCGGAATGAAGGCATCTTTATACTTATATTCTATGGGGCTCTAGATTAAACCACCAAAAAATGCCTCTAGGCATTCCCTGCCTATGGGCACTGAATCAAAGGTGAAGGAGAAAAATAATTACAAAAATTGGAATTCGTGCATAAAAACTATTTTTT
Organism: Pholcus phalangioides; assembly: GCF_987345545.1. NCBI lineage: Eukaryota > Metazoa > Arthropoda > Arachnida > Araneae > Pholcidae > Pholcus > Pholcus phalangioides. The sequence goes on from NW_028301619.1 coordinate 9,549,501, forward strand.
CGCAAACTAAAGATGCGGGCGAAACACCCGCATCTTTTAGTACTCGTGTGAAAGGGTATACGGATCCGCTCCTTGTGAAAGGAGCCTTACCCAATTGTCTAAACTTCTATGTGCGGATGCGGAGCCCGCACTTAGGTTTTGACACATGCGGATGACGTCCGGACCCGCATGAACATTTCCTAGGTGTGGAGAAATTTCGGCTCGTCTGAAAGGCTCAGTATATAAGACACCAACGAATAAGGCAAATACACAAAAAATAATAAAAGTCCTAATGCATTTCAACACCAATGGGTGCCGTCTTCAGAGGAAAAATTTTTAACCACTAGTTTCGCTGACCGAGTTTCCCATTTGGGTTGAATACCAAATCGTTGCTCAGCGGAAGAAGTACGTCTGTTCACTTCAAACGTCGTAGTCAGAATGAAGCCGTGAGCCTGCATGAGATACTAATGCAGCGTTCTGATTGGACCTTTGCGGAATAGTGCTATCCGATTGGTCCATTCGAATTTTCTTGTAATTCCCTGTTTTTTCTTGTAATTTTGTTGTTGAGAATAAGCTATTGAACGTTGTGCCCTTATTTTATCGAAGATACGTGGACGATACTTTTGTGCTTTGGGACGGCTCTAAAGATGACTTGGAACAATTGTTACTCGTTATGAATGACATAGACCCTCATGTTCAGTTCACAGCCGAATTCGAAACTAACAATGAACTCTCTTTCTTGGACGTATTAGTAACGAAACAGAAATCACAGTTCCAAACCTCGGTCTATCGTAAGCCTTTCGCAGTCTCATTACCACCTCATTTCAGATCTTGCCATCCTATGCAACAGAAACTTTCGTCTTTTCGCACCTATGTAGCGAGAGCATTTAACATCTGTTCAGATCGGAACACTTTAGACCATGAACTTGAAACCATCAGAGCAATTGCGATAGGCAGGGGGTTCAACACCAAGATCGTTGACGAATTAAGTAGAAAATTCTTGAAACCGGCACGAGGAACCACTCTAGAAAATATTACAGAGAGACCACTCAGAGAAAGTGTAGTCATACCCTACGACCCAATACTCTCACTGAAGATCAAACCGATTCTTAAAAAGTTTGATCTAACAACCATAGATGTGCCCACTAAAAACTTTGGTTTCTAAAAGATGTTATACCGCAGAATAAACAATGGGGCATTTATTACATTCCATGTGGTGATTGCTCTCTTGGTTATATAGGACAGACAAGGAGACCCATAAAAGCAAGATTAAATGAACACGCTCGCTGTGTTAAGAATCAGGAATGTGAAAAATCGACCATCGCCGCTCACTGTTGGCAAGAAGGCCACAAATTCAAATTTCAAGAAGCGAGAGTTTTTCACAAAGTCAAGTCCACAGTTGATCTAGATTTCTACGGAGGCACATATATTCGGGCCTTCAAAAATATACTAGTGAACGATAATAAATCTACACCCCCGATCGCAACACCATGGCTTAAATTCATTTTGAGCGGGAATTACAAGAAAATTCGAATGGACCAATCGGATAGCACTATTCCGCAAAGGTCCAATCAGGACGCTGCATTAGTATCTCATGCAGGCTCACAGCTTCATTCTGGCCACGACGTTTGAAGTGAACAGACGTACTTCTTCCGCTGAGCAACGATTTGGTATTCAACCCAAATGGGAAACTCGGTCAGCGAAACTAGTGGTTAAAAATTTTTCCTCTGAAGACGGCACCCATTGGTGTTGAAATGCATTAGGACTTTTATTATTTTTTGTGTATTTGCCTTATTCGTTGGTGTCTTCTAAATATTCTTGGGCAAAGTGGATCAACTCTTCTAAGGCTCAGTATATTCCAATTTTTAAAACTTCTTCCGGATCCGCTCCGTGTGAAAGGGGCGTTATGCAGTAAGTGTTAAAATTTTAATATTTACGAATGGGTGTTTTCCAGCATCTTTACTGTTAATGTTGTCAAAAATAGAACAAATTATGAGCCATGTTTCGTGTGTGGTCTAAACTCGAGCCGAAAAAGACTTATTTTTTATGCGTGATGCACCACACAAACTCTATTAGAGAGAGAGCTATATGAAAACTCTTCAATGATGCACGTCTTCTATGCGTTAAAAAAATCCCTATACAAAAAAAATCGAACTACTAAAATAAGGGGGGGGGGAAAGAATGTCTGTGGGAGAGACAGTTGTCTTGACTCGTGCTATTTCAAGCTAAGGGAATCACTCTGAATAGAGCTCCAGAATGTGTGGGACGTTTTATTTAATCTTTCCAAACATCACTGGGAGAGAGCAATAAAATTACCTGTTATGAAAATAGATCTCGCGTGAATCGCAATAAAATTCAGATTCTAGATTTTGTCGAATGCGTTTCCATGTAATTTAACCCATTTTCATCCGAAAGGAGAGTAAGTAATCCACGAAATTGTTGTACTCTTTATCACTGAAGCAGGGTGCACAGCACACTGGACCGATACGATCCACGACGCGCACAAAATCGTGAAGGGTTGATTAAAAGCATGAAACCGGTATTGATTCCATGTTTTTAACCAATCTATATCAATTTTATTCGGGTCGCGGATCGTATCGCTTTGTCGTATTGGTCAACTATGCACTCTGCTTAAGAGCGGAATAATTCCTTTGCACATACAGTCCATAACAAAACCGGGTTTTTTTTCCCATCGATTCGTGGCGAGATGAGGGACAGCTAGTGAATTTAGAGGAAGGTTGCAAATGTGTTCAAGCTATTTCAAGGGCATTCTGTAAGTACAGTATAACCTCAAAAAAGTATCAATAAATATCAATTTCATAATCCGCAACAGCAATTTTTTTCAAAAGGCTGAAACCTTACTGCAGGAAGTCATGTGTAACTAACCTCCTTTGCTTCTATGATCACGTGACTAAGGCTTTGGGTAAGAGCAAAAATGTAGATGTTTACCTTGATTTCCAGAAGGCATTCGATCGGGTCCAACATGGTAAACTCTTGAAGCGTTTACATGGGATTGGGGGCAGCTTGCTGAATTGGATAGAATCGTGGTTAAGAGATAGGTTGCAACGAGTTATGGTGAACGGGGAATCCTCTGGTTGGACAGTCGTCACAAGTGGAGTTCCTCAAGGAAGTGTCCTTGCCCCCATACTTTTTTCATTTTTTGTCTATAAACTCGATCAGGGTATCGATGGGATTGTTAGCAAATTCGCAGATGACATGAAGCTAATAGGGGGTAATCGGGAATCAAAGCGATAGGGAGTTGATGCAGACCAACTTAAACAGGATTGCAGCATGGGCAAATGAATGGAGCATGACGTTTAACGTTGATAATTGCATGGTTGCTCATTTTGGTTCGAGCAACCCACGGTATATACCCACTTCATATCCATCCAACTTCATATCCATCGAAGCGAGTCATCTCGCTTAATACCTTATTGGTGAGCAAATGGGTTTGATAACTGTCGGACTAGAAGCCAGCATCAGTTTTATTGGGTTGAGTTCACTCGCTCCGGTGGATTTGATGAAAATATACAAAATAAAAATATTGTGTGGGGGATCACACTATTGTAATATACAATTAGGGATCACCCGTACCATCTCGCTTAGCACCTTATTCGGTGAGCAACGTAAATACGACAATATGAGTACGCACGTGTGTTGTGGACATGAAATACATGAAGGAAAGAGAAATACACATATATATTTGTATATAAATGTATTTGTATAACTCCCAGGTCGAGTCGTCTCACCCTAAACCTACTTTGGTGAGTAATGTGGGATTAGTTTAAATGAGGGATTGTCTGGAGAGTCTTAGCTAAGGATCAACTTCGGTCTTGTTTTGGGTGACTGGCTCTCGCTGGTTATATTTATATTTAAAAAAATAAATAAAATAAATGAATATATATGAAAAAAAAAACTACATGTAATGGTTATTATGGAAACCATTCGTATCCTTCCGCCTAGCACCCTCGCTAGAATAGCGGAATGGAGGACACTTGTGGTTATCACATTTGCGTCATTGTTACGGGAATGTCATAAAAATTCTTTCTATATCTTGTTCTGTCTAGCAAGTGCAGCAGACTAAAATATTCATGTATTTTAATTTGAGTTGTCATTGATTTCTTCAGTGTTTCGATCGGGTGCTATATGGTAGGTAGAACCTGGGATAACTAAATGTTTGGGGAAAATTGTGGCCACAAGGCATATCTTGTTACGAGCACCGTAACATCTAAGCCCAACAAAAAACCCATGTTTATAAATGCAGTATGCGCCGAGTTATTTAAATTTAAAAAATCGCCGAAAAGAACAGCATAATAAGCTTGTCCGTTCATTTAAGTGGTTTTGAAATATCTCGGCGAATATAGCACTCCAAAACGTGGATTTTTTTGGCCTCAGAAGAGACAGGGCACCAAACTTTCTAATTGCGTTTTTTTACAGAGGATGTCTTTATATATTTTTTTTAATACCTATACAACTTGCAATATGAATGACATATCTGAGGTCTTCGTTATTTGGATACTTTTCTAATTAGAAGCATGCCTTTAGAATCAACGCTTTGCCAGTAATTTGCAGCCAAGAGACTTGAGGCACATCATCCTGTGTATTTGGAAAGTAATACTTCAATACATTCGAATGAAGCTTTGCGCACCAATAAGGCATTGTGCACTGCGCATAAGAATTTTATAAGATAACTCAGCCGGATCCACAGCCGCAGCACTATGTTTCAAGCCGCGGAAAACTATTTTTGAGATGTGAGACTAGCAGAGCGCGGGCTATTTTAATGGTCATTTTCGCATAACCACCCCTCCATAACCTGTTTTCCATAGCTCATAACCACGTAGCGCAATATAGGTATGGACTCGGCTTTACTTATAACTAGAGCCCGGATTATATGCACTTAAAAAGTGGCAAAATATGCTCTAAAAATATGCAAATATGCACTTAAAAAGGCTAAAATAAAGACTTAAAGGCTCCATCCGAACGTTGGAAATTGATAAACACAATACTTGAATCTGATAAAACAAAAAATCATACACTGCCATCCGATACTAATACACTAATTTTCAATTGCTAACAAATAGTTTTAATTACCACTTTATAAATATTTCACAACAAAATCATGAACATAATGATAGTTTTGAGCAATTCATTACTCACAGTGATAAATCCATTTTTCTAGCTCCTACTGACAGAATTGAAATCCATAGAACAACAAAATCACTCAAAGACAATGCCTCTTATTACAATACTATAACTACAAAAATTCTCAGTCTTCCTGAATGTATGTTTCAACTACTGGCAGACCTAATTAATAATTACATTGAAAGAGGAGAATTTTCTGAATCGCTTAAATAAGCTATTGTTATTCCTATTTTTAAAAGCGCTAACCCAAATAACATTAGCAACTACAGGCCTATCTCAATATTATCACCTATCTCGAAATTAATTGAAACACTAATTAAAGACAGTGGGGATTTATTCTTTTTTAAATAACAATAAATTCTTTTCTAATAATCAGCATGGTTTTCTCCCTAATAGTAACACAGAATCTGCTCTTTTAAACTTTTCTGAATACGTCTACAGGAATATTGATCAATCCAGAAATGCAATACAAATACATAAGAAAAGCATTTGACAGTGTAAATAATAAAATATTGTTATCAAAACTGTATTCCTATGGAATAAGGGGCAATGCTTTCGATTTTCTCAAATCTTATCTTACTAACAGAACTCAAAGTCAAATGCAATAATTATTTAAGTAATGCCATATGGAGATAATAAGACGAGTCCCACAAGGATCTAATTTAGGACCATTATTATTTATAATTTTTATCAATGGATCTCTGTAATTTGAATATTAAAGGCAAAATCATCACATTTGCTGATGATAAAGTAATACTTTATTCAGAAGATGACCTCCCAACACTTATCAACAATATAAATAATGACCTAATAATAGTTCGCAATTGGTTCATTGCTAATCATCTCCTAATCAATGTTTCCAAAAGTAAATTTCTCAACCTTTCATTACAAAATATTCCACCTATTGCCTATGACATAATTTTGCATGAACCAATTTGTACTATCAATAATTCATGTAACTGTCAACGTCTAGAGCAAATATCCTCCATAAAATACCTTGGTATTTATATTGATCAAAATTTAAAATGGCTCTCGCATTGTAATTATTTAAAAGCAAAACTGTTTCATTATTTACAAATTGGTTTGCATGTGGTTTCAGAGTGTACAATTTTTTTTGTTGACGTATTATCATTCAATGTTCCAATCACACTTACTTTATGGTCTGCCACTCTGGGGTAGTGATTATCTTACCACTATTGCTCCCTTAATTTTCTTACAAAAAAAAGCTATTAGAATTTTGATGAGAAATTACATCACTCCTGCAAATGAACTTTTTCTACACCTAAATATCTTACCCTTATGGCATTTATATTTTTTTAGATTCATACTTATAATCAAGAAAAAACAGTTCGCTTTACCTTTGAATTCGTCACGAACATCCAATAGGCATAATTTCATATACTCTGCCTTCAGTTCATAAAAATATTCTCCAAAAAACATTTTAGCTTCCTCATTTCTAAATTTTATAATAGCCTTCCAAATGAACTTTTACAGCCATCCACATTTTCGTCTTTCGAAAAACTTCTTAAAAAATACTTATTTCAAATAGTCAATATTGAAAACTACTTTTGATTTCGTCCTCAAATTCGCACTCCCTTTTTTGCTACAGATTGACTTCCCGCTTCAAATGGTTAATTTCTCATTTAAAATTCCCTTTTGTTGTCAGCTCTGCTGTACTATTTCAAATCCTATTATATAAACTCATGTTGATTTATTTATCAATTTCTTTTTATATAAGTAATAATGCACCCCCTTCCCATTGCATCATTAAATTGTATTTTATATATAACTTATGTATTATATATGTGTGAGTATATTTTGATTTTTTTCATTTTATATTTTTTTTTCTCCTCCAAAATTACTAAACACTGTAATTATATTTTATATTGTCAGTTGTTAGTGTTTATAAATTAACTTCATTGTAACAACCAGTATGGCACCTAGGTGTCTCCTTGGTGGTTTTCATTAATCAAATGTAATACTTTTATTAACCTTATATTAATTAATAAATTGATTTGATTTGAAAAAAAAATATGCACTTAAAAATGCCAAAATATATAATATCTTTACACACATCCATATCTTTTATGGGTGTCTTTTTTTTCTGCCACCTCGTTAGGCAATTTGCCTGTTGTGTCCTTTTTTTTTTTCAGGATTTTTCAAATACAAACACAAAGTTAAAAATTCGAAAATATGTACCAAAAATGAGAATATGCGTTAAAAAAAATCAATTTTAAAATGCATATTTTCTATTTGTTAGTGCATATTATTCATTTACCTCCTTACTTATGCATATACTACATATGCAAATAACTTCTAAATATTTTTTATTTAAGCATTTTCAATTAGTAATGAAATTAACAGTAAAAAAGAATTGCAAGACTTTCTAAAAGAATTGAACATTTTTGACACTAACACTGAAACAGTTGATATTTGAAAAAAAAGAGCAACGTTCGTTTGGAAAATTATGAAAAAGTGATTGAGCTTCTTAAATATGCACTTATTCTGAAAATTCTTTGATTTTATGCATTAATGCTGGAAAAAGCCAAAATATGCAAATGCATATAATCCGGCTCTACTTATAACTTTTAAATTTCATATTTAATTGCTGTATATGTATTTAATATTTACATATTAGCTGTATGAGATTTGATAGGAAATCTTTGAATAATTGCAAGCTATAATATATATTTGACTATAATAGTCAAATAATAAAATGTTATAGGTACTTGCTATAAACGCTCAATTTTCGCAATTTGTTATTTTTAAATGGGATTTAGTGAGTGAGCATTTTTATTCTTAACGGACTCCTCGCTAAATGCAGGTACATTCTCTTTTGAATGGCATGGCGTGCAATTTGGTACAGTTGTCTCGGCGAATTTTTATGGCGTTGAAGTTTGAATGGTGAAAATATTTCAAAATAAACATTTGAAATATTCATTACAGGAGCATCGGAAATTTTATATCTGTGGGTGCTCGACTTGAGTGTTATGTAGGAAATTTCGATTTATGAATTAATTCTGGGGTGGGTGGTACTTGTGTGCTACAAAACATTCTGGTTGCGCGAACAACACCGGCTCCGACACCACTGATTGGGTAGGCCTATACAAAAAATTCCCATCGCTGACGCTTGTTTGGGAAAAAAGCCCACTTTGTGATTGTTGGGGATTTATGTCTGTGAGTGGCGCTTACTTCCGCTTCCGACAGCACACACTCATTTAGTTTTGTTTTGCTTCGCTTCCGGAAGAGTGTGGCCGAGGGCCAGGAACGTGATCGTCACGTGACCGGAGAAAGGAAAGCGGAAGGCTCATCACTTTGGCTTCCGAGTTTTGTTTGCCTTCTGACAACCATGAGTTGTCTTCCTAATAAATAAAGACAAGAGACTTGGCTAAAAATGTACTAGCAAAGACTTTTGTGCGTAATTTTTTTTAAATCCAACTTTCTATCCTAATGTAATAAAAAAATCTTCACTCTAGAGCGGTGATTCCCAACGTGGGCCTCACGCCTCACAAGGGGGCGATTTGACTCGGAACTTTTCAGATCTCATTTTTATATTTTTCTCGATTCCAATTTATACTTTTTAAACAATATCTTGGTGACTCGGTGCTTTTGACTGAATAAATAATTTTTTTGCCTCCCCTCCCTTAAGGTATCCGAATACGTTTTAAACGTCATTTTAGATTTAAAAAAATCGGGATTTTTCTAATTTTCATTTTTTATGAAGCATTTCTTGTGATTCTAAAACAAGCCTTGTTTTGTTTATACCAGTTTCCCAAACTTCTCATTCCATCGCAACCTTCTGAAATTGTTTCTCATCGTCTCCCAACTCAAGTGAACCCATAGGATCCTGTGTTAAATCCGTAGCTTCTATCGTTCCCCTGGACCATTCCATCGCCCACTTTTGGAAACACTGGTTTATATGATGCTTAGAACCGAAGTCACGCCCATCTTAGTGTTGCGTTTTTACATCAAGTAATCTGTGAATAAAAACTTAAAATACGTTTTACGAAGAATGCTTTTTTTTTTTCAACACTTTACTTGAGGGTGAAACATGGTTTTCAAAAATCTATCGATTGCATCATTACAAAATTTTATTGATACTTTGCCATATATTGTTAAGGTTATGAACCAAAATCTAAGGTCTATCAAATGCATTTGTCTAATTAGTGTTTCATTACACGATATGTTAAATGAAACTTCAAGAAACTCACACGTACATTAACAGATTTGGGTATAACTTACACACACAATAAAAAGAAAATGTTTTCTTTATATCTTGGGCTGATAAAAAAAAAGCCGTCTCTCTCTCTCTCTCTATCGTCCCATCTGGGGTCATTTGCTGAAAGTTGAGAGGCTACTAATGCGTCTGCTTCAGTGTCTCACACGCCACAGTGCGTGAAATAAGGAAGGCAGGGTCGCATCTCCAGTGGTGTAGATGGTAGCATGCTTGCTCAGTTTGCAAGAAGGCCTGGGTTCGAATCTCTGCGGAGACCAGGTGACTTTTCTTTCCGCGTTCACCTCGGCATAATATCCAGAAAATCGTTTCCTTGATGCAACACAATCCTTTAAATTTCGCTTCATGACCTGCATCACTACTAGCTGAATATATTATAAAAGTAACAAAAAATTTCGTTCATAAAATTTTTTGCAATCGTGTTCTAAATATTACGTGAATTTTGCTTAAAATTTGGCATAAAAGTAACTTTTTCTTAGGAAAATGACAGGTAGTCCAAATTTTATTATTTTCACTATTTTGAGACACTATATTGAAAGTTCACTACAGTACCAATTTATAGAAAAGTGCTAAGTAAGGTAGTCGGATACCTTAACGTGAATAGGAGTTAAATTCTCTTGTTATTCAAAAAGTGAGGTTATTGGGGTAAAATTTAAGATTTTTTTGTTCTGTAAAAACCAAAGTGATATTAAGAAGTTTCATTGGTGAGTGGGGGGGGGGGGGTGTGCCATCCTGACTGCAGTTCTAGTTTGGTCCTGACGAAAGATACCAGGATTTCAGACATTCTTTGGTGGGGCATGGCCAAAAAAATGTTGGGAACCACTGCTCCAGGGATTTTTCGTCATAGCCTCTTCGCACTTGATCAATATTCAAAGAAACACCTATCCTCAAATATTGTACTATATCTTTCCTGTAACTAACAAATCTTAGTTATGAATGTTTTTCGAAACTCATTTCATATACTCTATAAGGTCAAGAAGATGGCTAAATTTTGTTTTATTAAAAACGAATACTGAAGTTTTAGTCATAAATATAGTCTGCCTGTGTTATACATTAATCATTCAGAGATCGAAAAATTTGTGTTTTAATACAATTTATCAATGTGTTTGGCTTATTCATTGAACATGAGAGCTGAATATGTCAACGCCAGTTATGAACGAAACTCTCAAATTTCTTTTTGAGTAAAGTACTTATAAGGCCGGGCTCACACTGGACCGATACGACAAGCAATATGATTCGTGACGCGTAAAGGTACGTATACATAAGAGCGCCGATCTTGAACACATACGACCCCCCTGCAGTGGTTCTCATCCGTTCGTTGGTACACAAACTTCCTTTGTGTTCATTGAAAAAAAAACCGATTTCCTGTTCAAAACAGCTCAAGAATTATTCGCAACACCGTAAAAATTACTGAACAATCAATTGCGAATGCTTACTTATAGATGATCCGCGCGCTAAAATGTATTTTAATAAAAGAATAAAGAATCCGCGCCTTAAAGAATCCGTTCGAATTGCATAAAAACATGAAATCAATACCGGTTCCTGGTTTTTAACCAATCTCGTCGATTTTGTCACGTCGCGGATCGTATCGCTTGTTGTGTTGGTCCAATTTAAACCCAGCTTAATGGAGAGTGGACTCATTGTCATCCACCTCCGAATAAAAAAACAGGTTTGCCTCCTAGTGATGTCGGAGAAATCATTAAGAAAGAAAGCAAGATAGTGAACAGCGATTTCGTTATATAGCTATTATTAGAATTCGATTAAAATTTTTAATAAAAGTTTATGAATAAACTCGATTTTTTTGAAAAACCGATTAGATGTCATAAAAATCATGTTCTATACAAAACATTTTGGATAAGTGACCATATTTAAAAATATATCAATATTTTGATCAAATTAGATTCAATGAAAACTGATTTCAGTTTTCCCTGAAAATTCTATATCAAAGGAGATTTAAAAGACTACCAAAATTTATTGTCTGCAGTATGAATAGTAGTTTTTCGTATTATCGGAAGCATCAGCTGATGCTCCTCACAAGTACCATTCGAGAGGGGTTTCTAGGAAAACAAGCAACAATCTAATCGGGAAGTAGTTTCGAAATCAGTGAATAATAACCAAAAATAACGATATTTTTTAAAAAACGACTAGATCAAAATGAAGAAATTACAGGTTTAGGCAGTAATATCAAAGGCAGCATATCAAATTGTTGAAGCGGGCACCTTAATCTTTTTAACTTATTCCTACATTTGTTTACATCTACCGAATAGGTGAGTAAAATGAATAAAATATATTTTTTATATAGCATGTATATTAGTATAATTTGGTCACAAAACTATTTGATTAAAATTCGATTAATCGATTATGATAAAAATTTTAATCTATTCCCAGCCCTACTGAAAACCACATTTTAGTCTATGCTAATTTATGCTGTTTTAAGCAATTTTAATTGTAACCCTATTTTGAAAGTAAAATAATTCAGTGGATCCACGTATTTTGTGTGAAACCATGCATAACTAATGCGATCGACCCCCCAGGCCTACATTCTTCTGTTTTGCGACTGAATTTTTCCAACACAACCGTGCCGTCCGCAACACTGTACTTATAACGCTTAGGCCAGTAGTTCTCAAGCTTTTCTCACTCGCTGATTCATTGCCCAATTCTTACTCTATCCGCGGCTATCTAGAATAGTTTAGTAGATATTTTCACTTATAAAAGAACCACTTCAAAGCATAAATATACACACGAATGTGTGTGAATATCTCCAGCCGCGACACTCCTGACAAAGGATGGCGACGCCTTTAGAAGCCGCGACGAATACTTTGAGAAACCCTGGTTAAAGTGAGCCTGGTCGTGTTCTGTTCGTTTTTTCGCAAGACAAACATTGCATTTTGTACCATGTCAACTGTGTCATGCGCCAATACAATGCCACAACAGGCAAAATGCCCAATGAGTTGGCTGAGAAAAAGATTCCAATAACAAATATAGATGTCATATATTTCTAAAATACAGCAGCCCAATTAAAAATGCAATTACAAAAACTAGAAAAAATATATACACATGATAAAGTATTATACAATGCCCATAAAGAATAATTATCGTTATCTTATTTTAAGTATGGATAGCTTTTCGATTTACCCCAACATGTTTATTGTATTTCTTTTTTTAAACGTGTCAATTCTGCTAGAATTTACTACTTCCGGGGGTGAGCTATTCCATTTATTAACAACCCTGTTAGAGAAAAAATTCCTTGACACCACAATCTAGAATTGTCCCTCACCAATCGATACTGGTGTTCCCTTGTAAAAACAGTTGATTGACGGTATTTTAATAATTCATGGTCCATCCTATCTATCCCGTTGAAAACTTTGAACGCTTCGATCATATCACCCCGACACCTGCGTTCATCCAATGTAATGATATTCAAAAAATGGTGTCCCTTCATAACTCAAGCCCCGTGTGCCAACAAGAACACGTAGCTCTTCTCTGCACCCCTTCAACCAAATCCCTCTGTAGGTATGGTCCCCAAAACCTTACAACATGCTCCAGTCCAGGACGAACTAAGCCTCTGAAAAGCAGAAGAATGACTTTAGAACTAAGCATGAACGCGAAGAGACATTTTTGAAAATAAAACCGAGCATTCTATGGGCTTTTTTGACCACCGCTGAAAAATGTTCAGAAAACCGAAGCCGGTCTTCAATGAGAATTCCCAAATCGGTGACCCTAGTTGCTTCCGGGATAGACACCGTTCAACTCGTAAGAGAAACGTGGGGGGTTTGAACCAAAATGAGCGACCATGCATTTGTTAACGCTAAACGTCATGCTCCAATCCTGTTTAAGTTAGCATGGAGCAACTCACTATTGCTTTGATTCCCGACTATCCCCATTAGCTTCACGTCATCTGCGAATTTGCTAGCAATCCCATCGATACCCTGATCGAGTTTATGGATAGATATAATGTGAAAAAAGTATGGAGCCAAAAAAGGACACTTCCTTGAACTCCACTTGTGACGCCTGTGCAATAAGAGAATTCCCCGTTCACCATAACTCGTTGTGACCTATCACTTGACCATAATTCTATCCAATTCAACAATTTTCCCCCAACCTAACGATATCGCTTATTGCGATATTGTTACTGAATATTGAGATCATTGCTCCTACAGGGAATACTGGCAAGGCTCGATCAGTGGGGATCTGAGATGAATCCTATTTATTTTTTATACTATAAATTTACTTTGGAGGTGGGGGCTCGGCACAGGATAAAGGAGGGGGGCATGATTGATATCCTCAAATAAAACGAAGCGAGAATAAAAATGGTATGGAAACATTGACGGCACGTAAACAAAACTTTAGAACATTAAAAAAATGTCAAATTTTATTAAACAATGAAAATAATTAACAGAACCATTCGCGGTAATGAAATTTTAAAAAAAGTTATGCGTTTCTACTGTTTTCATTTTCTTGAAGAAATTATATTCTCTTACACCATCAAAATTTTTTCACGCTTACAACTGGACTCATCGAGTTGATTTGCGTCATTTGTAAAATATATATTATTAGCTATAATACCCGGCGCTGCCCGGGTTTTCTTCAATGAGGCTTTTTGAATCACGTGATATCTCCCTTTTTCTTTGAGGGACATGCAAACCGTGTCTAAGTTCACCAATATGGCGACTTCCTGCGCGACTCATAAAAGAAACAAATCTAGATTCAAAGAAACGTAAAAATAATTTTTTTTTTTTTTCTTAAATGGTGCTAAGTATTTCGATCTCCCCCCCCCCCCTTTGAACTTTTGCTTCAAAAAATGCTTAATTAAAGCTGTGGAATTTTTTCGATGTACTTTTTACGAGCCCATAATTAATTTTAAAGCAACCTAAACTGTAGGAATTAATGCAGTTCAATATTAAAAGGCAATACGGAGACATTAATTTTCATGCTCGAGAAGATATAAATAAAAAGTTGAAATGAATGTTATTGCATGGATATCCAGCTCGAAAGTAGGTCTGGCTAATTATTTCATATAATTTTCTGGGCTTCGTATATCTCTAAGCGAACTCAATATTTCAAAAATCCAGTATTGAATACAATTTTTAAAATTATTGATGTGACAAAGCCCCACCAAATTTCCGCATTTCTACATTAAAATCGGCAATTTTAGCACTGATTTCTATGAGGATCACCCTTTTCCTGACCCTCAAAGCGATGATGATTATGACGTCATTCAAAAAACCTCATTACTGGGAGTATTGAAAATGTGGCAAACCATTATAAAAAGGCATAAATATTATACATATACTGACAGCCTTGAAGAAATGGCAAACCATTGTAAAGGCATATACACGTCTTAAACGCATTGCTAGGGAACCACGGTAACCAAAGTAAACGTTCGGAAAGTGATTGTTGAGGCCCAAAAACCATTGTTGCGCGACAGTTTTTTGCCCATTTGGGGCATTTACCCTGCTCTGACGAATTTTTAAAGTAGCCTATCGTTTAAGTCTGGTCCCATTTGGTATATATGCAAAATTAGGCGACGATCGGTCTAAAATTGTAGATTTGTATAGAGAACACACACACACACATACAGACAAAATCAATTTTATATATATAGATTGTGAAAAACTTTGCTCTCGCTTACATTACTATTTCTTCTTAATGCTATACTGAAATTCATAATTTATCGATACCCTTGATGCTAACGATGCATATTTTATGTATTCAATTTCATATTTAAGATTCTTTTATTTCCAAAACAGCTATGAATCCCCTAGATGAAGCTCCAAGAGATCCTGGTGCACGGGTTAACCACCATAGCTTCACTGATAAAGATTTCGAGGGTGAGTTATAAAAATTTTATTTTCGTATGTTTGCATGCATGCATACATACATACATAATTATTAGGACTATAATTGGGTCGGTTAACCTATCAATTGGTATTCGCAGTTAAAAATTTTAGTTCACTTAATCGTCTCCATCAATCCAATCAAAAATCGATTAAAAATTTTAATTTTAATCGAATTTCGATAAGTTTGTAATTTAACTTTATTTACTTGACCAAACCGATTAAATTTCTTAACCCTTTCTAAGGCCGTGGAAAGTAGCCTATACTACTTAAATACTCCTCTGTGAAGTATATATCGCATTATAATAGTTTGAGCTTGTCATTACACGAGTCCATTATATTCAATATAATAAAAATTGTTCCATTGTATTCTCAAAACAAAATAATGTATCAAAAAATTTGTGTATCACTTGAGAATTTCGAGGGGGAAAAATGGCTCGTGAAGGGTTAAATTATGTTCCTATACATAACATTTTAGATGAATAACCATACTTAAAAATATTTATAAATATACAAATACAAGGCCGCAACAACCAAAATGCCCAACGAGGTGACTGAGAAAAAGATGGCCATAACAAATATGGATGTCATCTATTTAAAAAAAACAGCAACCCAATTAAAAATTCAATTATAAAAACTAAAGACTATATACATGATATATTATACAATGCCCATAAGAAATATTTTTCTTATCTAACAATGAATAGCTCCTCGATTTACCCAAACATGTTTATCATATTTCTTTTTGAATGTGCCAGTGTGGTAGAATTTATTACCCCTAGGGGAAAGCTATTCCATTTATTAACAACCCTGTTAAAGAAAAATTCCCTGAGACACCACAATCTTTGCCGCTGTGGTGGTCGAGTGGTTATAGTGACGGACTCGCGATGCGGGTTCGAACCCCACAGTGGTGGTCGGCTGAAGTTGGTTTTCTGTGGTTCCCAACTTCAAGGCGCAAATGCGAGCCGATCTCCCCGTTAAAAAGTCTCGCCACAGAGAGCAACAGTCGTACAACGAAAAATCATTCAATCATAACACTTCACTCATAGTTTGAAAAACTGGTGGCAGATGGCAGCACTACACATAACAAGCATTACAGAGAAACAAAAAAAACTTCGTCAGGTTTCACTACACGTACATGCACATTCCCGCATGTACCGATTCGTTGGGGGTTCCGCGGGGGGTTGTGGGCGGGGTGCATGTGTGGTGTAGCAGTAGTAGGTAGGGTAAAAAAGGGCTCGGGGATCCATGATGTTCTTAAGTCAGCCACCTCGTTGGGCAATTTGCCTGTAGTGGTATTGTATTTGTATAATCTAGAATTGTCCCTTACCAATCGATACTGGTGTTCCCTTGTAAACACAGTTGATTGATGGTATATTAATAACTCGTGGTCCATGTTATGGTGCGTATACACTAGCACGCCGACCTTGTAGCGTACGACCCCCTGCAGCGGTTCTAATCCGCTCCTGGGTACACAAACTTCCTTTGTGTTCGTTAAAAAACCGATTCCAGGTGAGTCCAGTTAAAACAGCTCAGAAGTCGTTCGCAGCACCGTGCAAATTACTGAACAATCAATTGCGAATCCTTTCATTATATGATCCGCGCGCTAATGTATATGCGTCTTTATCCTTCCCGTTGAAAATTTTAAACACTTCGACCATAATCCCGACACCGTCGTTCTTCCAACGTAAACATAATCAAGAAATTGTCTTTCTTCATAGCTCAACTCTTGTGCAGTAACAAGAGCACGCGTAGCTGCTCTTTGCACCCCCTCCCCAAACCAAGCCAATATCCTTGTGTAGGTATGGTCTCCCGAAACCTTGGTGCATAGTCCGGTCCAGGATGAACTAAGCCTCGGAAAAGCGGAAGAATAACTTCAGGAGAACTCATTGAGAAGAAGCCGCTCTTCAATGAGAATTCCCAAATCGGTGACTCTAGTTGCATCCGGGATAGTGACAACATTCAACTCGTAAGAGAAACGTGGGTTCGAACCAAAATGAGCGACCATGCATTTGCCAAAGCTAAACGTCATGCTCCATTCATTTGGCCTGCTCCAATCCTGTTTAAGTTGGTCTGGAGCAACTCCCCATTGCTTTGATTCCCGACTACCCCCATTAGCTTCGTCATCTGCGAATTTGCTAACAATCCCATCGATACAATGATCGAGTACTGATAAAAGTGAAAAACAATTTGGGGGCCAAGGACACTTCCTTGAGGAACTCCACTTGTGTCGTCTGTCCGATCAGAGTTCCCCATAACCCGTTGTTACCTATCTCTTAACCACGATTCTATCCAATTCAGCAAGTTACCCCCAATCACAAAATCACTTCAAAAATTTATCATGTTGGACCCGATCTAATGTCTTCTGGAAATCAAGGTAAACAACATACAAGTATTACAACTACATTAGCAATCTTCCAATCCCTTGGAACGATACCCTTGGGAACACTACTCCTGTAAATCTGTGCGATTGATGGCCCAGCATTGAAATCTGCAGCAATTTGCGGAAGGGTTGCACGTCTGTCACGTTTAATGATTCTCGTCAGTCGTCGTTGATCCCGTTCTTGCATGATGTTTTTCCAGCCGCAGCGATGTCGTAGGTTTAATTTTTTACCGGATTCCCGATATTCACGGTACACTCGTGAAATGGTCGTACGTGAAAATCCAAATTTCATCTCTACCTCGGAGATGCTATGTCCCATCTCTCGTGCGCCGACTATAACACCACGTTCAAACTCACTTAAATCTCGATTACCTGCCGTTGTAGCAGCAGTAACCGATCTAACAACTATGTCACACTTGTTGTGTTATATAGGCGTTGCCGACCGCAGCGCCGTACTCTGATTGGTTCCGTATCTCTTTATTTGCATACGCATGCCTGAACCAGTTTTTTTGGCTCTTCAGTTTATGTTTTCGGTGATAAATATTTTTAGGACGTCTTCCGTCACCCGAATTAGTGTATCGGACTGCAAACTTGAAGACCGAGGTTCGAATCCAGCTCGCGAATATTATCCACTTTTTTCTTTTTTTTAACACCTCGTCAGAAAATGATTTAAACATTAATTCTTTTTGCTGATGCAATACATTTTACTATATATTTTGGGGGCTCTTAAAATACAAGTACTGTACTGTAAATCAGTTAAATATTATAACAAAAGCATGCAGAAGAACTTAAGACCAATAATGTTATAAAAAAGTAGTTGTCTTTTAGTGTCTTTTCTTTTCCTAAGTTCCGATTTTTAAATATTTTATAGCTGTTTACGACTAATTAACTGTGCATAATATATATATTTTTTACACAATAATTTTTCTGTTTATTTTTAGTCGATTTGCTATCGAAAAATGCATTGATAAATTGGAGAAATATTTTACTAAAATTTACAGGGATTTTCGTGATCCACCTCCTTAGCTGTTTGAATATTTCAGTTTGTACCGAATTTATAATGTACTTGTATTTTGCCGAATCTTAAAACTTTGGTATATAATAAATCAATTAAATATTATAACAAAAAATATGTAGAAAAAATTTTATCAAGACCAATAATAATGCTTTAAAAAAATGTAATTCCTTTTAGTATATCTTTACTCTGATATTTAAATAGGTGTTGAAATATTTCATAGTTGTTTGCGATTATTAACATGTACAATATATTTTTTCATACTATATTTTATCGGTTTATTTTTAGTCGATTTACTATCGAAAAATGCATTGATAAATTGGAGAAATTTTTTACTAAAATTCACAGGGATTTTCTATCACATTTTCAGAAATTTTAAGTCGTTATTCTCCTTTAACTGTTTGAATATTTAAGTTTGCTTTCAATGCATAAATTTGTTGGTTTAAAAAATAAAATCGTTTTTATAATAACATGGAAAATAGCGCGATTTCACATTTGAAATGACTCGCAGAACATCAGTGGAAACGTCTACCTTGTTTGCACCACTGTTCCGCGATCAGATACGGAATAAGAAGATATAGTAGAGTTACGCAAATTATCGTTGAGGCTGAAGCAAAGTGATTGGCTGTGTGGAAAAAATCGCGGAATAGCGCTGCATTTGCGAAATATGCGTACCGGAATCTGGTAGTATGCTTTAACCAAGTCAAGGGTACTGAATATTGTTTTGCCAGCGGGAAAATTAGCAAAGTCATGCACGTGTGGAATTGGGTAGTGGTCGGGTTTCGTTCTGGCATTTAACATGCGATAATCTCCGTAACAACGCCATCCCCCAACCATATGCAAAGGGCTGGCCCAATTGCTTTTGGAGGGCCGACACCAACCTTGACTTTCCATGTAAGCGAATTCGCGTTTAGCGATAGTGAGCTTGTCCTGCTCCAAACGTCTGGCCTTGGCAAACACATGTGGGCCTGTCGTCTCGATAAAACGAGTAACGTTATGTATAACGGACTTGGTCGAGAAATTTATCTTAGTCAATTCGGGAAACTGTTGTATAACAGCGTATGATAATCAGTAGTATCATGCATAGCAAATGTCACACCAGTGGAGGGTGCTTCTGCCTTGGATCCGGATATAAACATTTTTGAATCTTGTGAAACTAATCGAAATTTGTTCGTGTCAACCAAAAAGCTGTATCGACTAAGAAAATCAGCGCCTAGGATTGGCTTATTGATTGAGGCCACAACAAATTTCCAAACGAAATTCTTATGCAGACCAAAGTCCGAGTTCAGTATCTTAGTACCAAATGTCGGAATCTGGGTGCCATTAGCAGCAGTTAACTGAAAGGAATTGGTTTTGTTTGACAATTCAGATTTTTCAGCAGGTAACACCGATACCGATGCTCCAGTATCAACAAGGAAGTGCAATCCGTTTTTACGATCACAAACAAATAGGCGACTTGCAATATTAGCATTTTCGCTGTGCGCCCCCAACGAATGCTCTACTCGTTTTTTGATTGCTTATGAGCATGCGCTGTGCACTTGTGAGAGCTTTTTCTCTGAATTTTCTGTGGTACCAGCATATTTGAGATGTTTGTCCCGTTGAGAGATTGGTGAGACCTAGATTGCGAACGATAACGAAAACGCTGTCCATGAGGTCTAGTTTCTAATCTAGACACGCGAGTGTAGATCTCATCTAATCTGGTATCGATTGGACACGGCTGGACTGAACTGACTTCCGTGGACTCAGCAGACGGTATAGTGGACGTTACCATCTCCGCAAGCTTCGGCAAGTCGTCAGTACTTACGGCTAATATCTGCTGAACAGCTACTGGCAATTGTTGTAACCCCAAGGTTTTCAAAATTTTATCGTCAAAATGCTTCCTATTTCCAATAGCAAACGTGACGGGCGCTTGTCGCCCAAAACTATGCCTTGCAAAAGAGCCTTTAACCTAGAAGATTCGGAATCGGCATACTGGGATATCAACCGCTCTTTCAGGGCATCATAGCTATTTTGAGCCGGTGGATTCATTAAGATATCCGAAATGACTGAAAGCTCCTGCTGATTTAAACTAGGAATTACATAGAGTTGAATTTCGTCGAGTCAGCACTAATTTTGGAGAGCGAAAATTGCGATTCGATTTGTTTGAACCACAATTCCGGGTGATTTCGCCAAAACGGAGGCGTTTTTACCGCGACTGGGTTGATTTACATCGATTCGGGCTGAGTCGTTGACCTCGTGGCGCTTGCAACACAAATGAAGAAAAATTCAAAAAGAACCTACCGCATTCTTGACACCACCTTCAGAAGATGAGATGACATCATCTGTTTCCACCAGGGGATATCAACCAGATACCATAAAACGCCGGTAGCCGAAAACGGAAGTTCATGGTCGTAGCATAAACAACGTGGTCGAGAAAGGGAAACAGCAACTTGCAATCTCACATGTTCAAAATAAAAAACGTCACCGTTACGTGTTGGAGGCGCAACGTCGTTCGGTAGGCGAGCTCACAAGTTGAATACAGCTATTTTTAATTATTTACATGTTTTATTTACAATTTGACAAAATTAATTCCATAACATGGTGCATTGCACCATATGTAAGTTATGTCTTATCGTTTATTTTTAATTTAAGTTTTATCACTGGTGAATTTCCAGAGTGCCTGAAACTTGCAATCGTTTCCCCAATACATAAAAAAGGGGACAAAAAGAATGTTAATAATTACAGACCGATTTCTTTACTATGTCTTCTCAAAGGTCATAGAAAAAATAATTAAATCCAGAATAATTAAATTTCTTGACAGCGTTAATTTTTTTAGTGAGAACCAATTTGGATTCAGAAAGGCAAAAAGTACAGAGGACGCTCTTGTTAATTTTCTTTCAAATGTGTATATAGCAGATAACAATACATTGTAAAGTTGCGTAATTATTTTTAGATATCGGCAAAGCTTTTGATACCGTGAATCATAGTATTCTTCTAACCAAACTAGAATATGCAGGAATTCGGGGTTTGCCACTTAAATTTTTCAAAACATATCTTGCTAACAGAGTTCAAAGTGTGAAAGGGAATTCTGTTTTGAGTTCTAAAAGACAAATTACATCTGGTGTACCTCAAGGATCAGTACTTGGACTTATTTTATTCCTAATATATATATAAATGACCTGTGTAACTTTAATTTGAAAGGAAAAATCACTGCTTTCGCTGATGATTTAGCTCTTTGTTACTCTGAAAGCTCTTCAATCAACTTGAGGAATAACATGCGAAATGATCTTAACTCAATAAATATCTGGTTTAGAAATATTAATTTGAAATTAAATATAGATAAAACTAAATATATGTTATTTGGTTCTGGTACTTTCGATGATTTTGGTGTCCTAAAATATCATAGTATGACAGATGGCCGTATCTCGGATTGTATGTGCACAGTTGTAAATAGAGTAGACACCTTTAAGTATTTAGGGATTTTTTTAGATTCAAAACTATCCTGGAAAACACATATTAATTATTTGAGTGTAGAATTAAATCGGAACATTAGGAAATTTTATTTTATCAGGAATAAATGTTCCCAATCCATTTTAAAACTTCTTTATTTTGCGTTAGTAGAATCTAGATTGAGTTACGGCATTACATGTTGGGGTGGGACATACTTCAGCAATCTTTCTTCACATTTGGCACACAGAAGTCCTTCATCCGTATCATTCTGAGTAAAAATAGACTCACGCATACATTTCCACTTTTCAATCAATTAAAGCTACTCCCTCTATAACACTTGTACGTTTATAAAAGTTTAAAAATGTTTTATAAAAGAAGTGGCCATTTCAATCTGAAATTACATAAGTCTGGAATGCAATTTAGACGTCATACTATACAGATACCAAGGCCAAATAAAACTCGTTTCCAAAAATTTTTCCTTTATTTAGCTCCCAAAATATTTAATTTACTTCCTCAGTTAATAAAAGAACAATCTTCATGTACATCTTTTTTTGTAAATTTAAAATCTTGGTTGTTAACTCAAGAAGATTTAAATTATCTGTTTGATATTGTAATGTAATCTTGTTTTATCTTGCATACGCTGCTAAATGCCAAATTTTTTTGTTTATCAATTCCATTCCTGTTGCCACTTATTTCTTGGTGTTATATACACTGCTGGCCACCCAAATTGCAACACCAAGAAAGACAAGAGATATCGCAACAACATTTATTTTGTAGATAACATGTTGACCAAGCATCAAATGATTAAATTTATAGACTTCTGTGAAGTGTGGTTCCTGCCAAAATTAGTAGCCAGAGTAGCCGCCATTGTTGGAGATCACCGCTGCCACACGCCTCGGCATTGATTCAAAGAGACTTTGGATGTGTTCTTGGGGTACAGCAGACCAAGCAGCTTCCACGCGTTGCCAAAGTTGATCTGATGTGGCAGCTGGGGATGTAATCTGGGTCAATCGTTGAGCAACCATGGACCACATGTTTCCTATCGGCGAAAGATCCGGAGAGCGAGCTGGCCAGGGAAGCAATTCAATCTGGCGATTGACGAAGAACCTTTGGACAATGCGTGCCACGTGTGGTCGCGCATTATCCTGTTGAAATATGGCTGTGGGCAAGCCCTGAAGGTAAGGAAGGACAACTGGCTCCAACACTTCGGAGATGTAGCGCTGGCTTTTGAAAGTACCGGCAATGCGTACTAGAGGAGTGCGAGAGTGATATCCAATACCGCCCCATACCATAATACCCGGTGCAGGACCAGTGTGGCGGTGCATAACGCAGCTGTTCAGCATCCTCTCTCCACGGTGTCTCCAGACTCGAATCCGACCAGCGTGGTGTTGCAGACAGAAGCGTGACTCGTCAGTAAAGACAATTTCATTCCATTGTGCCGTCCACATCCTTCTTTCATCGCACCATTGGCGGCGGAGACGTCTGTGGTTCTGCGTCAAGGGTAGACGAAGCAATGGACGTCTTGCGGACAGACCACTCTGCTGTAAACGGCGTCGAATGGTACGCGCAGACACTGGATGATGCGGTACACACTGAATGTGCTGTGCTATGGTTCGTGATGTGGCTGAGCGATCCGTCACTGCCATACGCACAATACGCCTGTCATCACGTGAAGTGGTGGATGCGATCGAACACGTCGGTCCGTCGTACCCTCTTGCATCCAACGATCACATATCCGCATTACAGTTGTTTGGTTTCGTCCAACACGACTACCGATTTCCCTGAAAGATAATCCACAATCTCGGTAGGCCACTATCCTTCCTCTGTCGAACTCGGATACTTGATCAAAAGATGATCGCTGTTTTCTACGAGGCATAATTGATCGTTTTTTTGAAAAAACCACAAGAAAAACACAATTGCCGTACTTCAAATCGTCGAAATCTCCAAGCCTTAAATAGCGCTTTGAAATGGCGTCACAGGCGCGCGTGATGTGCGTCTGCGCTGAAATTCTAATCATTTGCTTATCTCACTTCCGCTAATGCATGTTGTAAATTTCATATTATTTGCATGCTTCCTTCAGGGTGTTGCATTTACGGTGGCCAGCAGTGTATATATGTGTGTTTTTTTTTCTTTTCTCTCATTATTTATGCCGGCAGATATGTATTTGCGTATGTAGGAAAAATTGTCCAAGTGTGAAATTTCTTAGCATTTGTGGGAAATTTTAAGAGTTCAGCAAGCAAAAGAATTTTTTGAAAAAAAATAAAAAAATATTAATGCAGTGTAATACTTTTCTATTGTAAAATACTTGACTAATTTCCAGCGGTAGATGGCAGCACATTTTTTGGAATGCGTGAGAAAAATTTAGTCAAAAGGGAAATTTTTGCGGGAAATTTTGCTGGGAGAGGTTACCATCACACATTCTTTATACGTTTCTCTCGGCAAATTTTCTCGCTTTATTTTCCTCCTTTTCGGTTTTTATCTTTTAAATTTTTAATCTTACGCTTAATTTTATTAATATAACAAAAGGCGCTTCTCAGGACCAAATCACATTGATCGCAATGGAGGATCTTCCTAGTAATTACTGTTATAAAGTAATCGGAAATGACGAGTAGAGAAAAACCGTTGTTTTTAGAGTAAAATATGTGACAAACAAAGAAACCGCTATGGTAAGTACTGTATAGCCTTTCCGTTATACCAGGGGTCTTCAACGTGTGGTCCGCTGATCATTTTCTGAAAATAGTTGAAAACATTGAAAAACGATGTATTCCAGAGAATTAATTGAAGAAATAATTTCGAAATCAATGAAAAAATTAATTTCAGAATTTATGCAAGACGAAATAAATACTGTAATTTCGGAATTTATAAAATAAATAATCCTAGAATAAATGAAGGAAATAGTTCTAAAATAAATGAGAGAAATAATTCTAGGAATGAATGAAAGAAATCTAAAATTTAGTTAAAAAATTATTCCAAAACTAATCGAAAATTCAGAATTAATGATAGAGATAATTCCAAAATTGATGTGAATCCTGAATTATTAGAATAAATAATTCCAGAATCGATTCAGAAATAAAAAAATTTCCTATGTGAAGCTCAAGACACAAGAAGACTCGAGACCCACATGATTGAAACACTTCTGTTCCCAAACTTTAAATTTTTTCCTCCTTGTCAACCAATAACTTCTGAGGGGGTGATGAAATGGTCCAGAGGAGCGAAGGCTGTAACGAGATGCCTTTGAATTTCCCTATAGATTAATGATTTAAAACTCATCTCGCCTATTGCTTGCTAGCACCCAAGAATGCTATTCAACAGCCCAATTGGAAACCGCATTCAAGAATTAACATTATGCTGGGTGTAGTCAAAGCAAGGTCATTGAAGGGGGTAGATTTCTCTCTCCCCGCAGAAGAAATTTCTGGCTATGTAAGAGAACTTCAGATCTTAAACAGCTGCCTGAGACGCGGGTGGATGTCTGGCCAAGATTTTTCTGAGGTTCTTCTACCTGACTAAAAATGGTCTGCCTATGAATTTACATGTATACTAAAGAAAATTTGAAGACGATCCCGCCAAGCTCGGGTGAGTTTTGTTTTCGGGTGAGAACAAGATGACACTGTTCCACCCGTGTAAGGCATACATAGACAAGTTCTGGGGGAAGGGCACGATGATATGCAATTATATAATGGTCGCCATGGCCCCGCAAGGTTAGTTAGAGTCGGGGACAATCATTTTCCTTCATGCTACAAATTCGCTGTTGAAGGGCCCATGAAAAGTTTGGTCTGCGGGCCCACAAAATATCCCAGCCTAGGGGCCTTGCTTCAGGCTGTGGGGGCCATGATGGTCCATAATCACCCGATTTATTACATTTACGATAACTTACACAAAAAAATGGTATAGGTTACCCACATCCTTCAGCTGGGATCTTTGGCGTCCCATCCCCCACAGTAAATTTGTTCTGTGAAAAATATAAAAAAGTTGAAAGAATCATCTCCTGAGCTCTGTCAGACCCGTAATTGTGGGTGAACATGGGTCACCAGCATAGGCGGAGATAGACTTGAACATCTGGGGAACACGATGACGTCAATTCACATTATATATATGCCTACAGCTGGGATCTCAGGGCCGCAACCACGGTGGGGTTGCCAGGGGCTCTGGGGCCCGAGACAATTCTCATAATTTTTTGCTTTTTCATGCTATAAATTAAATATAGAAGGCCGTGGAAAGTCTGACCGGGGAGCGCCCGTAAAAGGTCTCAGCCTAGGTGCCCTGCTCCAGGATGTGGGGGCCATGGCCGCAACTAGGGAGGGGCAGGTGGGTCTGGTGCCCCGGGCGCTGAACCAGAAGGGGACGCCGAATTCACCTTTTAACCGTTTCTTCTACATCAAGGGGCGCCAAAATGCCGGCTTGCCCCGAATGGCAAAGTTACTAGTTGCGGCCCTGCTCGGGGTATACACCTCAGAAACCAACTTTTGCAAGGGCCCTGCGCATGGCCCCCACGAGGGTGGGGCTGACAGATCTCTAGCCCTGGGACCCAGGAATATGGACGAGATGGCCTGGGACGCTTCTCGGTATTTTTCACGTTATAAATTAGGCCCGGGATCTTTCACGGGCCTAATTTATAACGTGAAAAATACCGAGATGCGTCGCCTAGGGAGCCCTGCTCCAGGATGTGAGGACCATGGCCTTGGACAAAGCAGACATTAAATAACCCCCACCCCTCAACTTGAGGGGGAGGGAATTTTTTTTTCATTATATAATCTGCACTAATAAATCCGCGTGAACCGAATAGGACCATTTCCGGTCGGCAGAAACGTAAAAAAACTTAATTATGCTATAGTCCGTTTCAGGTTAACTTTGCAGTGCAGAGAAAGGTAGAGAGTGTATTCCTTCGCCGCAAAATATAGTTCCCATATATCGAAGGCTTACGATGATCATTTATGCAGAATATTTCAATTTTTTGAATGATTGAAAATGAATACTGAAAAAATAGTGTTCTGAATCTATCTTTATTCGTTTAAGAATTTTAAAATAGAAAAAAAAATGATCACCATTATGCATAAAAAAAAAATTTTTCTCAGTAAGATTGGCGAGAATCAGCTATACCTTACCGCGACTGCGCATCGATACATTGGTTGAAAGGCTTTCGTTGTCATAGCAACGTGTGATGCGGTTCCCTCGTAGCTTCCCTTTCACTGCAAAGTTAACCTGAAACGAACTATAGGTGTTTGTATTTTCCTAGCGTGGCGTATCTGTTCCATCGTTTGCATATCCACATATTTTTGCCTTTTTACACAATAAAGGAGAAGAAAAAGCGATGAAATGAAAAAAAAAAAAAAATTATTTCTTAAAATTAATATTCATATCACAAAAAATCAAATGAAAAGGGGGCTTTTCTTTTCAATATTTGCTATTCCGCTTGAAGTATTTTTTTTCCCGTGGTATTTATGTTGGGATGTTTGCTAACGTTATTATTTTGTCGCCAACAATAAATGGCCAGGCCTGACCACCCTCTACTAAATTAACCAATCAGGGAACAGAATACGGGATTCCGAACATTGTCTGTAGATATCGTGAACATGCGTGGCAGGCGTGCGGATAAGCTGAATGTAAACAAACAGTAATAATCGGCTTTGACTATATTAAAATAGACATGTTGCCACACTATAGAATGATCACCATAGAATGATAATAAACATAGTTGAAAGTCATAGTCACTACAAGGCCAACAAAAAAAAAATTCCAAGTTTTCAAGTGCAATATTCGCTGAGATATTCGAATTCAAAAATCTGAGAAAAGTTTTGAAAGAACAGCATAATTGAGGGAAAGGAGCATTGTTCGTTAGTTTTTGCTGTTCTTTCATAACTTTCCTCCGATTTTTGAATTCAAATATCTTGGCGAATATTGCACTTAAAAACATGGAATTTCTTCTGTTGGCCTCGAGAGATACAGGGGTGTCACTGTAGTGGTCGAGTGGTCATAATTGTAGCGCTTAGAAATTCTGATATTCTCCACATTACCAGCCAATCAGAGTCAAGCAACTGTAACGTCATAGAAACGTCAAAGCAGACCGCGAGGCTACCGCAACTTTTGATCCATTTGGCGCAACCATATTTCCTGGCGACATTTAATAATGGATATACTAAATTCAACTTCAGCTCGGCAACTACCATTGGTATAGTGGGAAGTTCACCGGACGCTTAAAACCAAGGCTATGAGTTCGAGTCCATTCGAACCCGTCCAATTTTTTTTTTCCTAACAGCTCCGTTTGAAAATTTTAATTTTTTATTACATTTAATTTCTTTTAACCGTTGCACAGGATAAATATGATTTATTACATTATAATTCACCACGAATTGTCAGATGCGCGGGGAAATGGGTGGGGGGGGGGTTGTTCCCAAACAGCGAACTTGGCGATACAGGGGAATGGGGGGGACACCTTCGTATAATAAGTTATCGTTTATTGAATCACTAAAACATGTTTTCATTTTTTTCTGATTTAATCCAAATGTGGTTCAGTTGCATCAAGTTGACAATAATAACGGCTCGCGAAACTGGGCCCTGCTATCATGTGTTGATTCATAGAGTGCCGACCCATTCCTTTGTTATTGGTTCATAATTATAATAGATTAATTAGGAAACCAAACATAGAACTTGTGATTCGGTAAGCCACTGTATTTATTGCATGTCAATATAATTATTATTATATAATATATATCATTATTATGATCGTTATATTATAGTATTTTTAAATTATATCATTGTAATGTTATCGTGTGAGCAAATGAGACGTAATAACAAAATAGCGAAATCGTTAATAGACGCTGGTGTTTGGCGATAAGTTGCCAAACGTAACAGCAGGAGGTACACTTTACAACGTCACAGTAGCCTGATTCTGATTGGCTGATAATGTGGTAAGAATAAAAACTTAGAATTTCTAAGCGTTATTGGTCATAATGACGCATACGCATAGCAAGGACCCGGGTTCGAACCCCACCGTTTACAGTGGGGGTCGGTCGAAGATGGTTTTCTGTGATTATCAACTTCGAGACGCGAATCCGAACTCCCCTTTAAAGTCTCTCAACAGAGCAGCAGGCCTACAACGGTTTCACAATTATTCAATCATTACACTTCACTCATACTTAAAAAAATTGACGGCAGATGACAGCATTACACACAAAGCAAGCATTACACGGAAATAATCTTCACGTTAGGTTCACAACAAATACGAGCATGGATCGGGTCTTCGATCACCAGCTAAAATTTCGTTCTTCGTTGAGACAACGGTAGGCCTGATCTGATTAGGAGGGGGAGATACGGGGCAACAACTTTCTAATTGGAAGTTGGAGGATAAGGGGACCGTATAAAAATTTCGATATTTTATTTTGTGACATTGTATTTCCACTCCCAAAACTGGTACGGGGTAATTTTTGAACGCCTTAACCTTTTTTTAAATCTGAATCGTACCTCTACTACTACTTCTTTTTTGCTTACACTGGACGAACGCAGGTAGCGGTGGGGATATGATCGAAGTGTTAAAAGTTTTTATTAAGATGGATGGAATGGAACACTAGTTATTAATACACAGTCAATCAAGTGCTTCGACAAGGGGACACAGTATCATTTGGTAAGGTTGTGGTGTCGTAGGGAATTTTTTTCTCCAACAGAGGATTGTGAATAAACGGAATAGCTTAACCACAGGAGCGGATCCAGGGTAATGTGTCAGGAAGAGCGATACCAAACACGTTTCTGTAGTTTAATAAAAAAAATTTCAAATGTTTAAAATCTTAAACATTATCTGCAACAACATATGTCGGAGAATAATTTACGTTTGGATATTTTTCTTCTAATTAATAATATATTTTTATTTTTGTTAGGGATGGGACGATTAGTGATGTTGCCGAATATCAATTTCTTAAAATTCATCACAATTATAAATGAAATTGGCATTTTTAATTGAAAATAAAATTATTGGTAATTTCAATTGATATTGAATTTTAATTATGCAATTTATTATATTTAAATATTAAAAAAAACCGGTAACTGAAAGATTTTTATTGCCATGATACTGACAATCAAGTTTAACGATGATATATTGTGTTTTAATATTAGTGATACCTCGCCTAACGAAGATGATTCGTTCTATAATCACGTGATTTCCCATAGATTTCTATGGAAAATCGTTTGATTCGTTTCAGGTTCAGCCCAAAATTTAAAGTTTTTTTTTTTTTAAAACATCAAGGAATGCTATAAAAAAAGACAAACTAATTGAAGGCTGAAATGAACAGCTTCAAAATTGTATAAATGAGAATATACAGGAAGATGAGAGATGCTGAAGATCTTACTTCACATTATGTACACAACCAACACTAGCTTTAGTCTGCCATAAAGCTCGTGTTGACACAACCCAATCGAGTTCATAACTGTCCCCATCCAGGGGCGGTCTTAGAGCAGTGCGACCGGTGCAAATGAGAAGGGACGCCGAAACGCGTTAAAAATATCTTTAAGATACGTATTTATAAAAAAATATCTAAAATATAGCTACATGAAAAATGACCGAGATGAGATTTTTTTTTTCAAAAAAAACAAAAAGGTTTAGTGTATATAATAGTACGGTTATTTTTCGAAAAGCCCGATCACTGGCTAGTCTCCCGACTCGTCAGACTTTCACTCGTCAGTGAAAGGGCAAAGAAAAAATTTGGAAAAATTATTAGTGCCCCCTCTAGTAGGAGCGAAAAATGCGGGGTGAAAGAAATTACAGAAAATTATTTCTGCTCGCTTTAGGAGGGTCGTTATATTCGAAGTGGAAACGCAAAAAAAAAATATTTAGGAAAACTTATTTGTGCCATATATATATATATAGGCCGTTAAGTTCGAGGTAAAAGGGCAAAAAATAGGAAAATTATTTCTGCCCGCTCTAGGAGCGCCAAATCCAAGGTAAAAGGCCAAAAGAAATTCGACATACGTTATGACATAAAATATCGCTGTTTCTTAGAACGCATCAAAACGAAGCGAAAGAAACAAACTTTTTTCTTTAATTGGGGAGGTCAGGGAGCCCAAAAATTGGTCCCACTCGGGTAGAGATTTTGTCTCGAGCTGCCCCTGAGTGCAACATATTTGTGTATGAAACATTTTAACAAACCGTACATACACACAACTGAACATCTTTTCGGAATTTCATGGATCTTGTTCCAGATACCCGGTGAATAACGGTAAAGCCTCCTATGAGGCTCCTAGACGGTATCTATGTCTATGGGAGAGAGGTCTTGGTAAAAAGATATGAGATATAATTTCCTTTCAAGAAACTAATGAGGAACGTAGGTTGAAAATTCAATTTGATTTTTTTTCCAACCGACTTTCAAGAAGAGCCGAAAACCTCAATATAAATTCGATCGAAATGAAAATCTGGTAATCCTAGTGAAATTGTCAATTTTAATTTTTGTTGTATTCGTTTTCTATAAGATTTGTAAGAATTTTAATCATCTTAAGAAAGTCATTTTGAAGATGTCATTTCCTCGACGTTAATCTTGAATAAGAATCAATCAAAACCTATTGAATTTTGCTGCTTATAATCCGCAAACTTCGCTAGTTTGAGAAAAAAAAGGCACCATGTATAGTCCGCAGCGGTATATAACCCACATGAGAAAATTTCATTTATCAATATGAAATCGCTCTCGTGGAGGAGGGGGGGGGGTGTTGTGTAACACGGTTTTGTAGAGAAAATGTCAATTTATGTACTGGCATCTATCCAATCTGAAAAATCTACCAATGTTTTTGTTGATAAATTTTTAACGTAATTATAACTAATGAAACTTCTCTCGGAAAAAAAAAAATAAAGTCGTAGATAAGACGCAGTGGTTTGTCCGCACTAAAGCCACTTCGAAGTTAACTCTTTTCATGCAACTTCAATCCACAATAAGAAATTCATTCCAACATTTTGTTTTTATTTCGACGTAATTTTTTTAAACGTATAATCCGGACGCAGCAGAATAGGGTAGGTTAATAGGGACTTCCATGGAAATATGGAAATAAAGTAGTGTACCTCACATATTCAAAACAAACAGCGGCAAATCCATTTCGAATAAGAGAAATTTCGGATATGTGTCTTCGTATATTCGAAATGAGGTTTTTGAAGCTGAAAAATATAGCATTAAATGTATGTTACGGTAAGTGCGTTGAATCGGTAAAGCATATCGGTAATGCATAATCGCCAATCGTCTCGGTAAGTTCGTGCGGTTGCTTCTTTTCGCTTGAGATATTCGTTTTTTAACCTCGGGGATGTTCAGCGCAAACTTAAAGAATTGTGCGTTATCATTGAAATTTAAGCCGAAGTCCCCGAGGTTAAAAAAATCTACAGAGAGAAAAAACAACCCCTTCCCAGTGCCGTCTTAACGCATGAACCCACCCGGGCACGGCCTGGAAGCCTCAAGAGAAGAGGGCCTTGCAAAAATGAGATCTAGTTAAAATTTCCTAGAATTTACTAGGTAGGGCCTCAGAAAACCCACTTTGCCCGGGGGCCCATGATGCTCTTGAGACAGCTCTGCCCCTTCTCGAGGGCCGTAGCGGGCTTCCTCGGGAGCAGTCTTTTTTTTTTTTTGGAGTCTCCTTGAAATAGTTATGCTCAGAAAAAGGATTTACAAGCGCCCCCCCCCCATTCGGCTCGGGGTACCGCCCAAGTTGCCTCAGAATAGTTAGGGGGGCCTGCCCAAGCTGCAGGTCCCGGTGCTTTAGCTGGTGTTTACCTGCCCCTTCCGTTTCTTAGTACTGGGTAGCAGTAATCCCATTCTAGGAAGAAAGCTTTTCCGACTTCTTCGTCCCTTAATATCCAACCAAGAGGTGGGGGGGACGATCACCACACCAAGAGTCTTATAATATGGTAGAATACTTGTCCCGTAAAATACGGGACAGATTTAATGACTAGCAAAAATTTCCTCCGACACGATTTGCGCCTGGGGGGGGGGCCTGACTACTGCTTTTGCACCGGGCGCCACTTGGTCTAAGACCGGCCCTGTCCCCTTCCATTTGTGAACTGGTCAGCTCATTTCTTTGTCTGATACATGCAGATGGAAAAGATTATCTCCCACTGTTCAGCTTGATACTAAAGAGTCTTGCACTGAAAGAACGCATGCTCTGAAAAAATAGGCTACCTTTTTTTTCAATTCACTTTCTATTTTGGCTAAATCTTTCATTTTATATGAAATTAATATATGAATGAATGAATTTATGTTCAAAGAATTTCAGAAAGAAAAGTGTATGTACATCTGAAAAAAGATTCCGAGGTGGACGGGAGTTAATCAGGCAATAGGGATGATGATCAGGCAATTCTAATGATTGGTGTGACAATCCAGCTCATGACGCGGATATTTCATGTTAGTGCGTGCATTCATATGTTCATGAATCTGTATTCGCTAATCAAAGCAGAAAAATAAAAATCTGTTAGCCAGAAAATTATTAAGCCAAGGCATTCGTTAGCCTTGTATCACTGTACTTACAAAATCATTTTTTTTCCAGCACTTGTTACAATTTTACATCTAATTAAGAAAATGTCAACCATTATTTACTCTCTCAAGTATATTTTTTATATATTGTATTTTTCCACTCTAGAATGTTCTTTGCCCCTTTCAGTAGCTCAATACATTTCTTGTCTAGATACATCCTTCAGTTAGTGAATTTGTGTAATTCATGCTCCCTTCCATATTATTGCGGTAGGATTCTATTTTCAGTTTCATGTGTTACTCATCCTAGAAATTCACCCAGACATAACCTCTTGTACTGAAAGGGAGAAGTATGCACCACACAATAAAATATAATCAGTACATAAATTGTTAATTTATGCAAAAAATTCGAATTAATGATTTTATAAAATTAGTTTGTTGTGTGCTTAGATTTACAGATATTCGGCCGAATACCTAAGCATTATCTGGCCGAAACGAATATTCGTCCCATCTCTAATTTTAACTATAAGTGATTAGTTACACCCATTAATAAATAGTATCTTAAAATCTGCAATCCAAGAGACATTCCCCCCCCCCCACCCGCGCCAGACACTTGGACCTGTATTGGAGTTGAAACTTGAGTGAAAATATTTTTTTTTTTACTTCTACAGACTAATGCGTGTGTAACTAATAAATATAAACAATTTTAGGAAACGTCAGAGATGCCGCTGACATGCTATCAAATGCCCAGAATTTTGGAAAAGGGCGCATTAAAAATTTTGTTCACCCCGCGTTCTTTTCAAGAGAACAAAAAGTACAGAGGGGAAAACCACCTTCCTTCTTCCCCCCTTCCCATCGTATACAACAGTTTCCCAAACTTTTTGTTCCATCGCCACCACCTCAGAATATTTTCTTATCACCCCCCCCCCCCCAACTGAAGCCGACCTTATATTATACCCGTATATATATAAAGCTCACTATGACTGGGTCCACTGATCCTCCGCAGATTATTAAGGTAAAAGATAATAAAGGTAAAAAGTCTTTGTTGGACAACACAAACCGCTATCGGCAACCGCAGCCTGCGTCAAGAAAAACCGTAATACTATGTCCCACGAGAGTTTGCTATGGGACGCTGGGTAAGATAAATAAAGTTAGAGATAATAAAAAACTTTGTCAGGATCCGCGGTCGCCTCGGGGAAGCAATAATTTTTATGGCTTTCAATGCAAAGGCAGCGGAACGAGCGTCTTCCTTTGTGAATGGCCGAACAAGTACGGATTACTTCACGCCGGCTGTGGTTTTTGCGGTTTATGTCCAACAAAGACTTTTATTATCTTACCCAGCGTCCCCTAGCAAACTCTCGTGGGACGGACCTTTTTTGACGCTTGGTAGGGGAGAAAAACCTCCCGTTCCGTCATTATTCTATAGCCTTTGTATTGAAAGCCATACATTATTGCCTCCCTGAGGCCCGAGGAGGATGACTGGACCCGGTCATAGTGCGAGTCATAGTTACGAATAAACTTCGTAATCTTCAAATTCGCTAACAATCCCATCTATACCCCTATCGAGTTCAAACGTTTATCAATAAAACGTGAAAAATGTATGGGCCAAGCAGAGGTGTCGGAAGTGTTTCAACCCTGTGGGTGCTTGCCTTGAGTTTTATGTAGAAAGTGTGTGTGTGTGTGTGTGTGTGTTTTTTAATTTTTGAATAAATTTTCGAGTGCTCGGACTCTTGCCACAAATTTCCGCAAGTGCTTAAGCACCAACCATCGGAGCCAGCACCCGATGCCACTGGCCCAAGGACACTTCCTTGAGGCAATCCAGTTTCCACACCGGTCCAATCAGAAAAAATTCTCGGTTCACCATAACCGGTTGTGACCTATCTCTCAACCACGATTTTATCCAATTCAATCAGTTGTCTCCAACTTCATGTAAACCCTTTGAGAGTTTACCATGTTGGACTCCATAGAATGTTTTCTAGAAATCGAGATGGACGACATCGACGTTTTTCCCAAAGCCATAAAGGCCCCTTTACACGTATGCTTCTGCGGGCACGATAGCTGTAAACAACTATACAATTATACAATATAATTAATTTTTTTCAGAGATATCACTTGCATTTTTTTGTCTATTTGACTATTTTTTTCCCCAACGAATTATTTTTTTAAAGAAATTATGAATTAGTTTCAAGTAGGCTACTGTAATTATGTTTATTAGGTTATTGTAATTAATTTTTAAACTTTGATTTGGTTCCTTTATCTACTAACATCAGATTCATAGATATCTTAAATTTTTTTTTTTTATGACAACTTCACAAGCTTGCATTTACTCTCAGGGTGTGGAAAAATTTTAAATAATTCAACTAGGGCCTCTTAACCTATAGGTTTTCTTTTTTTTGAAGAAAATAATTGCTTCCTTTTCTTTAAAATATTTATTTTTCATAAAAAATAGTTTAAAAATTTGAAATTAATGATAAATTTGCCCATAAATCCATAACTAATGCAAAATAATGCGAAAATTGATGAAAAAATCATTCAAAAAGCTTTAAAAAAGGGTTGAAAAGGGTTGTAGGAAGAACTTCCATATTATCTGAAGGTTAACAATGATTCTGTTTAAAACACCCCACTGATGGAATCGGCCAACTCTGTGTGTGTGTGTATACACATTCATAACTTTACGAAGTATTCAACTTACAGCAGGTGTTCAATATACAGTCCTTTTCCATGATAAGATCACAAAAGATATCCAAGGTCAAGCGCTGTTCAAAATACAAAGTATAAGGGACTTTTCGTATTATAAGATTATTGCCGATCCGCAAGTTATCATATCCATTTACAGGTGTTAAGCGAGATGACTCGCTCCGATGGATATTTTATATATATATATATAATAATTTTTTTTTTTTGTTTGTTTGTTTGTTTGTATATATCCTGTGTATATAATATGGCAAGTGTAAGATAACACATGAGATGGCATGGGCCCCCTTCCAATTGCTTTTAAAATATACCTCCATCCTAATATTCGTACATTCATCCTTGTTAACGAAATCCCGAAACTTTTCACCAACTCCCAACCCCATCTCGTCTGTAATCACCACAAAATTTGTTAATCACGACAGTATCCAATTGTCTGGGGAAAATTATGTTGTAAAAATTTTGTATGTTATTTTTTTTCCTTTTTGGCACGAAATAGTGTTCCAGACTCTGCCACGAAGCTGGGCTGGAAGAGATCTCGGCAACGGGATAAGTCCAGTGGCAAAGTCCTGGCGTTCATTCATTCATGCCGATTTCATTTAGCCCTTTCAGCGGCAATCCCGAGACATCTCGTCAAACCTAATCTGCTTTATTTCTGTCACTCCGAGATATTTCGTCTTCTAAAAACGCAATGAAGCTATTTTTACAATAAAAAGTTTTCCATTTCCCCCAACCAATCAACTGTCAGTGGGCGGAGTCAGCTCTTGTTCAAGGTTAAATAAGGAGGAACTAGAAATGTGTGAAAGAAATATACGCTCACTATGAATAATGCAAACGATTTTTTTCCCTTAAAAAAAAGTATTTCTCTTCCTAGAAAGCCACACGTTTTTGTATCATAATAAGGGAAATAAAAGGGATGGGCGGAATAAATTTTCATACGGGGGAAGCAGTTATCTGATCTCAATCCGAAAAAATTCTTAAAATACGTGCCAACTTTTTTTTTTTTGGGAAGGTTTCACAATTTCAAATGTAGCAGTTATAATGCGGATCAGGAAAATTTTAAAAACCGCTTAAAGGGTTAAAACCATCCAATATCACATAACAGAGTTTGCTACGGATTGTCCGTAGTTTCTACGGACGGCCGCAATAAACTACGGAGCTGCGGGAGACACTTTCAATACTACGGAAATTGGTTTAAAACAAATCCGGTCTGAATTTCTTGCGGTGTTTTATTATATTGTTTTTTTTAAATTACATCTCGATCTTTACCATAATGATCAATTCGTATAGGCATGTGAGATAGTTTAGAGAGAAGACAAACTCGGAGCCGATCTACAGTATTTTGTCTGTGCGTGAAGGCTAAAGTTGCGTCTAAACCCGCCGCTCTACTCGATGCCCAAACACGCGAAAACCTGTTTCATCAAAACCGCCCTACGCTGTGTTATAAAATCAGTTTTTTGAGTGGTTCAGCGCCGCCTTCATTTACATATTGCATGGTCGAGCTCGTGGAACTTGTCGGAAAGAATGTTTCGTCGTAGGTGCTGTATGAGCTCTGATGAAGAAAACGGAGACGGGTCTAGGGTTGCTAGACGTCCGTATATACTGCCCGAAAGGGTGTATGCAGGTTGGAATTGCATTTAATATTCATGAATTATTAAGGGACTCTGCGACCTCGGCAAGTTGCTTCGGGAGGGGTGGGGGACTCATGTGGGTCGAACCTTCTTGGTTCCAGTGCCAATGAGATGCTGCATTTAATGAACTTGAATTAAAAATTTTAAAAATTGAGTAGTTTTTTTTTTTTTTGTACTATGATTTTCTCCTGGGGGTACTACCATGGCAAGCTGAACATTCATTACTACTGAAAAGCTTTAAGTCAATGTTGCCATGTCTGCATGAATAATATCTAACTAGACAATGTGTTATTATTTTAACGGGCTTTTAATTTTATTGCTATAATATATAATTTCATATGTACATATAATAATTTTGTAATGCTTTTTATTCATTTTACAATAACCCCAGAAGGCATGAAATGCACTTACGCTGGAATAATAGTAATAATGAATAAATAATAAAAATAATTGGAAATAATAGTCAGGAAGGATAGCACTTCGCATACGGAGCCAGGTCGAAATCGTCGATTGTGGAAGCAAATCTTGCATAGGAGGCGCATACAAGTTCTGATGGCAGACTGTTCCATATTCTCGTTACACGTATCCGTGGAAAAAGCAACCTCTTCTGGCCGTTGGTATTCTTATTTGGAAGCGATGCCTCCGTAGGTTAACTCGCCTGTCTATGATCTCGAAGAAAGGTTCTCTCGATGGTAGATAAACAATTTGGTGGACTAGTTTGTAGCACATCTGCAGCGATTCTACGCATTCCAGCGAGTGCAAACCCAGAAATTGAGGTATCTGGTAATAAGGCCAACTGTTCGTGCCTGCTGTTCGTTTAGTAAACGACCTCTGTGGCTTTTCGAGGAGCTTTATGTCCTTGATTTTGTAAGGGCTCCATACTTGCGAATAGAACTCCAGAGTCGAACGATCGTACACACAAAGCATATGACAATGTATGGGCATCACACTTGCGGTATGCCGTACATAACATGTATGAAATTCTGTTACCTATGCAGACTATGCCATGATAATTATCAGTGAAATCGGGAATGCGGCTCATTGCAATACCTTAATCCACGTATCCAATTGCTGTAACGTTTCATTACCTAGTTGATAATATTCAGGATCGGTGCGTCTACCTAAATGCATTAATCCGCTTTTTGATGAGGAAATAGGGAGTTTATATTGACAACTCCACTGGAAAAATTGTTGGCATGCAAGTCTTAGGCCCCTAGTGTTTTCTACTGGAGAGAATAACTTGACGTCATTGCAATAGAGAGGTGGGTGACACAGCCTGAGTAATATCTTAAGTGTGCAGAGTAAATAAGATCGGGCCTAACACCGATTTCTGGACGACTCCGCTTGGCAACTGGCATTCTCGGGACATGACGCTGGCTAAGCGAACCTGATGAACTCTGTCTGATAGCAGTAATTGAATTATCCTCA
Organism: Pholcus phalangioides; assembly: GCF_987345545.1. Taxonomy (NCBI): domain Eukaryota; kingdom Metazoa; phylum Arthropoda; class Arachnida; order Araneae; family Pholcidae; genus Pholcus; species Pholcus phalangioides. Next base: position 9,588,696 of record NW_028301619.1, read on the forward strand.
CAATTTTGTCAGGAACACCCATGCCAGCTAGCTTTCTCAGTAGTAGCAATCTGTCTACTTTATCAAATGCCTTTTGGAAATCGACGTAAATTACGTAAATCTCTTGTCCGAATCTATAGCATTCGCCCATATATCATGACAAACTGCTGCACTGATAAGGAGCGCCAGGAATAAAGCCAAACTGAACTGAGGGGATTAAGCCCATCTCGACGGCAAATGGAAATAACTGATTGACGATGTATATCTCGAAAATTTCGCAGGATATATCGGTTAACGATACCTGGCGATAATTATTCGGATCTGCCCTGGAGCCTTTATTCTTATAAATTGGACTAATAACTGCAGTTTTCCAAGAGCATGGCATGAATCCGTAGTCATAGAAGTATGTGAAGATGGAGCTAAGAGAAGATATCGGGTCTGAAAGACGTTTGTAGAAACAACTGGGTATTCCGTCAGAACCCGGAGATGATCGACCAGGAAGAGAAGCAATAATGGCTTTTATCGTGTGAGTGTTGAACATGTCATGAAAGAAGGGATGATCATCCATAAGGCCATGATAATGATGGTAGTAACTGGAACAACTGAAATTATATGAACAAGAAAATATGTCCGCAAAAACGTTTGCATTCTCATAATCTTCCGTTATCGTGGTACCATTCACAGAAAGCGTTGGTATGTCCCGGGATACACGAAGTCTGCGGCGGACATCTCGGTGGAAAAAGTTCCGATCTTGATTTTTACAGAGGTTGAAGAGATGTAAACTTTCTCTTGGACGTAATTTGCATGGTTCCTAGCCATGATCTTGTAATATTCTTTAGCGGTTTGACTAAGTATAGATCTATATTGACGCCAAGCATGTAATTTCCTATTCCGCAAAACCTTGTCTTTTTTTCTAAATTTCATTTGAAGGGGAACATGTTCACGGGACCGCAGGAATAGAGCTGACAAAGCATCCGCAGCTGAGATAGTTCTAGCTAGTACTTGGTTTTGCAGATCTTTTACAATAGTTGATAATCGTGGATAATCTGCACTGTAATAGTTTAGTGTTGATTGACAATCTAATCCTGTTGTAATATGCGATGAGAAGTGTATCGGCAAGTGCGGTGGATTATCGCTGTTGCAGAAGTGTGAAAGTGCATATACGTCGTAGACCACCGAAGGATCGGTAGCAAACAGGAGATCTAAGAAGTTTTTCCCCCTTCCGTGGGAAAATCGATCAACTGAACAAGCAGAGTTCTGCTGATATTGACATGAACTGTGACTCCAATTCAGACGAGAATCTCCCTGTTTATCCAATCAATTCCCCGCATGTTAAAATCCCCGATCAAAATCACCGGAAAGCACACGGAGCAGTAATGTCTGAGTTCTCTAGAAAACTCAGGCCAATGATCTAAATTACATGCTTTATTTGGTGGAACGTACGTCGTAATAAGCCTGTACTTCCTATTTCCGCTTTTTATATCCACCGATATTATCAAAACATCTTATTTCAACATCTTGATTTCCGTTATGCACGTTCACCAGCTTAGGTTTCAGGCTGCTTCGAATAATAATGCATACACCTCCCACAGTAGTTGCTGTCGTATCGGAAAATATCGTATCCTGGTAGACATATCAAGAATGACGAGACTGACTGATGTAACCAAGTCTGCTATACACAAAATGTCGACTTCCTATGACTGAATGTAAAAATCGTTAATTTTATTCACAATACTTCTGGGGTTCATGAATATACCTGTAACTCTTGATTTAGAATCAGATGTGTGTTCATTTGTTGAAGAAATTGACGGACTCTTGACAGTCATTGCTGATCAGCGGTACCCCTTTGACCGGCAGATGTTTCCGTTATAGTACAATCTCCAGCTGAATCCTCCAGAAGATATCTGGGAATACCAAAAAACACTCATGTGTATATCAGATGGCCAGTGGAATGGATCACTCAATGAATCCCGGGCGCGGTAGCCCGGTCGATAAGATGCTCGCCTAAAGTACCAAAGGATGTTTAGAGGTGTCGCGAGTTCGATACCCAGTTCGTCCCTGTCAGAAAACTTTCCTGACACAGGGGTACAACAAAAAACGGCGACTTGACCGCAGGAAAAATTGCTACCGCAGGGAGTCCCCCAAAAACAAGCCTGCCGTTCGGAATCGGCAATAAATTGTAGGTCCCGGTCTAATTAGCCCTCGTGTGCAGAAAATGACCGTGGTGCGACAAAAATGATCAAAATTTTTGATCAATCAATGATCAACTCAATGAATTCCATTTACTATCGACAGTGGTTAGCACAAAACATGCATAGTTATTTGAGTTCCTTGTATTCAGCTTAACACAGTCGTACTCGAGTTGCGTATTCTGCAGTATGCGACGTACGTTCGAGATAGGTGGTTATATTATAGATTATCTATTTTTGTGACTAGTAATATAAAAAACAAACATCTGCTACATACCGTGTCAATAATACAAAACAGCATGTTTTACACGCTTTAGATTAGCGTGTACAGAGTTGAAAAATTTGGAAAAAAAAATTTTCAATTTATTATTTTTGTATTGTTAGAACTGCTCATGCTCGCCAACATTTATTTGATGGATTGAAATGATTTTTTGAAAAGAATAAAACCGACCTACCAAGAATTTTAAAAATATCTAAAATAAAGCCCTACAAAATATCGTAATTTGAAAAAAAAAATAAAAATATATATATATATATATATATATATATTTTTTTTTTCTGGCTGGTAGTACAAAAAACAAACATCTGCTGCATACTGTATCAATTGATGAAAGAAAAGAAAGATAATCGTATTTGAATTACATTGTATTTTTTCTTTTGGTAAAATTCTAATTCAAAAGAATAACTGATTAAATTTAGAAAATGTAGTTACCCCCCCCCCCGATAAATTTGTAACAGTAATTTCAATTAATAATTATTGACGTTTGTTATCTTTCGAAATGAATGATCCCCGTAGTAGTATAATAAGTTTCTGACGTCCATATTTTTTTCTGAGTAAACGTCAGTCGAATTCGATCTACTAACAGGGAAGAAACTTCGGCCAGGAACGTGGAGTGATGTGCTTTTCAAAACTTCATGCAAAAGCGTCAGAATTTCGCCACATTGTCCCCTTTAACCGCTTCACTTACAAGCGATTGGCAAAAAAATTTGATCTTGTTAAAGTAAACGATGTTAAATTTTTTGTGAGTTAAGTCCTCGGCAGATAGCGCCACATTTTTCTTCCTCACGTTTGTCCTTTTTCACAGTAGTATTAGTAGTGTGCATGTGTATTGTCCGGTGTGTTCAATAAAGGCGTGTAGCTCCAGTCTAAGCTTAAAAACAATATTAGGTTATGGGTTTTCCGCACGATAAAATGCGCAGGAGAGATCGGAAAAATCGTGTTTTTCTTCAAGATAATTCGACAACGTGATTATTTCTCGGAAGATAGCCATTGTCGCGGCAGGTTTCGTCGATCGGCCTTTTTCGCGTGGGAAGAAAGCATCCGCCCGCAGCCATTGTAAACAACCGCTGAAGAAATTGAAAGCGATCGTCGCCCATCCGCACCTAAGGGGGAGCAGGCGGGGGCGCTAGACCCGAGGGGAAATTTCAGTTCATTCTGAAATTTGTCCTTCAACATTACAAGGGGGTGTCAAAATGGGCGCTTGCCCCGGGTGACCAAGCATCTAGTTGCGGCCCTGCCCATCCGAGAGGTACTTTCGTTTGCTTAAAGTTTGTTATCTCCTAAATTGAACTGTCGCACAGTCAAATCTTAGTTTTTCGTAAAACAAAAAAAAAAGGATTTGAGCCGACACACAGTCTTGGACTGGAGAGGGTGACTGGGTGATATCAGAAAGGAAAATACGTGATTTGCTCGATCATTACGAGGGCGCGATTGACGCAATCGATGGCAAGCTGAGGAAGCCAGAGCCTCTTGGTGAAAATGTAAATGGATCATAAATTAGGAAGCACTAAGAATTTTGTGACTCGTTCCAGAAAGCAAATAGCTATGCCAAGTTGGTGATTGCAAGCACGGTCACCGACAGTGTGTATCAAAAAATCATGGACAATGATTCAGTCTATGTGTTGTATTATCACTTTATTTAAATCAAGAAAAACATCACACACACACACACATCATACACATTGCTTGTCAGTTCCCTTCCTTCCCATTCGGACGGCTTTGACCGCTGAATTCTTTGGCTGGTGGTGGTGATGATTATTACACATCTCCCCCTCTTTTTTTTCATAGGTTGAGCCTATTAGGGGGATGAACAATCCTCCCACTTCTAGTGACATAAGGTGTCCTGACAGCTGAGTTGTCACTGGAATTCGATGGAGTTGCTGCAGGACAATGTTCTAATGAAGGAAAGTCCAATTCTTCTTTCTCTGGGTGGAAATTTGGTGATGGGATTAGATGTCTTCTATAGATGTTTTCTTAATGTTTTCTTTAAGATTTCCAGACTTAATCAGATAAGATCTTGGGAATGAAGTCTTTTTTTAATACTACACCAGTAGCTCTGCTGTCAGTTATCCATACTTCTCCTTCCTGTAATTTCTTTAGATCTCTCACCCCATGTCTTTGGTTGTAGTTTTGGCACTGTCTTTCAACTCTCCTTTCTTCCTTGACCTCGATGGTTTTTCTATCCACTGTTTGTGGTTGCAATTGACCTTTAGCTATTGGCAAAGTTGTTTTAATTCTTATACCCATCAACAACTCTGCTGGACTGAACCCGTTTTCTAGGGGAGTTCCTTGATGTGCCATCAAAGCAATGTATGGATCTTCCGACTTCTTAATCAGCATTTTAACTGTTGACTCAACCAGTCCATTACTTTGAGGAAACTTTGGGCTACTAGAAATGTGTGTGAATCCATCCATACTTTTAGAAAAGGTTTGAAATTCCAATGTTTGCACTGGATCAAACTGAGTCCCATTGTCTCATTGAACAATATCTGGAATGCCATGTCGAGCGAATATGGACTTGCAATGGTTTATGATTTCAGCAGCTGTCAGTCTATCAAGTTTTGCAATTTCAGGAAAATGAGAATAGTAGTCAGCTAAAAGAAGATACCATGAATTCTTGTACTTAAACAAGTCCATACCAATCATCTCCCATGGTCTCTCAGGAAATGGTGTTGGAATGAGAGGTTGGTGCTTGTTCTTAGATTCTTGGATACAAGCCATGCAATTTTTTTCCCTTTTCTTCTATTTCTTTACTTATTTCAGGCCAATAGACAGAATATCTGGCTCTAGCTCTGCATTTTGTAATTCCGAGATGACCTTCGTGAATCTGATTTAGAACTTCCCTTTGATGTGATCGAGGAATGATGATTCTACAGTCTCTCATCACTATCCCATCCTGAATGGAGGTTTCGTAACAATGTTGCCAGAAAGGTAGGCAAAAGGAATCGTCATCTTTCTTTGCAGGTCATCCCGTCATTTTATATGATGGAAGTTTCTGACAAACTTTGTTAGCAAGTTGTGCTTCTTTTAGTTCTTTCAGTCTTTTTGATGAAGCTGGTAGTCTCTTTAACCATTTGAACATATGCATCTATTTCGTCTTCCAATTCATTTGTCTTGTTTGGATACACTTGAGGACTCCTGGATAAAATAAAGCGTCAGCTGCATACAGTTCCTTTCCTGGAATGTGAACTATGTCATAAGAGTATCGCATCATCCTTAATTTGATCCTTTGTAGCCTTGGTGACAAGTCGTCCAAATGTTTTCTGGAGAAGATAGTGATCATAAACCTCTGATTCCTATCTTGAAATGAGTTCCTGTTAGGTAATCCTTAAATTTCTCACAACCCCATGTAATAACTAAGGCTTCCTTTTCGATTTGGGCGTATTGAGTCTCAGCTGTGGTTAAAGTTCTGGAACCATAGGCAATAACACCAATCTGACCATCATCTTGCTTTTGGCGTAAGGTGGCGCCCAAGCCATATGAAGATGCATCGACAGTAACTATGGATTCCTGGTTGGGATTGAAGATTTTCAAAACAGGATCAGATGACAGTATCTCCTCCCATTTGAGAAAAGCATTTTGCTCTGAGGTATATCCCAGATAAAATCTATTTTGTTACTGAGAAGGATAGTTAGAGGAGAAAGCACTTCTGAATAATTTGCAACAAAACGAGCCAAAAAATTTGCCATGCCCAACATCTGTTTCAGTTCCTTCTTATTTGTTGGTGACTTATACTCCTTGATAGCAATGATTTTCTCATCATCTGGGTGAATTCCTTGGCTATCAATGATGTGACCAAGAAATTTAATTTTGCTCGTTGAGAAGATCATTTGACTTTGAACAAAGATAAATGTAACATCCTTCAGTTTCTGGCAAACTTCTCTCAATCTCATATCATGCTCTTCTTGAGTAGACCCCCACACTAGTTTGTCATCCATGTGACAAACTGTTCCACTTGTGTTTTCCAGAATTTGTATCATTCTTCTTTGGAAATGTTCTCGAGCGGAAGAGATTCCAAAGGGCAGTCTAAGAAATCTGAATCTCCCAAGCAGAGTAATAAATGTTGTGATATAAGATGATTTTTCATCCAATGGGATTTGCCAGAATCCTGAATTTGCATCCAGTTTTGGGAACACTTTAGCACCAGATAAGAGATTTAGTGTGTATTCCACTTTGGGTAAGGGATGTAATTCCCGTAAAACATTTTTGTTCAGCTCAATCAGATCCACACAAATTCTCACCTTTCCATCACTTTTGGGCACTATGACAACAGGAGAGCACCACTCTGTTGGCTCGGTGACTGGAGTTATGACTTTTTGTTTGACCATCCTTTTTATCTCAATTTCTGTCTTTTTCGAAAGAGGTATAGGTACTCGTCTTGGCGATGTTACAGCATATGGAATAGCATCAGGCTTGAGTTGTATGGAATAGCATTCCTTCATGAGTCCAAGTCCTTTGAACAGTTCAGGAAACTTTTTTCGGGTCTATTGCAGTAATCCATTGAACAGCACTGATATTGGGTCTTAAACCAAAGGATATCAAAGCTGGTTTCCCAAGAAGACAGGTTTTCAAGCCATCAGTGACATAGATTTCTTCTGTGCATTTCTTGTTTACATAGCTCAGAGGTGCTTCGAACATGCCCAGCACTTTTAATGGAGTGTTATCTGGACCCCAGAGTTCTATCAGCTGGTTTCAAATTCAATTTCTGAAACATCTTGTGATACAAAGTTGCAGGTATTACTGTATGATCTGCTCCACTATCTAGTCGAAATTTCAATTTCTTATTCATAATATTGACAAAAACTGTCCAATCCTGGTTTATGTTGTCTTGAATATGACCCAAGAACAAAATTTTTGAATGCTGGTTTGGTTTCTTTGCTAAACAAACATTTCCAAAATGTCCCAATTTCGAACATTTAAAACATTTGACATCTCTAGCGGGACATAATCTTCTCTCATGTTTCTGCTTGCCACACCATTTGCATGTCTCCGAATGTTGGGAATCTGAAAAGTTCTTGCTCTTTGGTTTATTTTTTACACCAGACTTTTGATATTGAAAGTGATCAGATTTTCTTGAAGACATTGCATGTATCAGAACAACGGTTTCAGTTTCATTGAGTTTATGTTGTTGCTGCTTAATTGATTCACTAAGCCTAACTTGTTCTACCGCTTTTGTTACTGTAAGTTCGGCATCCAGTTGCAACCTTTCACTCAGAGGTTTATCTCGAATACCAACAACAATACGATCACATATGAGTTTATCATGCAATTCTTCATAATCACAATGTTCAGCAAGGCTGTATAAAGCAGTAATGAAGTTGTTTACTGATTCTCATTCTTGCTGCACACGTTTGTTGAACTGCGCTTGTTCAAAAATTGTATTCTTTGTAACAATGAAATGATCACTAAACTTCTTCACAACAAATTCATAGTTTCCCCTTTCAGTGTCAGCCAACTTGAAAGAAGTGTAAATGTCCTCGGCTTGTTCACCCATAATATAAATCAGCGAGTTTACCTGCTCTTCTCTCGTCTTGGTGGAGAGCCCAGAAGCTATATGGAATCTCTGGAAGTGAGTTATCCATCAAAATATAAAATTGTCCAGCTGGTTCATCTGTATTGCTGTAATGGCAAAAGGAAAGTAACAGATTGAAAGTTCCTTGCAAGTACTGATTTTCATCTACTTCATGTGTATCAGAACATTTTATTTTTTCTCTGCTGCTACTTTGTTATGGCCTTTTACCGCTGCCACCATGTTGTATTATCACTTTATTTAAATTAAGAAAAACATCACATACACAAACACACACAGAACATATACATTGCTTGTCAGTTCCCATCCGGACGGCTTTGAATTCTTTTACTGGTGGTGATGATTATTACACACTATGAAACATAGGAGGCTTTGAAAAAGCAATTTGAGGCAACTGCAAAGGATCAATTATTCAAGATATGCACTGAATTTTTTGCATTTGGTTGGGTTCCAGAAGAAGACGTTTCCACACACATAGCAAAGCTAAGGAGTCTCTGGAATGAACTGAATAATGGCCTTGAAGCAAGAAGTGAAACCAGATTGCTGGACCTGATGCTAGTCTTCAAGATTTTGCATATTTTGCCAATTAAATTCGAAACCTTCAAATCAAGTTGGATGTTATTGGCTAAGGATGACAAGAAGTCATTCAAAGAGTTATCAGTGCAATTGTGCATGTTCGAAAGAAATTTCACCAAGGCAGAGGATAGCAGCAAATGTGTACAAGAGCCATTAATAGCAGCAAAAGCAGAAAGTCTGAAACATGATGGTAAAAACAAGCGAAAACCTTGAAAAAGAGAAATATGTAACTACTGTAAATGCAAAGGACACTGAGTAAAAGAATGCAGGCTGTGGATCGCTGATGGAAGACCATCGAAGAATAAAGCCAGTGAGATACAGGCACTACCGTACGCAATGGGGGATTTTGGGGGGGGGGCCTTTGAGCCAAGATCATAGTGTTATTTTGCAGGAAAAAAAAGTAACCTCCCCTCAGAAGGGAAAAAATCTGAAAACCCCCTCGAGAAAATTCTGCATGCGACTGTGGATACAGGTGAATAAAGCAAGTGATACACCAGTGCATAAAGCTGCAGCAAATATAGCGTTGATGTGTCTCTGAAGAAATCCATGTAGCAGATAGTTCAACATCATATTGGATCGACAATGGGGCAACGAGATGTCACGAACTGTTCCAGGTATTTTGTTGACTTTGATGTCACAAGGATTATCAAATTTCACAAAGCTGCTGGAAGTGAAACTTTAGTTGCAATAGGGAAAGGCACCATCAGTCAAAACAACTGTTGGCAGAAAAAGCCAAGAGATTCTTTTGAAAAATGTTTGGTATGTTTTAAAAATTAGTAGAAATTTATTTTCTGTTCTCACAGCTCAAGATAGGAATAAAAACAGTGAATTTGTGTCAACTCCCTCAGAATGCCGGCTAAAAGTCAACAATCAAATAGTGCTCTATGAATCACGCCGTGCTAATGGTAGTTTATTCAAGGCAGCTATATTGAAACTAATTTTGCCCAGAAAAGAGATAGAAGTGCATGCTGCAGTAGACAGTTTCTTGTTACAATTATACCATGAGAGATGGGGGCACCAAGACAAATGCCACATCAAAAAGACACTAGAGAAAGAGTTAGGCATCACCGTGAACCATTTGTTTATGGCAAAGCACACCGTTTATCATTTGGAACCAGAAAGAAAACTTCTGAGCTAGGCAAACTCATTTCCGCTGATGTTTGTGGCCCGTTCAAGGAATCTTTCGAAAAGAAGTGGCATCTGGTGGTGTTTAAAGACAGATTCACCAAGTTTTGATATGGTTACCTACTGAAAGAAAAGTCAGAAGTAAAAGATGTGTTGGAACGTATGCTTGCACATGCCAATACAACAGGACATTCAGTAAAAGAATTCCTCCGCTGTGAGTTTGACAATGGATGCAGTGAACGTGAAATACGCACTATTGTTGAAATGGCCAGAACATTCAAATATTCAAACCCAGAGGCTAACTTCCCTGCAGCTATCTGGGCTGAGTTAGTAGGCTCTGCCATATATGTATTGAACAGAACAGGCAAGTCATCAAAAAGGAGACAAGTCCATATGAACTTCTTTGGCTTAATAAGAAACCCAGGTTGAAACACAGAGTGATAGGGTCATTGGTGTATGCAAAGGGGGGGGGGGGGTTCTAATCCCCCTCAAGCCGAGATTATAGTGTTATTTTACAGGGAAAATAAAAACTTAACACCCCCCCCCCCCGAGAAGAAAAAAAAATTTAACCCCCTTGAGAAAATTCTGCATACACCTATGGATAGGGTCAACATGCTATGCCCCTATTCCAAGCCAGAAGAGGAGAAAAATGGTTAAGAAAGCCATCAAAGGCTACCTGGTGGGATATGGAGATTAATGCTACAGGATCTGGGTCAAGGAAGATCATGTAATTCTGTCAAGAGATGTCTTTCACAAAAGGCCAAGCAATTGTGATAAACATGCCAAATTACCATTATCAGATAACCAGAAAAAACAAAATCAAGAAAAGAGTGAAAAGCATGAAGTTGAGATCCAAGACCCTGAACAAGAAAACAAGAGAGTCAAGAAAGCATTTTGAGTGATGAGGAATCAGAAAATGTCACATCAGACAGGCAATTAAGAAACCGTTCTCTTCTGCATAAGCCTAGAGGTTTTGAGGATTACATCATGGAAGCAGTCATTCTGGAGTGAAGATAATCCCCAAACATATGAAGGAGCAATCAACAGCAAGTGCAGCATAAATTGGAAGAAGGCTATGGACAATGACATGAGTTTTCTTAAAGAAAACCAGACATGGGAACTGACTGACCTACAACCTGGAGACAGGGCGATACCCTGCAAATGGGTTTTCAAATTAAAAACAAACCCAGATGGCAGTATCAACAAATATAAAGCAAGACTCATTGTTAAAGGATTCACTTAATGCCAAGACATTGACTATAGTCAGACATACAGTCCAGTAGCAAAATTAGGCACTATACGAGCAGTGTTGAGCATTGCTACTGAAGAAGAAATGTATTTAACACAGTTTGATGTATCAACAGCTTTCCTTTATGGAGAATTGGAGGAGACAATCTCTGTGCAACCGGAAGGTTTTAGTGATGGCACGGGAAGAGTGTGCAGACTCAAACGTAGCCTCTATCACTTAAAACAATCTCCACATTGTTGGAATAAGTGCTTTGGACAGTTTTTAGAAGAATTCGGTTTTCTCAACCAAGCAAAGCAGATCCATACTTATACATTTGTGAGAAGAAAAATAGGAAATTATTGATAGCATTTTTTTTATACGTAGATGATGGGTTAATTGCTGCATCTGATCAACAGGACTGTGAAACGTTCATTAAGGAACTAAAAGCAAAATTCAAGGTCTCCATTGGTGAAGTCTCATGTTTTTTAGGACTCAAAATTAAATGCCATAGTGGCAAGTCAATAAGTTAGTCAGAAAGGATATGTTAGAAAAATCCTTCAGTGTTTTGGTTTTGATGAATGCAAAACCTGTTGCAACTCCTATGTTGAATTTAGAAGTGCAAAAGACAACATACCAGGTTTATCTTTACATACAGACAAGCTGTAGGTGCTCTGATGTATCTAATGGTAGGAACTAGACCAGATTTAGCCTACAGGGTAAGTTATTTGTCTTGGTCACTGGAAAATCCATCTGCAGAAGATATAGTGAGAGTAAAGAGTGTTTCGTTACATCGCTGGCACAGTTCAATATGGAATCATTTATAGTGCAACTGACACAAAAGGAGTGCTTCAGTGTTAGTGATTAAGATTTTGGTGGATGTGCAAAAACTGGTCTGTCAACATCTGGATATGTGATATATGCTGGAGGAGCTATCTCTTGGCGAAGCCAAAGACAAGCTATTGTTGTCACAACAACTGAAGCTGAAGTTGTTGCCGCATCAGAAGCAGCCAAGGAAGTCATTTGGCTCCAAAGACTTCTCAAAGATAATTTGAACTTAAAGAACATTCCCATCCTTCAAATGGACAACAGGGCAGTGATAAAGTTATCACATAATCCTGAATACCATCTGCATACTAAACATATTAAATTAAAACACTTCTTTATCTGTGAGAAAAGGCTCCAAGGAAAAAATGTCAAACAGGTGGCAGATATCATGACTAAACCCCTAATGAAGTCAAGACGACGAGTGTAACTTTATGTTGTCAAATGGGACTTTGAAGATACAAATCACAGTTAACGGGAGAGTGTTAAAGTAAACGATGTTAAATGTTTTGAGTTTACGTCCTCGGCAGATGATGCCACGTTGTTCCTCCTGATGTTTGGCCTTTTTCACAGTATTATTAGTAGTATTGTGTGTATTGTCTGGTATGTTCAATAAAGGCGTGTAGCTCCAGTCTAAGCTTAAAAACAATATTAGATCTCTGACGAATCAGCTATAAATATGGTAACCTTGTCCTACCTTAACCGCATGTTACAAAAAGGATTAAAAGGAAAAGTAAGAAAAAAAATGAATGAAAGGAAACAGCATAATACATAAGTAGGAGATATACACTCATGTCCATAAATTGAGGATAATGCCAGCTCCGGCAAATAAAGGTTCAGAAGCAAAACAAACGTTACTTATTCATAAAGCCCATTTATTAAATACAAATACAATGCTACAACAGGCAAAATGCCCAACGAGGTGGCTGATAAAAAGATGCCCATAAAAATATGGATGTCATATATTTCAAAAAAACAGCAACCCAATTAAAAATGCAATTAACACAAATTATAAACAATATATACACATGATAAAATATTATACAACGCCCATAAAGAATACTTATCGTTGTCCTATTCTAAGAAGGGATAGCTTCTCGATTTACCCCAACATGTTTATCGTATTTCTTTTTAAACGTGTCAATTGTGTTACAATTTACTACCTCCGAGGGTAAGCTATTCAATTTATTAACAACCCTATTAGAGAAAAATTCCCTGCGACACCATAACCTTGTATTGTCCCTCACCAATCGATATTGATGTCCCCTTGTAAAAGCAGTCGATTGGCGGTGTACTAAAAGTTCATGGTCCATCCTGTCCATCCCATTGAAAATTTTGAACACTTCGATCATATCTCCTCGACACTTACGTTCATCCATATGTAAACATATTCAAAAAATGAAGTCTCTCTTCGTAACTCAAGCCCTGTGTGTCAATAAGGACACGCGTAGCTCTTCTCTGCACCCTTTCAACCACGTCTATGTCCCTCTGTAGGTATGGTCTCCAAAACTTTACAGCATACTCCAGTCCAGGACGAACTAATCCTCGAAAAAGCGGAAGAATGACTTTAGGAGAACGCAAAGAGACCTTTTTGAAAATGAGACCAAGCATTCTATTCGCTTTTTTGACCACCGCTGAACAATGTTCAGAAAACCTAAGTCGCTCGTCAATGAGAATTCTCAAATCAGTGACCCTAGTTGCATCCGGGATAGTGACACCATTCAACTCGTAAGAGAACCGTGGGTTGTTCGAACCAAAATGAGCGACCATGCACTTATCAACGTTAAATGTCATGCTCCACTCATTTGCCCATGCTGCAATCCTGTTTAAGTTGGTCTGGAGCAACTCCCTATCGCTTTTGTTCCCGATTACCCCCATTAGCTTCACATCATCTGCGAATTTGCTAGTAATCCCATCGATACCCTGATCAAGTTTATCGATAGAAAGTATGGGGCCAAGGACAGTTCCGTGAGGAACTCCACTTGTGACGTCTGTCCAACCAGAGAATTCACCATAACTCATTGCGACCTATCTCTTAACCACGATTCTATCCAATTCAACAAGTTGCCCCCAATTCCAATCTCGTGTAAACGCTTCAAGAGTTTGCCATGTTGGACCCGATCGAATGCCTTCTGGAAATCAAGGTAAACAACGTCTACATTTTTGCTCTTACCCAAAGCCTTAGTCACGTGATCATAGAAGCAAAGGAGGTTAGTTACACATGACTTCCCCTTCCTGAACCCATGCTGATTATCGGACAATACATTATTCTCGTCTATCCCCTTCACAAACTGCCTTTTGATGATAATTTCCAAAATTTTCGAGAGGGAGCTCATCAAACTCACTGGACGATAATTTGACACCACTTCTCTACTACCCTTCTTCTTAAATATCGGAACAACGTTAGCAAGTTTCCAATCTCTTGGGACGATACCCTCAGCAACACTACTCCTATATATCTGTGCGACTGGCCCCAACAATTCATCAGCACATTCCCTGAGGACCCTGGGATAGATATCATCTAGTCCTGGTGCTTTGCTTGCACATACATTTCTTAGATTTAAGACCTCCACGTCTTCTACTTGAATATCGTTGAGGGTTTTATTACCCCATGCAACACCCGTAAACAAAAGATAAAGAACAAAAACGATGGTGTATATATGATACCATTCATAAAAACTATGATTTTTGCTCCCTGGAGCAATTGTAAAAAATATCTCCTTTACAAAAACTTACAATTACATGGTTGGTATGATGGTTAATACATTGTATGTCTCCCATGCGATGAAATACAGTCCGTACAACGCCTAGGCAGGCTGAGTATCAAATTATCGATCTGATCTTGGGGGAAGATCATTCCACTCAGCAAGCAATGCTCTCCGAAGTTCCGGCACACATGTAGGACGTGGTTGACGGGCTGCAACTCGTCGCCAAGCATGTCCCACACATGCTCTATTGCAGGGGAGTAGCCAGAAATTTCGTTCGGGGGGGGGGGACCACTTTCATTTCGGGGGGGGGGGACCAAAGTGACAGAACAATGGATTTGGTCATCTTTTTCCCTTTTTCCGGTCATTTTCTCACATTTCGGGAGGGGGGGACCAGACCCCCAAGTCCATCCCCCTCGCTACGCCCTTGCTCTATTGGATTCAAGTCAGGTGAGAATGCTGGCCATTCCATACGGGTTATATCCTCAGATTCAAGGCATTCGTTTACAATGTTTGCTCCGTGAGGACGGGCGTTGTCATCCATAAACACAAATTCTGCGCCCATGGCACCCCTAAACAAACGTACATGTTGTTCCAGAATGATGTCCCGATAAATCTGGGCTTTCATGGTTCTGGTTTGAACATGCAGATCTGTTCTGGAACCCAGTATAATTCCACCCCAAACGAACAATGCTGCACCACTATAACGGTGTCGTTCAATGATGTTGTCTTGGTGGTAACGGGTACCTGACGTTCTCCATATGAAAGTCCGACGTGAATCAGACTGCAAGCTAAACCTGGACTCGTCGGAAAACATCACACAAGCCCACTGTGACGATGTGCACATTGCATGTTCTCTACTCCAGGCTAATCGCTGCCGACAGTGAGTTGCCGTGAGCGGAACACATCTGACAGGTCTGCGAGCATATAGACCAATATCTCCCAAACGTCTGTACACGGTTTGCCTTGAAACTGTGGTACCCGTGACTGCAGATAGCTGATGAGACAGGTCGGATGCTGTGCTCCGTCTGCTTCTTTTGGCAGTTACTGCCAAATACCGGTCTTCATTCGGCGTTGTAACTCGGGGGCGACCTGTACTGTAACATCTACTGACATTTCCGTTATCTTGGAATCGTTGCCAAAGCCTAGAGATGACACTTTGGGCAATTCCAAGTTCCTCGGATACTTCCATCTGAGTACGCCCACATTCCAGGTGGCCGATAATTCTACCACGTAAAAAATCATCCACATGCGTCCTCTGTGTCATAACTATTCGCTTATGGCACTGAGTGCCTTACAGAACTCTTGTGAACAATTTTACTTCTTTGCCACCATTCCTTATATACCCCCTCTTACACTCTCGTCATTGTGACGTACTATCGACATTATCTGGTGGCTTCCTGAAATTTGCATATCATTCTTGCAGATGTGTGTGATAATTCTACAGGTGAAATTTTTACTTTAGATTTCGATTTCTGTGTGATTCTGAATTATCCTTAATTTATGCACATGAGTGTATATACTTATGTTATACTTTTACAGGTAATAGAGTAGGTATGAAGTAAATTTCTCTTTTCACCCTCACCTACCTGTTCTCTTTTGCTCTTAGATGTATATGGGTCATTGCCAAAAAAAAGTGTACATTCCACATTTTTGAGATGAAAAATTCAGTTGAATTTTTGAAATAAAATTGATCTGTGAAATTATAGCTAGTGACATGAGGTTTAATATTTCATAAATATTTTTCACTTTTATTTTGTAATAATTTATTCTTTGGGTTTTATGACTGAAAATGATGGATTTTGTCTACTCTGTTACAAAAACAAATATCTGTGTAAAAAAATTATTTCTGCTGTTTTTACTTCTTAAAATAATGAAAAAAAAAATTTCAACATTTTTTTTCTGTCGTTTTGATCGTTTTTCATGATTTTTTCGAAATATCACATAGAAAAGTTTATTTTAAAAAATTTTTCAACTATTTAAAATTTAATTTTTTTTTTTGTTTCTGGCAGATAATGGGTCAATAACTTATAATTTAACATCTTAGTTTGAAGTGCTTATTAATTTTTTCACCTGTGAACTGCGAAAATTCTTTCCTTAACAGAGTGGACAGAAATGTTTTAACTTAGTATAAGCAATCACAATTATTCTAAATACACTTTTATTTTTTCAATTATATAGACCAGAGGTTCTCAACCGGTGCTAGGCGGCAGTGACTCGAGGAAAATAATATAAATCAGTAAATTTTATAGATAAATAAAAAAAGCCTACGGATTCTCTGCCATGAAAATTATGTAAAAAAAAAGGGCTCGAGTCAAACAGGGCTCCCCCATAAAAATTATATACTGGATAAGGCTCCCGGGTCAAAAAAGGTTGAGAACCGCTGACATAGACGATATGAAAGGTATCCCAGAGATTCCTCTGACATCTGAAAAACATCCACACTATGAGGAAATTCAAAAAAACACGTCTTCCTCAGGGTTTGAATTTTGGCTCTGGCAAAATTTTTAAAATCTGGTCAAAGTGCGTGTAAGAGAGATCTTTTTCAACAGCTTCCTTTCATCATTCATAGTTTTGAGGCACATAACTTGACCTCCCCCATCATTTTCAATATCATTTTGGGCTACAACGACGCATCGGTATGTAGATTTAGATACACTTCCAGTTTTATGCTACTTTGGCAAGATTTTTCTTTCCGTAGCATTCACAGAGATTAGCATTTCTTTCACAAAAGCAAGAGACATCTCTGAATTTCAGCAATCCATTGCCAGTTGCTATTATTTAGTGGACTGGCATAGTGCCTTTCAGCACAGGTATATCATTCGGGATAATTTTTTTATACCTTTTATTTCTTCATTTGATTTCGTACAATTTTACATTGGTGGCGTCTTTGAGAATTGTGAAAAACTAAGTAGCATCTGATATGCCATTCCCACATGCAACCAATCTATCGGCTGTCCTTTTCAATACAGCACCAACACCATCAACTGCTCCTTTGCCATGGTTTGCTTCAAAAAAATTCCAAGTACACCACTTGAAATATTTTGAGACATATTTGTCCAATAAGTGAAAAATTTTTCTTTTGTTTGTACTGAGTACAAGGTCCATCAGAAAAAAAATGAACCACATTTATTTCATTCTTTCATCACTTTCAAAATCGTTTCCAAATGAGCTTAAATAGGTGAAGGTCCATGCTCCGAATTCGGTGAAACTGAGCAGAACAAAATTGGCTTCTCACATTCCACAACATACAGCACATAGGTAAGAAGACATACTTGATTTCTTGACCCACCGAAATGATGACTTTCATTTTTTCAGATAATTTGCCATTATAATTTTCACTGAAATCCACATGATGAACAGCTTTATGTTTTTGTATGTTTCTAATGCACATTTGGTAAGCTCTATATTGGTGTTGGATGTTAAAAATGTGTTTCTTGAATAATTTTTGAAAAACATTGATCAAGTCTGTTAGGTTCCACAATCTCTGCTCTTTTATTATTTTTGTAACTTTTATCATTTTGCCATTCTTTTAAACTTTTTTTTGTTTGTGCTGCTATTCACACTGTACAGTGCTATTCTCATCCAGCGATTTAGAAATTTTATTCATAGAAACCATCTTGTCATGACAATTCAAACATTTGCCGTACATACAGGATTTAGACTCTGCTACATGTAATATCAGCTATAGTCCTCCGACCACGAGATGAATTTTCGCTGCGTCATGTCACGTCACGTCGGATGATTTTATTCAATTTGTTTTTGGTAAAACGATTGCACATCGAGAAAAGTTCATCAGTGACTGACATTTCACGATTGGCATGTCCTTCTAAGATAAAATAGAATAGTTTGACGTGACATGATGTGCCGTAGCCAAATCTCATCTCGTGGTAGGAGGACTATATGGTTTCAGGAGATGTTTGGATTAATCTCAATTTATATAGTGCAATCAATTTATATTTCAAATTATTTATGAAAATGACGTAATAGAGTGAACATCAGACAGAGAAAAATCTGGTACTAAAGACATAATGGAGTGAAATGCGATAGGTGACCCAGACTCCTCTATAACCTTTGAGAAATGTCCACCCCATTAGCAAATTCTAAAAACCACATACCCCCACCTCGTAGTTTGAACTTTGGTCTGGTAAAATGTTTAAAATCTGGTCAGAGTGAACAATGGTCTTGCTCAGCTGTGTATTATATCATCAGGATGATTTTTCTTTCACTTCAAAATTTTTTGTTGAAATTGAATAGTAATTTGATGTTGGTATAAATCTCACATTTATGTCTCACATGAGTGATCCAGAGTATATCCAATGACACTTGGGGAGTGGGGAGATAGAGCCAGGGAAAAAAAATAATATAGGGAAATAATTGTTTTATCCCATAAAATATATACAGAATGTATTGTCATATAACGACCTTTATTCATACTAAAATGCCCCTTATACCCCTGTGCCTGGCAGTGATTTTGATGATCTGCTCTATTTAACTTTCATATTTAACTGAAAAAATAACATGATGGGGAGAATGTGATAAAGGGTTTAAATTCAATGCAATAACTTATTAAATTTAACTTAAAACTTCAAAACCTCTTCACTAAGAAAACTTTAAATCATAGTTTCCATTCTGTTGCATTGGTTGAGTTTTTGGAAGACATAACAGTAGACAAATTAGCCTAGATTATTTTTTTTTTCATTAAAAATTTAAATGATTAATGGAAACGTTTATTATATTTTGAAGCATATCTCCATGTACTATCACTAGATGCTGATATAGATGAAAAAAATCATAATTATTTATGATGCCGTAACAGAGTTGACATCTGATCAAGAAAAATCTGGTACTAAAGACATAACATGAATATTACGTTATTTTTCTAAAGTCAAATTCAAAATTGTTGATCAACCATTAAAAAAAACCTTCAATGAGCTCAAAAGTGTTATCAGGTTTAATGTGGTATAAAAATATATTTCCCAAATGACCGTAACAGAGCAGACATTTTAAAATGGGAAAAATTTCGGGACATGAGCAAAAAATAGTTTTTCATAAAGTTTTTTTCAAAATTTTATCATTACTTTTATTTAGCTATGGCATATATATAAAATATGATTTCAAGTTTTTTTGAAAAAAATTCTAGATTTGCCCAGTCTCTTCATTTAACACTTTTTTTCCAACTGGGACAGCCAGATTTTGATGTTTTGCTACAAACAATTATTTTTTAAATAACTTAGATACCACCTGAAACAAATTAAGAAATGACACATGGCAAAGAATTAAATGAACCAGAAAAAAAATTGATATTGCTACGAGTGCGCTGGAATTTTGTAAAAACAATTGTCTCAGAAATGGTTTGTACACTTTATAGAAATGACCCATATACATTATTTGGATGATGGAGAAAAAAGATAACTCCACAGAGCCGCAACTGCTTGCTTGGTCAGCTAGGGCAAGCAAGCATTTTAGCACCCTCTTGTAATCTTGAAGGAGAATTTATAGAGTGAAATTTGTGCCCCCTCTGGTTTGGTGTTCGGGGCACCAGACTCTCCTGCTCCCACTAGTTGCTGCCCTGTGTATGCATTGACTATCAATATCTAAAGACACCATTCTCAGAAACCTACATGAGACTGTGTTTGGGGTTCATTAGTGGCCCCCCCAAATCTCTGATAAAGTTCTTTGCGTAGGCTTAGCAGTATTTTAGCATTATTTGTATAGATATTTTTTAGTTTTTAATATTTGCTTTCTAATTTTTGCTTGATGTTTGAATTTTCTGTATGAAAAGTTCACAATGATTTTTTACATTTAGGTCACAGAGCCCATACAGTGTATGTCGGTCTTCACGTGCCAGGTTATCATAGACGAACTCATCACGCACACCGTAGGCATAGGCATCACCATAACAGGAATGGGGGTCATAAAAGAAAGGAAGATGGAACATCTGCAGATTACCCCAATGAACTTCATAGACCTGGTATATTATTGAAAAATATATATTTATCTCATTCACATTTGTGTGTGCATACTGTAGGAAAAAACTGCTAGCACCTCATCAACATCACTTTAGGATTTATAATAGTGCATAGTTAGAAAAAGCATTACACACACACACCTTTAGGGTGCCATCACGATTGCTAGCAAAATGCCCTACTCTTGTCTGTGCCTTCAATAATATCAAAACAACACACACAATGAACTCACACATTTTCAAGAGTATTAATAAACCTTTATTAATCTAATAGATCCAAGCACTCTCCTTGTATATCAGCTGGATGGAGGCACATACACGTATGACTTAATACAAAACAATATAGGCCTATACATGTGAATTTACAATAATACAATTAATATATGTAAATTAGTGTCACATACTAGTGTTATAAAATTGTGATAGACATATAACAATATTAACATATAAATAGCAGATATTGCAATATCTCCATACCAAAAAAAAATGGTATGAAAAATAGAACCAAAGTTCAAGAACCTTGTGTAGTTTACATATTTCTTCATACTTTTCCCCTTGCATGATTATCTGCAATGTTTCATGTGAAATAAGTAGGAAAATTTTCTGAACTGATCTGATCAGAATTTTTCTGCTTTGAAAGCTTAAAAACTAAAAATTTAGATTAAGACCTTACTGTGATTATAAAATTAATTGTCCAAGTCTTTATTTATCCCAAGTTTGTGTTATCCAAAGTGCTTTTTGTACGCTGATTTTGAAAAAGTAGTTAAAGTAAAGCAGTGTACAAAATACTTTGTTGTGACAGTTTGGTGCAACTGCAACAATAGTTCTACATGTTATGTGAAAATACCATTTTCAAAGTCCATACAGTAATATGAAAGGAATGGTTTTTTCTCCCTTTAGAAATGCAAAATGATTTCCTAGTTGCATGAATGTTTTTAAATTTGTTTTCAAGCATGTATAGCTCTTGTAAAATTTTATAATGAGTAGTTTGTTTCAATTTTGTCTTTATCTGTATAAATTAAAGTGTACTCCGAGGTAAGTGGAACCACTTTTTCATTGGTGGAAGGAAATTCATGTTAGCACCACATTGGAGAAGTCAATGAAACATCTTGAAATATGGCAGCAGGTTGAATCATTCTGTTTTTAGAGCTAGTGCTTTATTGTCATTTTCTTCAGTATTCCCCTTTTCAAAATTAATTTTATTTTTAGTGGGGGTACTGGTTCCACTTACCCGCTCAAGGAGGCAAGTGGAAGCTGATAGTGCTTTAAAATCATTCTTAAAATTATGATACATAAATAAAGTTTAAACAAAAAGAAAAAAATTCATTTAAACCATAAAAAAACACAACTTTCGTTATCGTGGTACACAAAGCTAATTAACAACCTAAGTATGCAGGGGCAGTACTATCTACTCATGCTTATCAGGAAGCTGATCCGTATTTGCGCATATTATGACAATATAAAGGATAAAAAGGAAATTTTGGTACTATCTGCATTCCCCCTCCAAAAACGTATAGTTTTCCTCCGAATATTCAGAGGAAGATACAAATAGGGGAGACCCACTCCTTCACCATCGGATGATAGTATTTTCTACTGGCAATGGTGCTGATTTAGTGAACAATTTATTTCTTTGACTTGAAAATTTATTTTGATGACTTAAGTAGTGTTTTTCCTTGAAAGAAAACTATGTATTTTTGCCCGCTTTTTACAATAATTTGGACTCAATTAGAAATCTACTCATTACCAAGTGTAGTATACAGTGAAACCTCCTTGCTGCAACAATACTCGATATAACGATAAATCCGTTTGCAACTATATTTTTTTAAGTCTTGTTTGAAAATGCTTATATATCTCTCAGCTGCTGCCTCTCAATATAACGATAATCTCTCTATAACAATATTTATTCTTGGTCCGCAGAGTAGTGTTATATCGAGATTTCATTGTATATTATTCAATGATATAATTTATTATCCTAAAATTATATACAGCAGAACATTGATTATCCGAACATCAATTTTTCAAACAACTCGGTAAACTGAACACCTTTTCAACCTAACTTATTTTCAGTCAACGATGCTAAACACAGTTCGTATTTTCTTGGAACTTGAATCCTCTTATCTCCCAACTCGATAGCCTCATTCACAGTACAGTAATCCACTTTCAAACAATTGTACATACAGTACCTGTGAGCTATAGATGTAAACAATGGCGGATCTGGGTACAGTATATGCAGTTACAAGTTTCTTTAGCTTTAACAGTGTCAACACTTTTCGTATCTCTCAAGTGCAGAATGTTGACAAAACGAAAATGTGTTGTTTTAAACATCGAAAAAAAAAGTGGAAATAGTGAAAAGATTGAGAGCGGGGGATGGTGGAAATTTGCAGCTGAATACGGACTAGGTGTGACAACCCTCAGTGATTTAAAAAAAAATTGTGATAAATAGAAAATTTTGCAGCCAGTTTGAAAACAGCAGATGGACTAAAGTCTTGCAAAGGTTTAGAGAGTTATGCCCATATTTTCATGGTTTTAACGTAACTACTGAAGACAATCGAAATCTTCCATATTCAAAAGAATGCTTAGGTATGTTTCAGGAGCTCCCTGTTCTCCAGTCCTGTCATGAAGAGGATGTGTCTCAGTGGTTGAAAATTGATAGAAATGATCCAGGATATCTTTTTTTTATAACGGAGAAATAATTACGAAAGTGAACAATCAAGTTGATCAGGATGACTGTGTGAACATGATGAAACGAACCAACAGTAGATGTAATAACGCATAGTGAGACAGAACAGTATTTCACAAAATGTTCTTGCGTGGTTAGAATCGCAGCCTAATACTGATCCGCTTCAATTTTTAATGTTGAAAATATTACGGGATGAGATGGCAAAATGTCGTATAAGCAAGTTGAATTTTTTTTTTTTTTTTTCGTGATGCGCTGCTTTTTTTTTATTTACTTCTCAGAATAAGTCGGTTAATTTTAATTATTTTAAGGTTTTTGTTGCTGAATTTCAACTTATTCCTTTGTGTTATGTTATCGAGAATTAGTTTCGAAATCAATTTTCCAAACTTTTCACTTTTCCGAACACCCTTCGGTCCCGATGTGTTCAGATAATCGATGTTCTACTGCATATATTAAAAATTAAATGAAGCAAAATAATAATCACTCAAGTGCATCAAAATAATCAATGATTTTATTCTGATATGATTTCAGTATTTCCTTACATATGGCTTAAAGAATTTCGATAAATTAATTATAATGCAGAAATATCCTCATACATAATATTTACACATTGAAATATATATTTAATGCTAAAAATAACTTGTATACTCCCTCTGTTTTCCATCTTTCCCATTAAAAAAAAACGTAAAAAAATAGCCAATAGCCTTGCTAACACTTTCTATTTTTAATGTTAAAGAATGTGGAAAAAAAAAACAAACCTGCACATGCATCAAAAATAAATGTGTGTCAAGGCTGTAGTGGGGGAGAGGGACTTCGGGGTCTGGTCCCCCCAAAATGTGAGAAATTGACAGAAAAAAGATGGCCAAATCTATTGTTCTATCACTTTGGTCCACCCCTCGAAATTAAAGTGGTTCCCTGAAATGAAATTTCTGGCTACATGCCTGATGTGTATTGCCACCATCGCTGAACAAAAAAATTTATAATTGTATAGCAATAGTTGTGTATATATCCCAAGCTTAATTTTGATTGGTTAGGTCAATCAGCAGAGGGGAAAATCACCTTTCCCTGAGTGGAAAGCAATTTCCTTTATTTTTTCCCTTTTGCGTTGCATGACCTGTAAGGGGACCTTAAGAATCATTTCTTAAGTTTTTCGGATTATTCTTAGTCATGCTTAATGAACTTAGTTTATAATTCGGATGAGACAAGAATAAGCATGAGCAGATAGTACTGCTCTGGAAAACTCAATGTTAACTAACAACTTTGGTGTGGAGAAAACTCGCAATATAATAAATACCCCCTCCCCCATCATAAATATTAACAAACATTATATGAGACAAATGTGAATTTTCTCAGACTTTCAAACTTGAGATGTCAAAGTCTCAACTTTGATTAATAGCCTAATGAACATCTTTACTGATTTTTTTTTATTTGTGAATTTTTACAAGAGCCCAGTTGCCAACCTTTTCTTTTAAAAAGGTTTTTGACATTGTCTATAAAGTTTCATTTTTCCTCTATTCTGAGATACTCATCTTCTAAGTCTCAGCAGCAGGTAATGCTGACTCAGGAGCTTTATTTCTTTCTTCACATTTGTACATAAGTTTATAAAGCCAGTGCAAATAGGTATGGGGGTGAGTGTAAATGCACTGAGTTCCGCTTGTCACAGTCCAAGGGAAATTTGAGGAGAGTGTAACCCTTATGATTCTTTTTTTGCCTAATTATATTAAAATAAAAAATCAAATAAGAAAGGAAATTGACACTAAAAAATTTATATTAAGGAAATTTGCACTTTCAGAAATAGTTGAAATATAAAGGGTATAGAGCAAGTAGAGACATGACCACACAAACATAACTTCTCCATATGAAATCTTATAACCTTGTATGAGCAACTATTGTATCAATTGCATTTTTACTGAAAAATAGAGTAATTATTAAAGAATTTCACGAGAGAGACTGTTCCCAGAAGCTAACTGAATTTTACAGATTGTGTGATTCCACTTACCTCAGTTTACCTTAGGACTGGACAAATCCCAGGCACCAAATCACCGTGGTGACTAGAAAATTGGTATTGACACCTAAAATTTTCTTTGTGTAGTTATACTAAATTACAGGCTGAGAGCAACACTGAATGTTTGGAATTTATAGCAGCATATCTGTCAATGTGAAACAATGTCACTATGCCCTGAAAAAGTGAAAAAAAGCATTATTTTGGACTTTTTCTTCAGGTAAAAATTTTCTTGGCTCCTAAAAAATGTTTCGGGTGCCTAGATTTTTTTTTTTGCGACTTGTCCAGCCCTGGTTTGCTTTATTACACAAATCAACAAAAATTTCTTTATACTTGGCAAACAAACAATGCATAAGTTAAGCAACACATTATACTATAACATACACATGCATACAGGGCCGTAACTAGAGGGGACAACTACCCCAGGTGGCAAGATTTAGAGGGGTGGCAATTTTAGGTGGGTAAAAAAAAACTGTTATAAAGTTATCAAATTATAAAGTTCTGGGGGTGGAAAAATTATGTTTGCCCTGTGGGCTACTGAATCATGTTTGTCCCGGGTGACACAAATTCTAGTTACAGCCCTGACATATATACAGGGTGCATAGGTAACATAGCTCATGGCATTTTAGTGGTGAACCGTTGTTCCTAGAAACATACTTTCAATTAGAAAAAGTATCCAAACACTGTGTAGTACTCAAATATATCATTCATTATTGCCAGGGATTGTAGATATTAAAATAAAAATGTTTACTTTTACACTGACACCCTGTGCTCAATGACCCAATTACACAAAGTTGTTACAGTGTCTCTCTTGATGCCAAGAAAAAAAATGCCACATTTTTAAGTGCAATATTCACTGAGATATTCGAAAAATGGAAAAAAATTGGAGAAAAAATAGCATTAAATGCAGATAAAATTGTTTTCTCACGCATTTAATGTTATTTTTTCTAACTTTCCTCAATTTTTTGAATCTCAGTGAATATTGTACTTAGAAATGTTGAATTTTTTGTTTTATTGGCAGCAGGAGAGACAGGACAGCAACTATGTAATTTGGTTCTTGAGTACAGGGCAGGGTTGGTAAAAAAAGTTTGTTTTTTTTAAACCAAAAAACCTAATTTTTTTTTGTTTAAACCGGTTTTTTGGTTTAAATAGCATTAATATTAAAAACAATAACATTTCTGAAAAATCGTTCAAACTTAATAATTAAAATAAAAAGTTTATTAATGTAATTAACACAATTCCCATATTAATTAATTTTTAAATATCTCTTGCGTTTCAACAAAAACCAACTTTTGCAATTTAATTATTTTTTTGTCTAATGAATTACTTTGTGTTTAAGAATTTTCAGTGTTATTATTAACCACATAATTTAAGTGTTTTCTCCAGTTACTTTCTGTATACTTAATTAGGAAGCTATTTTACTGAAACTGTGATAAAAGTTAGGTGAATATAATTTATTTAATGAAGCATAAATAATGTCGATTAACTAGCAATGATTTACGATATACAGGGTGATTTATAACTAAAGTTCTGATTTGAAACACTGTAGAAGAAGTCATTGTTAGAATGACTTGAAAATTTACATGAATATTCCAGAAGCAATGGAATTTTATATGGCAAAGAGGAAAAAAATACTTGAAAATGGAAAATTAACGACACTGTACTCATCCAACTCAAATTTGCTTGCAGAAGGGGAACAATGGCCATTCAGGGCAAAATGATAACTTAATTAGCATTGCGCAATTTCATAATTCATGGAACATCACAAAAAGGAATTAATTAAACGAATAACTACAACTTAAGAAATGTTAAATATATTGTCCACCGTAAAATGGCAATGAGGTCAAAGCAAAAAAATGCTTGTTCAACAACAGATCAGACTGTCATGATGTGGATATGCTTACAATTCACCAGAGTTTACAATCCGACTTCTGTTCATAACATTTTGAGGTACTCTTTCCCCCCCCCCCCCCCACACACACAGCCAAGGGTTAAAGTTGCAAGGGTTAAGGTCAGGTGAATTGATGGCCGGCCAGGTGTCTTGCCATCCTGTTATTGTGAAAATGGTTCTTCAGCAACTGCTTTGCTGGTATTACAATATGCATCTTAATAAAAGTTGTGCTATCCACACACTGATGCTGTTGAACTGTCGAAATGATGTGGTTGCACAAAATATAGATTATACTGCTGGCCAAGTGCAGCATCTATTTGCACTACTTGCACTTTTTTTTTCTTTTGCCAAAGAAATTTCCATTGCTTCAGGAATACCCATGCAAATTTTCAAGTCATTCTGACTAGTAGCTCTTATTGTATAGTTTTGGAATCAAAACTTTAATTACAATCTCCCTCTGCGTATAGCTGATTATTTTTCATAAAGCTGTTACTACTATACAGTAGAACCTTGATTAACTGGGCTTAATGGCAAAAAAAAAAAACCTATTAAATATTAAGACTGGGTGATATACAGTACGAGATGTGCTGCTTCTTATGGGAATGATAATGTCTGTGAGGTAATATAACTACTAGTGCACTGGTCTTTGTGTCCCTTAGAGGCAGCTGGTGTCTTCATTGGATTATAAGACCACCTGTCCCTAGCATGATGGTGTCACTACTGTTGTTGCTTCTTTGTGAAGGAAAAAACAACCCTTGTGAGATAATATACCACTACATCAAGATGTGTAATGCAATCCTTATTCATGAATTTGCTAAAGATATAAAGCATCAGAATGTAGCCAATAGTTGGAAAATCTGGCAAGAACGAGAGATTTTGGCTTCTATTTATAACTTTAAGCACCCAAGATACTTAACATTAAAAAATATATATATTCAGGTCACTTTTATGAGATTTTTTTGAAAAAAAAACACTTATCCTACACCATTTAAAGATATACCATCAGAATATACCCCAAGAATATAAAATGTAAGAATAAAACATATTGGCTAAAATAATGAACTAATATGATATTTTTCAAGGGAAAAAATTATATTTAGGTCACTTTTATGTGATTTTTTGAAAAAAAAACCACTTGGTTAAAACTAACGTGGTTTAAACCAAACAATCCTGGCACAGGGTGTCCATATAAAAAGTTAACATTTTAATAACTATACAACCCAGAATCAGATGTTTAAAGCCCGTGACTGGCTCTAATTCGAGCCATTAGCGGGCGTTCTATACAACTCCTTCAAACATGAATGACAATATGACAATGAAATAGCTGTGTATTACATGTTGTTTGGGTACTTTTTCTGATCTGGAGTATGCTTCTAGTATCAACAATTCACCAGTAAAATGCCACACACCCTGTTATCTATGCACCCTGTTTATATTTATCTGCAAGAACTTTTTTAAACAAAAAACTTTGTTTCTGATACATAAGGCATCATATTTATTTCTATAGTCACTCCTCCATCAGAAAGAGTACATTTTATACTTGGAGAAGATGAAGATGGAACTCATGAATCTCACCCACTTTTTAGTGAAATGGAAGAGCTTCACACTGAAGGTGATGAAATGATATGGCGAGAAACTGCAAGGTATCTGGGTGCATTAAAATTTTAAATGGTAGAAATTTTTAATGTACATTTTATGTTTATAAGCTTTAATATCAAACATTGTCATGAAATTATATCAAATAACTTTCTAAAATGTGATTGGGATATGAAACTCTCCAATTTGTTTGTATGAATTCTGATTCTTTAAATTGATTTGGAACCCGAAACTTAATGATGACATTTTTAACCTGTTTGGATTCAACAACAGAATAATCAGCAAATCTGTGAGTGCTTATTACTGACAGCATAATGATGCGCTTGCACATCATATAAAAACCCATATCGTTATCTGTGTTTCGGAGAGCCGGTCTTAGACCTAGTGGCGTCTGGTGTAAAAACAGCAGTCGGTGCCCCCCTCCATGCGCGAATCCAGAGTGATGTGTCTGAAGAGGCAATTTTAGCTAGTATTTGTATTTTTATTATTGTCCCATAAAATGTGGGACAGATTCATTCTACCATATCATCAGTCTGTAGGTGTGGTGATCGTCCCTATCGCCCCCACCTCTTGGTTGGCTATTAAGGGACGAAGAAGTCTGAAAAGCTTCTTCTAGAATGGGATTACTGCTATTTAACTAGTAAACAAGCATAAAACCCCAACTTTTTGATTTAATTATGAGATTTAAAAACATTAAAAAAGCAAAACATCCCAAATTTATGCAGGATACTCATCACAAAGGATCTATCTTCATCATACTTATTTTATTTGAATTTTATGGGATATGAAATGAAATTTTATGGGTTATTCGTGTAGAGCATCCATCACGTACAGGCTAAGCCGATAATAAAAGTGGTTGAATTAAAGTGAAATTCTGTATGATTTCTTTCATATTTATAAAACTCATGAACTTCATTTGAAATTATCCCTTTCAGACCCGGTACTAAGAAACAGAATGGGCCAGCTAAAGCACCGAGCCCTGCAACTTGGGCAGGCCTGTAACTGAGGCAACTTCGGCGGTGCCCCAAGCCGAATTGGGGGGGAGGGGCACTTGTAACTCCTTTTTCTGAGCATATTCATTTCAAGGAGACTCCAAGAAAAGACTGCCCCTGAGAAAGCATGCTATGGCCCTGGGGAAGGAGCAGGGCCCTCTTTTAACAGCGTCATGGGCCCCCGGGGCAAGTGCTGTTTTCGAGATCCTACCTAGTAAATTCTAGAAACTTTCAACTACATCTCATTTTCGTGAGGCCCCTCTACTCTTGAGGCTTCCGGGACGCACCCAGGTGGGCCCATGCATTAAGAGGGCACCGGGAAGGGGTTGTTTTTTCTCTGTAGATTTTTTTTAACCTCAGGGACTTCGGCTTTAATTTCAGTAATAAATCACAATTCTTGAAGTTTGGGCTGAAAATCCCTGAGGATAAAAAAAAGAATATGTAAAGTGAAAAGAAGCAACTCGCACATTTCTGCATGCATGATCTAAAAGGATTATGCATAACACTGGTAAAAGTGGTAAAAAAATGTAAAATTTTTATCAAACTTACCGAGATGATTGGTGTTTGTGAGACTTGTACAGAGTGAACTGTTCTGAGAAAGGAGTTTATGGTTCTATTATTTCAAAGTTGCTCAGCTAATCGTAACTTCCAATTGTTCTTCCTACATCTTTTAATGGCAACAAAAGACAACCCAATCTGCTCCTGGAAAATCTCGCATTTCTCTCTTTCAGATGTTATCTTTCCATTTCCTAAGTACTTGTAGTTCCAGAACTTTTTCTTGTTTCGCGGTGCCAATCCAAATGTTTTCCACTGTGCCTCAAATCGTTATTAATATATAAGCTTACATTACAGTTACAGGCAGCTAGATTAAGTTCACATTATGATTCGTATTCCCAAATGTATAACATAGTGAAAAAATTGAATGTTTTAATAAACTGGTACATTATTTAATTGATCTATTTGGTGAGCCATATCGCTCTTATACCTAGTACCTTATCAAGGTGCAAAACAATGCTGTGAAGCATATCTTAGGGACAACGATACCAATGGAATAAAGCAATATGTATTTTGCACCTCAAACTTTTTTTTTAGTTTCAAAAACAGAATTGGGGGTGGGGGTCATGATTGTGGAATATGGTTTGCAAAGCTGTTTAAAAAAATCAAATTGTATTTCCGACATACATTCCTCATCAGTTTCTTGAAAGGGAAAAGATGTCTTTTTAGAGTCCCGTTGTGGCCCCACCTTACCGGGAGGCCAAGCCTCTTATGAGGCTCCCTGGAACAAGATCCATGAACCTCCGAAAAGATGTTCAGTTGTGTATGTACTGTTTGTTACAATTTTTGGCACACACATACGTTGCACTCAGGGGCAGCTCGAGACAATCTCTACCTGAGCGGGACCTATTTTTGGGCCCCCTTACCTCAATTAAAAAAAAACTTGTTTCAATTGCTTCGTTTTGATGCCTTCAAAGGAACAGATATTTTATGTCATAACACATCGTGTCGAATTTTTTTTTTTTTTTGCCCTTTCACCTTGGCACTCCTAGAGTGGGCAAAAATCATTTTCCTATTTTTTTTCGTCCTTTTATTTTGGATTTATTTTTGCCCTCTCTAGGAGGAGAGTTTTCCTAATTATTATTTTTTTTTGAGTTTCCACTTCGGATATGATGCCCTTCCTAAAGCGAGCAGAAATCATTTATTGTAATTTCTTTCACCCTTTTATGCCGGCTTTGGTGCTCCTACTAGAGGGGGCAGAAATCATTTCTCCTAACTTTTTCGCCCTTTTTACCTGAGACTTGGCGCTACTCTTATAGAGGGCACAAATAATTTTTCATAATTTTTTTGTCCTTACACTTTGGCCCTTCACATTTGGCATTTTGCCTGTTGTGGCGTTGTATTTGTACAACCCTGGGAATTAGACACCCTTCTAGAGCACACCCAGTCCACCGAGCTGCCCCTAGTTGAACTAATAGGAAAGTTTGGCGAGTCTGGAGACTGGCCAGTGATCGGGGACACCAAAGTGCACGGGTTTTCTCGTGTGAGCACATTTTTCTTTCTCCTCGTGTGACAGATAGGAACGAAGCCCAAGTGCAGGATCCCTATTTGAAATGGTCAGCAAATCATAGGTTTTAATTCATTCGTTGGTTTTTAAATATTCATTTAATTTTTTTTCAAAATACTGTATTATATTGGCGATTCAATTCTGCATTTTTAATAAAATTAATACAAGTCTGGATAAGAGTCATGAAGGGCCTCTGGCTCAAAATCTTTCCCACATCAAAAGACACCTTCAATTCTTGTAATACTCCTCACAACACAAGAAAACACTGGCTCTCGTTAGTAGAAAAATTGGGTGACCAAGGATGATTCCTCTATTTTTATTTTTTACTGCACAACAAAAGAGAGAAAAATTGTGTCTTCCCACAAAATCTCCCGCAGGGGTGAACAAAAAAAGCTTGAGAGAGCGTGTATTTTTATCTGACCAAAATTGCTATGTACTGTATGTATATAGGTGCACTGCCTATCGATTCTTTTCAAAAAAAAAAAAATAACCGTAATATTATATACACACAAACCTCCAATTTTTTTTCTCATCTTGGTAATTTTTCATGTATATTTTATAGTTATTTTTTTGGATGATATTTCCCCGCTTATACCCTTCTGTTTTATTTTCTGACATGGTGGCTCACTCCCACTTCCCATGTGGTTGATTTTTCGCAGTTTTACTTAACTTATCAATGGGCGAATAAGGCAAATACAAGGCCACAGCAGGCAAAATGCCCAACAAGGTGACTGAGAAAAAGATGCCCATAACAAATATGGATGTCATAGATTACTAAAATGCAGCAACCCAATTAAAAATGCAATTAATAAAAACTATAAATAATATATATACATGATAAAATATTATACAATGCCCATGAAATTTATGGTTGTCTTATTCTAAGTATGGATGGCTTCTGTATATTTACCCCAACATGCTTATCGTATTTCTTTTTAAACGTGTCAATTGTGTTAGAATTTAGTACCCCTGGGGGTAAGTTATTCTATTTATTAACAACCCTATTTGAGAAAAATTCCCTGTGACACACACCCTAACCTAGAATCGTCCCTTACTAAACGATACTGGTGTCCCCTTGTAAAAGCAGTTGATTGACAGCATATTAATAAATCATGGTCCATCCTATCCATACCATTGAAAATTTTGAACATCTCCCGACACATGCATTCATCCAATTGAACTTATGTTTAGCAAGTGAACTTATGTTTTCATTCCGAAAATTATTCATTTGACATTGCTGTCTTAACCCTTAACTGGCATAGTGAGGGTCATCTCGACCCTATGTATTGCTCATCTTGCCACCCCTTGAAAAAGAAATGCACTTGCACTATTCTATTCTATTTTCAGTACCTTTCAAGCTAGTTTACATGTGTTTGACAAATTTATGATATACTTTTTCCTCCCTGTATATCATTGATCAAAGTTTCCGTGGGGTAATGACCCCACTGCACCACTTGCGTAAGGTTTTTTTTGTCTGACAGCCGGAGTGTTCAGATCGAAATGACGTCTCAAAAGAACGTCAGTTTTCTCAATAATGGTTTCAAATTAATCGTGAAACATTAGGTAACCAAGGCTGATCATAAGGACAGTGCTGTTAATGAATCGTATGCAAGGTCTGCGTAATCAACATGTCATGTCATGTTGTTTGCAAGGATCATGTTTCTGACTTGGAATAAGACTAACTTTGGTGCTTGTGAAAATATGCTAATATTTTTTGAATTTGTAAATTTCATTTTTCAATCATGGAAATTATGTTCAAAAAATTTTTAATACAAATATTTAACAATTTGAAAAAATTCAGAAGTCACGTATCCCTCTATTATTTCTTTTGAATGTGTCTCTGAGTAAAAGATTGTTTTAAGTAAATAATTAAGAAATTTGAAAAATTACTTAATGACTGAATTGATAGATGAAGCCCTGCTAAAAACACATTGCTTTTTTATGAAAATTCTTTTCGTTGGTTTTTTTAATGCATTAATACTTGCTGGTGTCAAAATGGCACTGTGATGCCAGTTTTGCACAAAATTTTCACAACGTCAGTTAAGGGTTAAATAAATGGAGCACTATATCTTTTGGTCTCAAATTGAATGTTTTCCCAGAAGTTGACAAGAAATTCACGTCTAAAACTGAAATAGCTGAATCATTGAATATTCCAAAGAGTACTTTGTTCCCCATGATCATAAACCGTGATTAAATTATGAAAGCAGAAAAATTTAAGGGTTCTTTCTTCTTGTAGTCAGTCACGGGAAGGGAAATTCTAATAGTTCGAAGAAGCAGAGAAGTGAAATTTTAAGATTTTTTAAAACATTTGATATAACAACCTCTTAATAATGTCTGTTTTCCGCGGACGAAGAAGTCGTTATACATCAACTGTATATACAGGGTGATTACTAAATTCCTTTGTGCCATTTTACTGGTGAACTGTTTATTCTAGAGGCATACTTAACCGATTAGAGAAATTATCCAAATAACCTCTAGAACTCAAATACGTCATTCATATTGTAAGGGGTTGTTTAGTTATTAAAATTTAAAAAACAACTTTTATATACGAACACTTTAACCACAAACAAAAACCCAATTAGAAAGTTGTCTCCTGGGGCCTCCCTGTCTCCTGAAACCAACAAAAAAAATATTCCACGTTTCCAAGTGCAATATTCCCCGAAATATATGAAATCAAAGAAATGTTTAGGAAGAACAGCATAAATGAAGAAATAAGCATTGGCTGTTAATTTATGATCTTCCCTAACTTTTCTCGATTTTTAAATTCAAATATCTCGGTAAATATTTCAATGAGGCACATGAAAGGTTTTTCATTGGCATCAGGAAAAACAGGGCAACAATTTTCTAATCAGGTTTTGGAGCACACAAGGACTGTATAAAAAGTTAATTTTAATGGTTAATTTAATAACTATTCAACCCCTTGCAACATGAATGAATCATCTGAGTTCTTCACATTATTTGGATACTTTTTCTAATTGGAAGTATGTCTAGAATAAATGGTTTGCCAATAAAATGTAGTGTATTCTGATAGCTATGCACCCTGTATGTGTAGGACATTTTGGAAAAACTTGGTAAAAATGTTTTTTATTTTCATGAGTTTTAGGCTAAAATAGAAAAGAATCGCAGAATGTTTTTTTTTTATTATTTGATTGGGTCTAACATGGCAAAATCTTGAAGCGTTGCCATGAGATTGGGAATGCTGTGACTTGTTGAATTGGATAAAATCATGGTTGCCAGATAGGTAGGTCACGGGTTATGGTGAGCAGTTAATTTCTGATTTGTTTTATAATTTACAGATCATGTGAAAGTAATGGGTGTAGTTGAGAAATAGGGAGTTACTTTAGATGAACTTGAATGTATTCACAGCATGGACAGATATATGGTGCATGACTTTCAGAATCTAGCGTGCATGATTACTCTCATATTTATCTAACCCATTAATGCTACTTTTATGCACTTTGAATTCTATTTTGATATTGGGATCTTTTATTGAAATTACAATAACCAAGTATATTTCAAGAGATTTTTTAAATACATCAACAGGAAGTATGACACTGGATGAGAAAAGTGTATTCAACTGAGAACAGCAAAATATGACCTATTTGAAAAAAAAATTGAAGTGAAACAAAATTGATTTGTGTTAGAGTTTGTTCACAGTCATAGGTGTAAACTTGTATCCGGCCCATGGGCCCGAGCCCCCCCCCAACATTTCTGAAGACCCGGCTCAGCCCCCACCCCCAAAAATTTGTATGAATGGTTTCCTCATTTTGCAATGATGAAAAAAATTTTAACCAAAAGTTGTCCTAATTATGAATTAGTTAATGGAAAAAAAACAATCTACTCAAAATTTTAGTTCTTTTAAAAACTCTGAATGGTCTTTGGCTTTCTTGCTCCATGACAATACGTTTATCTCATTTCTTCCCTGCCGTTCAATCCCTAAGTGGATAATACACTCTATATGGATATATAATACACGTATAGTGGATATATACTGTAAGGTTAATACACTCTCCCTCGGTGGCAATCCTTACTGCCAGAAGGCACAGCCAAAGCCTCCTAGAGGGAGCAGTATCCAGGAGGCTTTGGCACAGCTGACGAAGTTTCTTTCAGTGGGGAGGGGTCTTTCTTGTTTGCCTGGCAAAATCTGAGTGTCTCTGCTTTTGTACACTGCGACTGGGGGGGGGGGCACGGCGCCAACATGAAAAGAAGCCCAAAGATGCATGGGGGGGGGGTGTTGAAAATTGAAAAAAAATGATATTGAAACCGAAATAAAAAAAATACACTCTATGAAGAATAGATGCCAGAACCTAGAGGTTGAGGCTATTTGAGTCCCCCCCCCCCTCTGCAGTAATTACTGAAAAAACCATTGCAATATATCCTCCCTCTCCTTCATACATGCTTGAGTCCCGTATATACGGGAGAACCAATAACTTTTAGCCCCCAATGTTTTCTTGAAAAATATTAGGAAAAAACAGTACATTCTAAATGTCCATTCATAACTGATCTTGAGGGCTGATGCCAAAACATTTTCCTAGCGTCTTTACAACAAAATTTGACTGTGGGTGGGGTAGAACATAGAATCAAATAAGCAACAAATGAATTATAATATTGATTTTAAAAAAAAAGGAAATAAAAAATAAATGACAATTTTTTTCAAAGGTTCAGGAGCCTCTCGACCAGAACCAAGAACCTTGAAAGAACTTCAAAAGATTATGTTGATTTTATAGTTAATTTTTTATTGTATATTATGATCCGCCGGTGTCGAGTGTTGATTATATGAAAAAAAATTCCACCACACACACACACACGTCCTTTGGGTATGCTCTGAGTTGTGAACCGGGATGTGTCCGGTCTTCAAAGGTCCAAGGAGCCATAGGCGTAAACTTGTATCCGGCCCATGGGCCCAAGTCTCTCCAATAATTCTGAAGGACTGGCTCAGCTCCCCCCCCCCCTCCTCCCCCAAAAAAATTCAAGTGGATACGTTTCCCATATTTGGTTCAGAAAAACAATTTTCATGATTAAAAAATTGTCCCAAAAAAAAGTTTAGTAAAAAATCTGCTCAAAATTTTATTTTAATACTTTTTTTAAAATCGCAATCGACTTGTCCTTGGCTTTCTTTTTTTTGTAACAATTTGTAGTTTTCTCACGGTCAACGACGACACTCTATCTCCAATTATCATTCTCCCTAGATGCCAATCGTAGCTGCCACAAAGGCGTGCATCTCTGGATGGCATCTGGAGACGATATGGGGTGAAGGTGCTTTGGTCCTTTCTTGTTCCCGCTGTCTGAAAACTCAAACATCTCTTCTTTTGTTTGAACGTGACCCTTGGGGAAGGAGCAACACCCCCTATGGGGTGCTGGCAGAAGGCTTCCAGACAATGCAGCAGGAGGAAAAGAAAAGTTAAAAAATAGACAGATAAAATTACTAAAACCGAAACAAGTACACTCCGAGAGTCGTATTTTACTTATCGAATTCGGGAGCCCGGGCCGAAACATTTTTGACAAAATACTGTATGACTAATAACACAGAGACAAATAAACAATAGCTAAATGAAATACAGTGAAACCTTGATATAACGACTGCAGACCAAGAAAAAAATATTGTTGTAGAGGGATTGTTATATCGAGAGGCAACATTATCATCACATGCCCTGAAATTTCTGTTGCTGTTGGCATCTTTTCTGAATCGCGTTGTTAGTACCACCAAAAAAATGCGCTTTTGAGTATTTATTCACCGCAAAAATAATTTAATTGATTAATAAAATTCATTTGGATGTATTGCCCCCATAAAGACCTTAATCGCAATACGCCGTGGCATGCAACGTCCCTTATGGGAGTTGCTTGCCCGGTTCGAAATATCCAGTAATAAAGTGGCAAACGACAAGTGGAAAATGATTGCAAATAAACTTTCGCATGAAATATTATTTATTCAATTTAATTATAAGTTAGTCAATTTTAACAATATTTTAGTATAACGTCGAGCCCTCTATTTGACGTTAACAGTAAAGATACTGGCTCACCAATTGTTGATCATCAACAGTCAACTTTTATATTGATCGGACATCCGATGTTGTTAGCCTCTCCCCGCAAGTATCAGAGAAGTTTTCTCGGTTGAGAGCCGGAACACCTTGATCAGCTCCAGGGGGGCCTCTCGGTTGAGGGCCGGACCACCTTGATCAGCTCCAGGGGACCTCTCGGTTGAGGGCCGGACCACCTTGATCAGCAATGAAGAACTTTGACTGTGAAGATTATTTAATATTTTCAATTCCGGACCTGCCGGAAAACGGATTCAAACAATGTAAATTATTGCATTTTAACTAATCAGCTTAAGGCGAATAGATACGGTAGCAAGACGGTGAACCGTCCTATTAGAGGGCTTCAGTTAAATAGAACAAACAAAAGATGAACGCCGAATCAGAGTGAGAGTTGTTACAACGTACGGCCGGTATTTGAAGGAAAAACTTCCGACCGCACGTGTCTAATCAAGCCAATCGGCTTCAAGGTCATCTCATTTGCATGCGATCGTAGGCGGCCATCACGATCGGCCTTGATCGTCGCCATACGATCACCGCTGCCGAAGAATAGTAACAATATTAGTGTAAACAACAGATTTACGTAACAGCGACTACGGACTTTTACGCCGGGGGACCATCGGCACGTTACAGGCATGGCCATCACATTCTGTCGCAGGGCGCCAGGACTGGGATCTTTGGCGGGTCCCGCCCCCCAACCAGACTTTCACTGGCCCCTTCACGATGGATTTATAGCTTGAAAAAATGAAAAAAATAACGAAAGTCGGGGGGGCTCCAGGGCTGGAGCCTTGCCAGCCCACCCCTTGTGGGGGCCATGCCCTTCACTTGTTAAATGGTGGATGGTGAGAACTGGTCGACGGGTTTATGTTATCACTTCCTGTATGATCTCCTTCCTCATTGTGTTTACAGTGCATGCCTCTGAAGAGTTCCTTCCTTTTTCAGCGGCGCTTTGTCTATTGAAGTAGCATGACGTCTCTACAACTGCCCTGGAGCAACACCTTCTGCTCTAGATGGTATTGCCCGGAGCAAGGCGGAGTATACACAAAACACATGCACACATATTATATATATAGGCGAATTCAGCCTGCCAGGGCCTTTTGTAAACAGCTGTAATAGTCCTGAAGGCAGGACTAGACATAAAATTCTTGCATTCAGCAAGGTTGGCCAGCGCATGCCTCTAATTTGTGTGAAGGACACTAACACGCACACGAATGGGGCAGCCAGATGTATAGGAAATGTTTCCCTGAGGAGGCATGAGAACTTTCTTCAAATTTTTAGTCATAGATACCGCCACATCCAATGCCGTAGCGAGGCAGCGGGACTTGGGGAGTCCCCCGAAATGGGAGAAAATGTCTGAATAAAGGGGAAAAGATGGCCCAATCTATTGTTCTATCACTTTGGTCCCCCTCCAAACGAAATTTCTGGCTACAGGCCTGTCGCCATCTATGCCAAAGTCCCTAAGCAGATCATCAGTATTTCTTGGTAAGTACTAGCTCATTAACATTTACTCTCTCTAATTTTGGGGCATTTCGCGAGTACATCAAAGGCTTATACAGATATTCTTGATACAAGATTCATCGAAAGACTGGTTATTTGTGGAGATGAAGATTACAAGGAAAAAAATTTATCACTGCCCCCACGGGGACTCGAACCCCGGTCTCTCGCTTGCCAGACGAGTGCACTACCATCTAAACCAGTGGTTCTCAACCGGGGGCCATATGGCCCCAGGTGGGCCCTAGGATATTCCGGGGGGCCACGGATGAAAATCTCACAAAAGGGGAGCCACGGCTACTGATACGGGGGCCACGAAGAAGTTTGTGAAGTTAAATTTTTTTAGTGACTCTAACTAAAGAAATTTAATTGCAAACAAAATGCATAGAATAGCATATATAGCATATCTTTTTCGCAAATTTTCCCCTATTCAAGTAACATTAAGATGAGGAAGAAAATAAAATACGTTGTTCATGTAATCTCGGTGGTTTTTTTATGACTTGGGGGTGATAGTAGGCCCTGACACAAACTATAGAAGAGGTTTAAGCAAAATGGAGTAACTGTAAAGACAGAAAATTGTGTGTTCGAAGACTTTTCATTCAAAGAGGGCTGAAATAAAGAAAACAGACAAAGATTTGATGACCATACATTGACATTCTTTTGAGTGCTGGTAGTAAATGCAATCCAAGAAGTCAATGAGTGAAAAATGAAAGCTTTTAAAAAACCCCATCGTTTTCATGCAATTACAGACGGATAACCATCTAGTTTAGCACAAAGCTATCTTCAGTAGTGGTCTGATGGGGAATATATTTATAAAAATCGAATAAAGAATGATTGCTCTGGGGTATTTTTTTATGAATTTTGAGGGGGGGGGGTGCCAATTCATTGCCGTTGCTGAAAGTCGAATTCAGTTATAACGAACTCCAAGAGACCAAATCATACATGAGAGAAAACACCCGCAAAATTTAATTTTTAAAATTTTTAAATTAAAACTACATTGCTGTATAACTTGACTTTTATTGCATAAAATTACTGTTGTTTCAATCGCAAGTGTTCATATGCCATTCCTTTCAATTTAACAGGAAAAACGTAATTTTGAACATATTTAAGACGACATAAGTAGTATAAAAAGGACAGTTCAAACACAGGGGGAGGCGCGGAGGCGCGCGCCTCACATCCGCTCCCTCACCGTGAACTTCATCCAAACCTCATTCACCCAACCCTCATCAGCTGAACGTTGTCTCCCTCCAATCGATGAAGAATATTTATCAAAATCCGAGGAGCGTCGGAAGATTGCATAAAATTACTGTTGTTTCAATCGCAAGTGTTCATATGCCATTCCTTTCAATTTAACAGGAAAAACGTAATTTTGAACATATTTAAGACGGTCTTAACGTAATTTGGTTTGCAATCCAAGAAGATAATGTATTAGGACTTCCTCTAAGATTGACACTACACCTTTAAAATTTTTTAATCGATACTGCAATGCTTCCTATTAATTAACTGACCTACTACTTAAGCCTGCTGCTGGCCTACTACTGGCCTTTGACCTTTGAAGACCAAACACACCCTGCTTCCCATCTCATTGAGATATCGAAGCGTTCCCGGAGGATGAGTATGTCTGGAAATTTTATATCTTCAGGATAATAAATAAAAATATTACATGTAAATTGCACGTATAAATTCACACATAATCAATGTTCGTCAATGGACGAATCATAATATAAGGAAGGAAAAAAATCAACTATAAAATCTACATCATAATCTTCCGAAAGTTCTTGATTCCATCCGAAAATGAACACTAGTGTCCACGCGCTCTAAACAGCGTCCCTTGACACTGTGGTCATAGCCTCGTTGAGGTATAATATATATAATCTCAATTTTTACAAGTTGTGATCAGACATTCATCAGTACAAAATGTCGATAGGCACCTACTATACTGGCCTGCAACATCCCAAATAATTTCAGTGCAATTTCCTATCCTGCAAGAACAATGTTGTGGACATTAGAAAAAAAATTCTTAAAGGGCGTGACGACCACATTTAAAGCAATTTAAATCCATTTATTTGAGACTCACTGCATCTGTTGATTTCTCAGAAAAGTGCAATAAATTCTCACGTAAGTCTTCACTTTGAAATGTCAGTAACCGGCTGAATGCATCTCTTTGTATCTGTCAACCTAAAATTTATGGTTTTTAGTGTTGATAATACGCATGCAAAACCAATTCAGCGAAGCGTTTGCAAAATCTGCAAAAACTGCATGGATTTGATACTTTGAAATGATGTCTAAATGAAAATTTTCAAATAATTTAAATTGTTTTCTTCGTATAAATGAAATATTTTAATATTCAAAGCTATATAGAGAGAGATTAATCGTGACCGTAGTAAAAGACTCATAAATGTGAAATTTTGTCATAAAGTTGAGAGTGAGGCGCGAATCCCCTTGTGCACAAGTGGAATTTCGAGGCATTTATGCACAACCGAGCCCCTTTTGGTCACTTTTCTGTTTTTTCTCCACACCCTTTCTTCCTTTTGTTTCCTTCCTAAACTTATAAAAGTAAAAAGGACATAATCATTATAAAAAGGACTGTTTTCAGATCAAATTGCCAAAGTTCAATTACTTTAGTGCAAAAATGTCAGATTTTTTTCGGGGAGGGGGGGGATACAGTCAAACCCCATTATAATGAACTCCAAGATACCGGAGAAATCACTTCGTAATAACGAAATTTCGTTACAAAGGAATTCCAGATTTTTATATTGTTTCTATGTAAACTTTCCCGGGGATTAGAAAAGTTTTCGTTAAAACAATATTTTTTCCCCGTTATATTCGTTAAAACGGGAGTCGACTTTATTTCGTCCCAAACTATTTTTTTATGTGTATATGCAGGCTCATGGGAAACAGGGCGTATGACACTTTACTGGCGGGCCATTAGTCTTAGAGACATACCCAACTAGAAAAAGTATATATCTCAGTGCATATTGCACTTGGAAACGTTGAATTTTTTTGTTGGAAACAAAACTTTCCTATTGGGTTTTGGGGCACATGGTGTCCGCATACAGAGTTAACATTTTTATTTTAATAACTATGTAACCCCTGGCAACATGAATCAAATATCTGAGTACTACACATTATTCGGGTACTTTTTCCAACTGGAAGTATGCTTCTAGGACCAATGGTTCGCCAGTGAAATGTCATATGCCCCGTTACCTATGCGCCCTGTATATTAAATATAGTACGGACTGTTATGTAAAATATTGCCCTGTGTTTAAGCCAACTCGCACGTTGCTTCGTCCGCCTGCGAGAGAGCGGCCACGTTATGAACTAAAAAACCACTTGAAGGTAGCTTGTCATCTGACGAAATATCAGATTTTGACCGTATCGAAATTGAAGTCAACAAACTGATAATTTTCTTATATATATTTGAAAATCTGATTATTTATATTTTCCGATGGGCTTGAAATCCTGATAATGAATCATTATTATGTTCACATGAACAGCTTTGTCACTGCGTACATGGTTTTTCTGGAATGAATGGTTCAAACAAATATTTAAAAAATTTTCACACGTATTTTAGTTCATTTTTTTAAATTCATAGTAGGGCTACAACATGAACCTATATCCTTGATACATGTATTATTGTTGAAAACGATGTGAAAGGTTGAACTTTTCAGTTGTGATTCATTTGTGTGGCTACTCCCTTATTACTACTTTTATCCGCATGAAGATAATAAAATTAATAAAACTGTTTTATCATTATAAGAATGCGTATTTTGGAAGCTACAACTAACATTTCTCCAAGAAAC
This sequence comes from Pholcus phalangioides, assembly GCF_987345545.1. NCBI lineage: Eukaryota > Metazoa > Arthropoda > Arachnida > Araneae > Pholcidae > Pholcus > Pholcus phalangioides. Next base: position 9,631,644 of record NW_028301619.1, read on the forward strand.
CATAATCATTCACACACACAAAAAAACTAATTTGGAAATAATACAAATTTCATCCAGTCCAGTAACTTGATGACATTGTGCCGTCTTCAAGAGCAGAGTTTACAGTGATTGAAAATAATTTATTCAATTTTTTACTGTATTCTATTATGTTTGTTTTGCTTTTTCATTATTTTCATAAATTAAAAATTAATCAAATTAAATTCAAACATATTTATACTTCAGACAATTTTTGAATAACTATCTTCTAATGGGAAAATGGGGGGAGGGAGAGAAGGAAGGGGGAGTAGAAAATTATTCATGTTCGTAAGGGGGGCCACATGAATGAGAAATGGATGAAAGGGGGCCATGGACAAAAAAAGGTTGAGAACCACTGATCTAAACTATGGAAGCAGAATATTTCTACCTTGGAGCGTATATATATATGTATGTTGAAAGGCACTATACATGGAAGGTGTCCATGACGTTTGAAATATTATATATCTCTGCTTCCGTAGCTTAAATGGTAGAGCACTCGTCCGACAAGTGAGAGATCGGGTTTCGAGTCCCCATGGGGGCAGTGATGAATTTTCTTCCTTGTAATCTTCATCTCCACAAATAACCAGTCTTTCGATGAATCTTGTGTTGACAAGTGGAGTGGACATTTCTAGATATTATTGAGACCAAAAGTCTTTGACAAACATTTTTTGGAAAAAGAATTGTTGTCGAAATCAGTTGTTATGATCAGAGATCAGCGTTTTCCAAAGTGGGCAATATTGGAACCATTTTGGGACCAGGGGGCGATGAGAGAAAAAAAAATTCAGAAGGTGGGGATGGACCAAAAAGTTTGGGAAACAGGAGTGTTATCCACCTCCTTCACATGTTGAAAGGCACACTGCAGTGAAACAGGAAATTATTTTTGTCATCCTGTGATTTTCCAATCTAGCAATCACATACAGAGGATGTTTGGTGTCAATACCAATTTCCTAGTCGCCATGATGGCCTGGAGCAGGGCCGTCATTTCAATTTTTTCCAAGGGGGGGACAAAGCACATGTACTTAATGTATGTGTATATATATATATATATATATATATATATATATATACACACACTCATGTCCATAAATTAAGAATAATGCCCGCTCCGGCAAATAAAGGTTCAGAAACAAAACAAACGTTAATTATTCATAAAGCCCATTTATTAAACAAAAGATAAAGAACAAAAATGATGGTGTATATATGATACCATTCATAAAAACTATGATTTTTACTCCCTGCAGCAATTGTAAAAAATATCTCCTTTACAAAAACTTACTATTACATGGTTGGTATGATGGTTAATACATTGTATGTCTCCCATGCGATGAAATACAGTCCGTACAATGCCTAGGCATGCTGAGTATCAAATTATCGATCTGATCTTGGGGAAGATCACTCCACTCAGCAAGCAATGCTCTCCGAATTTCCGGTACACATGTAGGAGGTGGTTGACGGGCTGCAACTCATCGGCCAAGCATGTCCCACACATTCTCTATCGGATTCAAGTCAGGTGAGAATGCTGGCCGTTCCATACGGGTTATATCCTCAGATTCAAGGCATTCGTTTACGATGTTTGCTCGGTGAGGACGGGCGTTGTCATCCATAAACACAAATTCTGCGCCCATGGCACCCCTAAACAATCATACATGTTGTTCCAGAATGATGTCCTGCCCGAGTGGCATGGTGGTAAGATGCTCGTCTACCACCGTGAAGGTTGTTGTCAGGGTCCCGGGTTCGAACCCAAGGGAGGATATAGATAAGATAATTTCCCTCACGAACTCGGGGCGACCACCGATAGACAGCGCCCAGTTGTCAAAATGTAAAATGGTACTAATTTAGGTTAAAATCAATTTCATGGACACAAACTACAAACTGATCGCAATACAATATTAATTTAGAAATATTTCTTTTTGTTTGAAAGTAAATTCAAGATTTATAAAAAACATCTTGTTTTTCTTTCTTTTCTCAGCTCTGAAGAATTATAAATTTTTAAAACTTTACTTTTGCAGATGGATTAAATTTGAAGAAGATGTAGAAGAAGGTGGCAATCGCTGGTCCAAACCCCATGTGGCAACAATTTCCCTCCATTCTTTATTTGAACTTAGAAGTTGTATTTTGAATGGCACTGTTATGCTTGACCTTGATGCATCCAATCTGGATCAGATAGCGGGTAAGATTAGTCTCTTTTGGAAATCTTGAATCAAAGAGTAAAATCCTTTGCTTTTAATTTAATTTTACTGATATAACATGTTTAAGGGAAAAAATCATTATTCTCTTATTCATTGCTGTGTTCACATTGGTGGTATTGAATTTTTCATGACGTTTTGCATTTGTGTGGCAACACTCGTTAAAATAGCAGCTAAGGCCGTCCTCATGTAGCTCCCAGTTAGGCTGGTCAGACAATAAAGTAGTTATGTTCACTGTTGCCTCTTGGCTCTTCTTTTACTTAGAAACCAACATTGATTACGTATCGACATATGAAACACCCATAAAAACCATAGAATAATTTGGTTTGACTAAAATTTTTTGACTAAAACGAATGAATGCGACGATGTAGCATCTGCCCAGACTATTTATAGTCATGAAGAATGGGTTGTCTTTGGGCCAATTTCTCTCTCTCTCAGTACTGCTGGCTTTCAGTGCATGAAGAAATTCATGACATCATTCAGTTGATTTGCATACAGACACATGGAATGAAATATTTTTGTACACTATTTTTTGGTGCCAACAGTCTGAACAAGGTGATCAGGCTTTTGTACAATGTTTACATGGTTATGTCAATTTGAGACCACGGAACTATTATGATGGAATGGAAGCCCACGTGTACCTCTGCCCGTGATACAAGGTATTTAAAAATTATGAATTTCATTTCAACATAATGAAATAACAGGATATTATGCATAAACAATAAATATATATTCACAAGTTTCCTGACTCGACCAGATCTTTTCCCAGGGGACCAATTAGTGCTAATTGCTAGGGGTTTAGTGGTGACATGACAATACTGATAAATGGGACATATGAGCCCATAAGGGCGAATGTTACAAAGGGGTTCTAGCATTTTTACTGTTCGGATGAATGATGTCACTCATTCCAAGAAATATAGTGTAGCATGAAAGAAAACATAATCACTATCACTGAAAATATTTGTCCATTCCTTAATAATGCATAGTCATTAATAGATATACAAACTCCTTACTCCAGTTTTAAGTTTCTAATTTCTTGCAGAAATAAATGTTTATTATTTTTTCCACATTCGCACATGAATCCTCTTTTACCCAAATGTCCTGAATTATAACTCGCAGACAGAACATTTTGCCATCGCTTCATTGTTCTATGTCCACAGTCTGATCAGCATGGTGACTCAACAAATGCTGTTAAAGAAAGACCTGCTGGTTCACACAATTACACAGGCCATTGTGCTGTCAGTTTGAGTTGAAACATTTGGATTAATACTAATGTAAACATGAAAATTCTGCCTGTGCAAAATATTTCATTCATCATACCAGTCATCTAGACTTGGGTACTTTTTACATCAGAGTAGTCAAACCCTAATTTAATGAATCTGAAGAAATCAATTTTATTTGTTAAATTGAGGAAATAGTTAAATCTGGGTTAAATTGATCAGGGGCATAAACGCTCGAAATGGCAAATTTTAAAAGCTACTTTTTTTGGGGGTTGCTATTCAAACTTACTTCTGACAATAATAAAAAAATACATGAACTTGAGAATAAAGTCAGGATGCATGAAAAAATTGCTTGATAGAAGTTTGTTCGATACATCTAAAAATTTTATCAAATTTTGTTGAAATTGTCATTTTTTCGCTAATCGAAAAATGTTTTCTCTTCCGATGATCCATCATTTTTCGCTTGTCAAGACAGAGCACTAATTTGAAGTTACTTTTTTTTTACTGAATTCTAAATATGTAAACAGAACAATGTTTTATGGTATTACATCAATTACTGAAATATATACATGCTGAGAATGGCTTTACTGTCTTTTTAACTCAAAGGAAAAAAATTCCTGTTTCCCTCTTTTTTGTTGAATATGTCTGAAGAAAAGCTGAAGGTCAAATCTTGGGAAGTCAAATCAGACCATCAGTCACCATCGGGTGAAGAGAAAATAAAGTTAGATAAAAAATATTTGTTATATATTGAGGTTTTTCATTCGTTAAATAGGGGTTTGACCTGTTTTCACCAGAATTTCAGAAAAGTGTTAAATGAAGGAATTTGTTGAATCACAGTTCGTTAAATAAGGGTCCAACTGTATATAGTTATTATGTCTATAGATGTCATTTCCAGATGATTGGTTTAATTTTTTTCAATGTGCTTATTATGTGCTTATTTTCAATGTGTTTTATATGAAAATAATTATATAACCTGATTGTTTCAAGTTGATTATTTTATTGTATGAATCATGTATCAGCTCTGATTCTGTTCAATGCATATTAAGGTTGAATTGATTAGATACAGTATGTATGCATTATTATTTTACTTGTTAATAAGGGCAAGCATTATTTTCCCCAAAATTTCTGTATCATAATTTTTCATTGCTGCATACTATTCTAGTAATATCAGTGATATATTCTGTCAAACTCAGTTGTTAATTCAACATTGATCTTAATGTATTATTGAATACTTTCAATTTTTGTTATGTATAACATCAAACGTTAAGGGTTCAATTTCATCTGAATTTGCTGAGAGATTAAAAAATCCAAATGCTAAGAGTGAAATTCTTGAAGCAGCTGTTATTTTATGCCTAAAATAATTTAATTTCTTTCAAGATTTGGTGCTGGAGAATATGGTAAATTCTGGGCAGCTTCAGACTGAGCTTCAAGAACGAGTAAAAGAAGCTCTTTTAAGACGTCATAGACATCAGCATGAGCGAAAACATGACAAAGTTGATAAAGGATCCCGTTTACCTCTCATTCGTTCTTTAGCTGATATTGGCCGAAATTCCAGCAAAAGCATGTTTGGCTCTAGTAGTAAGTTGAATTACATTTTCATTGTTCCAAGAAAATTGATATTTTAACATTATTTTATTTATAAAATATATAAAGTTTTATAATTCTCCTATTTGGAGTTATCTTTGCTGTACAAAAGAGTGATTATATGCTTGCTGTGTGGTTTATTTCATCTTCAAACTGTGTAAACAACTAGAAATATATTGGTATTGTAAAATGCGCACAAGGAAAAAAATTTCACAAATCATCAATAAATAGTGCATATAGAGCTATTTATTATCTGAACATATAGCAGTAGGACAAATAAATATAGGAGCCACTGCACCAGATAAAACATATAATATTTATGAATTTTGTATTCACATAAATGATGCAACATGTATTTTGTAATGCATGTAATACATTTGTAACATGTATTTTGGTTATTTGACATCCATATTTGTTATGGGTATAATTTTTTCAGCCACCTCATTGGGCAATTTACCTGTTGTCTTTGTATGAAAATTATGTATAAAAGACACCTCCCCTCTTGTTTCCTTAACTAGCCTAACTAGGGTCTCTGGTTCAGAAAAAATCTGGTTAAACAAAGGAGATTGATACCATAGTAATTTTTTTTAAACTATACTTTATTAGTGAGAAATATTGAATACAGAAAAAGGGGAAAAAAATTACCAAGACGTCAAATGATCCTTACTGGCAATCATAAATTACAATTTGGTATGAATCATGTTAGCAAATAAATAAAAAGCAAAAAATATATGTAAATAAATTAATACAACATGTAAGCAGCAACTAAAAAACCGAATGCAGCAAGAATTAATAAGTCAATTATATAGGTATTTCATATTAAAACTATTAGGGATTTTATAGGTAAATTTTCCATTGCACAAATACTGCCTAAAGATTAGGCTAATAAATAAGTTAAAATTTAGGTCATGGTTCAGTAGAGCCAATAGGGACTTATACAAAGAATTAGTATATATACACACTGTAGTGATATGACAAAATTGCTTACAACATCAAATAAGAGATAGGCCTATGGACAGCCAGTCAGTTAAAGATTTTGATGTTAATCTATTCAAAGTTTCAAGGTGTTGCTAGAAAATTTTAAAATGCTTGATCTTCCAAATGAAGGAACTCTTGGAAACTTCTCTTTTTTTCCATATAGACAGCTAGATATCAGATTGTTTTGTGCTGTTATGCATTGTTGTACAAGACCTTCTGGAAGTACAAATCTTTTTTCAAACATATAAATTAACAACTTTAATTACAGGTTTATGGTAACATATTAAGATAATATACAGTTGAAGTACTAGTAATAATTCTCCAAAACTGGTACTTTCATGTACATTTAGAAAAATATGGGTGAAGTAAATTTCTCCATTATAATCCACCATCCTTCTTGTATACTGTTAAACCCCAATTTCATACCTCCATACATTTTGCAGAATTCTATTAAAACGAGGTTGGGGTGTATGGTTCAACTATATCTCTTTCAGACCCAATATATACAAACATGGGGATTGTTTTTTTTCACTGTAGGTATTTTTTTTAATCTTGGGGTGTTTGAAGTGAGTGCCAAACTCCCTGAAGTTAAAAAAAAAAAAAAACATCAACCATGTTCAATCCACTACTGAATGTTAGTCTCCTTTAAATTTTTTCCATTTTTGGGGTTTTTTAGCCATCCAGTTAACTCTAGTCTCTTTTTGGATCTTATCACACTATTTTGTTTGGGGGCACTTTATTGATTGTTTAACATTACAGGGGTACCAATTTAGAATATTTGTTCCATCTGTTGTTCTGTAATCTTGCAATATGTTCAGTATATTTCCATTTCAAACATTTAATTCTCTCAATGACATCATATACCTCTGTTTGAATAAATCCAAATGATTTGTTTTCTCTCTTAATGCTTAGCCTATATTTTTCCATGCTCCTCTGTGCTATCTGCAGTCTTTACATCATTTGGCATGTAAGTTCTAATTTTTCAGCTCCATAAATCTATGCTAATAACAGACATCGGTTTAATACTTTTCTTTTTTCCCGCATAATAGCGTGTTAGAAGAACTGCCGAAAGTGCTCTTTCCAATCCTGATTCTTTTGTTTTTTTCATTGGTGATGCCGTTGTCCATGGCTATTTTTTGTCCACCCAAGTACACATAGCTTTGTATTACACTCGTGGACAAAATTAAGAGAATTTGCACATTGTGTATTTTCACAAAAAGTACTGAACCGAAGGTACGAATAATGCTACCGAAGAAGTATGTAAATATTCAGTGTCAAATATGTAAGCGTACACATGTGTATGGACAGAGCTGCAATCACGAAGGGGATGATAAAAGCATGAGGCGTTTTCCATGATTCGTGTGCTCATACTCCTTTTCGACATTCATTGTGTTTCTCGCAAGAGTTTGGTAAATTTTAGAAGCTATCGTGTGCGCGGGTAAAATGAGTAGCCACACACACTTATGGATGATGGAGAATCATCAGTAGATTGGAGGCAGAGCAATCACAAGTGCAGGTGGCTACAGAGCTCAATGTTACGCCCAGTGTCATCTGCAATTTGTAAGAAGTGTTTCAGGACACTGGAACCATATCAGCAGCAACAGCTCACGTGAGCTGTATGCTGCCACTGGAACAACTCAATTTTCATGGTTTACTGTTGCCTGAAGGCTTCATGAGAGAGGGCTTTATGCCAAAGACCTGCTGTTTGTGTCCCGCTAACTGCAGCACACAAGAGAGTGCGTTTAGCATGGTGCAAACAACATCAGCCTTGTACCAGACTTCAGTAGAGCACCATGATCTTCACAGATGAGTCAAGATTCAGCCTGGACACTGATTCTCGATGTACACTTATCTGGAGAGAGCCTGGTACACCCGATACCATCCCTCCCACATCCAGGGAAATGGACCATTATGGTGGTGGAGGTGTCGTGGTCTGGGCAGGCATCATGTTGGACGGCCACACTGTTAGGCAGAAATGCTGATTTTCTTTTCCCATGATCACGCATTTCATGTTTATCTGCTCGCATCGAGCGATAGTTTTTTCCCCCTTTCTGATGATGTCGTTATCTTTATTTTTGAATATGGCACCGAGTGAACCTGTTTTCATTGGTTTTGTTTGTAGCGCCAGGTGGGCAGATTACTGACCATATAGACCATAGGCGGAGATAGACTTGGAAGTCTGGGGGGGGGGGCAAGATGATGTTGATTCATCTATACATATATACATTAGATCAGTCGACTTCACCTATGATGCTGGGCCCCCCCCCCCCCCATGATATAGTATCTCTAATTCCAATACAAAAAACTTGGTGTTGCCATTTGATATTTTCGAAATTTTCTCACTGTAACTGTAACCGTTAGAGTGACACTGTTGTTTTCCATATCATTCTTGAGCGCATACATCAAAATACCTTATGCCAAAATTTCATTCAGTTTCTGTGAATGGTATGATAGTTAGGGGCCCATATGTCGGGATAGTTTTTTTATAATCACCCTGTATATATATCAATATTTTTTTCTGATATGATTTTGCATTGAATATTGTTGAATTTGATGTAAAAAAAAAAGGGTGATCTTGTATTACAATTATGAACTTTATTTTTGTGATCATGTGAGGGAGGGTAATTGTTAGGCAGAAGTGTGTGTACTGATTTTCTTTTCACATGATCACGCATCTTATGTTTATCCGCTCGCATCGAGCGATAAAGATTTTTTCCCTTATCTCTGATGCTGATGTCGTCATCTTTATTTTTGAATACACCACCGAGTGAACCTGTTTTCATTGGTTGTTTTGTTCGTAGTGCCGGGTGGGCAGATTACAGACTGTATATATAGACTGACTGACTGTGTATTTGTACCTACTATCTTGCCGTGAATGAAACCGGCTTTGATGCCAATAGTTTATTTTTAACCTGGCCCAACTCGACTCGTAATTTTTTAATTTAAATTTAATGACAGAATAAGACTGTCACGTCCGCTCCATGCGCTTGGTAGAGGAGATCTTAGAGCCCTATGTTTGACATTTCAGGGGTGCAGTTGGCCCTCGGTTCCTGTTTCAACGTCCCTTGTGGGAGTTGCTTGCCCAGTTCGAAATATCCAGCAATTTGTAAAAGCAAACAAGTGAAAAATTTAACACAACTCAACTTTCACATGAAAATGTTATTTATTAAGTTTGGACTAACATTACACAAATCAAACACTAGATTTTTCAACACATAAAAACCCTAGATTCAATATTGACAGATTGGTATTATCTCACCGGTTTGTGGTCAGTCAATTTATACGTCCATTATCTGCCGGTCGGACACTCGACGTTGGTAGTCTTTTCTGTGTAGACCAGGGGGGCCTCTCGGTTGTGGGCCGGACCAGTGCCAGGCGACCTCTTGGTTGTGGGTCGGATCAGCTCCAGGGGGGGCCTCTCAGTAGAGGGCCGGATCAGCAAGATTTATTGCGCATACCCTTGACGAGGACAGCTCTTGTTATTTTTCGTCCGACATCAACTTAGTGATGGTTTTTCAACTAACAACAAAATGAACCAACTTTCGATTGTGGACCTGCCAGGAAACAGATTTAGACAATTGAACTATTACATAATGAACAAACTATTGGATCATTTTCCCAGCCTAAGGCCAAATGAAGTGGTTGTAAAACGGACAACCGTCCAACTAGAGGGTTTTGAGTTGAATGAGTATTACACAAAGGAAGAGAGTGACAACGTATGGCCGGTATTTAAAGGGAAACTCCTGGCTGCATGTGTCTAACCAAGCCAATCGGCTTCAAGGTAATTTCATTTGCATATGATCTCAGGCCAGCAACATCACGATCGACCTTGATCGCCACCATACAACCACAGCTGCCAATGAATAACATCAAAAGGTAAACATTTGTTTTTATGCTATGATGATTTCAGACTTTTGCGCCGGGGCCCATGGATACGTTACACTGTTCATGAACGACAACGCTCGTCCACATCGGGCTCACCTGGTCAACGATTATCTGGAAAGTGAGGATATTTGGTATATATGGATTGGGCAGCCGGATCTCCTGACCTAAACCCTATAGAACATGTCTGGGATGCTCTTAAGGGGGCAATTGCATCTCGCCCTCCCCCTCAGAGGACCATCCCGGAACTGAAAACTTCGTTGCTGCAGGAGTGGGACTGATTGCCACAGGGACTCCTCAACTGCCTCATGTCCAGTATGCCGTCACAAACGGATGACTGTGTGACCTGTCTGACTGAGAGGGACTGCAACATCCCTGCATAACGACCCAGGATTCTGGTCTAGCGAAATCGGTGCAATCGATGCACAGTAAGACAGACAAATGATTTCAAGAGAATTTCTAGATTTAAACAAAGTAAATTTATTAACACTTTTAACAATTACGTAGGTTACGATTAACAAAATTATCACAAAATTATTTCTCAAATTCATACCACTCTTCGTGCAAGTCCATTGACTCATCAATATAGCCCGACAACAGAAGTTTGATCTTTCTTGAATTACACGAGTCGTGACATCATTGAGCTTGACAGGAGCGAGTGAGTGAAGGTCATGATTTGAGATGAGGCTCCACTTGGCGGCGAGATCTGCAGGCTCAACGGCTAGAGCTGAGGTGACGTTCGGGTGGCTGGGATCAGAAGCGATGATCAACACCAAGCCAAATGACGGACGAACGATGACAGGATCTGGGATGACGGTGGTGACAACGGATAACTAGAGAGGAGGCATGATGAGATCCGGAACCAGCCTGCGACGTGCCGAGCACCAGTGAAACAAGTTAATTCATTCTACGAACTGAACAAATTAGACAATTCACCAAGAGGCGACCACCTCAAGAGAGGTAGTGGTAAATGTGGAATTTTGAGAGGCCGAGATTGAATGCGATGTGACGATCATGACTCTGGGTATTCATACCTGAAAAGGAAGTGCGGTATGATCCAACTCCTGGGACCGACCATCTCAAAAATATATTATCCAATTTTCATAGTGAAATAGATTTTCATAGCAACTTTCACAAAATAAAATTGGCAACAACAATAATTCAAAATGGCGACGCGATCAGGATTGCACATTTCTTCAGACCATGAACAATGAAATCATCACAGACCAATTCAGTCAACTGTGAACTCGAAGGTAAGACAACTTGTATATAAAAATGACTAGAATAGGACTGTTTTCTGCCGGGGGTTTATGGGTATTGTTACAGGACCATATCCCATATTAGACTCATTTTCGGTTCAATCTCGCAACGTGGATTTTGGACATTCCTGCAATGATGAGCTTTACTGGCAATCATGTGTGCGTACTATGACTTTTGTATAGTACATCTTTCTCTGTTATAACTGTGTATTCATACAAAATTTGAATAAAATCTGTCAACTCATTTTTCAGAAATTTGATATAATGTGCTAATTCTCTTAATTTTGCACACAAATGTACTTCCACCTCTGTTGTTGAATGTCATCTTTGAAGCAAATATAAGAATATAACTTCAATCCTTTTCAGATTTGTTTTCAAACCCATTTGAATACTTGTCTTTGCCAGTTCTTTATGTATGTACTGTGTATGTTGTTTTTACTTATCAAACCATATCCTCATTCTTTTTCTTACATGATCTTCACAAGGGAGAAATGGGAAAATAATGTTGAGGTAAACAGAAAAAAATGATTGCTATTTGTAGAGTTATCAATAAGATGTCGTGAGATGAGAGAAAGATGTATTTCTTCCATCTACTCTAGTACAAGTTGTCTTGCTTTGTAAGAGAAGTGGTTAACCCCTTTCTGTACAAAGATATCTCAGCCTAGAGTAGATAGAAATGCATTTGAACCTTTTCTCCCTTAATTTAAGACTCATGGTAATGAGAATTGATTTTTCCTCAGTAAAAGCAAATATATCATCAGCAGCCATTTTCAATCCACCGCTGGATGAAGGTGGTTCCTAAATTTTTCCATTTTGCTCTGTCTGATTCTTTAGCCATCCAGTTGACTTCAGCCACTTTTCTGATCTCATCGATCCATCTTGTGTGGGGAAGCCTTCTCGAACATTTAACACCATGGGGGTATCAATCTAGAATACTTGTGGTCCATCTGTCCTGTCTTGTTACAATATGTCTAGCCCATTTCCATTTTAGACATTAATTTTTTCCATGATATCATATCTTTGTGTGGTTTCTTATCCAAGTGATTCGTTTTCTGTCTCTTCTTGTGATGCCTAACATACATCTTTTCATGCTCCTTTATGTCATCTGTAGCCTTTGTATCATCTTGCTTGTGAGTGTCCATGTTTCAGCTCCATAAGTCAGTGCTGGGAGCGCACACTTTTCTTTTCAGGCATAATAGCATGTGACTCTTGAGAATTAGTTTTTTCCAAAAGTGCTCCATCCAATCCTGATCTTTCTGTTTATTTCATTAATGATTCCATTGTCCATGGTAATTTCTTATCCCAGGTATACATAGCTTTCTACTACTACTATCTCTGTGTTGTTGAGCAAGATCATCTTCAACGTAAAGGAGTTGAACATAACTTTTGTCTTTTGCAGATTCATTTTCAAACCCACCTGAATACTTGCCTTCGCCAATTCTTGTATCATTTCTTCTAGTTCATCTGGATTGTTGCTGATAACAACAATATCTGCAAAACGCAAATGGTTGAGAAATTCTCTATTTTAATTCCTTTCCCATCCCGATCCAGTTTTCTGAATACTAATTCTAAAACAGTGGTAAAGAGTTTTGGTGAGATAGTATCACCCTGTCTGACTCCATCCATAAATGTTTCAATCATTTTTTTTCTTCATATTATGATAATTGCAACTAATATTCATGAATAACCATGCCAGATTAAAATATGCAATATAATTATTTATCATTTCATTATGTGCATTTTTGAAAAATTAGTGGTCTGTATTTTCAGATAATTCAGTTATTTTTCTCTTCTATTTTTGACTAATTTCATCTAAATAACATGCTTTCAAACTTCACTTTGTTTACAAAGCAGCTGAAGTTTTTTTTTTAAAATAATGGTTTATCACCATGTGTATAATCTAACGTAGTACATTATTCAACATAATTTTTCTAATTTTCTGAAACAGTTAATCATAATGATATTATAATAAAAATATCTGAATATTCAACATATTTTTTTCTGATTTTTATTTTTTTTATTTATCCCCCCTTTTGTTAACAAAATAAAAGCAATGTGTGTAGAAAACATTAAGGCGAGAGTAAGGAAGTAAGTGCGGAAAAGAATGAAAAAAATCTGCCTTTTTTCTTTTCCTCATCTGAGAGAAATTATTGATTTCAGCTCCAATCCAATATTTTGCTTAAATTAGAATACCAAATTTTTGCAGTGAACGCTCATCTCTGTTTTACCTGAGGTTTTGGCAAAAAAAAGTAGGCAATCTTTTTTGAAACGTAATTTTCCAGCAAACTTTTATTTTATATATCGTATATACTCGTGTATAAGCAGACTCCCCCACTTCGGGACCACCAAAACCGCAATAAATTGAAACCCCGTGTGTAAGCCGCGGGTAAAAATCACCCACCAAAAATCCCGCCACCCCAAAAAATCTGTGCATTTAAGAGAAAAAAAATTCTTATATTTTTTCATGCAAAATTATTTAGCTTACGGAAATTTACAATAGAAAACGATTCAAACTTTTTAATCCGTTTCTTTTGTCTCCAAGCTCATCGTAATCCATCAGATCATTATAGGGTGTGGCATCTTCGTTTTTATCTTCATCTGGACTGTCTTATTGTCATTGTCACTTTCAAAGAGGATATTCTCATCGCATTGCTAATGCAACACTTTTTGAAGGATTGGATGATAATTTTGGTGGAAACAGAATTCCACGCCTCATGTACCCATTGGCACACTATGCCAATGTCAGGTTTCTTCAAGGCACCACTTTTTTCTTTATCATTGGAACTCATCCATTCGATCCACAAATTCTTCAAATAGTCTTTGAAAGACTTGTTGATGTTCACATCTAAAGGCTGTACAATCAACATTAGCCCACCTGGTATGAAAGCCAATGATGTTTTAGATGTCTTTGCCTCGGCTTTGACATTATCGGTTCTTTAGGGTTTGAACATATCTCATACCAATAATGCTGGTTTCTCGAACTACTACAAAAATGACTACTGATTGTGGGGGTCAATATTTTCTGATCAAACACTGACCTGAGTATAAGCCAACCCCCCCCCCTACTTGAGGAACGAATTTTTCCACAAAAAAAAAACTCGACTTAATACAACAAGTATATATGGTAGTTAACAAAATTAATTGAATCATAATTCACTATGATAACACTAAGTTTATTCATTGGTGAGAAATTAATCTGTTGTATGACAGATTTTTATTCATATAGTTTTTCATCTGTGGCATAAGCAGAGATAGACCTAAAAGTCTGGGGGAGGGGGCATGATGATAGTGTCAATTCATATATACGCATATACATCAGTTGCTCCACCTTTGTGCTGAGGGACATTGTCCTTCCATGCCCCCCCCCCCCCCCCGGTATCTTTGCCCATGATTCTGTGGATGAAATTACAAGTTTATGCTGTGACCTATTATAGGTAAGCCATTAACAAAAAAAATTGTACAAGACAGTGTTTTACAATATGTGTAAAAAGAAAAAATGTCAAATATTAGAGTTTGCGTGTTTTTAACAATTCAAAATGATTTTTCAAATCATTTGCACTTCACTGAGTTTAATACATTTTTACAAATTTAGACATTCAAAATCCAAAGGAAATTTTGTATATTCCATTCCAATTTCTATGAAACTATCATGGATAATAGCTCATATACTGTAGTTTCACACAATTATAGTCCCAACTTAACACCATTTTCTAGATTCATCATCGTACTTCTGTATTCAAGCTATTCAAAAATTTTTTGTTGCTGGTATTGTCTGTAGAAAGATCAAGCATTAATATGAAAGGCACTTTTTTTATTTATGTAGCTCAAATATCAATGTTTTATAAATCGCTTACAAACCATAGTTGAGAGAAATTATTACAACTATACAATGTTCAATAGTTTTTACTAAAAAGTGCAAATTTGTGTAAAAGACAGACAAATTACATATTTATTTTAATGTAATCACTTGTTCTTACAAAAAAAAAATCAATTTAAATTGAACTAAAATCAATAAACATTTGTTTAATCATTAAAACAAAAATGAACCATTTTCCGTTTATATTACTAAGATTTACTTTTTATTTTACTTAACCAAATATGTCCTTGAGCTCAGGCACATGGAAGAGTTCCCTTGTGGTGTTTTGTTGCTTTGATTTTTGTATTTATTGTTTAATACCTTTTTTAGGATAAAAAAAAGACGGTCTTCATTTTCTGGCCACTTCCATAGGTTGCCAGATCTTGTCATGCATTTTAAATGAGCTCCATTGGCCTCCAATGTCACACCTTGCGTAAACTAGTATTCTTCTTCATAATTTACAATTACAAATTCATCATTTGCATATAACGAGATGGGAAGCAGGATGTATCTGGTCTTCAAAGGCATATAACCATCACTCAGGATCTCATGGCTTGTTGAGTCGTCAAAGACCTCATCAGTGTTTGACAAGTCCAGTGAAGTATCTGAAGCCCAAGGAATATCTATCTTCATCTTTGCTAGAACTTTCTTAGGGCTTCAACTCGCAAGAAACTTTCTTTTTACTTGAGGAAATTGAAAAACTTCCCATCTACTTCTCAAGTTGCAATCTCTTCGGATGTTTCCTTGCCATTTCAATATATTTTATGAAGGAGTCTGAAACAGCGCTTTCATCTGGGCCTGCAGCATTAGGATCAGAATATGATGGCTGGCATTCTAGAACTTTGTCTGCACAAAGAGGAAAGACCCCAGCCTTCCTGAACCATCTTATAGATTGTCTTGTGACTTTGTTCCACGTCTTATTTAATAAAGGAAATGCATTTTTAGGGACAGTTGGCATGTTTCTTCCATGTGGTAACATTTTCCACTCATCAAGTATTTGCTGCTAATCGTATTTCAACCGACCAAAAGTTGGAACACAACTATAGTCCATAAAAATGGTTGGAAAGTATTATTTTCCCCATAAGTATGGCAATACATATGCAACTATAAAAATATTTATTGTACATATGTAAATACTAAATTACCTGTAATAAAATAGAACATCAAGAGCACAGAACAGCTTGTTGTAACTTGTAGCAGAGCAAGTTTGAGGCTGACAAGGTAACGTGAAAAACATAACCCCAACACTAACAGCTGATAAGCGGGGTGAAGTATTGGACTGGGTGTGTTCTAACCACATCAAAATATTACACTATCTATGCTCTTTGCTTTAGTATTTAAATAATCTAGGTGTTATTAGTATTTAGATTATATCAATATTTTAGTGAGCACAGATGTTTGGACCATAGTTGTGTGATACTACGGTACCACCTAATTTAAAACAATTTCTGTTGCAGATAAGGTAACTGTACAAATGTTTTCCTAGTCATGGAGGAAATATTTTTTTCATTCCTTATCATTATCGGAAAGAAATATAGGCTCTTCTATCTTTTTCATCTTGACTTAAAAAGTGTATTTTTCCAGCTCAGTTAGACAAAGATGCAGGTTCTTCTCCTCCTGCTACTCCTATCAATCCACCAGGGTCTGTTGGAGACTCTAAAACCAGCTTCAACAAATATCTTGGCCTTCCTGGTAATGTAAAGGTTAAATGAATATTTTTCCCTTCTGCTATATGCATGTTCCATTCCTGTAGAGCTTAATTTATTTTGTTAGTGTATGAAACACCTTTCCCCCCCCCCCTTTCAATTCATTTATATATTGTTCTGCCTTGAAAATCCTATTCCTTTAGTGAAATTCTGAGTCTTTTATTCTTTAGCTGTCAATTTGTTCTGCCTTGCACTGTAGCTCAAGCATGATTGCTAAATTTATATTAGTTTTATTTCAAAACATTTTAGCTCTGATTTTTATTTTATAGTTTTTTACTAGATTATTGTACTAGCTAGTTATTTTATTGGAAGAAAAATGTGCACCCTGAGTTAGTTGATATATCGTGATATATATCTGATAATATTTTTTAAATATATCGCACGCTCTTCATGATTTCATGTGTAAATTTTTCAATCGGAAATTAGTTCATCTATAAATAATAGATGAACAGATTAGTTCAAAAATGAAAATATTCTCACCATCTTTAACAATAATTTTTTTTTAGACTATATACTCCCTAATTTCATAATAAGGGATTGGTCAATCTAGAGCACAATTTTTCTAAATTGGGGATTTTGTCACCTGGAGAGCTTTAATAGATACACATACAATATATGATCCTATGGGTTCTTACTTAGAAAGTGCAAATGAAGTTTTTCCCTCTATGAAGGGCGATGATAGAACAGAAAAGTTTGAGAAATTAATCTTAAGTCATGTATCAATAGAAAGAGGGGGGTTTAATGTACCACAGCATTGTTTCAGAAAAATTGCTTGCATATACTGAGACTAATATTTGTACAGGTATCCCTTGCTTTACAAGATTTTGCTATAACACTATTTTGAAAAGTTAATTTTAGAAATTGCAATCTGCAAAGTTTGACATGGAGTCCAACTTTAATCCTAGAAATGGGTTTGCGATTGACAATATAACATAGTTGATTCCTTTGATGATGAAATCAGTTGAATTTGATGTAGCTGAGACAAATATAAGAGAAATTGTCTGATACAACTTGCCAGATCTTAGTGATGAAAAACGTTTGTTAACACATTGACAATGCTATGAGAATTTTGATTTTAAAAAAAGCAGATTCAATGAAATCAGCATTTTCATATTTTCGAGGAATATTTGGAATTCTCTCTGGCTCTGCTATTGAAGTTTTTATAAAGAAAAAAAATGCTGTTTGTCTGATGGATTTCTGCTGTATCAGTAAAAAGAGTTATCAGCTTGTCATAGCAAGCAGGCTCTTTAAAAATCATCCACATTCACTAAAATCAATCAGAAGTAGTGAAGACAGAAAGAAGTAAAAAGTAATAGTTTAATTCTTTATATTACTTCAGTTCATGGGATTTATTCAGAAGTTTGATAATAAATTCATTTATAGAAAAGTTCCTTTGTTGATGAATTCATTTTTTTAATCATTTTGAAAAAAATCAAACCCTTATCCATATCTTTCCCACGTTAAATTCAACTGACTTAAATGTTAAATTGACTAACACAATTATTTTGCAGAACCAATTAATCACTTGCAGTGAGGGATGCCTGTAATAAGAATTAATGAAAAATTTTGGAATTCAACATAAACTGACCACCTTAATCTATATTAAGTTAAAAGAGCAATATTAATCGCTTAACAGTTCGAATAAAAAACACTTCATTACCAAATTTGTACTCAAATGTAAAAAACATTTATACTGAGGGGCACAAAAATTTCACTAGTATACTAAGGATAAACTGATAGGCTGAAAACATAGTGTGCCAGAGAGCAAAGCAACAAGAGAAAGATCAGAGTTAAGATATCAAACATGTGAAATTCAAAGGTGCAAATAATCTAAATAACCATTATTGTAAATAAGTTACTTATGCCAGTGACACTTTCAACTGTTGTAACGACAACACCTTGTGTTGTTTCTATTAGTAGGATTCATCTCATTAGAGCACCAAAAGTTCATGACTATACAATGCAATGTACATACCATGTCCCTGTGTGCTTTATTGAATATCTCACATACAAGATGTCTTGCATTTTTATAGCACCATTTCATTGTTTTTCTTATTGGAGTCTCTGAGAAGGGGAAGGAAAATTCACTGTCCTCATGGAATTCTTTCTGAAAACTTATGGATCCAAAATTTTAAAATCAAAATATATGTAATATAAATATATTTGTTCAAACATTCTGGGACACAGGATCTATATACGTTTAAGAAATATATCTGCTTATATATATCTCCTGAAAGGGACAGGTGGCACAGTAGCCCAGGTCGATAAGATACTCGCCTTAAGTACCAAAGGATGTTTAGAGCTGTTGCGAGTTCGATACCTGGTTCGTCCTTGTCAAAAAACTTTCCTGACACAGGTACAACAGAAACGGCGACATGACCACAGAAAAAGATTGCTACTGCAGGGAGTCCTCCATCAAGGGGTTAGCGCACCAACCTCTTGTGAGTATAAAAAATAGGCTGCTGTTCAGAATCAACAATAAATTGTAGGTCCTGGTCTAATTAGCACTTGTGCAGAAAATGACCGTTGTGCAACAAAAATGATCAAATGAAAGGGACAGATCATGTTGGTGAGAGACAGGATCCCACTGCAGAAAACCCTATGATAAAATTTTTAAGATGGGTAACTCTAGTTCTTATTACACTGTATTTATCCAAAAGTAAATGTGCATTTACAGCTGGTTAGTATATTTTTGCAATAGTAGTCAAAATGACCATTCCTGTAATTCTTGGAGGGATGAAATTCTGGTAGTGTGGGTGAAAAATGCAAAAAATTATAAAACAGTTCATAAATATTAAATAAAAGTTTTTATGTAAAGTTTGAAATGTTTTAAATTTCAGTTTAAATCATGCCTGAAACATTTATAACCTTGATGCCTTAAATATTTATATAGGTTGACTCCAAGGGCGTAGCAGGGGGGGACTTGGGGGTCTGGTCCCCCCGAAATGTGAGAAAATTACCGAAAAAAGGGAAAAAGATGGCCAAATCTATTGTTCTATCACTTTGGTTCCCCCCAAATGAGATTTCTGGCTACGCCCCTGCGTAGGGCCTAACGTTTCATTGTGTTTTACTGAAAAATATCATGTATGCTGTATGCACATGCAGATGCCTGTTCAGTAAGTGTATGTATAGTAAATTGTGAAATTAGTTCCTAAAAAACAAATATTATGAAAGTTTTTTTCTTTGCTTTTATGCTGGGTTGAGCTCATTATAATAAAACCAGGTTTATGGCTTTGTTATAAAGTGCTGGTATGAATCAGGGCCGCAACTAGATACTTTGTCACCCAGGGCAAGCCAGAATTTTGACACCCCTTGCATGTAGAAGCAGCAGTTAATGGTTGAATTCGGCGCTTATTCTGATCCAATGCCCTGTGCACAAGACCTGCCTGCTCCCCCCCCCCAGTTGCGGCCCTGGTATGAATGTACATAATGGTATAAGATAGTCATGATAAGTAGAATTCTGAGGAGTAGAATAGTTCAAGCTGAAGTTTTCATGCGGCACCCAAACTGTCAATTTTCTAGGTTTGTTCAAAGTTAAACTAACAGTAACTTGAAAGTTTTCATCGGCAGCTGTGTTCGACTATTTAAGATTTAACTGTATGCGTTTTCATAATATTTTGAAAAATTGAGGGTGGATTTCCAGTTTTTTGTTTAAAAAAAATTATGATTAGAAATGTATCATAATATCATTTATTTTTAATTTCATTGGTTACAATTAGAAATTTTCTGAACTAATTTCATTTCAAGTTTTTCTGGATCGAGTTTTTTGTTTTTTCTTAATTTGGTATCTTTTCTGACCATACTATATTTCTTCATTAGTTTTACTGTACATTCCTGCTTGTGTTTACACCATCAGATTTTGCATGAAATTACTGCCTTTCTAAATTCACGTTATTTGCAAAAAGTCTCAGTATCTTTGTTTTTTTCCCCCTTCACTTCATCAGAACTAAGTTTACCTCATTGATTGTCCCATAGTTGTGTCATCTGTATATTTTAAAACATTTGAATGAAATTTTGAAATGTGAAATGTGAATTTCAGTTCTGTATAGTAAAATACTTGATACAATTAACTTAAAGGCTAGGATTAATTGAATAATTTGCAATGGTGGTTGATGATGGTGTCCTAGAGTTTTGTAACCACTAGTTTTTAAAGAAAAGTAATAAGAACTATTGTTCTGCGTTTTTTAAAAAACAGATTTCTTAAAGATAATTACTTGACCAGCCTACAACATATCAAAAAAAAAAAATTCTTTGGATATTATTGCCAAGATGAACTTCAGAAAGAAAAGTTGTCTCCATCAAGATCAGTAGATTTGGCTTAAAAAATTCATTAAGGAATCATTTAAACCCATTTATTAATGTTTTTCGGATTAAGAACTAAAAGTAATTACAATTTAACAGGGTGGTGCTAACAGAGTTATTCTCAATATGTCCTAATACTGTTACATTATAAAAGATCTACAGCAGGGTGTCTTGAATGTGCATGGCCCACAGACAAAGCTTCTCTGTAATGCATGGGGTACAGCTGAGTGGCCTGCAGACCTCAGTAAAATGCCAAATGTGGCCCACGTTGTTTCAACAGTTGAAGGTACCTGACCTACAATATGATATACAGTAAAACCACCTCTAACTGCCACCTCAGACAACTAATCTCCAAACGCGTCCCATAGACAGATAACCTCTGAACAATTTCCAAAAAATGGCCTTTTTATTCATAAAATAGTCAGGGCAGTAGCATAGCCAGGTTTTTGTCAGTGGGGGAATGAAATATAATAAGGTGCCTTATTCTGTTCCTCATTTAGGCACAAAAAAAAATTAAGTATACGAAGAAACTCTTGTTAAAATTTCAATAAAAACTTCATTTGTTTATTTTTTTTTTTGTGTTTATTTTCACACAACTTTTTTAACTGAAAATAAAAATGTAAATAATAAATAAATGTAATATATATATATATATATATATATATATATAACGAAAAACCCTAAAAAATTGAACTTGTCACGGGAGTGAAAAAAATATATTTATGGGTTTTTAGAACTAGGTAATATTGTTTTTATCATGGGATGTTAATGCAACAGTTTTGCACTCATAAGTGAAGTTGAAAAAGTTTAATTAAAGCCTATATGATTTATTTCTCTGAGTTTTGACACAAATTTTTGCAAGAGCAAAATTCATAATCAGAACTTTTTCCGCCTTTTTTCATCTTTGAAAAGTGCTCAATTACTTTTTGAATATCAAGCTTATTGGCTAATTTCCTTTCTATCGACAACTAATCCAATCCTGTTAATCTTTCTTCTTTCATGGTCGATCTCAAATGGTCGATTACTTGACAGGAATACTGCACTTTCCCGCTAATTCAAAAGCAGTTGATTCTAGATTCTGAAACTGACTTTCATACTGTACTAGTAGAAAGAGAGAGAAAGTTGGCATCCAGAAAAAGTCAAATAATTACAGAATATACGGAAGTGCTGAAAAATCACATCAGCATAAAAATACATAAGCACACTAAACAAAAATTATTAAAATTTAAAGATTTATTTGAAGAAATAATTTCAAAACTGAAGAAATTTTTGAACTAATGAAAGAAATAATTTCCTTAATCTTAATTGTGAATAAGTCTTCAATACTTTAGACACCCTTTGTTTCATCCAGGGCCACCTCAAGATACTTGGTCAGCCAAGCAAGCACACATTTTGGGGACACAGTGTGTAAGGGGCGCTTGCAGGATGAATCCGGCCCCTGAGGAATCGGACCCGCTTTCTCCACCCTAGTTTCAGCCCCGGGTGCTCTGGTTAAGACGTCTCTATCAACATACAACTTAAGAAATCCTTGCTTAAGGAGTTTTTCCATTAAGTATTATATTTTCAGAATCCTTGTTTTTTCCCCCTATATCAAGACATTCTACGTTTAAGAATTTTTTCCGCTCAGTAAGTTTATTTAAGAATGCATTCTGCACATTCATTGCAATGAGAATTGATGAATTCAATGTTGAAGGTGTGATTGATGTATAAATCCATGAACCCCAGCATCTCCTGCAGTGATTTTTTGACACAATACAGTAGGTAACTTTATGATACTGTTTGGGGAGGAGACCAGGGCTGAACCAATCTATTTTCCGACAATCTTGGGGCCATGTAAAAATTTTAAATACCTGACTATAAGTGAATGCAGACTTTTTGAACCGGGGGCAACGTTGTGAATCACAGAAGTAGTGTGTATAGAGACCGGGTGGCAAAGTTCTACCTCCACCCTGCCACCTATGTCAATAATACAATTTTTTTCACTGAACAGGGAGGGGGTGATTGTCTGCATGCTCCTCTTTCTCTGCCTACATATGTATCCGGCGCTAGTACATAAAATATTGATTCAAGCATGTAAATTTTTGAAGATTTGTCCAGTCCTGGAGCAACCAGTTACTGGTGTTATTTCAACTACCATTTTCTGATACCTGATGGCAATAATGTCTTGTGCCAGAGTACGATAATCAGTGATATATCTGCAGCTGTTTTTCTAATGCATACATATAGATAGATTTTGCAAAATCACTGCTCCTGATATACAGTATTAACATGACATCGCTTCAAAGATCTCAAATTATACAGTAGACTCTCACTAATCTGGTGCATATAAGACTAGGGTTATGATGAAGTACTGAAATCACCGGATTACTGGAAGGTAGTTGAAAATAAAATTAAATGTGCTGCAAATTTCTGTGCATAGATACGAACAAGACGCGATTTTCACATGGGTGGATGGATTTGCCCCCGGGTATCATAATTTTGGGGGCCTAGAAGTTTAAACATATATTCATTCACTAATGAAACATCTTTCAAAGTCGAGGCCCTGGAGAGGCTGTAACAGGTTTTCCACTTCCAGACACTATGGAAGTCAGCCCAAAAATGCCACATTATTACACTGCCAGTTTATGGAGGCAACTGTATTAATACTGTATAAACAAATATTAATAGCAGTAATTTATATTTTATGAACACAAAGAAAAAATTATTCAAAAATGTACTCACCAATCAAATATTAAGGAAAAGAAAAATATTGACCACTTGATGAAAAATAATTTAGTACTCCACTTAAGGTATGAAGATATCAGTATTGAATTGGTAGGGAAGCAATGATACTATAACACAAACCCAAGCTTCTGGAAGAAGTTATAAACTTTGTGACAACCGCAGTCCATGTATATTCTAAGCCCTCTTATTTCCTTACTCAAAAACTTGCTTTTATCAATTGTATAGTGTATGCTTAATTGTGTCTATCTTTGATTGTATGTACATGGCCATCGAGTACATATGGGGAAAAGAGATGAAGGCATCAGTCATTTTCTTGGAATAATTTCTGCCATATATATTGTGCTCTTTGAAGCCACTCATCCCCTTGGATTGGATTTTGAATTTTTTGGCGCAAGGACCAATTTGGTCAAACTGCGCCAATCATCCCCTTGGGAAAAATGCTATTTTGACACTAGACCATGCAGACCTGCAGAGGAGTAAAAGAATTATCTGATTTGATCTAGAATGTCTTTCTGGGCGGACATGTCTGTTGGTGGATCCAACGTTTAACACACAGTTGTCATTTACTCATGGTAATCATTTAAAAGCGCACAACAGCTTGAAATTCCAGGCCTTGGAGCTTTTACTTGAGGACCCACTTTCCATTTCCTGGAACAAACCTTGTCATTGTGTTTGACCTTGGGTGTTTTATCTCGATAGCACCAAATTCTCCCCCTCCCCACTGACCCATGCATAAGCTAACTCTGACTCATTGCTGGTTTCCAATAGGTGGTCACACCGCACCCTATCCTTCCAGTGCATGCCTGTGAAAAGCTACGAGAGCTCATAATGTAACTACAAAAGAAGCCTAAACCCCCCCCCCCCTCTAAGCACATATTGACCCTCAGTGAAATCAACATAGAACGACAGTAATAAGGTCAGAACTTGTTTTTTGTCATAATTTTTGAAGACTTTGTTAGTCTTGTTTAGGAAGATAGGCACCAATGTTGGCATAATTTTGATTGGGGGAGCATTTGCTTCCCCCCCCCCAAGCTATGCCACTGAGTCAAGGGAAAAATACACATTGATAGTAGAAAATAATTTTCACGCTGATTTTTCTAGATCGTTTCTTTCTACCCCTCTAACCCTATTGGGGGGGGGTATATATGCTTTCTTTTCCTGGTATAAATGCTAGATGGATATATTGAAGGGAGTGGAGATGGAAAGAGCCATTTAAGTGACCCGTAGTTGGGCTGCAGGCCACTTAGTCCTTTGAGGGACACTATATAAAAAAGATTTTTTTGGCCACACTAACTTCATATACTCTGTATATAAGACTCATGCGTTTTGTAACTCTTATTTTATTTATCAAAATCCAGTGTACAATAGGTGGTCGCACAGCTGGGGTACGTCCACCTAGAACACTGAAAGCTTTCCTAGGGTGTAATGCAGGAAAAGCAACATTTTGTTAAAAAAATTCCTTTTCCAAAGATTTTATAGGCCAAAATGATAAGCATGGGCAGAGATATGGGGTGGCGGGGCGTGGGGGCATTGCCTCCCATCGTCAAAGGTGGAGTCGACTGATCTAATGTATATATGAATTGACATCATTGTGTCCCCCCAGCATGGCCCCCACATCCTGTAGCGGGGTCCCTATGCTGGGATCTTTTGCAGGCCCCTCTGTCAGACATTTAATGCGGTCCCTTTTATAGTTAATTTATAGCGTGAAAAAGTAAAAAAATGATAACCGTCCCGGGCCCCAGGGCTACAGCCCTATCAGCCCCCCTATGTGGGGCCATGCCCTCCAGACTTCCAAGTCTATCTCCGCCTATGAGCATAAGTATATTGATAGCTAGTACATTTTTTCCAATGAGATGGCAGTGTAAAGGTTTCCTTCTTGAGTGGGGTATAAATTTGTTCGAAATGTCAAATTTTCCATCGGTGACACTGAAAAGAAGAATAAGAACATTGATATTGGTGATAAATTTCAGGCATTGATAGAATTTTCTGAGATGGTCTCACTTCCTTAAAATCCAGTATCCGGGTTTTGATTCTCGCTTTTTCCTCTCAAACTACCTCAGATTGTCAAGAAGATCCAGGCATAGGGGATTGTATACCTTCATCACCATTTTCGTCGTCATCCATGCAGTAAGCTTTGTTTTATTTTTTTCACCTGAGGTATCATCAGATGCATTCGACTCCAGATCAGATGGAAGCTCTGAAATTAGTATAATATTGCTTCCTCTGCACTAAGGAATTTTTTAAGCATTTCACCACCAATAGAAATAGTAAATGCAGAATATTCGAGGGGAGAAACTCCAGGCAAAAATTCCAAGAAAATAAAATTAAATATAGAGAGAGTAGAAAGTATAGTCGTCAACAGCCCCTCTAAAACTACTCGAATGAAAGAAAGGTTATGTGCAGGACAAAAAATAGCATGTTGTATATTCTATTCTAACCCCCAAATCTCCTCCACAAATACACATCTGATATGTTTCAACACCATTGCTGTCATCCATTTTCTAGTAAACAAGAAAGAGGAGAAAATGAAGAAAAACAAGGTGGCTTCATATCTGAGATGGTTTCATACTGATGACACTAGGGGTCGTCAGTATGAAATTGGGTATCTCATTGTTCTAGATGTGCGCTGTCCTCAGTATGGAACCACCTTTTTAAAACTTCCATAATTTGATTTTAAACTATTTCTAAGTTTATTCAATGGCTTTATTTCAACAAATAGGGCAAAAATTATAAAAAATCATCCATAATTTTTGAAAATTTTTTTTATAAGGAAATTTTGAAATAAGTATCTCGCACATAAAAATATATAAAATGGCTGATTTTTTTTTACCACTTGCAAAACAAAACCAGTATAATGCTGCCATCTCTGATAGAAAATCTTAATCTTAAGCTAGTTAATAGGATTTCTGTGCAAATATTAGTTATTTTTCATGGAATTTTAGAAAGGTGTTTTCACTATGGGGAAACTGCACCGGAAAAGGTTAAGTGATCTTTAAATGCATTCCAGGTCACTTAAGTGATCTGTGAATGCGCCGCAATCACTTTAGTGGTCTGGAAAAGCATCCAAACCACTCAAGTGATTTGTGAATGTGCTACAGGTCACTGATGTGATCTGAGAATGTGCTGCTTAGTTCATTCTTGCAAAATAAGAATTTGGATTGTGAGCCCATCAGATGACTGAGTCACATTTGGCCTGCATGTATGGTCTAGTTCAGTGTTTCCAAAAGTAGGTAATATCGCCATTGCCCCAGTGGGCAATGGAATGGGTTGGGGGTGATAGAAGCTGTGAGCATAACATAGGATCCTATGGGTTTGTTTGAGTTGGGGTGATGAGAAAAAAAAATTCTGAAGACGCGGGGTGAGAGAGAGAGAACAAAAAGTTTTTGGGAAACTATGGTCCAGTTGATTGTGAGTGGGAATAAGTAACTGTGTTTGGGGGTTACTGGTACACAGTCTCGGTCCATATCAGTTTTTCTTGCCGAGTCGTTTCTGTTGTGTTCTATTTCAGCACTGCAAGCCTAAATTTTAAGATGCCAAAATAGCACTAGGGCTGCAACTAGATGTTTCATCAATGGGGTCAAACACACATTTTGGCACCCCCTTCTAATGTTGAAGGAGTTTAAAGGGTGAAATTTGTGTCTCCCCCCCCAGTTCTGTGCACCTGGGGCACCAGACTCACCTGATCCCCTCTAGTTTCAACCCCGTTGATTAATCAATTATAATATTTTAGTGTCAATGTAATCATAGAATGTAATTAGAATGTAATCATACATTCTAATATAATTTATGTTACATAGTGCAAATTTTAGTTTTTTTAGAAATAAAATTGCCATTCCCAATAGTGGTCACGTTTACAGTCCCGTGAGCGGCTGTTTTATTGTATATTATATGGAAAAGACCATTATTTTCAATTGCTTCCAATAGATTACAATAATATTATTTTTGAAGACTTGAGGGTTACAAACACTAATATTCTGCAAATAAACCAGTAATTTTTGAGGAAATGAATAAGGCAAAGCTTTATAGGCCTCAGACAAGAAATATTCTTGGAGATATTTGTTTTCAAGCTATGTAACTTTTAGTCACTAAAAATATATTTCATCTAAGCTACAACTGTATACAATCCCAGCTGGATGTTAGAATTACAGTCGGACCCCAATATAATGAACTACATTTCAAGAAATTCCTTGATTTAACATTTTTTCCCAAAATCCTGACAAAAATTAAGGTCAAACCTTTATTTAACAAATAAAAATCCCTCAGTATAACAAATTTTTTCAAATTATCCTTAATTTTTCTTATTTCTAGTCACCCAAAACCACAATTAAAAGATCTGACTCCCCTGGATTTGATCTTCAGCTAGCTCTTCTTTAGACACACACAAACAAATGTGGAGAGTAGAAATCTGTTTCTTTTTTTGACTAAAGGAGGTAATAGTCATTTAGAGTGTATGTGGGAAGGTTTCAGTGGTCACAATAGGTGTACACTCAGGGCCGTAACTAAACAGGTGCACCTGCACAGGGCCCACTTGGAAGGGTGGCCAGAAGGGGCCTAAATCCAAATTCTGGCACAGGAATGGCTAGCTGACTACATCAATACCATAAAAAATTGTGTTGTCCACATGTTTAAGATTTCAGTAAAGAAATAAAGTTACTTCAAATTTGTGTGTTCTGTCTTGACAAGTAAAGAATGGGGTGGGTCACTTGAAGAGAAAGCATTTTTTCAGTTAGCAAAAAATGGAAATTTTGACAGAATTTGATAGAAATGTCGAATGCTCCAAACAAACTTCTATCAAGCAATGTTTTTTTCATTCATGGCGACTTTATTTTCAAGTTCGAATGTATATATATTTTTCAGTTGTCAGAAATGAGTTGTAGCAGCAACCCAAAAACAAGTAGCTTTTAAAATTAGCCATTTTGTCAAATTTATCAGGAGCATAAACATATTCAGTCTCCTGATTCATTAAATCAGGGTTCGACTGTATTTGAAGATATCAAAAAAATCTAAGAAAAATTTGACTATATACTTCAAAATCCTATATATAAAAGTATGTTTGGGAATACAAAATTATATGAAATGTCATAATTTTCTGCGTAATCTAGACAAGTAAATTTCATACACCAATAATAGAATCTTAACCCATTTCAATCCACAAGTGGAATATTCTGTAAATTTTTATTTTACCCTATGACCAAGCCCAGTGTAATCTGCAAAAGGGTGACTGTCACTTATCGCTGAAAGCAGAATAATCTGCTCACACTGGTTGCTTCCCACCAAATAGGAAGCAATCTGAATTTTCTTTTTGGAGGAGCAAGAAGAATACTTACCGGGCATAATTCATTTGGGTTCAACTAATTGAGATAAGTTCATATGCTATAGTTTTTTCTTCAGCAATCCTGTATTTAAACCAGCTTCATTATTAAAGAATGTTGATTCATTCAGGAGTTACTTAAGCTCACTGGATTTATGGAGTGAGTAACAGCTGTAGCGCCATGATGCTGAGTTAAGGCACGAAAAAGGTTGTTCATCATTTCTTTTTAGAAAAGTATCTATATGCATCATTAAATTTATTTCTACATTATCTGCAACCTTTTTTTTTCTGAGA
Organism: Pholcus phalangioides; assembly: GCF_987345545.1. NCBI lineage: Eukaryota > Metazoa > Arthropoda > Arachnida > Araneae > Pholcidae > Pholcus > Pholcus phalangioides. The sequence goes on from NW_028301619.1 coordinate 9,660,961, forward strand.
GTAGTAGCCTATAATCATAATAGCCTATAATCCACATTAAAAAATTCAGATAATTTTGCAATGTATAATCAGAATATATTGTATAAGAATATTCTCAATTTGATTTTATATTTTAACCTTTTTTCTTTCTAAGGAAATGTCATCTTATGTTCTTTAAGATGTTTTTTTGCTTGCTTCAGGTGATCAGATTTGTTTTTCCCAATCAGTCTCTTCTTTCCCGAAAATGTTAGAAACAAAATATTGAAAGCTGTTAGAATCTAATATATGGATCATGCTCTGAAAACTGTGGTAATTATTTTGCACACATATATGTTTGTGGAAAAATGTATATTAGTTTTATCAATATTAAGGTGGCACGCCTGCCTCTACAAACAGTCATGAAACAATTGCCAAAAGTCCTAGTTGTTCATCTCTCAACATTGGTGCTCCTAACTCTCACATAGCTCATACTGGATCTGCATTAAATGATATATCGGGAGGAAACTCTGCTAGCTCCGCTGATCTTCAGCACAGAGTAAGTTTTGCAACATTGATTGTTTTAGTGAACACTATATATGATAAACATTTTTAAAGTTAGAAGTTTGCATATCTGCAAAATGTGTATAATAAATTTCAATATAATGTTCTGATCCTTGAAACATATATTTCTTCAACCACTGCTTTTAGATATCTATAAACGTACATATGCAATCATTTTTTAACTTCTGTGTATATTTCTCCCTCATTTCTGTTTTATACAAATAAAATATAATTGCAAGAAAATTAGTCATGATCTGCATTAATTGAGACCATAACCAAGATCATATTACTGAAAATTTGAAACAAGTGCACTTCTCATCCTAGAAAGAATATATTGAGATATATAATAAAATTTACAACAAAACAATTTATGAAACAAAAAAAAATTCATAACTTATTTTTTTACTCAAAAATATCATTCCATTCCCATGAGTTTGAGAATATAATTACACACTGTTCCCCCTAATACATGCAGAGATGCTGCTCTACTCTAATTAACATTGGTCCTGGAACCCAGGTTATTGGAAAATCTGGGTCCTTTTTGAGTAAAAGTGGGTCCCCCTCAAAAAAAAAATTGCCCCCTCCTCATTGAGAGGTACTAGTATGAACCAAAGATTCAGTAACAAAAAAGTTTAATTTACTAGCATAACTAGTTTTAATTAGTCATTGCTAGATATTCTACTGTTAGGGAAAAGTTGCAAAAAAACCCATCAACACTGAGGTATTAAAAAATTTAAAACAAATATAATAATGCTAGTCACATATGTTTACTAATAAATCAGTCTATACAAATTCTCTTATTGATTTTTCTTTTCAGAAAACCTTAGCCTTTTTTTCAATAATATTTTCTGCATAAATTTAAAGCAAATGATTCTGATGTGATCTTCTGATTCATATAATCCTTTTAGAGCAATTTCCAGCTGGGATGATTTCCCCCGCCCTGATGGTCCACCACCATTTAACCAGTGGTGTAGCCAGAGGGGGAGCAGAGGGAGCGATTGCTCCCCCAATCAAAATTTTGCCTACATTGGCGCCTATTTTTTTAAATGACTTTTGATCTTTAAAAAAACTTGAAAAATATTGACTTTTCATTTTCTACCTTCATTGACTATAATGTGATGAGTAAGGAAAAAAATCTACATTTATATTTGCGCCTCTTATAGTTTCACAGTGATTGGGTTTGTACTAACCCGTAAGAGAAGGAAAAAAAGAAAGGGCAGGTTTTCATTACCATTTTTGACAATTGCTCTCAAGCTCTTCATCTGGAAGCATGCTCAGATCAGCCTCTGTTCCCCCACCTTTATTAAAGGACAGAATCTTGCCCGCTTCTAGCTCTAACTTTTTCTATTGCTATTGGTCGTTCTCAGTAGAGCTCCCTTGAAATACCTTTCATAGGTATAAGGATATGGCATTCACGAAATGTTCATTCTGTTCTGAAGGGCCACCAAGAGCTTTGACTAAGGCACTTTTTGAAGAAATTAAGCATGTGAACCTATTGTGGTCAGACCACTGAACCTATGAAGTAATGGCTAGCATTCAAGCTCCGAGAAGTATCACCTTTTCTTTGGGCGCCTTATGTAGAGCTTGAGGCATAGGCGGAGATAGACTTGGAAGTCTGAGGGGGGTGGAGCACGATGATGATGTCAATTTCTCTTGAAATATATACATTAGATCAGTCGACTCCACCTTTGACGTTGGGGGGGGGACAATGCTTCCCCCCCCCCGTATCTCCACCCATGGCTTGAGGTCCTAGAAATACCACTTTATGTATGGGGGGGGGGAGACTTAGCTAGATTCATATTCATAACGCCTAGAAATGCCACGTTATCTGCAGGTGCCTTGGCAAGAGCAGCTAGCTTGTGTATAGGGTAGTGTCAAAGACTGAAGAAAAGGTGGAAAACAGATTATCATCGTAATTTGTTTCTTTATTTCCCACAACAACACATAGGTGGTCTACGCAGGGTCGTCTTATGGGTATCAAAGGGACTTTTCTAAGGCCCTTTACCTGTTCAGAAATGTCTGCCTAACAGATCACTCTCGAAAATTTTAACTGGATCTCATCTTCATGAAGTCCCTTTTGCACTTGAGGCACCTGAACTGGGGCTGGAATTGTCCATGTATTACAAGGAAAGTTTAAAAGTAACTGAAGATACATACGTATACTATTTCAGAAAAACAAAAAATGTCCATGAAACGTTGAGTCTGCTCTTAAAAGATTATCTAGTGTTTTTTCAATTAGCACTTATCCGAGGGCTTACAATGCTTTCTAATATGAACTATGGTGTCGTGAGGTTTGCCAGCACTTACCCGAATGCCCCTGGTCAAATTACGAGGGGAAAAATCCAAGAAATTATTAGTCCAGAGGATTCTCAAACTGTGCATCACCAACCTTTGTCGGGGGCACCGCGGAGCATCCCGAAGGATTTTCAGAGATTCTTTGTTAAACTTCTCTGGGGAGCTGCATACAAGCATTGATTAAAGTAATGGGGCACCGCGGATGGAAAAAGTTTGAGAACCCCTGCGCTAGTCTGTACCATTCATCACTCTACATGCTGTATTTCCATTCTTCTCTGATTTGTTATAAAACACATTGCATGAATTTATTTCACTAGAAATAAATATACATATACTATGTGCAATGCCTTTTTAAGTTTTTCAACTTCGAGCTAAACTCCCCTTTAAATAGTATCTCCAAAGGGAGCCGGTAGATAATAAAACATAAAAAATATTTCAATCTATTCATATACCTGCCACTTTCACTTCAATTCGGAAGATGAGCAGTTGCATTACAAACATTCCTCAGAGATACTTAAATAGATTACAGATACATACGGCAATTTCTGACACGCTCTAATTCGTTTGAAGCAGTTCCTAACGTTTTTGGATTCAGGCCACCTTCTGCTTGGGCGTCTGCAATTTAGTAGTATGTGATAACCACTGCGATCGTGTGGGCATCATGATGGATTGATTCATCCCGGTTTGAGCCGCACTACTGGTACAGTGGCGGTTGACTGAAGTGAGTTTTTTTTTCTTTTTTTTTTCAATTTCTAGGTACGAATGCTAACCGATCTTTCGTTTGGAAAGCCTTCCCGCAGAGAGCAGGCAGGCTTTCACCGTGGTATTTGCATAACACGAAACTTCAGACATCTGTCAGTTTTACTTCTAATATGGAAGACGGCAAACCTCTCGAACTGAAACCATGCATAACTATGACATCATATATATGTTATGGTCACGCATAATATGAGAAAGAACTTTCCGGCATACATTAATTTGTTAGAAATTCAGTAAGAGAAATGTCTTTCTACGATTTGAGTAGAAGTAGTGTACATGTGATACACACGAGCTTATGATAAGAGTGTAACATAATAAAAGCGATTAAATGGAAGCATGAAGATTTCTCTGTACTTTCATATCTTGGAATAATTTCAGAGAAAGAGAAAAAATATTTTTTTCTTTTTATGTTATTCTATCATTTTTTATATTTTAATCTAAATTTTTTTCCAACTACCTGTTAGGGTGACTTCCCAGTTGTTTTTTTAGTTTGCATTTGTATAAATACACAAAACATAAAATAGAATTTATATTTTTTTAGATTAATTAAAAAATAAAAATACATTAATCAATTGAAAGACCATTAATTTAATTTGAAAAATAACATCAACTGAAAACAAAATAAATTTGATTTTTATAAATTGGGAAATTCAAAGTTCTTTCCACTAATGTATAATTTTAAGTTTGCGTCTTAAGCACGAACAAAAAATGGCGCCTTTCACAATTTCGCTCGCCCACGGACCAAAACCAGGCTACGCCACTGCATTTAACTACTACATAATTTCACACCTGACTATGGGAGCTACGTAAGATTGGTATTGGTGAAACCTAATGGTGTGCTTGTGTATCCAGTGTTGTGTCTTGTGGTCAGTAGGTGGTGTTATCCGTCCACCAAATCAGTAATGTGTGGATTTGCAAATTAAGTGTATGTTTGTGTTATAGGTCTGCTGATTATCATGACAGGAGCGGCTCAAGATAAAATCTCTACCCGTGTAGGACCTGTTTTTGGTGCCCACTCTATCCCAATTTTTCCCTACTCCAGAAATTCTTTAAAAAAATTATTTTTTTACTGTTCCATCTTGGATTTGGCTCCCCGTCTCCTAGAGCAGCATCCCATGTGGCTGCATATCCCTAGAGCCACCTCTGCAGTTTGATGTCATGGTGGGAAAAGTTGTGGGACATTTTTTTAACCCAGAATAGTCATGTCTAATAAGTGTAATTAGTCAAATTTAGATATGATTGTGTTTGTCTCATGAATAATTATTGGGCTTCTGTTTTTATTTTATTGTGGTATGCCGAGCTGAATCTTGGGGTTGTCTAGATTCTTTCCTTTTGTGTTTTCATTCCGTCCAATGTCCAAAATTTGAACCACCGATCGTTTGTGTATAGTGGACACACACTTTGTTGTTCACATGGTATGTCTTTTGCGGAAAATTGGAAATTGAGATATGATCCTGTTGTTTTTTAATTTTTTCAACCTCACAAAAATAATCCTCTGAAAATTTGGATCCAGATTATAAAATGGCATGTATTTTGGATAGGTTTTTGATGAGAAAAAGCAGTTTTTCTGAGTTCCTTTCTTTGTGTGGGTGAATTAGACAACAAACTCTCCCAGAATGAAGTGCCATTTTCTGATAAGAAGTTCGAATACATGAAGGGAGACGTTTTGCTAATGATGCGGAAGGAAGAATATTTTTTTTTCCTCTCTCACTTTTGTTGTACATAAAATGCCACAATTTTGTGTCAAACAAAATTTTTCATCAGAATTTGAGCCTGAAGGGATGTAGTCATTCTGAGACAGTTATATTTCACATTAATTTGTCTGAAAATTAATTGATAAAACAAATTTTCTTCCTTTGTTTTGTCGCAATATTTTCAATGTCATAGGTAACAGAAATGTCGATTTGAAAGTCATCATACATTTGGACATTTCACAAATCCTGTCGCATGTCTTGATGTTGTCGGCCAAAGGAACTTTGTATTGCAGGCTTCCAGTTCAGCCCTGAGCACTCAGTTGAGCTTTTGCGGATTTATTTTGGAGTTGCTGACTGGGCATCTTACCACCATGCCACTCGGGCTGGCCCAGGAACTGTTTTCAGTATGCTATTAGAAATCCAAGTTGGAGTCTCCTGGCTCTCCATATCTCTGTTCCAGCTCCATTCTTCTCTCTGGTTCTGGATCGCTGATTGTCATTTCTGTCCTCTGTCTTATTCTTTCACTTCTTATTTGTGGAGGTGTCAGGTTTGTTTGGACCGTGTTTATTTTTCTGTGGAGGGGATCGATGTTTTCTTCTAAGCATTTCACGAGTTCATTCAACTTTCGGAGTGCGCCTTTATCTCTTACCTGCCTTTTAACCAGTCAACTGTCCAATTAATTTCTCCGAGCGCTACCCGCAGTGCCCACTTTTTTTGAAGATGTGCGCATTTTTTCATTTTTTTTCCTTTTCTTGAAAGTTTGAAATATTGAAATATTTTTATAGCATGTGTTTTTATAGCTTGAATGTGTCGAGACGTAATATGACACCCCAAAAGTGGGGAAGGGGGTCATAATGTCCTGTGACTAAAAGAAATGCTATTGATGGATTTATGTGGAACCATAGTAGTTGAACCTTTGCTAAAAGATATGTGAGTAATAAAACAGATGCATCTTTGCAAGGGAATCGGAAATCGGAAAAAAAAAAGCGATGGGGAGGTAGCTTTGCAAAACATGACAAAGATAATAGTAATAACAATCTCAGACCTTGAAATATAATTGTCAACTCCATCTAGTGATGAGATAATAAAGTAGAAGAATGGCTGTACAGAGATGGCAGCACATGTATGACAAATTATTGTCATATCTATGCGAAAAAGACCGAAAAGTCTGCGTGTCGGCAAATGCCGTCATAGGAAACACCATTACGTAAGGCAGCGACGGCAAATGCCGTCTTAACCACTTGACTGGTTAAACCACGCTTTCTCCAGCTCTGACCATAGCTTGACTAGAAGGAATTGAACCATCCGTTCACACTCTGTTGCATAGTGTAAGGGAATTCCACTTTTTCTGCAGATACATTTATCATTATTTGAAATATTAAATCTCAGAAAATGTGTCGGGAATGTGTCCGGAGGAGAAAATTGTCTCTTCTTCATTCCAGTGTCGTTCCTTCCACTGAACGCAAGGTATTATTTGATGGATTAGTCTTCCATTTGTATCTGGTGCATCCCAAATTCCTTGCCACTGTTGTACCATCACTTCTTTTATCCTTCTTTTAATCGTTGCTGCAGGTATTTTTTTTCCTATTTTCACCTCTGGAAATTTTGTGTTGTCTTTGGCCAGGCCATCAGCTTCCTCACATTCTTCTCTCTCCTGTGTCCTCTTCTCCATATCAGTCTGATGATGATGTGACCCTGCAGTATGGTTCTGATTCTTCTGGCATCTCCATGTCTCGTTAAAGGATCATGGATTGCCTCCAGGCTGGATTGGCTGTCTGTGTATATTCTTACTGATGTTTCTGTTATCTATACTCTTTCGATCGCACTTTGAAAAGCTAGCAAATCCACCTAAAAAACCGTGCATCCATCTTCGTGCCTGCAGTTCTACTTGTATTTTTGTTCTCCATCTTCATACTATATGAATGCTGTTCCTATTCAGTCTTTAGTTTTTGTCCATGAAGATGGTTTTTCCTTCTGTAGCAGAGCTCCTTCCCATCTTCCTCCTGTAATAATTTGTATGTCAGGAACGTCTTACACTGGGTGAGTGTCCCAGCCTATTGTTCTCTCCTCTATCATCTGGGCCAATGGTTTCATTGCCAATCCTAATGGGTCTCCTCAATCCGGTTACTCGTGCCACCTTTGCTATGTATTCAGTTTGCAAGCTAAGCGGGGGTAACCCGGCTATGGCCTGCATAGCGGCCATGGATATTTTATGGCAGGCTCTCGTGAGTCTGTATTATGTCAAGCCTCCTTTTAAGTTTATCCGATTTCTCCTGGTACCATGCAGCGGCTCCATAAGTTATGATTTTGGTAGCTATTTGGTCATAGAGTACCCTTCTGAGCCGCTGCTTCAGCCCCAAACTTCATCCAGCCATGCTTGCCAGGAGTTGCAAATTGTTATTTGCTTTAACCCCTTGTGCCTTGAGATAGGGTGTCTAGTCAAGATCTTGATCCAGTATTACTCCCAGGTACTTCATTTCATTCTTTCAGGTAATTCTCGTCCCTCTCATCTTGCTTGTGGGTCTCTTGTCCCAGGAGCTGTACCATACATAGCAACTTTTTTTCAATAGTTGGTTCTAGGTCATTTCGTTATAGCCGTATCGCCATTTGGCTGAGTTTTCATTACTAATCCTTCCACCGTGCTGTTGAGAGAACAATCAGTATGTCGTCCGTGAATGCCTGGACTCTGACTCCCCTTTTCCCAGGTTTGTTTCAATAACCTGTTCACTTATATTCCGCATGAGGGGGGCCAGAGCACAAGTCCTGCGGACACCCTCTCATCTGGTCATGTTTAACAAGTGTGCCGTCCAGTTCCATGACTGCTTTCCTAGCATTAAGGAGGTCCAACATCATGTTCTTGAGGTCTCTTTGTGCAGGGATCTGATCAAATATGTTCCATAAGTTAGAATATCTTAGGGCGTCAAAAGCACCCTTAATGTCTATAGACATCACAGCCACATGTTTCTTTTCCTCTCTTTTTTTCTTTAATAGTGTTGATATAGCAGAGTGCTTCTGCCAACCATCCCATCCTAAATCCATACTGATTGAAGTGCATGAATTGGTTCTTTTCGAGGTCATCTTCTGGACCAAGATCTTCTCGGTGTATGGCAGTAAAGTTATCGACCTGTAAGAGTTTGTTATCCTGAACTTTTCCCAGCTTCAGTATTAGGACCACCTTGCCTTTCTTGAAGACCCCTGGGAATTTCCTCATTTCCATGCACTTTTTGAATAATGTAGTTAGAAGCTCCGGATGTTTGTTGTTTATTGCCTTCAACATTGGTATTGTCAGGCCGTCCAGCCCTGGGGCTTTCTTGTTTCCAGTACGATTTATGGATCACTTTATCTCCTTTTTGGTAATAGCCGGTTCTGTCCTTTTGTAACCATTCTCCTGTTTCCTTGTTGCATTCTCCTCTTCCATTAGCTCTTTCCAATTCTTCCTCATCGATTGGGTATAGGCTCTGTAGTTGTCTTAGACGACACGATGGAGCACACAATACTATGTCCTCCATGATGATCTATGACATATTCGGCTCTCGTTTACCTATTGCCCTGTACACGTTTCCAAAAGCATCAGTTGCCCTTTCACAATATTGACACCATGGGCGGAGATACAGGGGGGCATGGGGGGCATTTCCCCCCCTGCATCAAAAGTGGAGTGGGTAGATCTAATGTATATGTATGTATATGAATTGACATCATCATCATCGTGTCCCCCCCCCCAGCAATAATGAACTTGCCCCCCCCCCAGACTTCCAAGTCTATCTCCGCCTATGATTGACACCACTCTTCTGTCTCAGTTTTTCTCAGCTTCTTGGTGTACATGGCCTCTTCAGTTCTTCTTTCGCCCTCTTCCATCTGCTGTGTTTAGCTCTTAGGAGCTTTCTTTCTATCACCAGTTCCTGTGTGACCACCAGGGTGCCTTTCTCTTACTTGGCACTTCTTTCCTAATTAGTGTCTGGTCGCCCCCGCCTCTTTTAATCCATTCAGAACCATTGTAGTGGCCTCGTCCAGTTGTTCCCCATTTGTTTCCTTTTCTTTCTATCAACTTGATCTTGGCCGAAACATTCTTTACAAATTTAATTAGTCTCCTGGTGGAGGAGCTATATTTTGGTTTGCGATGCTCCTGGATTTCCTCTCCCCACTTGAAATGTATGTATTTGTGGGAGCTTTGCATTAGAGTTCTTTCCTGACATGCCATTCTTCCAGGTCTCCGGTATTTTTATGGAATGTTAAGTCTGGCCAACCTATCTTTTCATTTAGGTCGTATGTTGGCTTCTCATTCCCTCTATTGGCTATCTGTAGTTCCAGCCCCATGATCAGGTTACTGATGGATCGACCTCTTTTTTTTTTTCGTAGTTCCAGTCCATGTGGTGGCCATTGAGATAAGTTCAGATAATCATCGGTGCCTTCCACTGATTAAGTACTGTGTTCCTAATTTCATCTAAGGCCTCCTCTAATTTGTCATAGGAAGACGAGTATCCCCTCATTATGACAATTTACTCTTGCTTTGACTGCTACATTGTGTTGTCCAATCTTTAGCATGGCCACCTCACTCTTCTGGTTGCAAAAGATGGCAGCCACTTTCTTGTTTTTAGATGGCTATTTCCTCCTACGAGGCAGCAATTCCCTGATGACTTCTTTCGATGTCCACAGTTCTTGGATTAGCAGGTGGTCTATGCCCATGGCTGCCACATTTTACGTCATCAGATATGTTGCATCTCTTGCTCTGTTGGCATTAAATTCAAAGAATCTTATTCCGCTTCCTTGGTCTGTTTTCATCCTTGCTCATTGCCTTTGGCACCTCTGTGGTGCCCATTGTGTTAATTTTGAGGCTTTAACTGGTTGAAATGATTTTAGTGCCTGCTCTTTTCATCCTGCCGTATCTAGCAGTTTCTCGCCCTGTTCCTAATCACCACCGTTCTTATTGGAGTGTTGTCTTGTGTCATCCTTACGGTGATGTCTTCTATTCTTCTGGTGCCCCTTGGAGAGCTCAATGTCGCTGTTCTCATAAAGGGGCCTACGGGCTCATTCCTGGTACTGATGACAATTCTCTCCATCATTGAGTTTCTCTTCTGATAATTGGTGCCTGCCTCCACTGCCATCATCTGTGGTCCCTGATTTCTCTAGCTCCTCATTTCTATCCTCTGTTGATTCCTTGGATTGTCTGTACATTTGTTCCATTGTTGCTCCGATATCCTTCTCCTATCTTCCATTTTTCTTCTACACTTCCCGTTTACACTTGCCTTAAAAATTGGGCAACTGGTGCTCACTGCACTGTGGTCAGTTTGATGCCTTGTGTCTCTGTCGTAGTTGCTAGTCATACAGTTTATACAAAGGTTCCTGGTGCTCTGACACTCTACCGTTTCATGTCTTTCTGCACACCTTGCACAGAAGGGGTCCAGACTTGGACACCCTCTCGCATGGTGCCCTTTCCCCTCGCACCGAAAGCATCTTGTAGAGTGAAGGAACTGTTTCTCTCGGCCTGACATTTTCCATACCTATGTTCACCTTTCCCTTTTTTAGGGCCTAGTTTAAGGCTTTGTTCAGTCAGCTTCCAAAATTGTATGCCTCCTCCCCGCCCGCTCTCAGTTGAAACTTGTAGACTGCACCCTCAGGCCTTTGTTGTAGCACCCTGCCTAGATTTTCAGATAGCCTGGATGTTCGTCTTGCATAACTGGTTTTTTATCATAACTAACACTTTCCTCGGTTTAGGAAGGCGGGCCACCATTATCGAGTCCAGGTCTTCTATTGCAGCCACCTTCCCTGGAAGCGTCTTTGCTATTACTGAAATCCAGGGCACATCCTTTCTGTATGAAACGTATTTTGATTAGACTCCCTTCTAACTCTAGTCTGCTGATATTTTTGATTGGATGGCCATTGGGAGCCAGTGCCATCTTAATGCATGGGCCTCGAGAAGAGGGGCCTAACAAAAATGAGAACTGAAATTTTTGAGAATTTTCCAGGTAAGGGCCTCAGAAAAACCAATTGGACCGGGGCCCATGATGCTCTTAAGACAGCCCTGTTGGGGAGACTCCTTGTGTCCCTCATATTGGGGAAAGAGCAGAGTGGTATGTACTCTGTTCCCCTCTCTGTGACAGTGGAGTAGCTCATTGAATAGCTATTTCTACGCCTGGTGGGGGGGGGGACCCATCTAGGAGCAACTGCTCCTGGATGGGTCTGTAGTCACTTATCTCTTGTCACTACTCCTCTTGGCAGAGGTTTTCCCCATTTTGATCAACCCATCTGTCTTCTTTCTCAATCCCTCGAACGGATGAGCAGAAGGATCTTCTTCCAAAATCTCCCTTTTACTTCATTCTCCTTCCTCTCCTCTTCCTCTGGCCTACTGGTGGGGAGTCCTTGTTTTTGTAGTGTTCCTCCCTTTTCCGTAATCTCGTCTTTATTTTCTTCTGTTTGGGTTGATTCACGCCCCTCTGCCTCTTTGTTTGTCTCTCGCTCTGTGTCACTTTCATTAGGGCCCGTGTTCTCTTGGGCATGTTCCCTCATATTCACAGATGTCATCCTGGGGCTCCTGGTGATTTGGGGCTTTTTCATCGTCCTCCGCATTTCTCGTCTCCTGTTGATGTTCGGCCTGTATCTGGACTCTCACGTCTGTTCTTTGAGGCGTCTTATCTGTCTGTCCGTTTCGTGCATTGTATCAACAGAGCTTTTTCCAAAGGGATAAACAACTCAAAGTTGAGAAAACCTCAGAAAATCATATTTAGTTAACCACACTGCACATTAGCGAGTTCTAAACCCAGATTTTCACAATGTGAAACTCACAACCGCATAGGAACTAGATGACAAAACTATAGATATTTATGATCAAGATTCGTTTTTTTTGTTTTCTCCAACGATCTCGAAAATGTTTTCACAATTCATTTGGTGATCCAATCCTATATGATTCTTCAAAAAGGTACATGTGCAATCTTGTAGGAACAAAGCAAATTTATGTGGTAAATGCTATGTCTCTGAATGTAGGTGGGCCCCAAAGTACCACCATAATTTTCAATACATAACCTGCAGAAGGAAAACCTTCAGAAATTGGAAAATTTGGTATAGTAGCTGCTCATTCAAGAACACAACTTGATATTTCGTCACAAAATTTGTTGCAGCCCACAGGGTTATATAATTTCTACTAATATAGTATAGTATTTCTTTTTTATATTTAAAAGTAGAACTTGTTTCAAGGTCACGACACATCTCTCCAGCAGACTTGATCATCCACTTAAGATAAACTCTATCTCCGCTTCCACCGACTGCTTTAAATTTACCTTTTTTCCACATACCATTTCTAACTGGAACTCTCTCCCCTCCACTGTCATTGATTTACCCACGCCATTTATATTTTCGAAAAATATAAAACTTTTTTTCTGTCATCAACCGCATTCTCATGTTTAGGTCTCGGCCAACATTATTGGATAAATAAATAAATAAGGTCACGACATAGCGTGATTATGATAGTGAGGAGGAAAAAAATTAATAGAGGTTTTCTCTCCTTTATATTTTTTTTCACAAAATTTGGAAAACATGCACCTTACAAGATGTATGAACAAAATTTTTACCTGTCATTTCCCGAAATTCCAGGTATTTGCAATATAGTATGTCAGCTGCATCTCTGTACACAGATGGATAAACCTGCGTATACTTCTCATGTAAAGTGCAACCCAAACTAGGGTAGGCAACAATACCAGGGAGCCTGTTAATGACAAGCTATAGGATATAACTGGTGTAGCCATAGTTTTAGCAAAAAGAAAGTTTTTGCAGCCATAAACTTCCTGAATCACATTGGATTGAGCAGAATTGTTTACTTGGACTCAGATTATCTGGTCTCTACTGTATTTGTTTGTATTATATTTTTTGCTTGTGTGTTTTGAACGCAGTGTGTAAGGGGTTATTCAAGTAAGCATCGATGGGGGAGGCGGTTTCCGATTTGCTGACTTTTGATGACAAGAAAGGAGGGGGGTTTTGATGATGCTTACGTAATCAACCATTCTTTGTGAAGATATGAAATATTCCTAATGGCACCTTATTTGGAGTGCCAAAAATGGAAAAAACCTTTAGATTGGGCACCTGAACTTACATTCTACCTATTGATAAGTCCCCTACAACAGAGCCACTTTAATGATCTCTAAATGTTTCACGGATCCTTCAAGTGCTCTGGAAATGTTTCCGGGCCGCTTAAGTGCTCTGGAACTGTGCCATGCATCACTCAAGTAATCCGTAATTATGCCACAGATCACTTAAGTAATCTGGGAATGCTCCGCAGGTAACTTGAGTGATATATAGAACTGCACTGGGGGGGCTGCTTAAGTGCTCTAAAACTGTGCCACATGTCACTCAAGGGATCTCTAAATGTGCCACCGATTGCTTAAGTGTTCTGTAACTGTGTCGCGGGTTACTTAGGTGATCTTTGAATGCGAAAGTGAACTTTGAGGCCTACCTCAGTGATCTGAAAATGTGCCATGGGTCATTTAAGCGATCTGTAAAAATGTGCAGCTTAGTTCATTTTTACAAAATTGGGTTTGAGGAGGCAAGTCGCATCAGGTAACCTTCAGGGCTACATTTGGTCTGCTGGTCAAGGGTTTACCACAGGGCTGGAAGGGTGGGTCGCAATGAATTTTTTAAATGTTTCGCAATAAATGTCTTAGAGAGAGAAATTTTTAGTTCTTACCCTTTAAATAGCATTGAAATTAACAGAAATTGATTATAATAACATATAAAGGTATTTTCTTTCGAAATTTTAATTAAAACAATTTTTTTTTTCATTAAAAAATGATTTTTTTCGTCTGGGGAGGGAGGCGCATGAGCCTTCTATCCCCCTCCCGTGTATGATTCTGATCCCACCAATATGCATTAGGAGGTAGGGGGCAGTGATGACGAAATTTTGCTGACAAGGGGGGAGAGGGTTAAAAATTTGCTTACGTAGTACTTGAATGGCCCTTAACAGTATATATTAATATATTAAATTTTTAGCTACATGATACTTATTTTATTTTACTTTGAACCCACACAGAGTTATGCAACATTGTATATATAATGAATAAAAGTCTTTCAAGCTAAAGTGACCCTTTGAGCTAATCGAAGGCTGCAAGAAAAAATCTGTCAAGCTCTTTGTTTGTATGAATACCCCTAGGACTACCTGATAAGAGTCTGTACAAACACATAGCCAGGGGAGGGATTGTTCTCCCAATCAAAATATGGCCTACTTTGGTATATATTATTCAAAATGGCTTTTGAGCTCTAAAAAAAGTTGGAAAAAATTACTTTCAATTTCTTGCTATCAATTCTTTTTGACTTGTCTAATCCAAGTCACAAAATCAGTTTAAGTCAGTGTACCGCCAAAGTTCAGACACTGGTTGAGATCACCCAGTATTTGAGAAATACTAATTGCAACATCAAATTGATTTTGTATTCCTCCACATGAACTCTCATTTTACTATCCCTTATCCCTTTCTTCAATGCCCGCCTTTTATCAGTAAACCATGACAGGTCCCCTCGTCCAATTTTATACTCTTTGAATGCTCTTTTCTTTTCAAAAAATCAAGATTATGCACACTGCCCATGAACCAGAGGGGGTGCAATGTACAAACACACTTTTTTATGAGTAAAGGGTATGACGTCGTGTAAAACAGAGGACAGCTTTGTACTAAATTCTTTCCATTGACTTACCACTACAACTGCTTCAGACTAGTCTTTTTCAAAGTTGGTTCTTCGAAAACAAAGAATCATTCTTCTGTTATCAGCTTTACTCAAAGAAAAGTTAGACAAAACTAATGTCACAATCCCTAGAAGAAAACTTGATGAAACAGGATCCTTGGAATTAGTGAGAACTAAATCCAAAATTCACTTTTGCAAACATGTTTTGCCTAGAAATTTGATAACAATAATGAAAATTAAGCATTTATTTATCACTGACCTGATTATCGCCAACTTAATACAAAATACAGATACTGTGTTTTGCACATTTGTTTTTCTTTTGCATGTTCAGAGATTGAAGAAATATGCTATCTCTTTTGTATATAACATCTTTTGCGGTGCATTTATTGAATTTTTTGCTCTGCTTATTCAAATCTTAAAAACATGTGACCAAAGAATATAAAAATACTTCACACAGTCTACCAAATTTTCCCATTTAGCTCATCTAGTCTACAAAAACTACTATGCTTAGGATCCAACATTTGCAATGAACAAAGATTTATGATAGAGAAAACAAACATCAAATTTGATCTCCAATGTAGCTCATAAAATCATAGGCGGAGATTGACCTGGAAGTCTGGGAGGGCAACATCATTATTGCTGGGGGGGGGGCACGATGATGATGTCAATTCATATATACATTAGATCAGTCGAATCCACCTTTGACGCTGGGGGGGGGGGCGGCAACCCGCACGCACGCCCCCCCCCCCGTATCTCCGCCCATGCATAAAACACAAAGTATACTAACATACAGAGAACAGACAGGGTTCAAATAAGCCAATTTAGTTGATTCTTTGAGTCCAGATATTTAAGAACACCAATTTGAGACTCCCAGCATATGAGGAAAACAGGTATTCCTGATGTGTGTATGTGCTGGCTACCTTGTTGTTTCCCAGCATGCTTCTTAATTCAGGGGAATATGGTACCACTTATTGGGGTGAATATGTACTTTATTTGCAAAATGATAAAATTGGGCTGTAAACAACATAATGACAATTAAAAAAATAGCATATAAACAATCATGCAAAAGTTTAGACCAGGGGTTCTCGATATTTTTTACCACTCCCCTTTCCATAATCAATGGAAATCCACCTCTCCAGAGCAGTTAAATAAAGAATCTCTGAAAAACCTTTGTCAGGATGATGCTTAACGACCTCTGTGATAAAGGCTGGTGGATAGTTTGAGAACTGGTACAGACAGTCAAATTTTCAGCAAAATAAAAATTATTTAAAATCTGGTCACATGTCCTATTTTCTTAATATGTTTGTTAATGCAGGTTTCCATTGAAGAAATTAAGTCTTGCATTATCTGCAGCTTAAAATTATACCAAATATCTTAAATCTGCATAATCTTTTTTTGTAATTAAGGTCTATATTAAAGAATTGTCTAAAGTGTAACAAATGTTGAAATGCAATGCCAGTGGAAATGTCAAAAATTTCTTTTTCCCATTTTGTAAAGCAAAACTGTATGGTCATGATAGACATTCCTAATGTATATTTTGTTCATTGAATGGAGGATATCTTGTTCATGGATTTGTAGAACGATGTCCTCAGTTTGATTTTATTTTGATTTTTTTTTTTTTTTCTTTCTCAGGAAATGCCATGTCTTTACCTTAAAGTATGTCCTTTAAGATTTTTTGCTTGCTTCAAGTGAGCAGGTAGTTTTTTTAACCCCCATCTGTTCTTTCCTCAAGATGTTTGGAACAAAATAACCAGAACTGTTAAGAACATGGGTGCACAAACTTTGGTCAATTCAAGAATTTTGTGATGCTTACGAACAAATTCAAATATTTGATTGTCAAATTTTTATTGTGGATGGTATGCTGCAAAGCAAATTGATCCTCAGTTTTAGTATGTGTTCCATATACAGTAGACCTCAGACAAAAAGACCTACAGCAAAATTAGATATATCGTATCCACCATGATCTCCTTCGTTGTTTCACAAATTAATAAATTATTTTTATGTATCCTGATGTATTGCAGTTGGGTTGTAATGTGTCAGTTAACCATGACATAAACCACATTGTCTTTTGTGCTTGAGAAATCGCAATATTTTTCCCATACACATTCCCTATTGACAATTTTGTTAGTATGCAAGATGGGGCACTAAGTTGAATGTATTTATATCCATAAGGTTGATTAGAAACAGTACCAACAACTATAATGTTGTGGTGAAGCAGATAGGTAATGTTTTACATACAAGTTGAACAGATGGTGCTAGGAATTTATATAATTCAGGAGTTGTGCGAACTGGTACATCCACAGGCAGAATATGGCTCTCTAAAGCTTTGTAATTTGAACCCACAGCTTTTATTGTGATTGAACTTATTTGAAATGTGTGAAATATGCCAATATACTCAACAGATTTCAATCAATTATAATTAAATCTGTATCACTGTGTATTTTTTTATACCAAAGATCAGAGGATCTGTGAAATCAGTAAATAATTGAAAACATTGCAATGGGCTCTTTAAGATGCATTGAACTAAAAAAATAAAAAAAGGGGATCTTTTTTTTCAAATTATAACTCAAACAATTATTTGCATTAAGGAAACAGGTTTTCTGGATTTTTTGCCAAGGTGAACTTGGAAAGAAAAGTCATCTGGTCTTCACTGGGACATGAACCCAGGCCCTTTTACATTCTGGGCAATCATGCTGCCATCTATACCACTAGACACTACCCTGCCTTCCTTATTTCACGCACTGTAGCATGATACGCTGAAGTATACAGGCATTAACAGCCTCTCTTAACTTCAGCAAATGGCCCCCAGGTTGGGATGGTAGAGATGGAGATCCCAGAGGAGACCAAATGACTTTTCTTTCAGAGTTCACTTTTGCATAAAATTTCAAAAATGTTTCCTTGATAGACAGCTTTTTCTTAACCCAATATATCTCTAATTATTTGCATTATTTATAATTTTTCAATTAAAAAAACTCATAACTGCATTCAGCATTATTCAACAAGAAATAGAGTACTGCACCCTTATATTCGTGACCTTATGCCATAATAGCACACTGCAAGTGCTGTTGTGATAGCGTATTTCGTAAAGGCATCTGGTTAGAATGATGATGTACTCCAAGTCAGGGTTCAAATCCTAACCACAGAAGTCTGTCCTTTTTTATATTTTTCCTTGAATGGCGCTATCTTTCTTCCAAAAGTATTTGTATATGGTCATTTTTTGTGTGTTCAATGTTTTCAAAGTGGAAATAATGAATATTTTTATCACATTTTTGAGACGACTTACCAAAAATGTCTTTATTGACATCATGCTACCACTTGAGATAGCATCTGCTTCTAGGAGTACTCTCAATGTCATGTGAATGGGAACTAAACAATGAGCAAGTTTGGGTGTCAAACCTGTAATAAATATTTTTTTATACTTGGGTATCAATAGAACAACAGATAAATATTTCCTCAATCTTCTGAGCTCTAAGTCTAAGTATTTTTTGATAAAATTCTATAAAAAAACAGATGCAAAAGCAGCAAAAAATTTTATGAAAAATATAAGCAAGCTTCATTGACATTATTTTCTATGAGTAAAGGCTAGGATTGCTGAATCTTGACATTATAGCATCATTTTCATTACAATAAAATTAGACTGTATTTAGCTCATATATGGCCTGCAAAAAGTAATTATGGACAAAATATAGCCTGGAAGCCAAAAAAAGTTTGTGCACCCATTGTTTAGAAGGAGTTGATTATCATATAATAAATTAATTTTAGCATGAAAATAACATTTTTAGAATTTTTTCAACAATTTATAAAAATGTAGTATATTTTTGTTGCCAGTTGAAATAATTAGTCATGATGCACTGTGTTAATAACAAGTTGTATGATATATACAACATTGCTTCAACGGTTAATGCTTGTTTAATATTGCTATTCGAATATAATAGCATGCTGTAGATATGTACAACCAAAGCCCTAACTTTTCTGGAGGGGAGGGGGAAATATGAGTTTGCTGCTCCTTCTGAAATGTGAGAAAATGATGTATATGCAGTGCGTCTGATAAATAGAGGTACAAACTTTAAAGGGAGGTAGAGAACATCAAAAGAATTGTATGGGAACCCATGGCCGGAAATGCCATTGCACGATGCTAGGAAGTGCTGTTCATAAGTGCTGGGGGGAGGGAATATGATGTTTCCTTATTTGAGCAGTAAAGTTGTTGCAAAAAAAAGGGTGGGTGGGCTGGATATATATATATAATCAATTATATATAAGTGAAAGACATTCTTCACACAAGGAAACGCGCACGTCCTTGAACACCACAGTTTCATTTATGGGAGCCATTCTACACATGTTGCCAAGAGGTCAACTACAATTCTTTACATGCTTTTGGCATAACCAGCCATTGTAAAACCTTCTTTTATATCGTAACACTCATCCTTGCTAAAGCATGACGAAAGGAAAAATAAAATTGATACACTTCATCCATCTTGCCTGCAGCTGGTTTGCTGCTGCTGGACTTGCTAGCCTTTGGCTCATTCTCTTTCTTCTTGTCTTCTTTGGCACCATTATCAACATCACTCATCCTTCTTTGACTTAGCTTAGTGACCATCACTTTTCTTGGATGGCGAAACTTCATCTTTCTTTCCACTATCATTTCTTTGTCCCTTTTCTTTACTGTCTGCCGGCGTTTCACTTTGGCAACTTCAATTCGTAATCTGAATTCTACCCGGCATTGTCATCACTGTCTTCTTTGTGTTTGGAACATTCTTGCTCGTCATTTTTAGCTTTTGTCATTGCCGCCTTGCATTCACGTTTTTACGGACTGGCTTTCACAGTGTCTGTACCATCCTTGTTGGAGTCGTCATCTTGATCGCTTTTCTTAGCAGGTCTCCCACACCTTTTCTGACTAGAATTGTTATTGGTGGTCATCTTAGCCAATTTAGCTGTCCGACCATGTTTCCTGGTTGCCGGTTTCTCTTCAATGGTAGCATCACTCACCTTGCCAGCTTCCTCAACAGCTACTTGTTTGGCTTCTTCCTTTATAGCTGCTTTCCACATTTTTGCATCAGATTTCATGCATTCTTCGATGATGGTGGAATCCAAATATCAGCATTAGACTGCGCTTCATTGACAACTTTGTATGACAATGGATTCCCATAAAAATGCAGGTCTTCTTAGTCTCTTGCTTTTTCTAGCATCAGGAGGTTGATTTGCAGCGACTGTAAGCTGTATCAAATTTCCAACCATTTGCTCTGTATGCTTCAAGTTGGGTAATGCATCTCTTAGAGATGTTCCAGGAAGTGTCACTTGTACGTCTTGGTCATTTAGATTGACTATTAATTCACTTCCTTTCAATTGGCAATCTGTTTGGCTCCTCCTAAGTGGAAAAACAGCCTCATCAAACCTCACATTCCTACTGGCAAAAAATGTCTTCATCTACGTTCCACAACTTGAATATCCTGAAGGGGTTGAGGGATACAATGAAAATGCATTCTTGTGAGTGTAACATATCGCCCTTAAGGGCTTTATGTTCCATTAACCCTTTTCTATTAACTTAAACACAAAGTGATCCTCTGGGAGAAAACCCGTGCAAGTCACTGGATTTTTGTTTATATAGTGTTTGTTTTATATGGTGATATTTTCACACTAATGATATATGTATATATTTTATGAAATGTATTTATTTCTATATACCTTGTCTCACCCTCCTTGGGCGGGGGTACCCGTGGGCTTCTGTCCCATTATCACAATTCCACGATCTCAAATTCCCATAGCCATGTAAACAATGGGAGAAGCCTGATCAACTTCCTCCATCTTGTTGAGCCTGTTGCCACCCATGAAAAATAATAGTGTTCCGATAATTGCAAGCCACATCTCCATATGCAAATTCTCTGTGCACCAAAGGCCAACAGTGATGTGTTTCTTAACACTTATGTGAGCCGAGTGGATAACACATGGGTATTTATTATTACGTTAGACTTAGATAGATTACATACATATATAGATAGGAAGAATTTACAAAGCGGAAAGAGCAGAATACATGGATATCTTATCTACTTGATGTCTGGGGTGGAACTCACTAGTTCCCCTTACACAACACTAGGTGGCGTTGTATGTTCGTATCAGTTTAGTTCTTTTAGTCATTTCTTATAAGGACACCAAATTCCTCCCTGATAATTTAAAGATCCAACCAGACAGGAGCTTTCCTGTGGTTTGTTGGGGACGTCAGAAAGAAATGGGAGTGCTAGACATAGCTGCTGCTAGTAGATCGCTGCTGATCTCTGCCGGAGTTGTCTGTTCTTCTGGAGTAATCTGTACCTCAGAGTCAGCAGCAACAGGATTTGATGAAAGTTTGCCTGGAACTCTGGGTGCCACCAAGGTTTGCTGAACTTGATTACCAGCTGCTCTCATCTGGTCGATGGGACGTCGGAAGAGTTACATTTACATCTACAGTGTAGTATACAAATACAACGCCACAACAGGCAAAATGCCCAACGAGGTGGCTGAGAAAAAGATGCCCATAAAAATATATATGTCATATATTTAAAAAAATATAGCAACCCAATTAAAAATGCAATTAACAAAAATTGTAAACAATATATACACATGATAAAATATTATACAATGCCCATAAAGAATACTTATGGTTGTCTTATTCTAAGTATGGATAGCTTCTCGATTTACCCCAACCATTTCGAGGGACACAAGGAATCTCTCTAGAGACAGTTTGAGGTAGTACTTAATTTCCAAAAAAGTATTGTAAATTAACAGATATTGATTTTTGGTAACTGTCTTTGTTAAGAACAGTTCTGAACTTCCACATGTTATTGGCGGATCTGTAATCTCACACAGCCACATGATCTCTTGGCTCGAAAGTTCGGTCATAGAAGTCTGTGGCCTTATTTCTGACCCTTTTTCGAACCCTGTTCTTGATATTTGGCAAGATTAAGTCTCTTCTAGTTCGGATTTCTCTTTTTAGAAATAACATTCCTGGGCTTTGCATGGTAATTGCATTAGGCGCTTTTCTGTAATTCAGCAAAAACGTGCTCACTTTTTGGTAGATGTTTCCGGGAAATCTTTACATCGCTCGAAGGAATTGTTTTAAGGTGTGAAAGTATTGTTCTGCCTGCCCATTGCTTGATGGTTTAAAGAGAGCACATGTTTTGTGCTTTATTCCATTATTCCTCATGAATATTTAAAACTTGTGTGATGCGAACCGAGGACAATTGTCACTCACTAATACTAAAGGCAGTCCAAATTGAGAGAGAGTCCCATAGGCATTTAACTGTCTTGAACGTGTTTGTTGATTTCATCGGATATACTTCCATCCATTTAGAATGAGCATTGACTACGATCAAAAACCTGCTCGAATATGGGACCTGTGAAATCTACGTGAATTCTCTTCCATAGAGCACTCGGGTCCAATGGTGTACCCTTGCTTTCACCAGATCGGACTTGAATCTGGACAGTTTTTAGCAGCGTTTTCTATGTTGCTATCAATGTCCTTCCAGTAGACGTAAGATTGAGGAATTGCTTTCATTTTAACATTGCCCAGATGGTCTTGATGGAGTTCATCAAGAATTGAATTTCTAAATTTCTTCGGAATAAAAACTCTTTGGCCATGCATAATACATCCATCCTGCAAGGTGTACTTAGCTTCCTTCCCTCCTAAAGGTTCACTGAATTTATATTTCCTCAGCAATGGACCCAACTCTTCATCATTTTGTGTCTCTTTTGCTAAATGTTGAGCTTTCGCTGGTAGTGTTTTGATTTGATTCAACTGGAAGAGTTCTATGTCATCCTTGACAACTAAGTCTTCAACCTTAAAGGTAATCGTGAAAGACAATTTGCATTTTGCATTACCATGGTTCTGTGTGTTACGATAGATATCGAACCGATATGCTAGTAAGATCAAGGCATAATGCAGAAGTAGAGTAGCCATCAACACTGGTAGACCTTTCTTCGAGCTGAATATTGTTACCAAAATCTTGTGATCTGTTATGAGAGTAACTCTTCAGCCTTTCAAGTAAAGCATACATTTCTTTACTGCCCAGATAATTGCCAAAGCTTCTTTGTCAATCTGGGAGTATCTCTGTTCTGTTTTCGTCAACATACGATAAGCGAAAGCATTTGGTCTTTCTGTTCCATCTGGTAAGACGTGATAGAACTGTTCCTATTCCCACTGGAGAAGCATCCGAAGTAAGAGGTAGTGTAAGATCATAGTGCATCAAGATTCGCTTTGAGCAAATTTCCTTTTTAATCTTGAATGCAGTCTCTCACTTTTTAGACCAATGCCACGGAATGTCCTTTTTTGTCAGCTCATTGAAAGGATAGGTGATGGTTGCCAGATTTGGACAGAATTTCCTGTAGAAATTCACCATGCCCAGAAAACTTTTTATGTCTTTAACGTTTTTCAGTGCGGGAACTTTCAAAATTGCTTCAGTTTTCTCATTTGTTTCTCTTAGGCCATTTTCATCAATTTTGTGACCTAAGAAATTTATTTCTTTTTGAAAAAATGTGCTCTTTTTCAAATTTAACTTCAGCCCATGCTCCTGACATTTTTTGAAAAATTTTTCCAAAGCCCTGAGATGTGACTCGTCATTCGTTCCGGTCACTCTGGATATCCTGAATCCATAAAAACTTTTACACCATCTATTCCTTGGAATAATCCATCAATGTACCTCTGCCATATATAAGAATATAGAAACAATAAACAATATTGCTGGAGCTGCATTTAGTCCATACATCAATCTTTTACAGGCGTATAACCCCTTATGAGTGTTTATGGTTAGGTGTCGTTGACTGTCAGGGTGCACTTTCATTTGCAAATATGCATGACTGAAATCCAATTTTGAAAATCGTTTACCCCCATTTAAACATTAAAATATTTCCTCAAATGTTGGTAAGGGATGCTGAGGCATCTCTCTCTAGCTTAGGATTTAATGTGACCGAATAATCTGCACATAACCTTATGGATCCGTCTGTTTTCACCACTGGAACAACTGGTGTAGCCCAATCTGAAGTTTCAACTCTCTCGATAATGCTTTCTCTTTCAAGCCGGTCTTTTAATGCGAAGGCCACAGTTCTCGCTCTACAAAACTCTGTGGTAATATCTGGTTTTAGCTTTAGTTCCACTTCATGGTTATTTATCTCGCCTAATTTGTTATCAAAAATCTCTTTATAATCATCCAACAATTTTTTCAGATCCATGTCATTAGCGGTCCTTACAGCCTTAAGAGAGTTCCAGTCTAGATTCATTTTGACGATTGGTTGGAGAGATGAGATAAAGGCAACATTAGACTTAATAGGTAGACACCCTGTATAAGGGGCTGTTATATACCAAGATACAAAATTTAATTTTTTTACTGTCCCAGTGTCCTTCAACTTTCAATCTAAAAAGTTGTTGCTCTGTCTTTCCTGAGCCCAAAAAAAAAGAATGTATTCAGGTACAATCAGAGCCGCAACTAGAAGATTCGTCAGCAGGGGCAAGCATGTATTTTGGCGCCCCCTTGTAATATTGAAAGAGAGGTAAAAGTGTGAAATTTGCGCCTCTTCTGGTCCAGTATTCGGGGCGGCAGGCCCGCCTGCTCACCCTAGTTGTAACCCTGGGTACAATATTAGAAGAGAGATTCAGATTCAAAAATTGCTGAAAATGGCAAAAAAAGGAACGCATATATAAAAGGATAAGCTTATTCTATGCTGTTCGTTCCCTCATTTTGGCAGTTTTTGACAATATTTCAGCTAATATATTGCACTTAAAACATAGAATTTTTTGCTCTCAAGGAAACTTTAAATTAACTGAGTTTGACTGTGTGGTTTATTGGCATAAATTATTAAGTTTCACATTTCTTTTCCAGCTAAATCAAGCTTTCATGAAGAAGATTCCACCTGGTGCAGAAGCTTCTAATATTTTAGTTGGTGAAGTTGATTTCTTGGATAGAGCGGTTATAGCATTTGTAAGATTGAGTCAAGCTGCAAACCTTGGAGATCTGACTGAAGTTCCTGTTCCCACCAGGTTTTTGTTTGTTTTGCTTGGTCCATCTGGAAATCTGGGAAGATATCATGAAATTGGTCGAGCAATGGCAACACTTATGTCAGATGAGGTAAGCATTAATATTCTTTCTTTTTCCTCTCTAATAATTTAGTCTGTTTTTAAGTTGATTTTTGTATTTTTTATTCCTTATTTAATACATTTATTTAACCCATTCACATTTAGAAACATGAATTCTTGTTTTAAAAAATGTGTTATCATTGGGGAAACAATTCTTGTTTTGCAAATTCTGGCAAGTACTGCTACACAAAGGAAACTTTCACCAATTATATCATTATTAAAAACATTTTCAATGCACATATCTGTACCTCAGAACCATGCTATCGTATGCCCATTTGAGTAATTTTACAGTGAAGAGAAAACAATTTCTCATTATTTTGTTGATTAAGTGTATTGATACGTACATATATTGGTAAACAGACATACTATAGTCTGGTTTTGGCAACTTCATGTAAAAATTATTTTATCTAAAACAATACTACAAGGATACAGTAATATCTCGAAATTGGCAAAAATTGACATACGATGGTATGGTTATGAGGTACAGATATGTTCAAATATTTTTATATCATTAAAATACCCTGTTTTATAAGAAAGATTTAATAAAAATTACCCAAGCCAAATGTATGAGTAATAGTATGAACTGCCTTGAACAGCACTTGACTTTGTAATTCTCAATGATACTTTTGACTTTTTTTCCTAACAGAAAATGTTTTTTCATTGAAACCTCTTATAACCAGGACCACTCTTAGGGTTGTGCGACAGGTGTGGCCGCACTGGGCCCTGCGCGTCTGGTAATGAAAAAAATAGAAAAAATTGTAATTTTTTTGTAAAAATTTCAATAATAAAACAAGGCTGCTGCATTCTGATGAGGCATGTCTTGCTTGTATATTACGGAAATAAAATATTTTTTTTCCTATGCCACTTTGCTCTCCCATACAAATAGCTATTGCAACATTTATCTTGCATTTCCTGGTTCTTTATCATTTTTACCCCAGTAATCATAGAATGGATGGCAATAATGAATGAAACAAGACTTTAACTAAACTATAAACATTTATTCAATTAACTATTAACTATTAGTATAACATTCTAACAAACAATTATCACAGTTAACCTTTTCTCTCAAATATTACGACGAGACAATAAAACAGAGACAATCTCACCGCCATGTCCAGGTATTCACGTATTGGTTCAAATCGTCCACAAGACACTCCAAGATGTCTAGTTCTAAGAGACGATCTGGCTCACACCTCAACATGAAGACAGGAAGTTAGTCGGAAGTAATAGTGTGATCGTGCAGATCTCTATCTGGTTTTTATACAGGAGCATTCCCACAATGCTTCATGACAGAACCAATCACAAGATCAAAGGTGTGGTATTGAGCTTGCGTCTAATTTACATAACTTCATGAGAGAAAAGGAAATATTGTAAAAGTTGTAATACTGAATCTGGTAACCAAACATAACAAACTGGAGATATGGCAAGGGTCCACAACTCTTAGGCCTATTGCACATTGTATAAGCTCATGACATTATAGACAGTGAGATGGTCCTAGGACCCACTGACGGCGTGGAGGTAAAATATATTGCACATTTATATAACACTTTGCTAAACATTTACATTATATTACACTAATATATTGCACAATTAATTCGATATTGAGTTTGATGACGACTCAACACGGTTCCCACCGACGAGCCACGGGAACCCCCCAGAGGGAAAGAGAAGTTAACTAGATGAGCTATTGGGATCTCTGACATAGATGTAAACCGGAATTTATATGGGATGTCGGCAGCCCGACCTCTGGCCCCGTTCTCTCCCAACTCGTCAGACTAAGTGAACTAACTGGCCCGAACCGGATCGCCAGTGGAAGCCTCGGGTGGTTTCCGGTAGCCAACGAACCCTGAGGCCTAAACAAGATTAAATGAACGTTGAGATTGTAAGAGATCCCAGGTCGTCATGTTACACTATTTCGGTGCCCAACTTATTTTGGTGAATGAAACCTGTCTTAATGTCTTTTGAGAAATCTCAAATGCGTGGGAATTATTGCTTTCAAAGGCAACTATGGGAATCGACCCGTTATCCCAAATGCTAGATAGGAAAAATTGCACTTGACGTTGATACAATCTTAACGATGCTACATCGGAAACAAACAACAGTGCGAGCCAAGGTGACTAGATTTGTTTCAACATTGGACAACTAGTGCTGAGAAGGAAACAGACTTTGTGATTTCTCATTTGACAGAGGAATTGGGCGAATTACTTTGCCTCGATAACAATATTCACGCTCTACTATTGGGCGAGGACTACGTGATCGGTATAGAAGAATGTGAAGAATATCCTGAGAAAGTGAAACATGGCTAGTTCGATGCACCCCTTGTGTTATAAAAATGCAACGATTGTGCCTCCTCTGGTTGCTACTTTAGCTCAGCTTCCAGCAACTTCATCACCATGTGCTCTCAAGCTGCCTACCATATGCCTAGAGCCCTTCTGTGGTTGTGCTGAAGACTGGCCAACATTCTGGCAACAATTCACCTCTTTGATCGACGAGAATCCGCAACTGTCAACCATTGACAAACATGTTTTCCTTCAGGGATATCTCCAAAATGAACCCAAGAAGCTCATCGAGGGAATCATCGTCTTTTCGGAAGCCTACGAGATGGTGAAGATAATGCTTATCGACAGGTACGACAACAAGGATACCATCATACAGACCCACATAGACTTCTTTGACATGCTGCACTCAGCGACACCTTCATTGCTAGAGTTTCTCAATGATGCTTACTTGGAAATCAATGCCCATATTCAAGCTCTCCAATCACTTGAAGATATCACTAACTACAGTCGGATTTTGACGCAGAAGATTCTTCACACATTACCTACTTACATTCTCAACTATGGATTATCCCTCTAAACTTCAAGAAACCTCAAACATGTACATATCAAAGCTGATATAGTTCCTCTGTGAAGAAATTGATGGACTTCGATTTTCAAGTAAAGTACAAAGTGAGTTTCCTTTGCCACCTTTAAATTTCTGCCCGACTACCAAAGCGTTTCATGTTTGCACTCGACAGAAAGAGAAAAATTTGTCACCCTTTAGCCCATTTTGTGAATCATATGGTCACTGGTCCTAAAATTGCTCTGTGATAACTGATGATCAATTACGAATGCAGAAGCTAAAAGAAACTCGTTGTTTCTTATGCACTAATCATTCACATAACGCTAAAACTTGCCCATGCTGTACTAGAACTCTTTGTTCCAACTATAAAAGGAAACACCACGTATCAATTTGTCCTTCACTTCACACGTCTACTGCTGTCGGTAAAATCTATGTATTGCCCCATTTTACGTATTTACAAACTGCATGTATTTGGGGTATTCGGTCCCAATGGAATTTGCAAATTGTTTGAATGTGTATTAGATGCCGGACGTTAAACCACCTTCATTCACAGCAGCGCAATTTTTCCTATCTAGCATTTGGGATAACAGATCGATTCCCATAGTTGTTTTTGTGAGCAATAATTCCTACGCCTCACATCCTACGGCTCCGATAGATATTAGTGCATTTCCTACTTCATGCAGTATTCAGCTTGCGGACCCTCACTCGTCCGATGAAATCCCAATTCAAATGCTCATTGGTAGCGAGTTTTACTGAAAAATAGTAAAAACAGATTCACAGGTCAAGCTATCAGACACATTCGTTCTTGTTATGTCTCATCTCTGACATATCTTGAGTGGTACCCGTTCCAACGTTCTTGTCCAACACTCCTGCTTTGAACAACACTACTGTTCCTTTCATGGATACTTGTGCTGAAGAAATACATGACTCGTTCAAATGCTTCTGGGAACTCGAGGCCATGGGAATCGCAGATGCAAACGAAGAATTGCTCCCAACTGGTGAAACAAAAATATTGCAAGCATTGGTGTACGCAAAGGAGGGGGGGTTGGGGTTCTAACTGTTATGTACCTATGTTGTCCATCATCTGACCCCTGACCTCTTTAGCCTTTATAATGGCTATATCCATACATGACATCCCTCTCTTAAGCTTTTAGGTTACATAGTCATTCAAATATATTGGGCGTTTACAAATTCTCCCCACTCGAGTAATCTTTTGATTAACGTCTGTATACAGTGTAGGAAGATCATTTTGGGTATGTTCATAGTTTCCAGAGCCAATGTTCAGGTTCTCGAAGCAGTCTTTCTTGCAGATTAGAATCACGGATGCCCAAGACAATCCTATCCCGAATTAAGCTGTTTTCTTGCTCTCCAAAGTCACATGAGGCTGCCAAATTTTTCAGTTCGGTAAGGTATACATCTATACCTTGGTTCTCTTTCTGAGAACATGAAAAGAACTTAAAACGTTCGAACACAACATTACGGCTAGGAAGACAATATCTATCAAACTTTGCTAAGACGTCATCATATTTTGTAGCACTTTCAGCAGCTGCATACTGGAATGTATTAAATACACTCACACCTTCATCACCAATGACGTTCAACAAAATTGCGATTTTAACCTCATCAGGCTTCTCAATCTTCTCTGAAGCAAGCATGAAATTTGCGAACTTTTGTTTCCATTTCACCCATTGATCTTACAGTAAGCAAAGCAGTTGATAGCATACGTGCTTGTGAGATTAGCTGACGACAGATGGAGAAAATCCATGAGCCTCATGTGGGTCCTGAAGTTGATGCTATAAGGTCCAGAGGTAAAAGTATATTCATGAGAAAAACTGTAATTCCTGTGGTCAAAAACACAAGAGAGGGAATTGTCCTGCATTCAATAAGTTGTGCAATCTGTGCAAAAAGAAAAATCACTTTGCGGTAATGTGCAATGAAAATTGTTTTCCTAAGCCACAATCTGCTGGTAATCATAGAAGGATTGATGAGGTCCTCCACAGAGACAACTACCTTCCATACATGACACTAACCCCCCCCCCCCCCTTGAGCCAAGATTATAGTGTTATTTTGCAGGAAAAACTTAAACCCCCCAGAAGGAAAAGTCTGAAACACCCCCCCCCCCTCGAGAAAATTCTGCATATGCCTATGATTGCAAGACTTCTACAAATCTTACAGCCTGGAAAACCATCGTCATGTCATTTCACTACCGTGGAACGAAAACGTGCACTTCACTTTGTACAATCGACCAATTGCCTCATACTGTCTTTGTAGACGTCTGGATAAGGATCGCCATTTTCGGGAAATGCACATTCAGCAATTAGAACGTTACATCCAAAATCATGCCAGAATTGAAAAGTCCTAGAATTTATTATCTCCCAGGGGTGCAAGAGCTGTACCGAAACAGTTCTCTTGCTACATGGTGGGCCTGCAACGTTACAATGTTGCATTCCCGGTTCGTTTTAATGTTTCCCAACATATAGAAATTAATTGCGAATGGCAACAATGAATGACACGATTATTTCCACTAATATTATTTATTAACATTAAATTAAAATATTTCTAACATATTGTGTAACAAATCTTCTAAAGGTTAACCAAAAAAGGTTAATATATCACAAATATTAGGCAACGACCTCACCAAATCTGTCCGTTCGTTCTCTCAATTCCGACTACCAAAGATCAATCCAGGTCTTCATCTCGATTGCACTAACTCTGCAATACACCACTCAAACGAGTCCAGGATGGACGCAAGCATGTCCCGAAGTCTGTCAGCAACATTCCATCTCCGGCAAGAGGGCGTTCCCTCTTGACTTCACTTGCGGGCCACTGGAACGGACAAAGAGACGACCAACAAGAGGAGAGATGAAGTTACTCTAGCAGCATCACAGTAGTAAACCCTCTTGTCAACTCATGGCCACGACAGAAGAGGAGCCTTTCGCACAGAGCGAGGTCAGACAACTCAGCGACAAATGTCTACATAGTTGGTTTCAGAGCTCAAGTATGAGAGCATGTGAATGCATAAGCGAAAACGAAGTGAAAGCGTAGCGATCTAGCACACTGCTGGTTTATATGAAGAAAACCTTCATCTCATCGGCTATGCGAGAACGAATCACAACTGAGAATGGAATGGCACTGAAATTATCATAATTCTTTTCAGAAACATCTCATTTGCATATTTATATGAAATAAATCACTACTACCAAAACTGACATATAGAAATTGGCTACACATAGAATGTAAACATTGGAGACCTGGCCAGGGTCCACAACAATAGGCCTATTTTGGATTGTAAGGACTCATGAAATTATTGACCGTCAAGTGGTACGTGGCCCACAGATGGCATGAAGGTAAAAACATTGCACATTATTCCTGTATAATTGGAAACATTGCAAAACATTTATCACAATTTGATATTGCACAATAATATTTTCATTTTATGGAGTTAGACGACGACTGCATGATTCCCACCAGCGATCTGTGGGACCCTAAAATCGGGAGAAGGCAATATGACAAGCTTCAGGATCCATCACACGGGTGTAAACAGAATTTATGTGGGACATCTGTAGCCCGACCTCTGGTCCCGTTCTCGCCAGACAGCCAGGAGACCCCACCCTCTGACTGCCAGACTTAGCGAACACAACTGGCCCGAGCCAGAATGCCAGCAGGTACCTCGGGTGGTTTCCGGTAACCGAGAGGTCCCTGGGGCTTAAACCAGAATTAAATTGAAAGGAAGGAATTCATTCCATAGGCGTATGTTAACTTGTATACATAACTTGTATCCGGCCCATGGGCCTGAGCCCCCCCCCCCCCAACATTTTAGAAGAGCCGGCTCGGCCCCCCCCCCCCCAAAAATTCGAGTGGATATGTTTCTCACACTTGACTCACAAAAAACTTTTTGACAAAAAATTTCTTTTTTTGCTCGAAATTTTATTTTTTTTACTTTTCTTCAGAATCTCAACGCACTTGTTCTGTGACAATAGCAGTCTTATCTCCCAATCACCCCGGCATCCATTCATCCTAAATTGCATCCTCCCAGAGTGCTGCCTGAAGGCAACTATGGAGATAACTTGGGGGGGGGAAATCCTTTCTCTTGCTTGCACTGTCGGTAAACTCAAGAGCATCTCTTCCTTCTTTTGTTGAGTGGGACCCTTGGGGATGGGGACATGAGGCAACACAAAAAATGAAAAAAGTGGGAGGAGGTTAAGTGAACAATGATTAAGCTTATTAACATGTTCGAAGGCCTGATATTTCGAGCCTTCACAACAGAGGCGCTGACATGAAGAAATTAAAATTTGGTGGGAGAGAGCGCTGAAAGTTGCTGGCCGTCCTGTATACACGGGGCTGAATAGCATATGCAGGAAACAGGATGCACTGCATTGATTTTCTAAAATTTATTGGGGATGGGGGCTCAAATATCCTCTGCTCCTAGGTTCCGGTGCCTTTGAGGAATCAAATAATAGTAAAATAAAATTAACACACAAAAGAAAAGAAGAAATCAATGGAAAATGGAGCCGGGTACCATTGCATTCTAATACTAGGAATATGAAATTTCCTCCTTACAAATCAGGGATTCCCAAACTATTTACATTAGCAGCACTGTTATAGAAATTTTAAATATGGTATTTCAAGTAATGTTGAAGAGAGGTTAAAGGGTGAAATTTGCGCTCCCCCCCCCCCGGTCCGGCACCCTGGACACTTGACCCCCAGCCCTGTTTCCAGTACTCCAACACTTAGGTAGCCAGGGCTGGAACTAGGGAAGAAGGCAGTTTTCACTTTTCACAGGTGGAAATCTTGTGGGGCTGTTAATTCTGGGGGGGGGGGAGACAAAAAATATCGTTTCGATCGACTTTTTTAGTGGAGAGGGTGAAAAAATTAGACAACTTCCCTTCCTCCACGACTAAAATGATCCTGTCTCTGTTGGACCGGGCTTTTGGATTAAGATCTTTCGCGAGGACCCTGATTTTACACAGGGACGTGCTTGGAACCTGTTGTAAGCGTAAACTTATATTAGGCCAATGGGATCGAGATCCCCATTATTAATTTTGGAGAGCTGGCTCAACCCCCCTCCCCAAAAAAAATATCGCATGGATACTTTTTTCACACCTAGACTCGGAATAATCACGTCACATCAGTACAGTGTGTTTTGGCCTTTATACGAAGCTGTGACATGTAAAAAGTGACGATTTATCCACAAACGTTTTTCCCGGCTATTTTTCAGGATGTGACTTATTTATCGGAAATTGCTGTAATTTTTTCTGTTGCATTGTAAATTAAATTGAGGAATTTTTCTAAAAAGGATGTAATACTTCTTACTTATGTTATTCAAAATTGTGTTCATTTCAAAATGAAGAATTATTCTTAAGGTTTTAATAGGGTTCGTCCTTTCCCGGTCAATTCCTTTCTTACGGATGAATTTCTTTTTGTCCCGCCGGTGACCGCAAAGAGGGGTTTTTACATACCCTGT
The DNA here is from genome assembly GCF_987345545.1 of Pholcus phalangioides. NCBI lineage: Eukaryota > Metazoa > Arthropoda > Arachnida > Araneae > Pholcidae > Pholcus > Pholcus phalangioides. The sequence goes on from NW_028301619.1 coordinate 9,694,289, forward strand.
TTACGTTCGCAGCACTGTTAGAAATTTTAAATATCTTGCGGCATCTCAGTCGATCTCGAGGAGGCATTTCGATACTCCTCTCCCCACGACAATAAAATGATCTTCACTCCTAGTTACAGCCCGTCCGTGGCATCTAGTGGCATGTTTACTGGGGGGGGGGGCACTCAGTGGGCCATAAGCAGGGCCATGGACTCCCACATACTGGAGAAGAGCTTCTAGTCTGGGATTTTTGGCGGGTCCCCGAAGCCAGACTTTTCATAGGTAATGGGTTCACTATAATGGATTCATAGCATGAAAAACTAAAAATGATGGTAATTGTCCTAGGCTCGAAACTAGGCTGGGGCAACTGGGATAATGCTCCAGGAACCTGAGCCAAATTGGTGGCCCCCAACAAAAAAATTTACACTTATTTTGCACATTTCTTAAAATCTTTGACAGTTTCTTATTCTACAAAATGTGAATAGAAGAGGGGGGGACGAACCCCCCCTCTTTTTTTGAGTATAACCCTTTCAAGGGAGGCCCCCCCCCCCCCATCATGGAAAAAATAGGCACCGCTGCCCAGAGAAGGCTCGCTACGGCCGTGGCCAATACCTTCTAAAGCTTGCTCTAGAAGGAAGCTTCCAAACATATGAGAGAAATTTTTTTTATTCCATGTTTTTCTTTTCATGATAAAGGGGGCTGCAGCTGACAAAGAGCGTTTCAATAGGGTTCAGTTTCGGCTGCTTCAATTTAGGTTTTCTGAATACAAGCACGATTTCCTAATTAGAAGGACGGAGAGCGTATGGCGTGTGGGGAATATGTCACCTGGAGGCATCCCCTGCTGATCCCGAAAACTACATTCTTCTTGACGCCGCCGGTCAAACCTTTTGTGCTTAATGGATGGCCATCAGTGAAACAGGGATGCCGACATAGATGATCCTAATTAGAATATAAAGAAATCTACTATAGACAGGGGTTTGTGATTCTGCAAAATAAGAATAGCTTTGTTTGGAGCCACTTGAAGTAAACTTCTTGTTTTTCCCTGAAAAAAAAACCCCACACAAATGTTGAGAAAGGCAGTTCCACAGCATTTTATGGTTTGTGTAGACCACATTCGGTTGTGCATGTACAGTATAGCCTTCTGTTAGTAGAACATGTTGCATTACAAGAAAAAATGGAAAAGTTCAATTCCCTAGTGATTCCGCAGTTTCCTGACAGAAAAAGTAAGCAATATATTACACATAGTTACACATTTTTGATAAATTCATGCATTTTAAGCATTTTCTTCAATGATTATTCAGAATCTTCAAAAACAATCTAGATACAGTATTTTGCAGCCCTTTAATACTTATAGTCGATAAAGCGTAGTAAAAGAATTTTGTTTTCTGTTAGACATATCAATAAATTAATAAAACTTACCACGTTTCATTTTTTCAATCATATTTAAAATTTATTTAAGAAAAATTTAAACTCCATTTGGCTTGCGTACTTGGGACAGTAACAATATTTAAATCAAGTTTTTATTAAGAAATTTATGCAATTAAAAAAATTATCATTTTTCTAATTTAAAACCTGATATATCATTCAATATATGAGAGTAAAATTAATCTTAAATAAGTGAATAAATAAATACAGGGCTTGACAAATCAAAAAAATTTAGGCACCAGCCAAATTCCGTAGGAGCCAAACATGGTTTTTTCATGAGAAAAGTGTCTTAAATAATCTGTTTTCGACCTTTCTGGGAATTGATGGGAATCCCAGGGCCGCAACTAGATACTTTGTTACCTGGGGCAAGCCGGAATTTTGGCTCCCCTTAGTAGAAGAAACAGCTAAAGGGTGAATTAGACTCCCATTTTGGTCCAGCGTCCGGAGCACCAGACCCACCTGCTCTCTCTTGTTGCGGCTCTGCTCCTTTCCATGTTGAAAGACAATTATGAAATTGGAAAATTTTGAGCCATCACTAGATTCTGATTTAGCAATCACATATACAAAATTTTAGGTGCCAATACAGATTTTCCAGTCGCTATGGTGACCTGGCGCCTGGGATTTGTCCAACCCCAGGGCCGTCATTTCAACTTTTTCCAGGTGGGGGCAAACTTTTGCAAGGGAGTGGCAAAGAACATGTACTTAATGTATGCATATATATATATATATGCCATTTTTCAGGGTCGCAACTAGGGGGAGCAGGCGGGTCTCCTGCCCAGGGCGCTGGACCAGAGGCGGTGCAAATTTTATTCTCAAACCTCTTTCAACATTACAGGGGGGGGGGGCAAAATGCGCCGTGCTCCGGGTGACCAAGTGTCCAACCCTGGAATAAATAAAGATGTACATACTGTTCTGTATGTATTTTTTGTATATAATCATTTTCATGACCCCACCCAGGGATTTCAGGATTCATGAGATCTGGGGGATCCTGGAGGATATACTCAGATTTACGGCATAACTAGATCTGAATAAATTGCCTATGGCGATAGACCGGAGTTGTGCTCGTTTCAATGAGAGAGAGAGACAATGAATGTGTGTGTGAGCATTTTTACTTGGACCGTGATTAAATTAGAGTGGGCGCAAGGGCAAAGGTGTATGCCCACAACAATCAGATAAATTTTTGTTAATTAAATGCTTTTGGAAAATTGGCACCAACTCAAAAATTCTCTGGAAGAAATTCCCTGTCCCCCCCCCCATAAATTGGTTTTCTTGGGTACGCTTCTGCTCAGGGGCAGTCCCATTCCAAGGGCGTAGCGAGGGGGAAGACTTGGGGGTCTGGTCCCTCCGAAATGTGAGAAAATGACAAAAAAGGGAAAAAGATGACCAAATCTATTCTATCACATTGGTCCTCCCCCCGAAATGAAAGTGGTCCCCTCTCCCGAACAAAATTTCTGGCTACGCCCCTGTCTTTCACTTTGGTAACAATACATGAAATGATTGTTATAATTAGAGCCCGAATTTTCCACTTGGAAAATGGCAAAATATGAACTAAAACTGAGAAAATATATGTTAAAGAGCAAATAACCACGCAAATAACGTTTTTAAATGCATCTTTTCTATTTGTCTTGGTGCATATTTATTTGCAAAAAAAATATTCTCATGCAAATGACTTCTACATTTATTTTATTTCGTAATTTCTAGTTACTAGTGCTGTAGCTGCTCACTAATAGAAAGAAAAGGTTGCTCGAAAAAGAAGCAAACTACACATGCACACACGTAACAAAACATGAGTAATGTCAAAAATGGGCGGATTTTCCTTCTCAGAGATTTTACTTTTTATTTGAAAAAGAAATGACAAGCAAATAAAGCACCCGGCTTCGGGTATGGCCCATTGTAGTTAGAAGTTCTATGGAAAACGTCTTATGCTTTTAGAGAATCAACTGATTTGAGATCAAAAATGAATTTCACATGACTAGAGTTCTGTTCATTCGTTAATATTAGAACGAAATGATCTCAAAGACGTTCCAATGCAGATAAAGAAGCAATTTTCAATAATTTTATGTCCTTACAGACCAAAAAGTGAAAATTCGTTTATAATGAGAAGTATGTTACAACGAAAATTTTTCTCGTGGTTGTGAGCTGTCGTTATAACGAACTATTATTGTATCATGAGCAATATTAATTTGAAAAATTATTAAAAAGAGGTTAAAATATGTAAATGCAACAAACAGGACTGATCATAACAAATTTATAAATAGTGCAAAAAAATCAAAAATAAAAAGTCAATTTTTCCTGTCTCCCGCTGGCTGACCTTTCACTAAATTAAGTTGTATAACCAAGAATGGCCACTAAAGTGTTTTCCAAAGTGTGAAAGGGTCGGTAGAAGCTATGGGTTTAGTATAGGATCCTATGGGTGGGCTTGAGTTGGGAGAGAGGAGAAAAATTTTTTTAAAAGAAAGGACATGCCTCCACATCCTAGAGCAGGATCCCTAGGCTGGGATCTTTTGCGAGCCCTCCCCTTTCCCAACCACACTTTCACGGGCCCCTTTATGATGAATTTATAGCGTGAAAAAGCAAAAAAAAAATGGTGAAAATTGTCCCGGACCCCTAGGGCTGGAGCCTTGTCAGCCCACCTTTTGTGGGGGCCATGGCTATGGAACATAAAGTTTTGGAAACTTTTCACCGAAGCAATGGTTCTCAACCGGTGCTCCGTGTGCACTTCTCGGGGGCTCCATAACCACTCCAAGAAAATAAAATCAGTAAATTTGATAAATGAATAAAAGAGGAGCTTATGGGACTTCGCCATAGAAATTTTATGCCGAATAGAGGCGACCACTGATGCATACTTGTGTTTGAGTACAGGTGATCATTTGTGGAGATTTTACTGCATTTAGGAAAATGTAATGGAACCCTTTCTATTCGTCTCCCCATTACGTTTCTGACCTTACTCATTTGTACGACGTTTAGCTTCAGTTGCTATACATTCCTATACATTATCCATGTATACAGGGCCTAATTTCTGCATGTGCAAATGAAGCCTTTATAACTTTGAGCCCCGAAATTCAAACAACATACATTCACTGACCAATTAACATCTTCACTCTTGTCGCAAGAGCCTCCTAATTCCTGTTTTACCCAGGGCCCTGCCTGTATGCACTTCAATTAATCTACGTTTTCACTTTGATTCGAACTCCCAAGTCTTTGGAAAACACCATTTCTATCAATCGAATCATATAATTTTTCAATTGGTAAAAACGTGTCACTGAAATACAGTGTTTCCCGGTTTTCAAAAACACATGAAGAAATGTTGTAAGCGGAAAAACTAATCGGGATCGACTAGTTTTTTCTCATTCATATTTTTTTACTGAAAAAGTCATAAAATTTAAGATGATTGACTGGTTCAATGGCTTTTGACAGGTACTGAAATAATTATTGAACGGGCTATGGTATGCTGATAGCCAGGGCCGTAACTAGGATTTTTGCCGATCGGGGCAAACATGATTTTGCTGCCCCCACATTCGATAATTTTGTAACGGTGTTCTCTGTTCCCACCCCTAAAACTGCCGCCCCTAAATTTTTCCGCCCGGTGCAGTTGCCTCCTCTGCCCCCCCTCTACTTCCGGCCCTGCTGATAGCAAACGTGTACACTATTAATTCTTTCTTTAAGAGAAAAATCTTTGAACAATGGAACTCAATGCATTATTTACTTTTTGCTTAGATATAAAAAGCAAAACAAACACGTATAGGACATTTTACATAAGGTTTAAATAAAAAAAAAATTCTGTTAAATCTTGAAATGAATACCATAAAATATTACTTGAGACTTTAGCAACAGTAATGTTATGATAGTATAATATTTCTTCTCAATCATAAGATTTTGAATCAAAACGACAGATTTTTTACAAATTTTTTTTTGGGGAAAAAAGGGGGGGAGGGGTAATTTTAGAAAAAAGTTCCAGTATACGATTTTCGCATTTATATGACGCGTCGTATAAACGAGGTCCTATTATTGATCCTGAGCCCCCCCCCCAACATTTTCAACAAGTTTACGCCTATGACCCCTTCTAGAGCGGGGCCCAATATGGCCACATGGTCTGCCCCTGCATTGGTGAGGGAAGGGCATGCTCTTGACAATAGTCAAAGGAAAGTGTTTGTACTAGGAGCACACTCATTTTACATAATTTATGTGAGATACCTATTATATATAAATGTCCTACCTTTCCAAAACATGTTGGAGAATGTTTGCACCCTCTCTTGTTTTTCGCACTCCCTCTCGTGCATTGCTGGGATGTTGCTTAACATTGTATCACCAACGGAACTATCAGTTATCTGTGATGAATGGGAAAATTTCACTACAATGCAAAGAATTACAAGCAAAATCTGTTCAGAGGATAGATATTGGGCAAACATATTCAAACTTTGTAACCTTGAAAGCAGCCGAAAATTCAAAATTTTGCCAGTTCTGGTGAAGGCTTTATTATCTTTAGTACATGGTAATGCAGACAGTGAAAGAGAGTTCAGTGTTAACAAAAGTCTGTTTGAAAAGTGAAAAATCTGTCCATCCAATGTTTCAATGGAATAAGACACAAAATGTTATGTTCAAGGGCATGAAAAATGTGAAAAAAAATTGTCATTGAGATGTTAAACTTCTGAAAGCGACTTGTGATTTGTATAGAATATTGTAACAGTCTTCAGGCTGAGAAAACAGCAGGAAAAAACATTTTTAATCTACACTGCTGGCCACCGTAAATGCAACACCCTGAAGGAAGCATGCAAATAATATGAAATTTACAACATGCATTAGCGGAGGTGAGATATGCAAATGATTAGAATTTCAGCGCAGACGCACATCACGCGCGCCTGTGGCGCCACTTCAAAGCGCTATTTAAGGCTTGGAGATTTCGACGATTTGAAGTACGGCAATTGTGTTTTTCTTGTGGTTTTTTTCAAAAAAACGATCAATTATGCCTCGTAGAAAACAGCGATCATCTTTTGATCAAGTATCTGAGTTCGACAGAGGAAGGATAGTGGCCTACCAAGATTGTGGATTATCTTTCAGGGAAATCGGTAGTCGTGTTGGACGAAACCAAACAACTGTAATGCGGATATGTGATCGTTGGATGCAGGAGGGTACGACGGACCGACGTGTTAGATCGCATCCACCTCAGTGCACCACTTCACGTGATGACAGGCGTATTGTGCGTATGGCAGTGACGAATCGCTCAGCCACATCACGAACCATAGCACAGCACATTCAGTCTGTATCGCATCATCCAGTGTCTGCGCATACCATTCGACGCCGTTTACAGCAGAGTGGTCTGTCCGCAAGACGTCCATTGCTTCGTCTACCCTTGACGCAGTACCACAGACGTCTCTGCCGCCAATGGTGCGATGAAAGAAGGATGTGGACGGCACAATTGAATGAAATTGTCTTTACTGACGAGTCACGCTTCTGTCTGCAACACCACGATGGTCGGATTCGAGTCTGGAGACACCGTGGAGAGAGGATGCTGAACAGCTGCGTTATGCACCGCCACACTGGTCCTGCACCGGGTATTATGGTATGGGGCGGTATTGGATATCACTCTCGCACTCCTCTAGTACACATTGCCGGTACTTTAAAAAGCCAGCGCTACATCTCCGAGGTGTTGGAGCCAGTTGTCCTTCCTTACCTTCAGGGCTTGCCCACAGCCATATTTCAACAGGATAATGCGCGACCACACGTGGCACGCATTGTCCAAAGGTTCTTCGTCAATCGCCAGATTGAATTGCTTCCCTGGCCAGCTCGCTCTCCGGATCTTTCGCCGATAGAAAACATGTGGTCCATGGTTGCTCAACGATTGACCCAGATTGCATCCCCAGCTGCCACACCAGATCAACTTTGGCAACGCGTGGAAGCTGCTTGGTCTGCTGTACCCCAAGAACACATCCAAAGTCTCTTTGAATCAATGCCGAGGCGTGTGGCAGCGGTGATCTCCAACAATGGCGGCTACTCTGGCTACTGATTTTGGCAGGAACCACACTTCATAGAAGTCTATAAATTTAATCATTTGATGCTTGGTCAACATGTTATCTACAAAATAAATATTGTTGCGATATCTCTTGTCTTTCTTGGTGTTGCAATTTTGGTGGCCAGCAGTGTATTAACATGCTATTATGTTGAGAAATTGTTTAAGTAAATAAGGTATTTATATTTCTGGTTTTTTGTATTTTGCTTTTAAATTTAATCATTTCTTTAAATTCTATGAGAAGCTAACTTTTTCCACGGAAACCTTTATTATATTCTGCACTCACTTTTTTTTAGCTATATCGGGATGAATAAGATTTTGGTGTTCAAGCAACAGAAATTCTTGCTGCCTAGGCAGGGTTGTTTGGTTTAAACCATGGTTTTAACCAAGTGTTTTTTAAAAAAAACCAGTTTGGTTTTTCAAAAAATCAAATAAAAGTGGCCTAAATATCATTTTTCCTTGAAAAATATCATATTGGTTCATTTATTAGCCAAAATTTTTCATTTTTATCACATTTTATATTCTTGGGGTAAATTTTGATGGTATATCTTTAAATTGTATAAGATGGTATAAGTGGTTTTTTTTCAAAGTGTCTCATAAAAGTGGCCTGAATATATATTTTTTCATATGAAGTATCTTAGTTATTTAAAGTTATATACAAAAGCCAAAATTTTTCTCATTCTTACCAGATTTTCTAACCTTCATGAATAAGGATTGCATCACATATCTAAATTTAGTGGTGTATTATCTCACGGTTTCTTTTCCTCTTCACAAAGAAGCAGCAACAGTAGTGACACCATCATGCTAGAGGCAGGTGGTCCTATAATCCAATAAAGAAGGCACCAGCATTACCTAAAGGACAGACTAGTGTACTAGTCCTAGTACACGTACCATAAATGCTCGTGTATAAGCCAACCCCCCCCCCCACTTCAGGACCACCAAAACCGCAATAAATTGAAAACCCGTGTATAAGCCGACCCCAAAAAATCTGTGCATTTTACAGAAAAAAAAATTCTTATATTTTCATAGAAAATGAATAGCTTGCGGAAATTTATAACAGAAAATGATTCAAACTTTTTAAGACTTTTCTTCTGAATCTCCAAACTCATTGTAATTCATCAGATCCTCACAGGGCGCGGCATCTTCGTTTTTATCCTCATCTGGGCTGTCATTGCTATTGTCATTTTCAAAGAGGATATCATCATCATCTTCAGTTCCATCCATCACATTGCTAATGCAACACTTTTTGAAGGATCAGCGGAAACAGAATTCCACGCCTCATGTACCCATTGGCACACTAGGCCAATGTCAGGTATCTTCAAGGCACCACTGTTTGTAGTTTCTTGATCATCGGAAGTCATCCATTCAATCCACAAATTCCTCAAATAGTCTTTGAGAGGCTTGTTGATGCTCACATCTAAAGGCTGTGCAAACGACGTTAGCCCACCTGAAATCAAAGCCAATGATGTTTTCGATTTCTTTGCCTTAGCTTTGACATTATCGGTTCTGTGGGGTTTGAACATATCCCATACCAATAATGTGGGTCTCGATAATTTCTCATCAAAAACTGACCCGAGTATAAGCCGACCCCCCCCCCCCCCACCCACCCACTTGAGGAACGAATTTTTCCACAAAAAAACTCGACTTATATACGGGTTACATTACCTCAGACTTTTTCATTTTCTTTCCAATAAGTAGCAGCACATCTCCTGCCTTAATATTCAATAGGTTTTTTTTATACTTTCACTGTTAGACCCAGTTAATCAGGGTTCTACTGCATAGTAGTAACAGATTTATGAAAAATAATCAGCTATAATACAGGGTGATTACGAAGGGTGATTATTGAAGTTTTGCTTCCAAAACTAAACAATAACTACTGGTCTTATGGAATGACTTGGAAATTTGCATGGATACTACTGAAGCAATGGAATTTTCTTTTGCAAAAGAAAAAAGTGCAAGTAGTACAAAATGTACAGCTAAATGATGCTGTACTTGGCCAGCATTATAATCTATTTTGTGCAGCCACATCATTTCGGCACCTCCACAGCATCAGTGTGTGGATAGAACAACTATCAAGATGCACATTACAATACCAGCAGCTGTTGAAGACCCATTTTGACAATAACAGGATGGCACGACACCTGGCCAGCCAACAGTTCACTTGACCTTAACCCAAGGGCAAGGGGGGACTTGGGGGTCTGGTCCCCCTGAAATGTGAGAAAATGACCGAAAAAGGGAAAAAGATGGCCAAATTTATTGTTCTATCACTTTGGTTCCCCCCGAAATGAAAGTGATCCCCCTCTGAACGAAATTTCTGGTTACGCCCCTGCCTTAACCCTTGCAATTTCTGGCTGTGGGGGGTACCTCAAAATGTTATGAACAGTGGTCGGATTGCAAAAGTTGGTTAATTGCAAGCTTCAGCGCATCCCCTATATGTTAAAAGTTCCTCAGGAATATTAACGTGGGGGCACGTTTGGTTTAAAGGTGAATTGCAAGCACATCCACATTATTACCATGGCATTCTCTGATCTGTTGTTGAACATGAATTTTTGTGCTTTCACCTAATAGCCATAACACGGTGGACAGCATATTTAACATTTCTTGTGTAAGTTGTAGTTATTTGTTCAATTACTTCATTTTTTGTGATGTTTCCATGAATTATGAAATTGTGTAATTCTATAATTAAGTTATCATTTGGCCATGACTGGCTATTGTTTCCATTCTGTGAGCAAATTTCCTACATGTTGGATGATGTCATTAATTTTACATTTTTAATTATTTTTTCCCCTTTATCAAATAAAATTGAATTTTTTCAGGAATATTCATGTCAATTTTCAAGTCATTCTGACAACGTTCTTTTTTTTAGTGTTTTGAAATCAGAACCTTAGTTATAATCACCTTGTATATCGTAAATCATCACTAATTAATCTGTATTATTTATACTTCATTAAATACATTATATTAACCTAATTTTTATTAGTTTTTGCATAATAGCTTCCTTATTAAGCATACCGAAAGTAATTGGAGAAAACATCTTTATATTACATGATTAATAATAACATTAGAAGAATTTTCAAACTCTCGCAAAGTAATCCATTGAGTTAAGCAAAAAATAATTGAATTGCCAAAGTTGGTTTTCGTTAAAATGTAAGAAATATTTATTAATTCATATGGGAATAGTGTTAATTATACAAATACAAATACAAATACAAATACAACGCCACAACAGGCAAAATGCCCAACGAGGTGGCTGATAACGAGGTGGTGATTATATTAATAAACATTTTATTTTAATTAATTATTAGAAGTTTGAATGATTTTTCAGAAATTTTATTGTTTTTAATGTTAATACTATTTAAAACAAACCGGTTTAAACCAAAAACTGGATTTTTTTACCAACCCTGTGCCTAGGTTTTCAGTATGCATGGTGTTTAATTTGTAAAGAGTCTAATAATTTTTATTTATTTCAGTAATGCAAGTTTTAGTAGTGACATAAGATACTTCAGAAAAAATTTAAATGGGCTGTAATTTGTTAAGAAAATTTATTTAGAATTATTCGTTCCAACCATTTTTGGCAAAACTTTTGGCATTTCACAGAAATATTACTCCTTATATTGCAGATATAGTTTTTAGTTCTGCTCCAAAAATGTAAGTTTGCTGCTTCCCAAAATGGATGAGGGGCACTTGCACCCCTGATCTCCCTCACTATGCACTGAAGGAGACAGTTCCTGGGTTGGACAAGTGTTGTATCGATTTGATGTATTGTGTGTCACGTCAACGGACACCCATCTTTGAATGACGCTCTTGAGACTGGTCCAAATCTACTACCTGAGACATTGTCGACTTTTGCTATGTTTTCGAATGTTTCAAATCACTCTCACCACTAAGGATGTCAAGCATTCTTGCAGCTTAGCCTACGTGAGCAAGACAGAGATGTAACCAGATTTCTTTGGTTTTGCACAGTGACTGATCATGATAATAAATAGTTGACTTTAACAAATAATGTGCTAACCTATCATTTCACGAGATTGCCATTTGGTCTAGCATGCAGCCTTTTTCTAGTGTCAGCTATGCTACATGAACTGGCAAACAAATTCTCTGAACAACACCCTACAGTGTCGTCTTAACGCATGGGCCTACCCAGGCACCTCAAGAGAAGACGGGCCCCACAAAAATTAGATCTGGTTGAAATTTTCTATAATTAACCAGGTGGGGTTTCAGAAAATCACTTGGCTAGAGTGCCCATGATACTCTTAAGACGGTCCAGCACCCATACGCTTCTAACACCTGGATTGCAGTTTGTTCATGGATGATTTTGTTGCTGGTGGCTACACTTGACTGCCTTGATGGGTATCATCAGTCTTCCCATGGACAAATGGGCTACTAGCTCAAAGGTGCTGAAAGAGATCTGGACAACTGAAGATATCGAAACGAACTCTGTATCCTGAGTCCTCGGTATACCATAGAATATGGTGCACGACACATTGTGTTTGGATTTCTCCTCATTTGCTGACTTTGTTGCAAGATGAGCCATGAACAAAACGCCTTCTACTCCATACCATCGCTCGCATGTACAATCCACTAGGCACTTGTGTGCCTCTCAGCAGGGACGGGCTTAAGTATTTTGCGACCCCTCTGAACAGGGGTTTTGCAATACCCCAGGGTGTCCATGGGTACTCTGGTTCACACTGGTGTCCGAGAACGATTGTAAAACTACTTCGTAGTCATAAAAATTGTCATTTGGCAAATAAATATGGACAAAAGTATCTTCCCAGTGAAAAAATTATGAATGCGCCAACAGTCACTTGAAGGTTTAGTGGCTAGAAAACAGATTACCCAGACCCTCAACCTTAGTGGTCCTCTATCTTGGACTGAATTTTAAGCTATTGCTTGCTAAAAAGTTGAAGTCAAGATGTAATCAAAATATTTTTATCCCCTTTTGCGGCCGCACCCTTCGCACCTGCCCAAGTCAGCCCTGCCTCTCAGCACTTGCGGCAAACTACTCTTCCAAGACACCTAGGTTCAACATCTGTCATGGGATGAAATCCTACCTCCCATAATTGCTAACCACTGGACGTCACAGATTTCGGACTCATGTTCTCAGAAGTTGTCAAGTACTGCAGTGGATTGGTTACAATCCTGATTACAACGCATCTATTCATGTCTTCTGTGACATGTCAAAATGTGGTTACGGTGCTGTATTATATCTCCGGTCTACTCACTGCAACAGTGCAATTGATTTTCAGTAAAAGCCGCATGGCTCCACTGAAGATGATCATGCTTCCCCGACTTGAACTACTAGCTGCTCTTGTTGGTGCTCATTTACTCAGCTATTTTTGTGCAGCAATCGATCTCAATGCACAGAAGTTGTTTTGTGGTCCAACTCTCAACAGTTGCCTTGGGATGGTTCCGACAAGACGAATTGAAAACGTTTGTGTGCAACCACATCACAGAAATTCAACGTCACACTGAATTGATGCAATGGCAGCATTGTCCTGGTGAATCAGATCCTGCTGATTACGTTTCTAGAGGTTGTTTTGTCACTGCACTTCTCAATTTAGACACCTGGTGCCATGGACCTATGTGGCTCACTGGAACATGTTCATAGCCTTCCGATATTACAGTTCAGTTACCTTCGACAGAAATTCGACAGTCAGTGAAAAGCTCAATGTTAGTATCTGCATCTTTCCCAATGATTGACATTTCTCGCTTCAATTCTTACGCGAAACTCGTTTGAGTTACTTCGTGGGTGCAACGATTTGCATATAACTGTTGCACATTGGGTGAATTAATAGCGGGCAAGTTTAAGAAAGCAAAATGTTATTGGATTCGTCAAGTTCAAATAGATTGTTTTCCCATCTGACTATGATGTTCTTTGACATGGTAAACAACTTCCAAAAGACTCAAATTGCACATTTCCATCCACACCTTAGCAACAATCTGATAAGAGTTGGTGGTCGCTTGCAGTTCACATCACTTCCAGCCGCTGCGAAACATCCTTTGGTGCTCGACAATTCACACACATTTGTCAAATTGCTCATTCATCATGTACATATTCGTCTCCATCTGAGCATGAAATGGTACTATCGGAACTATGAAATGACTACTGGATTCTTTGAGGACAGCCGGTTATCAGTGTCCTACGCCAGTGTCTTCCCTATAAAATTTTTCGAAATACGCCACCGTCTCAAATTGAAGCAACATTTCCTTCAGATAGTCACATGATCAAAACCATTCAGTGTCATGGAGGTAGACTTTGTTGGCCCATTGTACGTTTGTAGAAGCTCTGGGTCAGTAAAAGTGTATATCTTGTTGTTTACATGTGCTGTAGCTCGAGCAATACATCTCAAGCTTGTCATGGATTGCTCTACAGATAAATTTTTGCTGGCATTTTCTTGCTTTGTTGCTCGTCACTTTTAATCCGCAAATTATCAAACCCATTTGCTCACTAATAATGTGTTAAGCGAGATGACCCGTTCTGATGGATATTTTATATTTCACAATAAGATTCTCACTTTGCTTTTTTTTTTTGTATCCTGTGTATATAATATGGCAAGTGTAAGATAATGGATGAGATGGCATGGGCCCCCCTCCAATTGCTTTTGAAATATACCTCCATCCTAATATGTGTATATTCACCCGTCTTAACGAAATCCTGAAATTTTTCTTCAACTTGCAACCCCATCTCATCTGTAATCACCACAAAAATTTGTTAATCGCGACAGTACCCAATTGTCCGGGGAAAATATGTTGTAAAAATTTTGTTTGTATTTTTTTCTTTTTTGACACAAAATAAAGTGGTCCAAACTCTGCCATGAAGCTGGGCTGGAAAAAGAGATCTTGGCAAGAGGATAAGTCCAGTGGCAAAGTTCTGGCATTCATTCATTCATACTCATCGAGTTGTTCCCAACATGGTATATTCAGATAATGCACAGACTTTTCACGCCAGAAATCATGAGCTCTCTGCCTTATGGTGTTCCCTGACTTCACCTTCTGCTCACCAGTTCTACACCTTCCACAGAATCACCTGGAAATTCATACCCCTCAAGCTGCTTGGTGGGGATTGTATTGTTGGTGTCATCAAATGTTGTTTACAGAAAACATTAGATCGTGCATCTCTCACTGATGAACAACTGATGACTACGTTGGCTGGAATTGCAGCCGCAGTTGACAATTGAAAGCTTGGAAGAACCTCTCGCGCCGGCCCACTTCCTGATTGGACGATGACTAACAACCTTTCCTTCTCACGAAAATGTTCCTGCTGCTACTGACCTCAAGAAATTGTGGTCACTGTAACAAGATTCACTAATGACTTTTGGGGCTGATGGAGGAAAGAATACCTACTAGAGCAGAAGACATTTCACCAAGTGAAAAATAAAGACCAAGGTCTTCAGCTATTAGTTGGAGATGTTGTCGTCCTACAGGAAGATGCAAGACCTCAACACATGTGGACAAGAGTACACATATCATCCCTCATCAAGGATCATGACTGCAACATTCGTTCGTGTATTCTACGTACAGCTAGTGGAACAGAAATTTGACCAATTCAGTTGGTAATTCCTTTTGGAGGTTGACCAGGGTAGGGAGGATGTTGGGAATAGTGCGAGTTTATGTATGTAAGCCCTCTAGGGCCACTTCCATATGACGTGACTTGTCCGTCCATGAAGCTCTTTTCACTTGTTTTCTTTTCCTTTTTTTCTATGTATCAGCACTTTCTGTTCATTCGACACCAACCTATATCTCACTTGTATATTCCATCTTTTTTTTTTTTCTACGCCCCTTTGCTCTCCCATACAAAAAGCTATTTCGGCCCCAAAATGGAAAGGATACACTAAACATCCCATGTCCCAATATCTATTTATGGGAATATATATAATAGAAGAAAATGAAAAAATGCATAAATAAATGGAACAATGAGGTCGTTCTCAAGGGGGCAAAAATGAAAAAAAAAAACAAATTGAAAAAACTAGACACAATTTATATATATAGAATTGTTCTCTCCAATTGTCAATACAAGATTCATGGAAAGACTGGTTATTTGTGGAGATGAAGATTACAAGGAAGAAAATTCATCACTGCCCCCACGGGGACTCTAACCCCGGTCTCTCGCTTGCCAGATGAGTGCTCTCGCAGCAAGCGAGAGACCGAAAAAATCCAGATCATGGTTGGCAAGATGTGCAAAGGTATTAAGATTGAGAACGAGCATTGGAATCAGTGTTTGATTTCGCTGCTTGGATCTCTTCCCTCGTTGCTTTGCTCTTCGTCTTAATATGTGTTCAGCCTTAGCTATTGCATGGGGTTATGAGAAATTTAAGGATAACTTAACAGGAACTTAATTTCAGATAGTGTGTGATCATAAACCTCTGATTCCTATCATCTTCAGAAAAAATTTGGACGACTTGTCACCAAGGTTACAAAGGATCAAATTGAGGATGATGCGATACTCTTATGACATAGTTCACATTCCAGGAAAGGAACTGTATGCAGCAGACACATTATCCAGGAGTCCTCAAGTGTATCCAAACAAGACAAATTAATTGGAAGACGAAATAGATGCATATGTCCAAAGGGTTAAAGAGAGACTACCAGCTTCATTGAAAAGACTGGAAGTACTGAAAGAAGCACAACTTGCTGACGAAATTAGTCAAGCTTTCATCATATGCAATGACGGGATGGCTTGCAAAGAAAGATGTCGATTCCTTTTGTCTACCTTTCTGGCAACATCATTACGAAATCTCCATCCAGGATGGGATAGTGATGAGACACTGTAGAATCATCATTCCTCGATCACATCAAAGTGAAGTTCTAAATTAGATTCATGAAGGTTATCTTGGAATTACAAAATGCAGAGCTAGAGCCAGATGTTCTGTCTATTGGCCTGGAATAGCGCGTGGTAGTCCAGGTTGATAAGATACTGGCCTAAAGTACGAAAGGATGTTTACAGGTATCATGAGTGAGATACCTGGTTTGTCCTTGTCAGAAAAAAACTGACACAGGGGTACAACAGAAACAGCGACATAACCGCAGAAAAAAATTCTACCGAGGGAGTCCCCCATCAAGGAGTTAGCGCACTAACCTCTCTGAGTATAAAAAACAAGCCTGCCGTTCAGAATCGGCAATAAATTGTAGGTCCCGGCAGTGCCGTCTTAATGCATGAGCCCACCTGGGCACGGCCCGGGGGCCTCACAAAAATGAGATCCGGTTGAAATTTTTTAGGATTTACCAGTTAGGGCCTCCGGAAAACCACTTGGACCGGGACCCCATGATACTCTTAAGATGGCCCAGGGTCCCAGTCTAATCAGCCCTCGTGTGCAGAAAATGACTGTGGTGCGACAAAAATGATCAAATGATTGGCCTGGAATAAGTAAAGAAATAGAAAAGGTAAAAAATTGCACAGCTTGTATCTAAGAATCGATGAACAGGCACCAACCTCTCATTCCAACACCATTTCCTGAGAGACCATGGGAGATGATTGGTATGGACTTGTTCAAGTACAAGAATTCATGGTGTCTTTTTTTAGCTGACTACTATTCTTGTTTTTCTGAAATTACAAATTTTGTATAGACTGACAGCTTGTAGTGATAGACGATGATTGAATCTATTCAATTTATTTAATTAATAAAAACAAACCACAAAAATCACTACAAACGCATGGAACGAACATACACACACATGCAACATGTGACACCTCAACCAAACACAGAGTGTCATCTCCAGATGGCTTTGACTTGTCTACCAACCACAAGGAAAAATATAATATCCAAAGGGCTTTGACCGATTCCCCACAAGCTGCTGAAATCATAAACCATTGCAAGTTCATATTTGCTCGACATGGCATTCCAGATATTGTTCAATCAGACAATGGGCCTCAGTTTGATCCAGTGCAAACATTGGAATTTCAAACATTTTCTAAAGGGTATGGATTCACATATATTTCTAGTAGCCCAAAGTTTCCACAAAGTAAAGGACTGCTTCAGTCAGCAGTTAAAACAGTTAAAATGCTGATTAAGAAGTCAGAACATCCATACATTACTTTGATGGCCTATCAAGCAACTCCTCTAGAAAATGGATTCAGTCCAGCAGAGTTGTTGATGGGTAAAAGGATTAAAACAACTTTGCCAATAGCTAAAGGTCAATTGCAACCACAAGCAGGTAGATAGAAAAACCATCAAGGAAGAAAGCAGTCAAAAGACTGCCAAAACTACAACCAAAGACATGGGGTAAGAGTTATAAAGAAATTACAGGGAGGAGAAGTATAGATAACTGACAGCAGAGCTACTGGTATAGTACTAAAAAAGATTTCATTCCCAAGATCTTATCTGATTAAGTTGGGAAATAACATTTATGGAAGAAATAGGAGACATTTAATCCCATCACTAAATTTCCACCCTGAGAAAGAAGAATTTGACTTTCCTTCATTGAAACATTGTCCGGCAGCACCTCCATCAAATTTGAGTGACAACTCAGCTGTCAGGGTGCCATATGTAACTAGAAGTGGAAGGATTGTTCTACCCCCCTAATAGGCTCAACCTATGAAAAAAAGGGGGAGATGGGTAATAATCACCACCACCAGCTGGGGATGGAGCAGTCAAAGCCGTCTGGATGGCAGAGAAACTGAGGAGCAATGTATATGCTCTGTGTGTATGTGCCGTGTTTCTTGATTTAAATAAAGTGATGATACAACACCCAAAGCCCATCCCTTTAGTCTGGTGATGTTACTTTGTTTTTTGATAGAAGCAGGAAAATTGGTTGTCCGGTTTCTCCAAACATAGAGCTATCTGTGAATAGATAATTTTTTGCTGACAGAAAGTGAAGTCAGCATTCATACACGCGTACTTGCTCGCAAAATCGGTTCTACCATTTCTGCTAATGTCTATATCGGATAAAAGAAATTGTGCATGCATATTCACTAAATCAACATCAACAATTTTGACTTGATGTAGCATTCACACATATATATATATATAACCCAGCATCACCAATTTCAACTTGATGTAAGGATATCAAATTTCCCTAATACATTGCACATGCATGGTCGCTAAATCAGCATTGCAATGTTAGACATCGGAATTAACAATGCATTGCCATGTTCAAAATCGTGAAATCAGGATATCAATGTGGGACCTTACATCCGTGGTTTATTATAAATTGATACATTGCCCAGTCACAGTTGATAGCACATATTGTAGCAAATATGTTGGGGAAATATATATTTTTTTGTTGAAATGCTGTTGTGCACTCCCTAAAAATACCCTCTACTGTGTTTGCTATTGCAATTCGACTATACATTCAGTGACTAAAATAACTTGTTCAGGTGTCTTTTATTACCTCTTAAAGTTTGTCCCATAAATTTAGAAGCATTGACCTTGTATAGCCCAGGGTAGGATGCCCATATAACAAGACACTTTTAGTCACCCATCTACATGCTGCAAAACCAATTTTTTGTTAAAGCTATACCTTATCATTAAAAAAGCGAAATAAGGAATAGCAATTGGCTGTAGTAATGGCACTAACCCTTTGCACAAAGATGGTGAATAAGTCTGCCTTTGTTTCCAGGAGCTCCAGCCCTGGGGGGGGGCTTATTTATATAATTTTTATTCACTGAATTTACAGATAATTAATTCATAATTTTAATCAATAAGTAGAAAGTTTTGTTCCTAAATGAGGGTATTGGGGGAGTTAGATAAAACAAGAGGACCACGAGCAGAAAAAATGGTCTAGAGGGGGACCATGTGCAGAAAAAATGGTCTAGAGGGGGACCATGTGCAGAAAAAGGTTGCGAAACACTGCATCATAGAGTTCCTGCATTTCGTGATAAAACCATATGCACAGAATTCTCTTGGCCTCAGCTTTCTCAGAGCAGTAGAAATCACTTCATCTCTGCTCCTGTTTCCACAGAAGATATCTACCATAGATGTAGACAATGTTTTAGTTATATGCCTCAAAGAACCATCTTGGAATGTTTCACTTCACCCAAGTGGAAAATGAAGACATCTGTAATCTAAGAAAGATACTTTCCAGATATTATGCCTAGATGAAAATTGGAAAGAGATGTGTTTTAGGCTGTGTGAAAAAACATCTCTATATTTGCCATGCCATTTTTTATGTGTGTATTGCTGATAGTTTTTCTTTTGACGACAAGTATTCTCAGACAGATGGTTTAGCCTTTTATTTTTGAGGAAGACACACAACAGATTTGAGTGTACTTTTAATTATCATGAATGAAATATATACCCTTTTGTCCAAAGTACCACATAATTTAAAGAAAGTTGTACATTATTTTTAAAGATAATTTTATTTATATATCTATTCTATAATATAAAATCACAAACAAACTCGAAAAGGGCCTGTTGCTAAGCAACCGAGTGACGGAAGTGGGTGAAATTTTTGAGTGACGGAAATCTGTTACGGAAGTGGGTTCGATTCATATATCGATATTCACATTCATATATCGTACATTCATATTCATATATTCATATATCGATATTGGGTCGATATTCACATATCGGGACCCATTTGACCCATCGGGACCATGTTATGTGCATGTACCAAGAGGCTCCTACATCCTACAGCAGAGCCCTTAGGCTGGCATTTAGATTTCGAGCCCCCAAACCAGCTTTTCAGGGGCCCCTCTGTGATTAATTTATAGTGTGAAAAATCAAAAAGTGATAAGAATCGTTGTGGCCCCTGTCAGCCCTTCCTTTGTGGGGGGGAGGTCCATGCCGAGAGGTATATATATATGTATAATATACACACACAACAGCAGTGCTCCCAACACAGGGTCGGGGTACCCGGGGAAGATTTCACGTATAAGTAAAAAGTTTTCATTTCCAGGGGCCCTTGATGGATCTCATTGTTTTCTTGCTGCTTTAACGTTGAAAAATTTCGATAGCGGAAGCAAAAGATATATCCAGTCTGGGGCCCCACCAAAAGTATGCGAATTGGTGTCCCGGGTAATTGTTTGGGGGCCTGGATTTTATTCGTTCGTAAAACGAATACAAATGAAAATTTTTCATGGCACTCGCACCGGGGGATGACCGACAAGCTTCCAAGTCGGGGGCCCCATGTTTACAGGTTTCATTTTGGGGCCCTGGATTTTATTCGTTGGTAAAACGAATACAAATGAAAATTTTTCATGGCACTCGCACCGGGGGATGACCGACAAGCTTCCAAGTCGGGGGGCCCCATGTTTACAGGTTTGATTTTGGGGGCCCTGGATGAATCTCTTTCTTTTCTGTTGTAGAATTTGCCACAGCCGAAACCCGAGATATAGCCAGTCTGGGGCCCCACTGAAATTCAGCGAATTGAATCTGGGGACCCCCATGGGGAAGTTTTCTGGGGATACTTGATGAATCTCATTTGTTTTTTGTTGCTTTATTATTATTTTCATTAAAATTCGCTTCTTCAGTAGGCTGGTGCTTTCACACGTCCCTTTCCCCTTTTCCATAGCACGCTGATGAAGTGGGACGAAATAAACAAGATATGTCCGGGAGAGAAGTGGGGGGGGGGGGTTGGCTACCAAAGGCGGCAGAGCCCCCCCTAGTATATATATAAAACAAAAGCCAATGTTATTTATTCAATATTGCTTGACCGAGGCCTATACAAGGGAGTGTGGTGGTAAAGTTTGACAGAAGAGATAGTTGATGTTACAAAGGAAATCGGAAACTGTTGTACAATCAAAAACGGTTGGGGGGTTGTTCCAATCAGTTATTGTTAGAGAAAAGAAACTAAATTTCAAACAATCAATGGATGCTAAGAGGGGTTTCAATTTATGGGAATGGTTAATTCTATTGGAAAAGTATGAAGGTGGAGTTAAAAAATTGGAACTGTCGATATGAAAATGGGCATGAATGACTTTGAAAAGGAAAGTTAATTGAGATGCCGCTGTGGTGGTCGAGTGGTTATAGTGATGGATTCGCGATGCGAGGATCCGGGTTCGAACCCCACAGTGGTGGTCGGCTGAAGTTGGTTTTCTGTGGTTCCCAACTTCAAGGCGCAAATGCGAGCCGATCTCCCCGTTAAAAAGTCTCGCCACAGAGAGAAACAGTCCTACAACGATAAATCATTCAATCATAACACTTCACTCATAGTTAGAAAAACTAGTGGCAGATGGCAGCACTACACATACCAAGCATTGCACGGAAACAACAAAAATTTCACGTCAGGTTTCACTACACGTACACGCACATTCCCGCATGTACCGATTCTTTGGGGGGGTTCCGCGGGGGGGGGGTGCATGTGTGGTGTAGTAGTAGGTAGGGCCTCCAAAAAATGGCTCGGGGATCCATGATGTTCTTAAGTCAGCCACCTCGTTGGGCAATTTGCCTATTGTGGCGTTGTATTTGTATATGTCTACGGGCGGAAAGCTGTTGAATATTGAGTTGGCACTTGAGTTCAGTAATGGACACAGAGGATGACTAACAGTTTAAAATGAAGTGGGTGAATTTATTTTGAATAGATTCTAGTTTGTCTATATTGGAGAGTGTATGGGGTCCCAGATTTCACAGGCATATGAAAGTACAGCAAGAATATAGGTTTGACAACAGAGATGTCTGATGTGACGGGTGAAGTTTTTAAGGTTTTGACGAAGAAAGAAGAGTTTTAGGAGACACTTATGAAAGACGTAATAAACATGGACATTCCAATGGAGGTCAGCAGAAATAATTACAACCAGATATTTATAATAGGAAACCTTGTTGATTAGAGAATTATTGATAGAGTAAGAAGAATAGAGGAAGTCTTGCGAGTAAGTTTCATAAAAACTGTTTTTGAAGAATTAAGGGGTAATTGCCAGGACAATCAGCATTACGAAATAATATTGAGATTGTTTTGGAGAGATGCTTGGTCGGATTCGTTGTGCACTGTTCGGTAGATGACGCAATCTGATGAGTCTGATATGGCAATTGATGGAATTAGGAAGATCGTTTATATAAATGAAAAAAAAAATAGTGGCAAGAGAGAACCAAACCCTGGGACATGCAAGACTTGACTTGGAGAAATGAAGAGTTCTGGCCCTTGAGACAAACTGACTGCAGTTGGTAAGGAAGGCTTCCGCCCATTTAAGCAGTTGAACACATTGGCCAAGGTATTGGAGTTTAAGTAGAAGTTTATTGTGGGGCACCCTGTCAAAAGCTTTAGAGAAATCCAAGAAAATTATCTGTTTAGACGTTTTTATTGATACTGCTTGATAAATCATATATGAAAAGAGCTAATTGGGTACTTAATGATAAAGATGATCAAAAGCCATGTTGATTAGGGAAAAAAGTTTATTGAATCAAGGTGTAGGCAGATTTCTTTGGCAACTATGTGCTCAAAAAAAGAGCATGTAGAGGTGATAGCGACTGCGCTGAAATTAAGGGGATTTGAGAGAGAACCTGATTTATGAATTGTGATAATGTTTTTAATTTTCCAGTCAGAGGGCAAGTTAGATGAGTTTAACGATATGTTGAAAATAATTAGAAGGTAATTAGAAATTTCACCAGCGCAAAATTTCTGAATGATTTGGAATCTCATCGGGGCCAGTGGAGTGGAGTTTCAATTTTTTTAAAAGATTCAGGAGGCCTACTTTAGTGAAGAAGATAAGACAAGAATTGAATAATTAATCGGGAAAGGGAGTACCGAGGCCCGATTAAATTCTATTTCAATATCAAGGTGAGAAGTCAGGTCAATGTTGTCAAGGAGTTAAGTAATTTGTTTTTTTGGTAAGAGATGAGATTTTTAAGGTTATGTGTGGAGACCGAGATCTTAGTTTTGAAAGAAAGGGAGTTATTGAATTTGGGTTTGGAGACATTTCAATGAATTTTCCTTTTTAAATGAATAATATATGATTGATCCAGGGGTTAGAGTCATTTAGAAGAGGTATTTTTGATGGGAACAGGCTTTGCATTTTTTGATAACCGCTTTGAATTTACTCCAGAGAATATGAATATCATTTAAGGGAGATGATGAAACAAAATCCGGGAAATGGGTGCGAAGGATTGTGGTCGGAAATTCCATCAAAAACTGCGAAATCTGAAACCAGGATTTTGTTTGAAACAGCAATTAGGTCTAATGTACAGCTAGAGTGGTTTGAGATTCTTGATGGTTCTAGAATAGTTTGGACGAGATTAAACTTCAGGAAAAGAAAAACTCTGTTATTAATATAGTGGTTACCCGAGAGGGACTCCATTTTATGCCAGTCAATTCCAGGTAGGTTTCAGTCAGTGGCTATGATTAAAGAGGTGTGAATTATAAAATCTATCTAAAATTGAATCCAATTCAACGAAACAGTGAAGATCTGGAATGGGGGTAAATAAAGAGAATATTGCAATAGGAGTACACAGCTTGGGCAACACCACCAACGATTTCAAGATTGGTGTCCAAAAAAATTTCAAGAAGAGGGATGGAGCTATTAAAGACCAGGGTAACTCCCCTTCCACAGGAGTTTCTATCTACAAAACGCAAGGTAGTTACATGGTAAGAATTCGGAATTTATTTTAATACCACGCTACAGGAAACAATCCAATTACAGCAATGTATGACATAGAAATGTAAATACAATAAAATCAATTGGGATAGAATGCAATACACAGATATAAATACAAAAAATAGAAACAAACACTAGTCAGTACCAAATAAGTAAAATGAAGGCCTGTATAAAATCACTGGATCAATTAAAAATGAAAATAAATAAATAAAAACACAACAATTAAAAATAAAATGAAAAATAAACAAAAATATTTTAAGTCAAATACAAGAAATCAGCATTTAAAAAAAATTGCTGATCAATCGGAGAGAAGCTTTGAATTTACCAATAGGTGTTGCAAATTCATCAGGTAAACTATTATACAAAATACAAAATCAGTTTATAGCACAAGACGGACCAATCAATGTCCTAAAGCTATATGAAATAATTTATTTGACCTTGTGTTGTACAGTGTGACCAAGAATCCTATTTTAGATAACAGAAAAGAACAATCGATATTACCATTAACTAACCTCCAAAAAAATTTCAAAAGAATGAAACTTCTTCTCTTTTGGAGACTGGTAATTAAAAAAATTTGTTGGAGAAAAGTTGAAATTGTAATGTCATGCTCTAAATTTCTTTAAATACAAATATCGCATAAATGAATTTTGTATAATTTCAATATCTGCAGTAGCATTATTGTAATGAGGATTCCAAACAACAGATGCGTATTCAAGTTTTGATCGTATTATAGTAGAAAAGAACCATCATTGTATCAAAATTGGGGAAATCTTTAGTTATTCTTTTAAGTCAACCGAGTCTGCAATATGAATTATTACAAATGTTGTTAATATGATCACGAAAGGTAAAATCAGAGGTCATAGGCGGAGATAGACTTGGAAGTCTGGGGGGGGGGGGGCAAAGTCATTATTCTTGGGGGGCACGATGATGATGTCAATTCATATACATACACATACATTAGATCTGCCCACTCCACTTTTGATGCTGTATCAAAATCCCCCCCCCGTATCTCTGCCCATGCCAGAGGTGTAAATTACACCCAGGTCCATAGCAGAATATTTTCTCTGTAAAATATCAGTTACAATATAATAAGAGTATGCGATTTGTTATGTCTTACACCCGTAAGAAAAATCCTAACATTTGTTAATGTTCAAGTGTAGATTCTCGATTCACCAGTGGTAAATGTGGGTTAATTTATCTTGAACAATAGAACAAGATTCATAATTTACAATAAAGTCAAATATTTTAAAATCATCAGCAAATAATAAACAATTATGAACAGCAGCTGCAAGGTCATTAATAAAAATGAGAAACAATTGAGGCCCAAGGACAGACCCCCTGAAGGACTCCAGATGTTGCACAAAATCCATCACTAAGAGACGAGCCAAAAGATACAAAAATTAATCTTTTTTTTAGATACAAAGCAAATAAATTACAAGTATCGCAGAAACCAATTTTTTTTAGTTTGTGCATTAATATAGAGTGGCTAACACAATCAAATGCTTTATAGCGAAATCTGAAATCGCAAATTACATCGAGCGGACTTTTATTAGCTGTGGCTTCAACAATATGGGTATTGAGGGAAAGAAGATTAGTAACCGTAGATCTATTTCCCTAATGAAACCATGGTGACTTGGGTAGATACAGGTCTTA
Organism: Pholcus phalangioides; assembly: GCF_987345545.1. Taxonomy (NCBI): domain Eukaryota; kingdom Metazoa; phylum Arthropoda; class Arachnida; order Araneae; family Pholcidae; genus Pholcus; species Pholcus phalangioides. The sequence goes on from NW_028301619.1 coordinate 9,719,818, forward strand.
ATTTGAGCATAGATTTTATCATATAAAATAGATTAAAAAATTTAGCAAAAGGTGACAATGGCCACACCTCTAATTTTCAATTTTATGTCTATCAACTTTTTTAAGAATTGAAAGCAAGAAAGATTCTTGCTTTCTTCCATTCATCCGGAAAGATCCCATTTTTAACAGACATTAAAAATGAATAAAAGTAGATAAAGCAAATGCTCAGCACTCGCATTGATAAAATATGGAGGTATACAATCCATACTTCTGGAGCTACTCCCCTGGTAGCTCCAGATTGTTGGATGGTATATTACCAATTGTTGATATTACTCTGTAACCAGGTTTCAGTGACAGCAAGAAAATTGGGATTATGAACTAGCAATATGGATTCGAAAGAATGAATTTCATTAGTAATGCTTCTTGTATTAATAGTTCCAATTTTGAAGGGGTTCTTTTGAGATACTACAAGGGAATTCGAAGTAGCAAAGTTCGCAAGGAAAGGCCTGAAGGGGTAGTGGAGGAAGATTGAGGGAAGTCAGAGGTGAGTGGTGTAGGACTACAATGAGATAAGGGAAATCAGGAAAATATCATTAGTGTTGGGATCCAAATGTATTTAGTGTTTTTGATAAGGGCAAAGTTATGAAATATTTTAACTTTCAAACCAGTATCGCAGAATTCTCAGGAAGCCCTCAAATCTGCCCCTGCAGTATGCAGGTCTCTGGTGAGAAATCCTCAGATGGAAATTCCACTATTTTTTAATTTGAAGGTGCTTTTAAGAATTTTGGTTTCGACTTGAATTTATTAAATTTAATTATTTAGAGTCTATATCCGTCTCTTTTAGAGCCAAGTCTGTGGCAACGGTCAATATTGGAAGGAGAAATTATGATTTTCAAAAGATCCGAGCAGTATTTGATTATTTTTGATTCAAGCATCGAGGGGGTTTCCAAGTCCGAGGGATCCTCTGGGATGTCACAAAAAATTAAGTTGGCATGATGGGACCAGTCCTCAAAATCGATAACTTTGCTGTGTTTTTGGAGGTCTTCGATGGGGAAAAAATTCTCTTCAACCGCACTATGTTCATGTTCCGCCTGAGCACCTGCTTTTTTATTTGCTATGTTTCCATAAGAAAATTTCATGCAAGTAATGTCAATTAAGACAATTTCTTATTTATTATAATAATAATTATAAGTTTAGTATGCATGAGTGTCTAACCTAATTATTTATCTACAGACATGGTAGTTAAATGCTATATTACAGTGTGAGAATTTTAAACTTGCAGGTTTTCCATGATGTTGCATATAAGGCTCGAAGTAGACAAGACTTGCTGGCAGGCGTAGATGAGTTTTTAGATGCAGTCACAGTTTTACCACCTGGAGCTTGGGATCCAAGTATACGAATTGAACCTCCCCAGCAATTACCATCTCAAGTAATTTTTTATGCATTTTTAAATTATAGTTTTTTCTGGTGAAAGGAAGTTTTTGGTGTATGAGTAATGGATTTATTAAATGGATTAAACATTTTTATTCCCATGAAAATTTATATGCTCAATACAAGTTGAACGTAATGACTTGATACTTTGTATATAGGTTGAGTTTATTTCTTTTTTATGCTATCTAAAAAAGGGATCCTCAATAAAAATTGTTGTAAAGCTTTAGTGGAAAAAAAAGTTTAAACAAAGATAAAGCATTTTAAATTTGGTTCATGAGTAATCATTTGACCCACATTTATTTCAAGTGAAATAAAGAATTGTTTTAAAATAAGGTTTTTGGGTTTTTTAAATTGGTTTATAATTTGATGAAACTAAATAGGGTTCTGGTAGCTTGATTTAATGAACATGATTGATTTGGAAACAATTTTTCATATGTTTTGCATATGCTTGAAGTATTACAAAAAATTTCTCAAAGTGTGCAAAATCACACTAGAGCCAACATGGGAAAAATCAGTCCTGGGAAAAGTCATGAATGAAAAAAGTCAGAAGTCAAGGAAGTCGCAAAATAAGAGGAAAGATTCTACAATGTTTCCTTAGTAGAGTAATTGCAAATCAGAGAAAATCAGTCAGCTAGTGTAGAAAGGCTCAATTCACGTGCATTCAAACTGTAAAATGCACTTTAGTATCTTTTTTATAATGATGTAAAAAGCTGCTCTTTATATCTGAAGCTTTTCTCTTAAGTTTGTAAAAATCATGATAAAAATTAAGTGTCTTTAACCAAAAACATAGACCTCTTACTTTATTTAATTGCCGGCCCCCTTATAGTTAAAATGCAACAGAAACTTAAATTCAGCAGTTGATGTAATATAATTATGATTCACAAATTTCTTGCTGAAAAAAATAATTTCAAATCAATGTTATTTCTATCACGGTTCAAATTAAAATTTGCTTGTACAATGCAAGAAGTTTTGCGAACAAGAGTTCATAATTTTTTTAAGCATACGAACTACCTTACCTTGCTTAAAGACAAGTTTTTGAGAAATCTGTTGACCATCCAAAAACAACCGCTTTCTCTTGTAAAGAAATACCAATTCTAAAACTGACAGTCCAACAAAGTAACTAACAAAAAAAAGTTGTTGAGATAAAAAAAATAGAAGTACACGTAAAAAATATTGAAAAAGTGTACATAAAAGATATGGATGTCATAGCCTAAATATGGCAAATACTCAAATTGGAAATAAACTCAAAGAAAATTTACTAAGAAAAACCTGAGTGATCATACACTGCCCATAAAAGTATGGTTGTCAACATTTAACCCAAGTAGTTGCCTGACATCGAATATGATGTGAAAATTTGGTCATTTTCTCTGAATGACATCAGTCAAAAAAAAAAACCACGTTATTTCAGTGTCATTTAATAACCACAAACAATAAAGGTCAGGAAATAACGTGATACTTGATGACCCCTTAATGAAATATCGGGTCATTTCATGACCTTCCTTAACCATGAAGGTCATGAAATGATGTGATATTAAATGGCGTAAATGATTTTGCGTCATAAAAATCATGAATTTCTTTCGAACTGAAAAATTCTGTTGTGGATGAAAATATCAAAATTATCCAAAATGTTTGTTAATGAATTTTTAGAGGGTGTTTCAAAATTACCCTGGGTCTATTCGTTACTGGTTGTCACAAGATAAATGTAGTACTTTTAATTGCGATTTTGAATGAGTAATTGTTCATATAAATTTATCAACACGTTATATAAATTATAATTGCATCCATATCCACGTGTACATTGAACTAAAAAAATGAATTTTATAATCTTTTTCTTTTCGATAATTATAAATAATGCAAATAATTACATTTAAAATTAATATATTATATTTTTCAAGGATAAAAAAAAGAAAAGAAAACTAAAAAATAACTGCCATCGGCTAAACTCAGCAGGAGATTACTTAATAGAAATTATAATATAACTAATCAATACTTGTAAAGTCTTCATAAAATAACACCAATGGGTACTGCTATGACAGTGCAATCGGTAGAGGCATGGCGTGAGATCCATAGGGACGATCCTCGAATGGTCTGGGTTTGAATCTCCAAGGTAAACGCCACAGCAGCATATATTTTTTCCTTCTATCTTTTCGAATAGCGCCATCTATCTTCTGAAAGTCGAACTATGTGCAAATGGTCTATTTTTGACGTTTCTAAAATAGACATAATGATCATTTTATCACATGTTTGAGACATTTTATGACTTCCAGAAAACGTTTTTATTGACGTCAGGCGACAACTTGGGAAGTATGGTGCGAGAAATTGAGAAAAGCTACCCATTCTTATATTTCTTTTTAAAGATATCTATTGTGAGAGAATTCACAACAGAAGGCCAACAGAAGGCAAGCTGTTCTATGCGTTTATAACCCATTTAGAGAAAAAAGTCCTTGCGATGCAATAACTTAATTGTCCCTAAGACTGGTATTACACTATAAAAGTTTCCTAAAAGACCTTTTATAAAACCTGAACAATTCAACCAATAGGATTATCGGTTGCATTTGCTCGAATGTAACCTATGAGCTTTATTGGTTGAATTTTTTGAGTTTTATAAAAGGGATTTTATCAAGCATTTATAGTGTAATACCGGCCTAACAAATTGACATCCCCAATTCAAAGCATTTGATTGACGATGAAGCAATATTTCATCCAAGTTGTCACCTGACGTCAATATTTTTTGAAGTCATAAAATGTCTCAAACATGATGTTATAAAATGGTCATTATGTCCATTTTGGAAATGTCAAAAATGACGTGAATAAAATGACCGCTTGCAAATAATTGGACTTTCGGAAGATAGATGGCGCCATTTTCGAAGAGACTGAAGGGAAAAAATGTGTGAAGCTGTGCCGCAGCTTGGATTTGAACCCAGACCGTTCAAGGATTGTTCTTATGTATCTCATGCCATGCACTCGCACTGTCATAGCAGTACCCATTAGGTGTTATTTTATTAAGACTTCAAGTATTGATTACTTAACAGAAATTGTAATACAACTAATCTCTTGTTGAGTTTAGCCGATGACAGTTATTTTTTCATTTTCTTTTATTTTTATTCTTTAAAAATATGATATAATAATAATAAATATAATTATTTGCGTTAATTAAAATTATCAAAAAGAAAAAGATTTTAAAATTCATTTTTCTTAGTTCAATGTACACATCAAAGAATCCATTGCATCTTTTTCAATTGTTGACAGATTTCACAGATCCTCTGATCGTCCGTAAAAAACATGGTATGGATGCAATTATAATTTATATAACGTGTTGATAAATTTATATGAACATCTCATTGAAAAATTTTACATTTCCATTCAAACAAAATTGCAATTAAAAGTACTTCATTTATCTTATGACAACCAGTAATGAATATGTTTAAGGTAATTTTGAAACACCCTCTGCAGGTTCATTAACAATCACTTTGGATAATTTTGATATTTTCATCCGGAACAGAATTTTTATCGGTTCAAAAGAAATTCAGGATTTTTATAATGTAAAATCATTTATGCCATTTAATATCCCGTCATTTCATCAAGTATCGTGTTATTTCCTGAATTTCATTGTTCGTGGTCATTAAATGACTTTAAAATGAAGTGATTTTTTTTTTGACCAACGTCATTCAGAGAAAATGACCAAATTCTCATGTCATATTTGAGGTCAGGCGACTACTTGGAATATTATATCTTATTTATTCTTTTTCTTTTTATTTGTATATATGAATGAGGTGAGTGTGATAAATCGGTTAATATGCATAATTGTCTTGGTAAGTTTGATAAATTTATCACTTTTACTGGCAGTTATGCATAATACCCAATCATCATTGATAAATTTTATGAATACCTATTTAAAAAAAATTATCACTTTTATGGATGATTATACCTAAGCCTATTGGCAGAGATACTGGGAGGGGGGAATGCCGACTGATCTAATGCATATGCATAAATTAACATCATGCCCCCTCTCCAGCCTTTCAAGTCTATCTCTGCCTATGCCCAAGTCTACTCATTTAGTTTGATAAATACGAAGGCCACAACAAACAAAATGCCCAACGAGGTGGCTGAAAAAAGATTCCCATAAAAATGGATGTCAAATGTATATCTAAACTATTTCAAAAATACAGAAACCCAATAAGAGCAATAAAAAATATATAATGTACGATACAATGTAAATATACTGCCCAGAAAAATCATGGTTGTCTCATGTAAGTATGGATAGCTTCTCGATTTATCCCAATATGTTTATCATTTCTTTTTAAATGCATCAATTGCATTTGAATTCATGATCCCCGGACGTAAGCTATTCCATTTATCCCAATATGTTTATCATTTCTTTTTAAATGCGTCAATTGCATTTGAATTCATGATCCCCCGGACGTAAGCTATTCCATTTATTAACAACCCTATTGGTGAAAAACTCCCCGCAACACCACAACCTAGAATTGTCCCTTACCAATGGATACCGGTGTCCCTTGTCAAAGCAACTGATTGACAATGTATTAATATCTTATGGTCTATTTTATCCATCCTGTTGAAAATTTTGAGCATTTCAGTCATAGTCCCCTGACACCTGTGCTCAGGGCCAGATTAACCCAGATGAAGGCCTTAAGCACACAAGTGATTTTGGTGCCCCCCCTACTTTTAACCTCCCGGGACCTCATGACAATTAGATCTGTTTACAATTTTCACAAATAAGTGTGTAAATTGGTAAGCAATTATTTTTCAGTGGGGGGGGGGCGATTCAGAATCATTTCGCTTTCACATCACATGATCCCACGGCTCGGGAAAATCGATTGCCAGGAGGCCTCATAACAATTTGAACTGGTTAAAGTTTTGGAATGAGTAAGTATGTAAATCAAGTAAGGTAAGTAGGTATTTATAGCTAAGTGGGGGGCCTCAGAAAATTTTTTTTTTATCCAGAGGCCTATGATGCTGTTGAGACAGCTCTGGGCTTACGGTACTTTATAGAAATACAGCAAAATTTCAATCTAAATACTGAGCATTGGCACAAGTTCTTGTTTGCAATTAACTTTGTTTTTTTCTCTGCTTTCGTGTCAACCTCGGGGCGGCAACTAGAGACTAAAATTTACCCTGTTACTAACAAGAATCTGTATCCATTTTGGCGCCCCCTCCCCATAATTTTTAATAAAAAAAATAGTAAACTCTGTACCCTTTTTGGTCCAGAGCCTGCACACTAAAACCCCCTCCCTGACCTCAATTAGTTGCAACCCTGGTCAATCTTTTGATAAAAAAAAGATATTCAACTCTACAATCAAGTGCTCTTAAAGTTTTAGAACTTTCCACCGGATAGTTGATGCTGGGGGAAAATTTTAAATTAAAAAGTACTACTTGATCATTTTTTGTGGTGCCCCTTTTCTCTTGATGCCCTAAGCACATGTTTATTTTGCTTAAAGGTTAATCCGACCCTACTTGTGCTCTTCCAATGTAAACATTTTCAACAAAAAATCAAATCTTTCTTCATAGCTTGAGCCCTGTGTGTCATTAAGGGCATGCATCCTCTTCCCTGCAACCCCCAAAACCAAGTTTATGTCCCTCTCTAGGTGTGGTCTCCAAAACCTGGAGCCATACTCCATTCCAGGATGAATTAAGCCGTGGAAAAGTGGAAGGATCACTTTGGGAGAATGCGAAGAGACAAAATTTATTGCTTTTACTGCTGATTATGCATAATACCCTAACATAATTGGTGAATTTGATAAATATGGAAAAAATCTCAAATGAGTCTTAGTAGTACGTTTGATAAATATAGTCTGCCTGCACCCTGACGCAACCAACTTTAATAAATTTCATGATTTAAAATTTTTTAAATTATGTTATGCTGAGAGAGACATTTGTGTTGATTGCAACCTGATGTGATTTTATAGATTTAATGAATAAAACTATCAGTTTTATCTGATTGGTTAAACCAGGGCTCTACTGTATTTTGAAAACAGACTTTTTAACATTTAGACGGCAAAGAAGAAAAGACATTGTTCTTGTATTTGCAAATAGTTCCAACCTTTTATTTGGCAATGTCAAATTACAATGTCTCAATAAGATCGACATTTTGTTAATTGGAAGGCCAATCCAAAATGATGGGTGTCATGAAACCACCAAAGCATTGACGCTGCTTTATGAAAAATGAAATGCTCGTCACTGAACAAGTCCTCAATCCAAAAGTAGAGAGCATTAGACATCTGCATGTGGGGTAGTTCTTTAATACATGGAAGGGTTATCTGATTTCGGCGGTGGAAGACTTATTTTAAAATCACATTAAATTAGCTAAACATCAAGATGTAAAACAAAATGTGCATGAATTTGAATAATTAAAAAATATGTGAGTTGAAATTTTAATTATTAAAAATAAAATATTACCTTCATAGCAATTTGGTTACCTTAGGTCAGTGTTAGAGGTTCTTTCAATGGGAAGGAGATTCTCAATAAGGAAAGTATTAAATCATATAACAATTAACTGATGTTTAATTCATCTACGTAAGGAGGATGATTCTACATGATCGTCCTCGTCTTCAACAAGCACACACATAACTATAAACAGAGTAAAAGGAGAAAAAAAGAGGAACTCTCTCTCCAATCGTCCCCAACAAGGACGACATCCCCAACTTTCAAATGGGTTGATTATAGTTTCTTCTTTCTTTGAATTAGTAGACCCAAATATTCTTTATGAAACCACTGTCGTAAATTGTTTGACACTTTCTGTTCATATCAGACTCTTTCTCAGGCTGGTAGCTTCGCACTCATCAACCTCTTGCACATCGTAAACCATGTTTTGGTTTAGAAACATTGCGGGTGTTATGGGGGTCAAATCTTTCGTACTTTCCGACACATAAGTGAGGGGTCTTGAATTGATGACTGACTCAGTCACATAACACTGTTGACAGCTCTTCCCAAGGTTCGCCTGAGCAATTTTTTCAGTGTGCGTACTAGCCTTTCCCACCAGCCACCTCACCATGCTGCCATGGGAGGATTGAATTTCTAGCTAATACGTTGTGTGGAAGAGTATTTAGCTATTTTCTCCCAGTCTATAGCATTGAAACTATTGTCAGCACCCCTGAAGTTGGTACCATTATTGGAATATATTACCCGTGATCTTCCCCTCCTTGCTATGAATCGTCGCAGTGGTAGAAGGAAAGCATCGGTCGATAGAGCAGAAACTAACTCCAGATGTACAGCTCTATATATTGTGCATGTAAACAAAACTATCCAGGCGTTTTCCCCCTTACCATACAGGGGTCCTGCCAAATCCACACCCACAACTTCGAATACCAAAGCATCCTGTACCCTATCCAATGGAAGTGATACAGGATCACTGTTAAGTGATTTAGCCTGAAATCATTTACATCTAACGCAATCTTTCAAGACACTTCTTATTCCTCTGAATATCCAGAATTTTTCTCTCAGAAGAATTTGGGTTTTAGCATGGTAGTTTTATCTATGGTGATATTCAATTAGCCAACGGGTAAATGGACATTTATCAGGTAATAAGATAGGCGATATGAATGAGGGTTTATCTACGCATTCAGTTATGTGAGTCCTCACTCGTATTATATACCTTCCTCTTGTCTGTGTATAGAACCTATGGGGAAAACAATGTAAACAGGTGGTTTCATTATGGGGACATTGCATCTGAAAGGGCACCAGATTAGGATTTCAGAGAATTTGTTAAAATTCAATCAACTGATCCTGAAATCCAAAATTACCTAAAAAAAACACTTCTCTAAAATTAAAAATGATACCATTTCCTCTAGCTGATACAAATATTTATTGTGATATGTCAACAGGTATAGCTAGACCATTCGTACCTGAATCTCAACGCGAAACAATTTTTAAGCATTTCCATAACCTTTTCCATCCAGGAGCTTCAGCCACAAGTAAACTGATATCTGCCCGATATGTATGGCCCCATATGCAGAATTATGTTAAGCTATTAGTGCAACAGCGTACACAGTGCCAAAAGTCCAAAATTCAACGCCACACAAGAGCACAACTAGGAACCTTTGCAACTCCAGATACACGTTTCTCACACCTGCATATCGATATCATAGGACCCCTTCCTATGTCACAAGGAATGCAATATTGTCTCACCATCGTAGACAGATACAGTCAATGGCCTGAAGTTGTCCCAATGCCCAACATCAATGCTGAAACAGTGTGCAAAGCACTATTTACGGGGTGGATTAGCAGATTTGGTTGTCCTTCTACTATCACTATGGACCAAGGAAGGCAATTTGAGTCAAATCTATTCAAGGAGCTCAATCATTTTCTTGGCACAAATCGAATTCGTTCTACAGCTTTTCACTCAAGATCCAATGGACTGATTGAGAGATTCCGTCATTTAAAATCGGCAATCAAAGCTCACGAGAATCAAAACTGGACTGATACACTCCCCATAGTGCTATTAGGTATCAGAACAGCAATAAAACCAGACATCGGAGCTAGTGCATCAGAACTTGTGTACGGTACTTCATTACGTCTACCAGCTGATATTCTCAGACTCTTCAAAGCCATTAGCAACATATTCTTCAAATTTTGTGATGGAACTCAAAGAAAAGATGCGTACATTAAAGCCTGTGCCTACATCAGCACATGGTCAAACAGCTATGTATGTCCATCCATCTCTGAAAGATTGCACACACGTATTCTTGCGGGTAGATACTGTGCATCCACCACTATCGCAGCCTTACATGGGACCACACAAAGTGATCACCAGAGATGACAAGACAGTGACTATCAAACTTCCGAACCGAACAGTCAAAGTCAATTGATCGCGTAAAACCTGCATTTGTGGAAAAGAAAAATTCAGGTACAACAACAAAACATTCTGAACCTGCAACACCATCAGAACAGTCTGAACCTGCAATAGCAGAAAAGCCTGAACAATCAGTTGCAAAAAGTACAACTAGATATGGACGAAAAGTTCATTTTCATAAACGATATGTTGCCACATTTGCAGTAATCAATGGCAACTATATATAACCAATCTATGTATCAATTTTTTATTATGCATACAACAAAAAAATTTATAACTATTAAAATTACTGTTGTTTAAAAAAATTTTGTTGTATGCTTATCGTATCTTTATTTTTTTTTATATATGTAATTCTTAGTATATGTATATATTTTTTTTAGCTTCACATAATGCAAATCATCTTTAGTAACCAATTCATAGAAAAAATACTGTATTTCATGTTACTCACATGAAATTACTGTGTATGCATATGAATCGTTTGCCCTACTCACTGGGGGGGGGGGGTACTCTGTAGTGATACTATTGTATAGCAACCAATAATCCAGCAGATGGCGTTAGTCATCCATGATTGCCGCTGTGAATGCTGCGAGTATATACTTATATATGTATATGTGTAATACCAACAGAGAGAGTCGAGACTTCTGAATGTCCGGATGTGTTCATACTCGACTGCGATGTAAATAGTTAAGTTTAAACAACAGTAATTTTAATAGTTATAAATTTATATAATAAAGTATTTTAAATCAACATGTACAATACAGTGAATCCTTACACTATACTATATAACAAGGTATTTCAATATCAAGCAGGCAAGTCTGTTCGACCACTCTGAAAATGTTTGCTCAATGTGGTCAGGCAAGGGATCATCCCAGTTCAGTTTCATTTTCCAGGTATCTTGCAACAACATTTTGGGTTTTATTGTGGTAGGACACAAAAGACCAATTGCATCGAAAATCGTGTGTACCAATGCCAATATGCTACGTTTCGTTTGTCTATTATTTTCAAGAGCATTTATATTACACTTCAATGTGTGTCTATCCAGGTCCCACAAAATACCCAGAACTGACGCGATTCCTAAACACTTAGATACTAATTTATTGGGAACGTTGCTCTCCCAACCTCAAATTGAAACCGCCTTGCAACATTAATTGTGAAGCCTGTTCAATGAATTTTTCTTGCTGCTTTAGACTATTCACTTCAGTTATACAATTATCAACATAAAATGAATGTTTTAACTGTTGCGCAACATCTGTGAATTCTGATTGCGTATCATTGAGGAGATGATTTATACATGCAGCAAGAAGGAATAGACTTGAAGAAACACCAAATACAACTCGACAATGTCTGTAAATTATTTCTTCATTGCTGGAAGGAAAGAAAAAACGTAAATATTCCCGATTTCGGGGGGAAACACTCATTTGAAGGAACGTTTTTTCTATATCGGCAGACAAACCTATGGGATAAAATCTGAACTGATCCAAAATGTAAGTTATCAATTCAATCATGTTAGGGCAAGTATACAAACAATCATTTAATGATAACTGCTCTTTCTCTCTGGACGATGCATCAAACACCCCGGTCCAATTTTCATTGTTTCGCTATCTACTCTCACAACAGGTCTGTGAGGCAAATAATGGCAATTTTCATTCTCAGTCTCATTTACTGGAACCTTCTCTATAAATTTAATTTTTTCCCATTCCTATAAAACTGATTGGTATTCCATTAACATTGTTTCTCAGCAAATTTACACATACTTATTAATCTGTTACTCCTGAAATTTTTGTTATTTGATAATTGCAAACGACCAATTTTGAATGGCAAATCCATTTCTAATCTGCCACTGTCTAGTGTTTTCAAAGTAGATGTGAAATTTTGAACAATTTTTTATCTACTTCCTCATTTCCCTTTATTTTTCTACATGGTCTCGAATGCCTAATGTTTTAAGATTCCACAATTTACATCCAAGTTCATTGAAAGTAACGATATCATCACTCTATCACTGAAACGATTTTCTGCAAGGTTTTGCTTTCCAATTAGAGTACAACCTAACTTGGTTTCAATCACCGTTAAACCACAATTTAATTTAACAGAATTTCCCGTTACAATATTTCCGATTGCATCAGCTCCCAATAACAAATCAATTTCATACTCGGCCACATAAAAATCTGATATGTCAAGACCTTTTTCTTTTATTTCTTGCAAAGTGGCAAGATCATTAACTTTAAAAATAAATCCACATATTTTATTCTCAGAAAGAGCTTCTATGATGCATAAAAAATTGTTTTGCATATTCCTCATTTCCAAACTATACACCGTGTGCATACTTTGAGCAGTCTCCTTCCCCCCGAACAAACCGTGAACTATGGTTTGTTTAGACACCCATTACAACTTCAAGCTATCAATGTACCTCTGAGTAATATAAGAGCGCTGAAACCCAGAGTCCAATAATGCTCTGACTAATATATCTTTGTCATTGTAACAAATTTTCACTGCAAGAGTTTGCAAATAGACATTTTCTGTTAAGCAGTGATTGGATAACCCAGTGGTGTTTACTATACTGTTAGAATTATCCAAGCTAGCATTACTAGTATCTTCATTTGGACACATAATCTCTAAATGGGATTTATCATACTTTAAGCATTTAACTTTACTCTTGCAGTTGCGAGATAAATGTCCCACTTTCAAACAACAAAAACAAGCTTGATTTTTGACAAGTATATTTTTTCATTCACTGAGTGTCATTTTTTTAACCTTGAGACACTCTGCGGACTTATGGTTTTTCATGCAAAATATACAAGTAAAATTTTGCTTATCCCGTTATCAGAATTAGCGTTACTTAACGCAGCAATGGTGGTTGGTTGGGGTTCCTGTTTCTGTGACACACATTTTCTGCACACCCAGTCTTGTGCAAGCTAGAGGAATCATCTCTTCACTTCTAACTTCGCTTTGAAGAAACTGCATCAGTTTATTTAATGAGCGCACACTACCACTTTCCTATGCATCTTCACTAGAGCGGTTTCTTTCCCATGCTCTGAGAATAGATTCTGGTAGACACGATTCCATGAGTGGCTCCAGAAAATCAGCAAACTTCTCCTTCATCTTTCTTAAACTTTAATGCCATCAACTTGCTCTCCAAGCTGTCGTAAAGTTCTGCAAGATCTGTCTTGTGTCTTCCTGAAGTTGCATTCTTCATGACCATTTGAAGGAGGTCTCTGATGTATATTTGGACCAACAAAATTGTCCCTTCAAATCTGTCCAACTGCGAAATAGCTTTTGCATAATTCTCTTTGTTCGGTGGAAAGCTCTGTACAAGACGTGCAGCTTTTGACTCCGGAACAACAGCTTGCAGCAAATACTGGAATTTATCTTCTTCTGCGATGTCATCTTCGTGAATTTTTACGAATTGAGACCAAAATGCCAAGTAATCTCTAGGATCACCACCAAATGTTTTCAACACAAGTTTTAGAAGCTTAAACTTTTGTTTATGAGAAGTTGACTGACTCCCGATGGAATCCGCATTTTCCGATCCTTTTTCTATAGTACCGCTTATCAGCAAGAATTTATCATGATATTCTTCTGCCAGTTCGAAATCATTTTCGAATTCGGATGTATCCTCTGCCGACAACAATATTTCTGCAATTTGTGCTTGCACCATCTCCAAGCAGTTAAACTTATCAGTCAATTGTTTCAATGAAGCTTCATTATTCACTTGCTTGGAATCATCTGCCAAAGCCACTTTGATACTCATACAACATCTCGTGAATGAAGCACGAAGACTTTTACGAGCCGCTTTCAAAGATTCGATTTCCATATTAAGAACACTTATCCTATTATCACTTTCGCGGACGCCACTATGTTAGAGGTTCTTTCAATAGGAAGGTGATTATCAATAAGTAAAGTATTAAATCATATAACAATTAACTGATGTTTAATTCATCTACGTAAGGAGGATGATTCTACATGACTGTCCTCGTCTACAACAATCACACACATAACTATAAACAGAGTAAAAGGAGCAAAAAAGAGGAACTCTCTCTCTCTCTCTAAAACTAAAGAGTGTGGGTGGCCTCTTCCTGAAACATCGTCATGGGAGAGAGGTCCCTTCTGGGTGGTTTATCCTTCAGTCAGTATTACACAATAAGAGTTTCGTAAAAGTTCTTTTGTAAAACTTGACAAATGCAACCAATAAGCTTATTAGTTACATTCGAGCAAATGTAACCAATAAGCTTATTGGGTGCATTTTTCAAGTTTTATAAAAAAACTTCCATGAAAATTTTATAGTGTAATATGGGCTTTAGGTCACAAGCTGTCTATTTGCAACCTTTTATCTATCTTTCATAAAAATCAGTGTTTCTAACATCTTGCAGATAATTTCCTTGCATTACCAAAAATTTTAATACTTTTAAAATTCTGTGCTCGGATGACAAAATGTTATGTCACTTTTTTAAAATTTCACAATGGAAAATTTGTAAATATTTTGTCAACATGTGATACTAAGGCTTTTTTACAATACGGTGGCTTTTGGCTAATTTACCTCTATTGTTTCCTCATAAGCTGAAAGCGGAAGATGAAATTTTACCATCTTCCAAAATTTTAACAAAGGAGACTCAGGATTGCAAGCAACTCAATTTTTTGAGAAAAGTGACTGTTTTTGTGACTTTTTTTGCCCTCTGAGCATGAAATTAGAAGACATTTTATAAAATTGAAAGGTGTTGGTATATTGTAGGTTGTTTTGGCCTAGCTACGAAAGAGCTCTCATTGCAGCATTTTTTTCTCGGTTTGTGCTTTGGTTCATAGAATAATATTGAATATGATCTGCATCTCATATATACCTAGCTGATTGGTCTTGTGCTGTGTTTGAGTTGGAGAGCCCTCCTTTTGATCAATATATTAGCTAAGAAAAATGAAATGGATTAGCTAAGAAAAATGACAATCTTTTAGGATTCTCGCAAAAAGACTGAAACACAGGAGCCAAAAATTGATGAAGAAGAGGAGGAGGAAAAAGAGAGAGAGGAAAGTGGCCTCAAGAGATCTGGAAAGTATGTATGATCCTTGTTTATAAGTATTGGAAACTATCCACAAAACATAAGCTTTGTATATCTGTATGTATTAAACATATAACATTGTAAAAAAATTTGCAAGCTATTCAAACAAGAAAAAAAATTGAAGGCTAAATCCAGATGTGAACCAAAATTCAAAATTAATTCAAGGGCTACAAGGCAGCATTAAAGATATAAAAATATAAACAAATGTGAAATGAATGACAATACAAGGATGTGTCTAGATTTCTAGTGTTAACATTATAAATACTTAAAAAAGGAAATTAAAAGAAAAATAATACTTACGAAGGATTTTAACAACTAGCTGTTGAAAGGTGAATTTTTTTGGAAAGAGAAAATTCAACTGCCTTTGCGGGGAATTGAACCCACATCCTTTCACTTTCCGGGTGAGTGACCTAGACCACTAAACTACAAAGGCAATGAGTCTCGACGTCATTTTTTGCCTAAGTTTCCATCTAGTGGTAGCATCAGCAGTTGTGAGCTTGGCCTAAGTTAGGTCTGATCGTCCATGTATGGTCCCGTTCAGTGCACACGAGTTCTGAGGAAAAATTGAGAGATTTATGCTTTTGTAGTCTAAGTGGTCCAGGGGGTTCGCCAGGAAAGTGAAAGATGTCTGTTTGATTTCCCACAAAGTCAGTTGAATTTTCTTTCCAAAAAAAAAATGCATCTTCGCAACAGAAAGTTGTTAAAAACCTTCATATGGTAGCGAAGAGTGACATCATCCTTGCACAAATAATACTTAATTCAAATCTTTTAACCCTTTGAAGGGCACACATTTTCCATGGGAAATTTGTCTGTGTATAGAACCTATGGGAAAACAATGTAAACAGGTGGTTTCATTATGGGGACATTGCATCTGAAAGGGTTAGAGTTCAAAAGCATACTAATTAAGCATAATAATTTAAGTTACAATTTCAAAACTCTAAAGTAAAGACCACTGGTCAGAATGACTTGAAAATATGCATAAATTCTCCTAAAGCAATAGAATTTTGTTTAGAAAAGGGAAAAACCCTTTAAAAATTTACCGATAGATAGCACTTTACTCAGGAAACACGGAAATTCACTCACATAACAGGAAGAATAGTCAGCCAGAGCAAAATATGGCAATCCAGTTAATATCACAAAAATTCATAATTCACAGAAACATCACAAAAATGAAGTCACTAAACAAACACCTATGACTTAGGCAAGAAATATTCAATGTTCAGTGTTCTGCTATGAATCGGAAGTATAAAACTGCATGTTCCACAACAGATCAGAGTGTGCTGGTGGAGTTTGCAATTTGACCACTATACACAACATTCTTGAGGCATCACCCCAGCATTACCACCCAATCTTTGTGAAGCATGCAGTTTTGAGATTCAAACGTACAGCAGAACATGGTAGGTAACATATTGAACATTTCTTATGTAAATCATAGGTGTTAGTTTTGTGATTTCATTTTTGTGTTCTTTTTTCACGAATTATGAAATTTTGCTGTGTTAATTAAATTTTTGTTTTGTCCTGGCAGACTATTGTTTCCATTTTGCAAGCAAATTTCCTGTGTTTCATGAGTACAGTACGACCTATTGGTAAATGTTCGTTTTTTTTCCTTCACCAAACAAAATTTCATTGCTTCAGGATAAAGGTGAAAATTGACAGTCACCACTCACCACATGGTGATATTTACCTTCAATACTTGGTGGCATCCCCCTTTGCTCTAATAACATTTCGCAAACGATTTGGCATATTGTCAAGTTTTTTAGTCATCACTAGAAATATTGGCCCTCACAGATTTCAAGAGAGACAAAAGTTCATTTTTGTTCTTTGGGGAAAATTTTTGCAGGCATCTCTTCATGATGGCCCACAGATTTTCTATTCGGTTCGGAATTTGCAGGCCAGGGAAGCACTTCATTTTCTTTAACCGGTCACGTGAGAATGATGCATATATATGGGTCAAACTGTTTCCAATCCTTGAGTGGTTTTGATGAATATATGGGTCATGGAGGATCTATTCCTTCTTCCTTGACTTATTGTATCTTGACTGACACCTTCAACGCCTCCTAATCCTCACGTTGTAAAAGCTCATTCAAGTGAATGAAGCACTTGGTTGAAAATTTACACTGAATTGTCCCTGGACCATCACAATGACTACCCTCTATATAGAATAAGGTGACTTTTTTTTCTGGTATCTTGAAAGTAAAAATGCAAGATTGTTAGAATGAGATTAGGAAGGGGTACAGAGGAGAGAGGAAACTATCTTTCCAAGGAGGAACTGTGTGTTTTTTCCCCGCTTATATTCACAATATACAAATACAACGCCACAACAGGCAAAATGCCAATGAGGTGCACATCCAAATTCTTCTGAAAAATGTTTTTTTATTTTAAAATAAGTGAAATATATCTATAACGATACTCTGTGGACCATGAAAAAATATCATTGTAGAGGGATTTATCGTTGTATCGAATATCATTGTAGTGAGATTTCACTCTATATAAACACCTAAATTAACTAATGCAGTCCACCAAAATCCCAAAAAATGTTTATTGGCTGGAAGAAAAATTGAAATATTTTTTTTTTCATTTTTTGGAATTTATTCCAAGTTATATGTATATAGATTTAACTTGTGACTTGAATAATATTTCATACTATTTGTTAGTTTCACATAACGTCTATGTTTTTTAACATATTTTAATCACATGGCATTTTTTTATATATTGTGAAACGTCGCTATAACAATACTCAATAATACGATAAATCCACCTGGAACGATATTTTTTTCAAGTCTTGTTTGGAAATGTCAATACTCTAATGTTGAACTGCTATGTCTCAATATAATGATTATCACTCTACAACGATATTTATTTTTTGGTCTGCAGAGTATTATTATATCAAGGATTCACTGAATATATTTCATATATTACTGCCAAAGTCTGAAATTGGCCAGTTTACCCAGCCCCTATATATTGATTCCTATTATTTGGGGTCATCGCCATGTTGGTGTATTGTTTTGTGATAATTATGAGTATTTATAATTATGATTAGCTACGGCAACTCTAACGATCAATGGAATCGGAATATCGATATCTTTAGAGATTGATATCCAGGAATACCGATATCCCATACACAGGATTCGATGTATAGGGGATGGAAAAATCCCAAAATTTGAATATTTACCAGGTCAACTGGGCTGCCGAAACATATATATTCATCAAAATTTCTGGGTAATCTTATTATGAAATCACTAAAAGAAAAGCTCAGCTTGCATACGTATGTGATTTTTGAGAAAATTCCCAAATCAGGTGGTGAAATACCACCTAAAAGTTTTTTTCTTTTTTTGAAAAAAATCACAAAATTAGACAACTGAGAAGATGGTTGCAAAGTACCAAAAATACTTTTTTTTCTCTTTTGAAAGCAATAACAGTTCATGTCAAATGTGTCCCACCAAAGAAACTGAATAAAAAAAATAAATAATAGCTCGTACAGTCTATCTCAAAATCAAAATTTTCTTTATTTTAAAATATATGATGTGGTCTTTTCGAAACATTGTGCTACATGTTTAATTTGTTTTCAAAAGCAAAATTTATTGTTTTTCCAACATCTTATTTTTTTTTAATTACGCAAGAAATTTTTTTTGTTAAATTTGAAAGAAATCATACAGATAGATGTTGGTTTGTCAAAAATAATATCAAAATTTCAGAATTGATATATTTCACTTACAGGAGTAAGAAAAGTTTGTGTTCAAGAGTAGCAAAACATTCATCAGAACTATTTCCCTCATACAAATTTGAACATCAATTATAGAACCAAAGTTACAACCCACCAATATTATGTTGATAAATACCAGAGAATATATAGAAAAGAATATATTCTCAGAGTCTCATATTTTGGATTAAGCTTACTGAAGGTGGGATATATCATTGTGTGCATTCTAAGCACAATCCACAGCTGCTCAATGGTGGATGTGCGAAATAAGGGAATCATGGTAAGGAATCCTGCTGCAGTCGCTGCCTATAACTATAGTATGGGCGGTGTAGACAGTGAACCAGTGTCTTTCATACTACCCTGCATATCATAAAGACAAGAAATATTGTAAAAAAAATTTCCGTCATCTCCTAATCAAGTGATGTGGAACTCATTTGTTTTGCACCAAAAGTGCGGAGGTGAGAAGCATCAGCTTGAGTTCAAATGGGAACTAATTGAGAGGAAGTGGATATATATCTTGCAATATCGTTTGATTTCCTAACAATCCCAAATGAGCCATCACTTGATACTTCCAGACTGAGAGACACTTCCCGGACATTTTGTCTTGATAGCAAAGGCAGGAAAAGCTTGAACAAGAGGAGATAGTCTGTTATGCAAAAACTTCTGAAACAGGTACAGGGAAACAAGGTATTTTTTATTTTTCTGTAAAGACTAGTGTTACATTATGTGTATTGCCATGCTTTAGAACAGCGGTTCTCAACTGGGGCTCCACAGCTGCTTGAGGAAAATGAAAATAAAACAGTAAATTTTTGAAAAAAAAAAATTACAAATGTTTTTAAAAAGTATGTGATGAGTAAATAAAAAATAGGGCTCCGCACATGGAAATTATATACCAGAAAGGGCCCTGTGAGTCAAAAAAGGTTGATAATCCTTGCTTTAGAATAAACCATTCGAACGATATTATTGAAGAAAGACGTTAATTTTCTACTAATTTCGTGATTATTATTCAATTGTTTATTATTACTATTTTGTAAATATATGAATGTGAGCTTTTTTTTAAAAATCCTTATAACATATCTAACTTAACGAAGTGTAAAAATTCAATCATACCTTAATAACTGCATGACATTACATTGAGATAACCCCTGAAAAGTAGTAGTCATCGGTAATTCAATCAAAATTTTGACAAATATTCCATTTCTTTTGTAAGCTTTTGTTTTTATTTGATCAGTAAATCATCTAAGAAAGTAAATTTCATCAAAAGAATAAAAAAAAATCTGTAAAATGCATCGCGATGTGGAACATGCCATCCAGCGAAACAAGGCTCAAATTCCCAAAGCGTTTGTATTTATAACTTATCATAAATTATTAATCGCAAATATGAAATAAATCACAATGTTACTTCCATATAAAAATTTCAAAATACAGAATCTACATATTTTATAATCATGGACTACTGTTATTTTTAACTTTCTATGAAATTCAAGGTACACTATTCATATATATTTTTGTGCGTTGTCATAATGTGTGTGGCTTTCATATTCCTTAATAGTTATACGAAAAACTGTAGTTTTTTCCAATAGAAAAGAGCTATTCGATTAAATTGAAAATAATGCATTGGATAACAGTACCAAACTGCTCGGATAAAGTGTGCTAAGATCCTTTAATGATACCACAAAATGACAAGTTGTGTGCAATGTCTGCAATACAGCAAAATTTAGAAGGAATTGCGATTTTCAAGTTGTATAATGCTGTAAAACTATGTAGACTGAATATTGTTCGAGAAAACTTCATATAAAGTAATCAAAATCCTGTAAAAAAATGCTGAAACAGTGAAATATATATATATATATATATATATGTGTGTGTGTGTGTGTATATATATATATATATGTTACTGTGGTTCTCAAACAATGCGTTTCAGACATGTATATGCTTTTATAATGGTTGGTTTGCCACTTTTTCAATCTTCCCAGACATCCCGGGCAGCACCGGATATTATAGCTAGTCCATAATAAGAAAGGAATTAAATTTCAGACAATCTAATTACTGGATACTTAAAAAAAACTTGTAATCCCTAATACCCTGTTACAAGGTTACATTGTGGAGCCAATAAACGCTTCTTTTCACCAATAAAATAAATGAGTGAGAAAGGTATATATGCAGTGAAATCACAGTATAACAATATTCTGCAGAGCAAAGAAAAATATCGCTGTAGAGGGTTTATCGCTATATCGAGAAGCAGCAGTTCAAAATTAAAGTGTAGACATTTCCAAACAACACTTGAAAAAATATCATTATAGAGGGATTTATTGTTGTCGTGTTAGCAAGGTTTCAAACTGAAATAAGAAAAATGAACTTTTCTAAATGTGTTCTGTGAGCAGGACGGGGAGGGAAAAAAATAGCTAATACTGTAACAAAAGAACAGGTACTGATGTTGAGTGTGTATTAGTAAAGAATAGAGAATCACTTAATGGGAGTAGCCAACCTTTCACTCTGATAGACCCCCCCAACCACGCCTCCTCATATTAGATGGGGGGGGGGGGGAATAGCACTATTTAGAGATAAAGAAGCTTTGCTACTCCAGAGAAGTAGAAGTAGAAAACTTCCACCACTCTATCGGTTAATCCAATTCTTTGTCATCTTTGAAGTATAACTAGATGGTAGAATCTTGTTGGTAAGTGAAATCATCTTCAAATAAGTCTTGGACCATTTCATGCTACCCTCATCCTAAGACTTCTTGGTATACACTAGAATTGAGTCACATTCAAAATACAAAGCTTTCCTGGTCTCCCAGTGCTCGTACAGCCTCACACCATAAGATAGGTAGCAAATTTAACTGAGCATTTCAAACATTGTTTAGTGAATGTTTCGGGTTTTCAGCACCAAACTCGGATGCCTTGGTGACCGTCTCAGCACTAAAAAGTACATTTTCCTAGTCTGATTCCATGCAAGCATATTTTTTGCACAATTGAACTCTAGCAGTTTTATGCTTGGGAGTGAGAAGTGATCATTTGCTTAGGGGCACACTATTTAAATCCAAATTTATGCATTCCTCTGAATGCAGTGGAGGATGATGCAGTCACTCCTATTTCTTTCTGCTCTCTGAATAAATCCTAAACTTCTGAAGTGGTTTTTCTGCGCGATTTTCTTCAACAGTATCTTGACGATTTGTAGTCGCTGACTTATGACCACTATTAGCACGATTATTCTGAAAACTACTGTTACTTAAAATTTTACTCAACTTGCTTGTGTGAGAGCATCTTGCTTTTTGGGCAATTTCCTGTTGAGTTACGCTTTCTTCCCGTAGCCTCACTATGAGAAGTTTGGTAGAAATCGGAAGGAGTTTCTCTTTCTGCCAATTTTTAATGTATAACTAACTAAAACCTGCTTACTAGCAGGTATTTATCATAGTAACACATGCGCGATAGAAAATTTTATGCTAATTTTCACCTCAGTGTCACCCAATAAGAAATATTCACAAATATTCTAATATTTTGAAAGTTTTTTTTTGCCTCCAGATTATTCTAACTTTATGAATGATTACAACATTTTTTTAGATATTCTATATCAATAGTAAAAAAAAATATGTTTGAAATCCGTGCCGGAACTAGAGGGGGCAACTGCCCAATTTAGGGGATATCAAATGAACAAAAATACTGTTATAAAATAAATCAGAATTTAAAGTGGAGGTGGCGGCAAAATCATGTTTGACTCTCCTCACAAAAATCTTAGTTATGACCGTGTATGAAATTGTCTTTAATGATAAATAAAAAATATTAATGCCAAAATACAGAACAAGAGAAAGAAAATTATTACAAACTGTACTTGGTCAGTCACGTTGAGTGTATTTTGGCATACACCATTCCCATCCGAAATGTAGAACAAGTGGTCAAGGGAAGAGGGAATTCTCCCCCTCTCCTGGTCTAGTGTGCCAAACCAGAACCAGCTACAGTAAATATGAAAAAATTTATTTAATCTTGCGCTTCAGCAGAGTAAAACAAGATGAGCTGAGGTACTTCGCACAAATAAGAACACAACAAAAAACTATACGCCAAAATCGCTAAATCATTTCACCTCTGATAAAAGAGTATAAACTGAAATCGTGGTCTCAGAGGAGCAGAAAATTCTAACTTGAGCAAAAACATAAAACATGAAGTGAAAGGAATCAGTTTTTAGCAATTGACAATGCAGGTTTTTTTTTTCTGGAGTATGCTAAATGTTTGCTTGCCAGGTGGTTATATGACCAGCACTGATTGAGAGAGATTATGTGTTTCTCGAGTGCAAAATCTTGAAATTTTCGGTGAACTCACCCACATACAATGACTGTCACTCATGGGAAATTTCCCTTACACTTTTCTTCCAACATTAAACAAAAAAATTATTGGAAGAAGAGAAAAAATGCTGTTCAGTGGCATTGTCTTTCTTGAGTTCTTTTAATGGGTCGTAGTTCCTCTATGTGGTTCAAATGACTGAATAAAATATTGAAAAAAATTAATGCTGTTTGTAATTTTTCTCAAGAATTGTTATTATATAACAAAATTGCAATTAAAACCATTGTATTTTTGTGATATTTTCTTTGAGGTCTATGGCGGGAGCATTTTCATTCAAGTTTCAGTTGTATGATTTCCGCCCTTACATGATGTTTTGATATGGTTTCTTGAACATCGTATAAATGTGGTTCCATTTTGTGGTAAAAATAACCCTATGCAAGTTAGAAAGTAAAGCTTTTCCTTTTCTCTCTTATGACTGCTATTTAGTATTTGATATGCAGAAAAGCAATAAGAATCAGACATCATGAAGCTTAATTGATGATCCTAATTGGCAGAGACCGGGAGCCACAGAATGCAAAGAATCATTTCAAAAATTTGGCATCCTTGGAGGAAGACCCACATAAAATCCGCATGTAGGTCTTGAGTTTTGGGAATACCAATTCCCAGGAAGTCGCCTTGACTCTGTTGTCTGAAGGACAATAATAATAATGTGAGAATAAAAAGAAAGAAAGGAAAGAGCCAACATTAATATCGTTTGTCTCTTACAGATTATCCAAAATTTTTTTAGAGTAGGCCTACATGTTCTTAACAAAAATCAAAATAAAAAATTGCTTCAGGTGAAACAGTAACAAGAAAATATTTGAAGCTATCAGGGTTCAGGGATTTTTTGGGTTCAGTCACTTTTGATTCCGTGGAACCCAAGAAATGCTCTCACGGAACCCTAGGGTTCCGCAGAACACCAGTTGGAAAACCTTGTCCTATTTGATTTTGAGTAAAGGTGTGAATAATGATATTTCCGAGTCTTTTCAGAGCATGGCTATTTTTTTCATTTATTTACTGTTTATTTTTCTAAGATATTTATTTTGAAACGCCAAACATACATTTTTCATTATATTTTAGTTTTTTGAATTGGAGTTGTACACTCAGTGGTCCAAAAATTAGGAACATCCCCTCACTCAAACTTTGACTTGCCCGTGCAGCACCTGCGCTGACATAATAAACTGAATTTGTTGATAATGCTTTCTCCTGGTCAGAAGCACCAGTTAACATTGCAATTTACCTGTTCATGAACAAAACAAGAGATTTGAGTGACTTTGAATGCAGCATGATTGTGGGCATCAGAAGGAGTGGTTCCAGTATCTCTAAACCCGCTAACCTTCTTGGCTTTTCTTGTACAACAGAATCTTGAGTCTTCAAATAATGGCAGCTAAACCAAAACTCTTTGAGTGGAATAGTGGCAGGAAATCGCTTCTGAATGAAAGAGGTGCCAGGTGACTGACATGCATTTTGTGCAGCAACAGAAGAGCTACAATGCAACAAATTGTAGCACAATACAACTCAGGATCATCGCAAAGCATATCTGTATGCTCTACAAGATGTATCTTAGAACAAATAGTTTTAATAGCCGGGTACCAACAAGAGTCTTTTTGATTTCTCTGTAAAACTGAAGAAAATGCTTTTGTGTGCTAGAGAATGCCGAAATTGGACACTTGATGAATGAAAGAAGGTTTGTTGGTCTGATGTGTTACATATTCCTCTACCAAAAGGAAAAATTCCCAAGAATTTTTGGTGCCATCGGGATGCTCTTGCCTGAGATGATGGAACATTGCTAAGCCTAGTCCAAAATAATCTGTCCTCCCCCCCCCCATTCCAATTCCAAGGGGAGCCCCATTTTTGTGGAGGTGGGTTTGACTGACTCAGTCCATTGCCATATTTCCCACTCGTATGCTGCCACAAAGATAGCGCTCCTCTTTCTAATGCATTTAAGGGGACCACACACACACACCGGGAAAAAAACTAGTCCTGTTTCACAAAAAGTATTTGTGAAGGACATGTTTATGCCCACAAACATGTTGGGTCGGTTTGTATAGGCACATTATGACTAACTCCGACATTGGGAGTAGTTTGCAAGTTTTTGTCCATGATTCAAAATTTTCAACAATAAAAACAATGAGTCAATCTTAAATTTGCCAAATATTGCCTGAAACTAGACTTAAAAAGACTGAGTCCCCAATATGTAGTGTATACGTCAGCTACTTCCTGAGATTCATACATCCAATAGATAAGTCTTCAGGCAAACTCAAGAAACATTGGCAAATTTCAGAATAAGTCATTTATTTACACATAAGTCATAAGATTAAATTGCATTAGTTTCTAGTTATTTCCCCATTAGTATTAAATCATAACCATGATCTTGATATCCAGAAGTGACTGGTCGGAATCGGATAATACTGACGAAAAAGAAAGCCAAAGATGTGTGTTTGTTTTTTTAAATTGTATATTCTTCATAAGTTAATTTGCGTAGTATGAAATTTTAATATTGCCCTAGTTTTTCTCGATAGTGTAAATTTACAGTGGCATAATAGTACGTTGTCCATAGCATGTGCAAACAACTAAATAAAGTGAATAAAAAAGTCTGATATACATTTAAAAATGTGTACATCAAAATGGAGCAATGTATGATGTGATGTAAATGCTATGTTTATAATTTTTTTCATGGTAAATCTTGGCCATAGTTGCTCTTATTCAGTCATTAAATTTAAGATAAAAAATTACAAGCCAAGTTTAAAATAAACGATTGGCATCAAAGCCGGTTTTATTCACAGCAAGTAAGTAGATACAAATACATATGTCAGTTTATATATACAGTCAGCAATCCACCCACCTGGCGCTATGAACAAATCAACCAATGAAAAACAGGTTCACTTGGTGCCATATTCAAAAATAAAAATGACATCAGAGAAGGGGAAAAAAAAGGGAAAAATCTATCGCTTGACGCGAGTGGATCAACATAAGATGCGTGATCATGGGAAAAGAAAATCTGCATTTCTGCCTAACAGTTGCCCTCTAATTTTTTATATTTATTGTTGGAAAGTCACCCCAGTAGCACATCGATATAGAACAATGTAGAGATTTCGATACCGGTCGACGTCATTCTACGTAAAAATGGCATACATTTGTCTGTATAGTGAATCCCACGTCAAACTATATCTGACCCAACACAGTTTGACGTAAAAATGGCATACATTTATCGACACAGTTAGACGTAGCGAATCCGACGTCAAACTATATCTGACCCGACACCGTTCGACCCAAAAATGGCATACATTTATCGATGCAGTTTGATGTAGCGAATCTGACGTCGAACTATATCTGACCTGATACTGTTCGACGTCGATTACTGATGTCGTTCTATGTAAAAATGGCATATATTTGTCTGTACAGTTCAATGTAGCGACGTAGAACTATATCTGACCCGACTCCGTTCGCCGTAAAAATGTCATTTGTCGATGTAGTTTGACGTTTACAATTACGTTATGATTTACGATCAGGGGCGTAGCCAGAAATTTTGTTCGGGGGAACCAAAGTGATAGAGCAATAGATTTGGCCATCTTTTTCCCTTTCTTCTGTCATTTCTCACATTTCGGGGTGACCAAACCCCCCAAGTCCTTCCCCCCCCTCCCGCTACACCCTTGTTTATGTTATTATAATATAAATCATGTCGACATAGTTCTATTTCGGGAAGTCTGCCCTCTCTTCATCCTGCAGCACACTTGAATTCAAATAAAATAGAAAAATAATTTTTTTTATGCTTTAGTCACAAAATTGTTTTAAAAACTATTTACTATAATTTGTCACAAAAAAATAAATTAAAATTCAAAAACTCAGCCATTCTGCTGTTACTTAAACGTTAAATCCGAGTAAGTCAGTACAGTTTACAATGTCTGCTTTTGCTAGGTTGAATTTTGGGCAGGGATAGGGTTTAAATATCTTCTTGTAAGATTTATTATTTGTAATAAATTTCTGTATTCCATAGTATCAAATGAAATACAGAAAAGATGCTTTCCATAAATATAATGTATGATAAGAACAGAAGTATTTCTATGCCTTTTTTTATGCAATTCTTGAAAATTCTTCCATTAAGTGATAACAGAAATGAACATAGCCATTATTTTAACTTGTTTTCTCTCAATCGCTCAGTTTCCACTCTTAGACATGCATCTAATTTGAAAAAAAAATTAAATTCCTTGCATTTAACTATTCAGATACTGTATAATCAATATCTGCAGCTTCAGACTTTTAAAAATTAATCTGATAATTTCATTAAAAAATTTTTATGGTACAACTACAATTCTCACGTAGCACTATTTGAAAAACTCTGATGCATAAGTAAAGTTCTAGTTAAGTTCAGAATACAGTTTATGAAGACTACTACACAAAACACTTATTTGTTCTGAATGTAAAAAAAAAATACTGTTACAAAAGGTAAATGTAACAATAGTGAGCCAGTTCAAAATATTTAATCAATTATTTTTAATATTTGAAGTAATTATTTTTATTATTTTTTTATAATTCAAACTCATCTGTTATTGTTACTAGATCAAATTTTGACTACTAAGAATTATATAAATAAAATATTTACAGTCCATGTACCAGTAAGGGGCCACCCAGATATTGAATGAAAACAATGAAATATATGTAATAGGAAGAATATGTAAAAAACCTTCGTATGGTAGCGGAGAGTGACGTCATCTTTGTATATATGTAATAGGCTTGACAAAACTGTAAAAAAGAAACAAGAAACATCACTGAAAATGTAATAAGTGGAATAGGTCTCTGTTATAATAATTTAAAATGAAAATTTGACTTTCTTGCGTTCTTTCACAGGTGATATTTTTTTTTATCCAAATAATAAACAAGGTACTGCTCTTCCAATTTGGGAACCGTGGAAATAATGCAATAATATCTGTACATATTATTTAAAACACAATTTTATACATGAACAAAACACCTATTATTTCCTTCGTCAATCTCAAACCTTGAGCAATTATTTCTTCCATTTCTTGAAACACGCATATAATTATATGTATTTTTGAGTTTTTTTTTACATTTAAAAGTGACACAAACACATGAAACTACTTCAATTTTTATTTTGAATTGTTTTATTTATTCTTATTTTCTTTTCCAATTCTTGCTTGTTCTGTTTTCTAAGCTTCAATGTTTATTTTATATTTAAGCATTTGAGAGAAGTTGCTTCTGCAGGACTTTAGTCTCATTCTTTTTTTGTCTTAATATCTGCACATGTGGATAGAAAAGAATTCTCTTAAAAGATATAGTATGTTTGAAGGCAAAAATGTATTTAAGATTGTTCACAGAGGAGAGGGTACCACTCTAGCAAGATTGGTAGGCCTGATTGCAATAAATGTCACGTCACAATTTGAATAATATGAAAATAATTGACCCTAGAATAGGCCACCCTTTCAACTTCATTGTGCAATTTGTTTAATGTCTTTAAAGCACAATCGATTTTGTATTTAGAATACGATGGTATGAATTTATTAGTCTTTAGTGCAAAATGAAATGTGTTGCTTTGACTGATTATTGGCATCCTTCTCCCACCTGGTTTTTTTTCAAAACCAGCTTGGACACCAAACGGCATCTGAAAGAATATGGCTTGGTATATGATGCAAAAAAGGCTAGTTTTCTAATAACTTTTGAAATATATTTTTTAAAACTTGAAAAAGGAAGCCTATTACTGGTTTGCTTACCTCACACCATATATGTACAGGATCCTAGAAATTCAGGCTATCTGAACACACCACTAATAATTTTAAATGCATTTTTTATGACCTGTTCAAATAAAACTGGTTCCAGTTTTCTGGGGTTTAAATGAAGAGCAAAGATAAAGCAAGCACAAATAGAATTATTAGACATGATTTAATATTGCTCCATATACAAGTTCTTAAAGAAATATTTTCAAATTTTTTTTAATATAGCTGCAGGTATGACAATACTTTTTATTGTAGATGGAATTGGGTGTATCATGCCAGCAAAAAAATATTTCAGCAATCTTTTATGTTTCAGACAAAACCTATAGAACATAGAAAATACATTTCTTTTCATTTATTAAATATTGAGAATATTTTGATAGTAGCCTACATTAGAGAAATATATTTTATGTATGGGTATATGAATCACAGGTGCAACTTTTCTCTGGCTCAAGCCCCCCCTCAACAATATTTCATGAAATCTTGATAATTTTAAATAGGTATATATTGAAATATTGAGCTGGTGTCCCACCAATATCTTTGATAACTTTATGCCTATGGTGTGAAAAATTAACATTCTCTAACATCAAAATAATCTCTCAGACCAATCACATGAATACCACAAAAATAATAGCTACTGATACATTTGCACTGGAGCAGGGATGTTGGAAATGTTTTGCATCAGCAGGTGTTCATCTTGATCTTCATGTTGAAAAAATCTGATTTTTGGATTGATTTTGGACTAAACAGTTACCAAAATTCACTGGATGATTTTTAGCCGAACTAATTCAGTTTTTCAGTTTTATAGAATGAAAATAAGACAAAATGTAATAAAAACTACAAACTGTGTGTGTGCACATACAAGAATATACTCAGATCTTGCTTTAAATCTTGATCTCATGTAGAGGTCAAGATTTAAAGCAATGTTTTGTTCATTTGATAAACTAATTTTCAGTTTGTAGGTATGAATTGTCTATAATAAAAAAATACTTGATAATTAATTTTTTCACTCTAAATTTTTCAAAACATGGTTTTTGAAATGAAAATTAACGCAGAAGCTCCGTTAATTTTTGCTCAAGTTTCCACAATCGCATTTTCAAAAACGTAAGCATAGTTGCAGCAGGAAAAACTAACTTTAAAAAAAAACACATTTATACTGTACTTATGAATATTCTTTCAATTGTATCCCCTGAAATTTGAGTAGATACCTTATTTATACTATAGCAGGGAAGCTTATAAAGAAGTTACACGTAAAATTCAATCTTTATTTGTGACCTAACAAAATGGATTTTAATAAATATTCAAATGTTGTACTTATTTTATTTGGAAGAGTTGGTCAACTTTTTGCCCAAGAATATTAAGAAGACACCGATTAATAAGGCAAATACATTAAAAGTACAAATTTTTGTATTTTTCATGCCTTATTCTTGGTGGTCTGGTTGTTGGTGGTGTCTTAATACTTATTTTATTGTAAATTATATAAATAGTCCAATTGTACACATAAACTACAAACAAATGCACCCCTTTGTGTAGAATTCAAATTATTTATATTTTTTTGTTTTATATGGAGACCTATGCTTGAACTTTTCATGTCAAAGTTTTATGAAATAACTGTTAAAACATAAATTATTTCAACGTAGCAAGGCCATATATATGATATGAGGGATATTCCAACTCAGCAATATTTCCTTCATGACAACCCTGTATAGCAATCAGCTGTACAATCACACTCAGAGGTTAATCTTTCAATACATGAACTTCATATATACTATACATCCAAATTATATTATGAATTATACAAAATTATCATCATTATTGTAGGAATTGTCTATACTAAAAATATTTTATAATTAATTTTCACTTTAAATTTTTCACCGTTGAATTATACAAGTTTACCATTTTAACCACATTTGCACCCATGGTAGTTGAACATCAGTTTCCAACAGATTAGAATGCATGTTGATTCCTTTTTTTCTGATTGTAATCAAGTGTAATAATCAATTATCGCACGATTATTGATTATGATTAGTCTAATCCAAGGCACAACGTGTGACTAGTTTGATAACCTTTCCATACAATTAGTTATAATCACATTTCTAATTGTGTCAATTTATTTAGAATTACAACTTTCATTTAAAATAAAATATCATAAAAGGTAAAATTCTAATTTAATGGTATTCAAAGAAAGAGAAAAATACTTATCGTTGCACATGATTTATTGGTGGAATAGTGTGAGATGACAGCAGAGTAGTATCGTTATATAGGCAATTATCATTGTATTGAAGTTTAATTGTGTCATATTAAACTCCTAGAAAAATTTAAAGGTACATGTGGTATAAAAATTTCAAATTATACATGTGGTATAAAAATTTCAAATTATACATTTGCTTATTAATATTTCATGTACATAGTTTGAACAATTTTAATCATAGCCCCTTGCATGTAGAGTGGGAAGGGGAGCTGACAAAGAATGTAATCACTGTTCACTTACATTAAAAATATACTACAAAGACTCACATAAAAAATCCTGCCCTTAGAGACTATAGGTTCACAGCTTAGTATATCAGAGGCC
Organism: Pholcus phalangioides; assembly: GCF_987345545.1. Taxonomy (NCBI): domain Eukaryota; kingdom Metazoa; phylum Arthropoda; class Arachnida; order Araneae; family Pholcidae; genus Pholcus; species Pholcus phalangioides. Next base: position 9,751,396 of record NW_028301619.1, read on the forward strand.
ATTATCTATATATAGTTAATGGGCTAATAAATATTTTGAAAAAAAAAGACGGGAATCTTTGGTAAGGTAACCCCCAGTGTGTATTCACAAAGAGGCTATAGCTCAGGGCGAAAATTTCAAAGGGGCTGCAAATTTAAGGAATGACTGGTCAAGTAGTCAACTGGGAGAAGGGTGGCTAAACCATAAATCCACTTCTACCAAGAGCTCATGGAACTAAGTCACTCCGAAGCAAAAAGAGTGCAAGCCCATGAGTGACAGTAACAGTGTATAAGCATAGGAGTAACAAAAAGAGATTTAGAGGGTGCGTGAATATGGGAGTGAGCAAGAAATCTGGTGAGTGTGTGACAAAATGATCAGGGTTGTAGTGATTTAAATCAACTGTTTTTTTTTTAAATCACTGATTTAAATCAATTTTTTTCAGATATGAAAAATTATCTGTTGTAATTGAATAAAATTATTTATGCAGCTCTAAAGAGTGATTTTAAATTTTTATTAAATTAATTTAAATATATTTCAAACATTTTTATATTATAATATATATTAATATGTATATCAAATATCAGATGCCATAGTCGTACCAATTTAGCTGGTAAATGGTTACCCAAGATTTACAATGAAGTTAGAGGATGTAAAGTTGACTTAGAAAATCAAAAATTACATGGCGATGGATGGATATACACTGCTGGCCACCCAAATTGCAACACCAAGAAAGACAAGAGATATTGCAACAATATTTATTTTGTAGATAACATGTTGACCAAGCATCAAATGATTAAATTTATAGACTTCTGTGAAGTGTGGTTCCTGCCAAAATCAGTAGCCAGAGTAGCCGCCATTGTTGGAGATCACCGCTGCCACACGCCTTGGCATTGATTCAAAGAGACTTTGGATGTGTTCTTGGGGTACAGCAGACCAAGCAGCTTCCACGCGTTGCCAAAGTTGATCTGGTGTGGCAGCTGGGGATGTAATCTGGGTCAATCGTTGAGCAACCATGGACCACATGTTTTCTATTGGCGAAAGATCCGGAGAGCGAGCTGGCCAGGGAAGCAATTCAATCTAGCGATTGACTAAGAACCTTTGGACAATGCGTGCCACATGTGGTCACGCATTATCCTGTTGAAATATGGCTGTGGGCAAGCCCTAAAGGTAAGGAAGGACAACTGGCTCCAACACCTCGGAGATGTAGCGCTGGCTTTTTAAAGTACCGGCAATGTGTACTAGAGGAGTGCGAGAGTGATATCCAATACCGCCCCATACCATAATACCCAGTGCAGGACCAGTGTGGCGGTGCATAACGCAGCTGTTCAGCATCCTCTCTCCACGGTGTCTCCAGACTCGAATCCGACCATCGTGGTGTTGCAGACAGAAGCGTGACTCGTCAGTAAAGACAATTTCATTCCATTGTGCCATCCACATCCTTCTTTCATCGCACCATTGGCGGCGGAAACGTCTGTGGTTATGCGTCAAGGGTAGACGAAGCAATGGACGTCTTGCGGACAGACTATTCTGCTGTAAACGCCGTCGAATGGTACGCGCAGACACTGGATGATGCGGTACAGACTGAATGTGCTGTGCTATGGTTCGTGATGTGGCTGAGCGATTCGTCACTGCCATACGCACAATACGCCTGTCATCACGTGAAGTGGTGCACTGAGGTGGATGCGATCGAACACGTCGGTCCGTCGTACCCTCCTGCATCCAACGATCACATATCCGCATTACAGTTGTTTGGTTTCGTCCAACACGACTACCGATTTCCCTGAAAGATAATCCACAATCTCGGTAGGCCACTATCCTTCCTCTGTCGAACAAGCCTTAAATAGCGCTTTGAAGTGGCGCCACAGGCGCGCGTGATGTGCGTCTGCGCTGAAATTCTAATCATTTGCATATCTCACCTCCGCTAATGCATGTTGTAAATTTCATATTATTTGCATGCTTCCTTCAGGGTGTTGCATTTACGGTGGCCAGCAGTGTACATAATGAATAAATTCTGTGTGTTATCAAACGGTGTGGTAAAGCTATCTATGTTAATACTATTGACACATCCGGCTTATCACATGCTTTATTTTTTTCTTTCAAACTGAGCACAACTCAGGTCTATCACCATTTATGGGAGATTTACTATCTAGTGAGTTGTGCCAGAAGTGAAACTGTGTGTACCTAACAGTCTGAGTGCGTATGTAGTGTTGTGTTTAAATTTTAAGTGCTGCCATCTATAAGCTTATCACATGCTGGAAATTATTTAGCAAATGTGGTTTTTAGTTCAGTGAAGTCAACAGAAAAAAACTTCAAATGTAACATACAAAGTTTTGTTATTGCAAATATGGTTTCTTCCAGAAAGACTCTGGATGAAAAGCTTGACTTTTCGGGACTTACATGTTGTGGTACAGTACCCATATTTTTAGCTTGTTAGCCAAAGATTTGGTTAAAACTGATGTAACAAAGTATGTTACAAGTATATTTAGGTACTTCCGCAGTCATCTCTCAAAAGCATAGTATCATGTGTAAGGTGGAAGTGCATTGGTCTTCTTGCAGAGGTATGATGGAATACTTATTGTGATTCTCTTGAATCTTATGTTACAAATTCGTCAGTTGTTACCAAAGTTTGTGAAGACTACAAATCTCAGATAGTAACATCTCTAGTGAAATCTTAAATATTGATTCAAAAAGAAATGTCGAGGACATAATTGTAATTCTGAACCAATAGTCAAAATTGAAGATTTTGTACAAAGGAATATACTCCGTAGCTGAATGTGTATTGGCATGGAAGAAGCATCAATTGAAGATAAAAGAAGCATCAACATCAAACAATAAAAAGGTTTTGTCGTCAGAGTATAAGAAATATATATGAACAATCATTAACAGATGCACACTTTTGCTGCATTAATTCTAAGCTCATCAGTGTTAACTTCTAATCGGGAATTAATGCCACAAAAGAGAAATAAGGGTCTTAAATTTATCAAACAAAAATGTGGCTCTGCTTTCTTGGCAACTACATTAACATTTTTGGGAAAGTTGGAACCATTTCATGCTTAAAATTTTTTTTTTAACCCTAAGGTTGTTGATACAATGTCTGATTTTGAGTGGTGGAATAGTTTTTATAATGTTTTGGGTAATGATACAATTACAGAGAGTGATATGTGATTTGTAAACATGCTAACTACAGCCAAATCATTGATGTCTGTGTTGAAAGAATTTTTTCAAGGTGCAGTTCATTCCAAATAGCGAAACATTAAGAGTACAAAACATTCAAACTAGTGTTTCTAATAAAACAAATGAACAATTATTCACGCAGGGTAAAGTTATTTAATAATTGATGTACGATATCTATTCAAGAAGTGTTTTCCCCCTTTTGTTAATAAAATGTTCTGAAAATATTTCACAAGTATGATTCAATGTCTCTTTAGTTTGCAAATATTTTTTAAATAGCCATTATTTTTGTAAGTTTAAATTTCTTTAGTTTAATCTATGTTTTCTTTAAAGAATATAAATGACTGTCTCAGTAATATATATATTTATATATTTTGTTTAAAAAAAATCTGATTTAAATTAAATAAATTGTTTTAAAAAAAAAAAAAAATTTCAAGGTTGTTGATTTTTTTTATCTTGAGAGTATGCCAGCATGGGAGTGACTCAGAAAATAAGAAAACATGTCAGTGAGCAACTAAATGAGTGACCCAAAGAGCAAGGGATGAATGAAATAACCTAGAGAGTGGGCAAGCATGCGAATAATGAAAAAAGTGATGTGTATATAGAGAAAAGGGATCGGGTTAGTTTGTTAGAGTGTATAAGCATGGGATTGGATTAAAGAGCAATGAACTAGGCTGCGAGGCAAAAAAAAGCAACTTTAGAAAGTAAGGAATGTGGCCAGTGAGAGACAAAAAGAGTTGCATTGTTATTGATGAAATATTTTAACACTGTATAAAATAGTGTGCCAAGACCAAAGAGCGATATTTTTATATAGTCAGTTATCAGTGTGTTGAAGTTTCAGTCAAGTTTAACTCATAGCATGTAAAATTTCAAATAGGTATGTAGTATACAGATTTCAAATACTAAATGCCCATGTTCATATTTGATCTATTATGTACATACTTCAAACAATTTTAATCATGTCCCCTTGCATTCGGGGAAAGGGGACACAGCGATTGAATTCTGTCATGACAAAATTCAATAACTGTTCAATTTTTACATAAAAATATATAATTCACATAAAATATAAGTCTTATATAAAAATTTACTTCAGAGAATCTCACATAAAAACCCCTGCCCTGATAGCCCCCAGGGTGAAGCTTAGGATGCAAAAAGGTGCATAATGGGGTCTGTAAATAGGCTGGGGCAAATGAGACCTTACAAAAAATATATATACTTATTTTGCAACCTTTTAACGGGGGCCCCCAAGAATGCATGCTACGACCTTGCCCATGATCATTTAGTTTATAGGCTAATAAATAATTTTCATCAAGTAGGCATGTCCCCCCATCCTGAAGCTGAGTCCGACTGGAATTTTTGGGAGGGACCCAGCTGAAACTGCATAGCAGAGGTGCCGACATGACATGAAAAAAATATTGAGGGGCTGAAAATCCCTATTCGTCTTGTACGCAGGGGGAGGAATGGTGTGTGGTATTCAGGGTTTAAGCTACAGTCATATTTTTCGCAAAATGCGAAAGAAAATCTTAGAATGCGGAAAAAGTAGTAGCCACTTTTGCAAAAATGTGCAAAAATACAGAAGGTACAAAACGAGTAGATATCCAACCATCAATCATTATAGTAGCATTTTGCTAAAGCTTTTCCCCCATTTTTGCTTTTTTAGCGAAAGGAATTTTTTATCCAGTTTAAACTCTGGTGGTATTGTGTATATGGGTTGGGAGCTCGCAAGGGTGGGGCTGACAGGGTCCGGGACAAATACCATCATTTTTGATTTTTTTTCCATGCTATGAATCAGGGTCACAACTAGGGGGGGAACAGGTGGGTCTCGTGCCCCGGGTGCTGAACCAGAGAGGGAGCAAATTTTATTCTCAAACCTCTCCTTCAACATTACAAGTGGGTGCCAAAATGCACACTTGTCCCGGGTGACCAAACATCTAGTTGCGGCCCTGCTATGAATTCACTATAGAAGGGCCTGAGACGATCTTGGTCTAAGGACCCTACCCCAGGATGTGGGCCATAGGAGCTCAAATAGCCTCAGTTTCCAGGTTCTGGCACGTACGACTCAAGCAGTGACAACCCTTATTTACCTTTTTTTTACCCTGTAAATTCACCACAGAGGGTCCATTTTAACCTGACCTAAGGGCCCGCCAAAAATCACAGCCCAGCAGGTGGGAACAGATTTATGAATTTAAATAACAAAAAAACGACAGTAAAAATATAACAAACATTGACAATATCTTGGAAAATTTATCCTCTAGTTTGATAGCAATTGTAAAAATATTGCTTACCTTTTCTCTAAACGCTGTCTTCGGCGTCAACTGTTTCAATAAACAATAAAATTGCCAGCTTTCACAGCTTGTAACACCATGCTCTCCTTCCAAAATGGGCGTCTTTGTTGTCGCTCACTGACAGGGGAGAGGGGGAAACGCGTCGGGAGGGCCTGTACCATTCTTGGTCATTATAAATGGCAAGTACAGCGTTATGATGGGCAAAAAATTTGGATTATTTCAAAAGAAACTAATTATCATAAAAGATATTCTCCTTCGAAACGAAATGCTGTAAAAATGAGTGAAACAATTTTTTTAGACAAAAAATGAAGGTATTTTGGCGTTGAATACATTTTTACTATACCGTTTGGTATCTGGCACGTAGAAATTTCCGACCTCTTTCCAGCACTCGGTATTCATTCGAGGTACTGCCGCCGCATCAACATTGATCCGATGCATGACGCGCGCTTTATGGACACCCTGTATGCTCACAAAAATGCAAATTTTTTCAGAATTAGCAAGTTAACCATGTGGTATAATGCTTGTTATTTTTTATTGTAAAAATTTAGAGTGATTAAATTGAATATATTGCACTAAAAAGAAGCAGCAGTCAAAATGACTGCCAGCGATCCTTTTAGATATAACGTATAGTCTGGCCCTTCTAGAGTTAAGGGTCAGTCAGAAATAAATGGTAGAGTTTAGGGAAAACATGAAGTTAAAATTTGAATTTATTCCCAATTTGATTGTTTAGTTAAATGTGATTAACTCATTTGCATCTATAAGGGGAACAAACTGCCTGTACTGTGGTAAAAACTTGTTACCTTATCGATGCACAGTGATACAAAATAATTTCTTTTCAGAAGGAGAATGTATATTGGTTGATATTTGGAGAATAATGTTGTAGTGGCAAGTTCTTTTTTTTAAGAAAACCTATAACTTTATTTCAAAATAACAGAATATTGATACTGCAATTAATATACTATGTTTCAGTTCAGTATTAAATAAAGCAAATGTAAATAATTTTATAAGCTCATCGCAAAAAGTTTTGGAAGTAAATCTAAAGTACATTTAGTAATCGCTGATATATTCTTAATTTGTAATAAACGTGTAATGAGTTTTTGTAGAAATATTAATCCATTTAGTAGGCTAATATGTTGATTCAATATCGTTTTCAGCAAATTTGATTTTTAATGTCATGGCATTAAAAACTACATAGCTTTTTTTGTTTATACGTATTTTATATATAAAATATGTGATAAATTTTCAATGGATGAAATTGATTTTTATATCATTCATTTTATTTTTGATTTCAAATAAAATAATGTATAATTTTCTTATTATTGTATTTTCCTTTTTTTTATCCACTGATTATATATTTAAAAACCATTGAAATTCTTAGTATGGATTATATATACTGTTATATTATGTACCGTTACAGTAACAAATCCTTAATTTGAAAATATTTTAGCTCCCTCAAAAAATTTAACAAATTGGAAATTTTTGTAAAAATGACAATTACCAAATTAATTATATGGGGAAATTGGTTCTGTTCCAAATGTAAATGGTCACCAACAGTTTCAGTAATATAGTGAAGACATTATAATTCTGTGTGCAGATACCCATCAGGTCTATGCTGGTAAAAAAATAACTAGAAGGAATATTGCTTGTGAAAATATTTCATTCTTGAAAAAATATATATCAATCACAATTATTTTATATCATTTTTTTTAAAAATTCATTTTAGGTTATTTGGTGGCCTTATCAATGATGTTAAGCGAAAACTTCCATGGTATCTAAGTGATTTCAAAGATGCATTTGCACTTCAGTCAGTTGCATCTATATTTTTCTTGTACTTTGCTTGTCTAACACCAATTATCACATTTGGTGGACTTCTTGGAGATGCCACAGGAAAGAGGATAGTAAGTATTTGTGCTGCATTTGTTTGTGTTAGGTTATATATATACAATATTTGGCTGAAATGATTTATCTATTTGTGAAATATATTTAGCAGATGGCATTAACTTTACTTAATACACTTCATTTTTACTTACAAGTACTATTTTTATTGTGCATAAAGGGAGTAATAGCTCTTAACTGTTATAATGGAACAACAGTTTAACATTTTAACAAAGCTAAACTGTTTTCCTTGTAACAACCAGGACCAGAAATTCTTGACCGTCTGCCAGGAAAATCAGTGTGCAGAGCTTTTCTTTGAACTAACCAAGGATGTACTAGAGCTTCCATGATTTGTGTGTCTGTTGATATATTCAGCAAGACTGAGTAATCTACAGGGTACTACTACCACTTTTTAATTGGCAGTTAGAGGACGGGGAACCATATAAGGACTTAGATTTTTTTTATTTTATCCCACTGTATTTTCACTTTCGAAACTGGTATAGTGATTTCTGAACATATTTTGAGAATGTTTTAAATTACAACCATACCTCTACGGTGAATGGTTGATTAGATAAAGGCCAAATTAGGACTTACAGGACACCCTGTATATTACATTCCGTAATAAAGTTCATTCCACACACTTAGCAGTTTTACACCCAATGGTTCTTAATTATTTTGTTTTTAAACTGTTCATGGTCCTGGTATGTTCAAGTTTATTGGTGTTTTTGGCAATGGTGGTTCCATAAACAATGAACTTGAGGGCATCAGTGCTTCATTAACCCCTTAACCGATTTGCCCATACAGTGTACAGGCTACCCAAACTTGGCCCTAACTGGTTTATATAACATAAATATTTTCTCAGTTACTTTTTTGGTTTGCCTGTATTTTTAATTTTTGTAAAGAGACTATTTAGTATCAATATTTTTCAACAGATGGTGTAACTTGTCCATGTTACTTAAATGATTTTTCACATGGGTTTTTCTCAAAATATATACATGTGCAAGTGCACGACCATTCAATGAAAAGCATTTTTCTCTACAGAAGCTGGAATTTTTGTTCTAGTGCATAACTTCCCAAACTTTTTGTTCCATCGCTTCCTTCAGAAATTTTTTCCTCTCATCGCTCCCAACTAAAGTGAACCCATATGATCCCATGATATACCTGTAGCTTCTATCGCCCCGGTCCATCCTATTGCCTACTTTGGGAAACACTGTTCTAGTGTATGCAGCAATGCCGTCTTAAGTCATGGACCTACCGAGGCACAGCCCGGGGGTCTTCACGCGAAGAGGGGCCTCACAAAAATGAGATCTAGTTTAAATTTTTGAGAATTTGTTTGGTAGGGCCTCAGACAAATCAATTGGCCCTGGGGCCCATGATACTTTTAAGATGGCCCTGGTATGCAGCACTTGTAAATTCAAACTGTTGTAACATTTTTTGGAAGTTATAAATGAAGTGAACAACGAAAATATATTCTTGTTAGATGAACTGAATTCTGACACAGATTCGGAACTGTCTTCTAATTATCTGGATTATTCTTTAGATGACTTCGTGTAATGTGCTTAGCTCTGATGAAGAATTTTTTACCAAGTCAGAATTTTTACCAAGGTTGATATGAAAAATTGACCACCTCTGTGCGCTCGGTTCAATTTCACTGGTATTCCTTTTGTGCACATGCAAGTTCACATGTAAAATCTGAGCAAAGTTTTGTAAAATCTCTAAAACATTCCTCATTATATAAAGAGTGTACTTTCAAAAAGCAAATATTGAGAGGTTTTTTTGCTCCAAAATAATAAAATAAAAAATTATGTAAAAGTATTAAAAGTGAAAATAAAAAAGAAATTCTCACTTTTTTTTTTCTTATTCTATTAAGTATAGTGTTTAATTATATGCAGTAAAAAATATGATTTTTTTTTTTTTTTTTTGTGAACATTTCTGGTAAAAAAAATTGACCAGCTAAGGGGATTAAGAACCTTTGGAAGTGTAAAACTGCAAAATGTGTGGAATGAACTTGATTACAGTTTAGATGTTTGTCATGTTACAAAAGATTCACATATCAAACATTTATTATGGAAAAAAAATTGAAATGTTCTTTATTTTTCTGCATCACCATAGGTGCCAAAACCTGGGGGTTGAGGCTGTTTGAGCCTCCAATAAATTTTATGAGGGAGCTGAGCCTGTCCCAATAATTAATGAACATTCAATGTAAAGCATCACTCCCCCCTCCTGCATAAGGGCTAAAATCTCATATGTATGAGACAACTGGCAACTTTCAGCTCGTTCAATTTTTTTTTTCTCATGTTATTGCCCCGTTGTATCACTTATATTATGTGTAGTCATTTTGAAAATATAAATTTTTAAAATCCAGTTATTCTCATTTGTGCACAAGGATACAAAATCTGATATACCCTGTATATCAGATTTTTGTGTCAGCTGACAGAAAACTTTCTATACATCACAAATGGGTCAATACAAAGAGATGTGTGGATGTATATAGGATTTATATATATTCCAGCCTTCAATTTCTTTTCAAATTTGTGATTTGTATAAAAAAGAAAACCATGATTATAAGAAAACTAAAAACATACAGGTGCATATGCTATAAAAACAAATTAATATATGGTGCGATTGATTTTTATGTTCACTTTATCTGTGGAGAAAAAACTAAATTTCTGTATTATAAACTATTTAAGAATTTTTTCTTTTTTAAATTTTCTTCAGGCTGCAATAGAAAGTCTGTTGTCTGGAGCTGTATGTGGTATAGTGTATGGACTGTTTAGTGGGCAGCCTTTAACCATCCTAGGTAGCACTGGACCCGTACTTGTCTTTGAAAACATCCTGTTTGATAAATGCAGGTATGTTTACTTTTGGTACATTAGAATTATACAGGGTGTACAAGAAAGTTCCTTTTATCCTGGAATAACTCAGAAACATTGATCCTAGAAGCAAACTTCCAATTGGAAAATGTATGTGTGGCAATCATTATCGTCATCTAAACAATCTGAGAGTCGAGAATGTAAGGATATTAATTAAAAAGTCATTGTATGTATGTATGTATGTGTGTGTATATATATATATGCTTTTTTAAAAAATTAAATAAAGTGATAATACAACATGATGGCAGCTGTAAAAGACCATAACAACAAAGTAGCAACAAGAAAAAGTGCTGATATGTATCACGTATATGAAAATTAATAGTTGCAAGGAACTCTCAATCTGAAAAGTAAAACATGACTCACCCAGAGTACTTTCCTTTTGCAATTCCAACAATACAGATGAACCAGCTGGGTCAAGATTTATAATTTGCTTCCAGAGATTCCGGATTGCTTCTGGACTTTCCACTAACGGCCATATTCACCAACACAGTTTAAACTGCAATCGCAGGTGAAAGAATTGAAGATCAAAATGGATTGGTTAAATTGAGGATTTTAACCAATCCATGTCGATTGCTAATCGTTTAACCTGTGATTGTAGTTTAAACTGTGTTGGTGAATACAGCCGTAAGACAGGAGAAGAGCAGGTAAACTCATTGATTTATATTATGGGTGAATAAGGTAAGGACATTAACACACTTCAAGTTGACAGACACTGAAAGGAGAAACTACAAATTCATAGTGAAGTTTAGTGATCATTTCATTGTTAAAAAGAATATTATTTTTGAACGATCACAGTTCAACAAGCATGCACAGCAAGAAGGGGGAATCAGTAAACAACTTTATTATGATCAACTCGTACTTGATCGTATTGTTGTTGGTATTCAAGATAAAGCTCTGAGTGAAAGGTTGCAGTTGGATGCTGAACTTACACAAAAGCAGTGGAACAAGTTAGGCTTATAGTGAATCAATCAAGTAGTAATAACAAACTCAATGAAACAAAAACCACAGTCCCTATACATGCAGTCTTCAAAAAAAATCTGATCGCTTTCAATCACAAAAGTATGGTGTGAAAAATAAACCAAACAGCAAGAACTTTTCAGATTCCCAACATTCCAAGGCATGCAAATGGTGTGGCAAGCAGAAACGAGAGAAGATTGGGCATCTCTAGCTGGATATAATGTTTTAAATGTTTGAAACTGGGACATTTTGGAAATGTTTGTTTAGCAAAGAAACTGAAACAGCATTCAAAAATTTTGTTCTTGGGTCATATTTGAGACAACACAAACCAGGATGGGACAGTTTTTATCAATGTTATGAATAAGAAATTGAAGTTTCGACTAGATAACAGAGCAGATCATACAGTGATCCCTATAACTTTGTATCACAAGTTGTTTCAGAAATCAAATTTGAAACAAAGCGGATAGAACTCTTTGGTCCAGATAACATTTTGTTAAAAGTGCTGGGCATGTTTGAAGCATATTAAACTTGGTCATTTCTAAGGCACATAGAAAGGACAGACTCTTGTCCTCTATCTTTGAAGAAAAAACCGGTTTTGCTGATCTAAGTGGTGTCTAATCATTACAAAAGCAGGATGGAGGACAGGGATTGGCTATAGCAAATGATGCTGATATCACACTTGCACTCTAAGATGGCTGATGAGTGGGCCTAGGGTTTCATTCTTTATTTAAATTGTTATTGACAGAAGCAAGTTGGGGGGGGGGGAAGTGTATGTAGTGTGTGTGTCTAAAATATCAGTCTTTACTGTGACAATAGCAATAATTATTTTCTTTCCAGGGAGTATGACATTGAATACTTGCCTTTAAGATTATGGATTGGTTTATGGACTGCTTCTATCTTGATTATTTTTGTTGCATTTGATGCTAGTGCATTGGTTTGTTATATAACACGTTTCACAGAAGAAAATTTTGCCACTCTGATATCTCTTATATTTATCTACAAAGCTATGGAAAAGGTATGCAATCTCCAGTTGAAATAGTTTATTTATAAACATTTTCAATTATTTATTGAGTTTTTATCAATTAATAATTTACACAGTGAAACCTATTGAGTCTACCAAATAAGTTTTGGTAGGTATTTTTTTCTATTCTTGCAGCAGAAACTGAAGTTCTGCATCCTTATTAGAAAATTTTGTGGCTTTACAGCAGCATTTATGCACTTGTTATGGATTCTCTATTTTATTTAGATCAGATAAACCATTCTAGAGTATAGGGGCACATTTTGTGTATAGGTGAAACAACAGTTTGTATAACAGCAGTTGGATACATAGGCTTATTCTAAGTTTTGGGACTCTGATGCTACCCAATAGCATTCAGCTGTCTTCTGTATTTTTAGGACATGTGCAACGACATAAACAATGTTCACAAAGTCCAGCAAATAGCTCGAAATGAAAATGCTTAGTTTCTCAAAAATGATGCTCGCATTGAACAGTAAAATGTAAACAGATTCCTTTAAAAAATACTAAGCACAGTAAAACTACTTGATTCATCTTGACTTTATTTACATTAGAAATTTTAATTTACAAATTTTACAACTTATAAAAGTTGTCTCGAAGGAGCTTCACTCTTAAAAATCTTGCACATCTTCATAATTCGCTGTACATCGGGAAACAGAGTTTGCAGACTTTGGAAAGTTCCATGAAAAAAAGAATGTAATATACAGGGTGATTCAGAAAAGCTTTAAGAGGTGGTAGTACACACAAAAACAATTTTCGTCAAAGAAATGCATGGTCTAAAATGAAATGCAAACGTGCTAGCGCATTTTGAAATGGCTGCTCCGCAAACGTTAAAACAGATTCCTGTTGAAATTTATCGGTAGAAAAAGAACACCATGCATGCGAATGTAACCTGGGGGAAGAAGAAATTGTATGCAAATTAGTGTCACAGTGAATAAAAGGTGCAGATGCCGAGGAAGGCCGATGCAGAGAAGGTGCCTTGTGAAATTAGCCAGCCCCATTTCGCACAGCTGCCGATGCAAGCACACAAATGTTTTTGAATTGGGTAGCCGCCTGTGAGGAAAATGCTTACCATACATTTGTGCTGCTTCTTTGGTAGCGTACTTCCATTTGCAGTTCCATAAATGAAATGCATGTCTGCTTTTTTCATTATTAATAAAGTGCGGCATTATCCCGTATGTTACAACTTTTAGAACGGTTGCACACTGGAATAACTTCACAGGGCTGGCATTCGCACCTTTTATTCACTGTGATGCAGATTTGCATACGGTTTCTTCCCCAGGTTACATTTGCATGCATATGGTATTCTTTTTCTCCCGATAAATTTCAACAGGAATGTCTTTTTAATGTTTGCGGAGCGGCATTTTCGAAACGCACTAGCACTTCATATTAGACCATGCATTCCTTGATGAAAATTGTTTGTATTGGTGTGTGCTATCACCTGGGGTAAAGTTTTTCCATCTTTTCTGAATCGCCATGTGTATTGTGATGCGAGACAAAAGTATTATTTGTTTGCTAGTATGATGTTTCTGTCCAAAATTGTTGGTCACCAAGTCATTTCTGTCATTTTACTTTATCTCGAGTTAATCTTATAGAATACTGAAATAGTGTTATGAAAATTTTATCTTTTAAATTTTTTAAAAATAAAAAAAAAAATTAGTATTTTTCCCTATAAGGCTATGACTATGTTGTCTTAGGGGGATACTCCCTCGTCCTACTTTTTCTAATTTTTTGGGTGGGAGCCCTGCAAAAATATTGTTTTATCAAACTGTCAATTCTGGAAGAAGTTTTTCTTGGTCGACCAGAACCCGGACTGTTCACTGCACCACACTTCAAACCACTTCTAAACATCGGCATTGCATATTGTTGACTTTGAAGTACTTAGATAAAGCTACAATTCTATTTCTAAACTTCAATTTTTGATAATATTTAAAGTAAATTTTTTGTTTAAGGAGAAATTTGTCTTCTAAGAAGCATTTTCCACACTTTCAAAGTTACGAGGGAAACAATTTTGAATTAGAAAAGAAAAACTCCAGAAGAAACAAGAAAAATTCATGCTGTCCGCCTTTTTTTGGCCTTCAAATGAATTCCTTTTGGAAATTAGAATATTATAACCCCCCCCCCCTTTTTTTTTTTCCTATAAAATCTACTCTGTCTGAAGAGTTATGTGCCTTTGGAGCATGGCCCAAGTCTTTGAACACCTGCTTATATCTTTTCATTGAGACAGAGCAGCAGGCCATGTTCTGGTTAGAAGGAGTTATGTGGATAGACATCATACAACAGGATTCCGATTTGCATAATATGATTTGTCTTATTTTGAAGGGATCAGGGAAAGCCATTGCATCTCTAACTCAAGATCACTTAATTTGAATTATTTTGCATATGTATTAGAATGTGGTGATTATTGTTGGTATACGTTGATTGTGGTATACTTTTGTTTTATAGAAGCTATCTAAAATCTTTTTCAGGTACTTGAAATTGGTCACAAATATCCATTAAGTAATCACGGACCTGTGTTCCATGACTCTTGTAGTTGCAGTCCTCCTGTTGACAACTATGCTCTCAGCAATGAAACATTCAACTGGGGCTCTCTGAACAGTACCGCATGTGAGTCATACAATGGAACAATGATCGGAGAAGGTTGTTCTCCTGCTAATGTGCCAGATGTGTTCTTATTTTCCATGATACTATTTGCTTCAACTTTTGTAGTTGCAGTGTTTCTGAAAGAATTCAAATTCACACCATTTTTTCCTTCCAAAGTATGTATATTCTTTTACAGTTGAATGAAAATATTACAATGTTTTATTCAATAAAATGCCAAATGTTTGACTATTTCAAATTACTAAACTTTCATTCAGCATACATAAATGGTATTCACATTTGTAGATTCGCTCAACTATAAGTGATTTTGCTGTGGTCATTTCTATTCTTCTGATGACTGTAATTGATGGTGTTGTTGGAATAGCTACTCCCAAACTGCAAGTGCCGGAAAAGTTTCAGGTAGACTTAATAAGATTACCAACTTCTATGTGAGGAAAAACTTGTAGAATAAGAATATGGTTCACTATGTGTAATTAATTTGGTGTAGATTTGAAATTCATTTTCCGTAGAATTAATCATTAAAACGGAGGGAGGTCAAATGCCCTCTTCAGCTGAGTTTTTTTTGCATTTAGATTAAAGTAGAAAACATAATATAGCCTCCTCCAGAAAAAAACACATGACCACACCCCACAAGAAAAAATTTTGTGAACAATACCCAAATTGCAGTATTATCAGAGAACCCAATGAGTGGCATTTACTGTACTTTGATACTATTTTCTCTATACTAAGTCACCAATTTATTCAGTACTCATCAAGATTCAGTAATTATAAAAAGAAGTACTTGAAGAAAAGAAATAAAGAAACAAATAATTATTGAATAGTCCTCAGCTTTAACCGTTTAAAGGCTAATGTTCCATAAATGGAACATAGTTGTTGTTTGCAAAAATATCAGATAAAAATTGATTCAAATATTTCCGGTTTTTTGTTGTATATAGAGAAGAGTTGAAAGTATTTTTTGAAATAAATTCGGAAACTTCTTGTTAATTTAATCTTTTTTGACAGAATTTTGAAATTTGACATTTTCTGGGTATTTTTTTCCCATTTCGATTAAAATTCGCCAAAATTTCAATTTTGAAGTAAATTGAAAATTATTTTGTGTGTTTCTACCACTTAATACATCAATCAAAGTAAATCAATTAGTTTCTTTGTACTGTTAAACATTGAAGAGCTACGCACGTTCAAATATGCATGTTCAATTTATGGAACATTGGCCTTTAAGAGAGCTGGATTCTAGGGATATCTAATGTGTAGTACACTGCTTCGATTTTCCCGTTCGAACCTCAGGGTTGTGTCATCATTCGACATGCGTATGGTGGTGAATTCTGGGTAATATGAAGCAGAGGAATGTGCTTTCTAGGGGGTGAATCGTTTATATTGGTTGAGTACTTTTTATTCTTGCATTCTTGGAAATACATGTTTATGTGAACCGCAGACTAAAACCGTGATCTGTAATCGTAGATAGTCTTTTTATGTTCAGCTGTATGTAACCATGTCCGGAAGATATCTCACATTAGAAGAAGCTGTTGGATATTTAGAAACATTTAGATATATATATAATTAGTAGGGTATTTATAACTCGCATATATATGTCTATTACTTGCTAATGAAAATGGGAACATCACGGATGATGTTATTGTTGCAAATGATCTAGTGACAACAGTTCCAACTGATGCATGTGGAATGCTAGATATATATTTTTCAACATTGAGGATGAGGTATTAGAAATTCCCGTAACGCGTTTTTAAAAAAATGTAGGGCAGAAAATTGCAACACTCATGTGATGAAGGTTTCAAGAAAACTCAGTTTTAAAAAATCCAGAAAAAAAGAACGCATGGGATAAAAAATATTCTTTCTAGAATCCGATCAAAAACCTCAGCTCTAGATTCTATTTGAAAAGATTTGTCATATGACCATTATAGCACGTTGGGATAATTCATTCAAAGTTGCGAGAAGCAGATCTCATTTTGCATTTGGAATTCCGAAGAGGAGTGACAATGAACCTTCTACGAAAAAAGGAGTGGTTAATTATTCATCCAGGTTCACATTGTCAACTGAAAAACGATGTCAGGTCATCTGATGGCCATTATATTGGCCATCCATTATATTGGTGTCCAAAATATTCTATATATAAATGCTACCAATGTGACAAACGGGTCCATCAAAGATGTTTTCCTCCTTTTATCATGGACATTATAGAAAAATTTGAATTTTCTTCACTCATTTTTATGCTAAAATAATTGGTATGTGTTGCGAATTTGAAATTGTAGTCCAAAATAGAAAATTTCATGAGATAACTGTACTCTAGAAATAAAAAATCATGAGAATATAGGCGATACAAGTTTCCGCTTTCACCTCTCCCCAAGTGCCAATCGGTTAAGTAGCTTAAATAGGAATTTTAATTATAGGAAAAAAATTTGTAAACCATACAAGCTGTGGCTTTATTATATAAAATTACAGTACAAATGTAGAGGCAATATTATGTTTTCAGATATTTATTTTTACTTATATCAATAACATATTGTACAAAATAATTTCCACAGTTCACTTTGTTTAATGATAGAAATTATTATTTTCAATGTATAGCCAACATGGCATGGAAGAGGATGGGTCATTCCCTTCTTTGGTCGCAATCCCTGGTGGACAGCTCTTTTAGCCATAGGACCTGCACTTCTTGCAACAATTCTAATATTTATGGATCAGCAAATCACAGCTGTTATAATAAATAGGCATGAAAACAAACTAAAGGTATTTTATTTATTTTTTCATATTATAGAATGTTAAACCATGTCCTATGCCTTGTTTTTGTGAAATGGCCATCACCATTTTCGTGAGATTGGCTTGCATTTGCACTTCAAAGTTGGGTAACACAGAAAGCCAACCTCAGCAGACTACCACTGTCTATTGTGGTAGGGTGCAGTGGGGTTTGAACTTAGGTCCTCGCAATGAAAATCTGTCACTATGGCCACTCGACCATAGCTATGATGAAACACTGAAAAACCAAATTAAACCGGCCAAATAAGAATATTAAAGAAGCCAATTTGTTGAATGTCGTAAAGAAAGAAGAAAACAATAGAAATCTATTAACAGTTTTGAACTTAACAAAAATAATGAAATAAAATTCTTGCAAATCACAGGATCCAAAAATATTAGCTGATAAATTAAATATAGACTTTGTTATGAGAAATTTGGATGGAGAAGATAACAAACATATATATACGAAAATTGACAATGAGTGTTTAAAATTCAATGGTAAGCATGGCAATCAAAATACCCATTTTAAAAAAAGAGATGAATGAATGATTTAAATGAACATAAATCAAGTGGGTATGATGGATTGACACCAAAAATGTTGAAAATAATTGCACTCTATCACACTGATATTTTGAAAACCTAATTGATTTTAAATAAGTAAGTCATTTTTATAATGAACTTTAGTACTCTCTTGTACACCCAATCTACAAAAAAACAATATGGCAAATTACAGACCAATCTCAGTTCTTCCAATATTTGCAAAAGTTATTGAAAACCTATGAATTAGCTTTTTAAACTAATAACTTCATTGCATCCAATTAGTATGAATTCCAGCACACCAAAAATACTGAAATTACTTAAGAAATGTCTGCAATTATTTAAATACTGGTTATAATTAGGGCTCTGATTTTCATGACCTAAAAAAGAAATGTCATTGCTGTTAGATTGGTTAAAAAACTTGCAATTCAGTTTTTTTTAATCAGCAATGGCGTTTCATCTTTAAGTCAAAAATCCAAGCCCTAGTTAGACTATTATACAAAATTTATTAATATATTTTGATTTAAAACAGTGTTCCCAGACTTATTCAGCCCATCGCCTCCTTTTAAAAAAAAGTTTTCATTATTCCCCTGGAAGTGACGTTAAAAATCCGCATAAAAAAATTGAAAGATGCAGTGATTAATTTTCAATTTTTTTGCATGAATGTTATCCTGCAATTGAGCAGTATAAAAAGGGTTAAAAATTTGATAACAAAATTACATATGAAATACATTACGTATAAAAATACACATTACATATAAAAAGGGTTAAAAATTCAATAACAATTACGGTAAAAGAATGAGTACAACATTTGGATAAGTTTTTATTCAGAATTATTTGAAATTTTATCTTAAAAAATGTTTTTTTTTGCAGAACTTTTTTCAAATGCTAAAACATACTACTTTTAATTATTTCTCATTAAATATTAATTATCAATACCTTCAAATAACTGCTATATTATGAAAGAAAAGAGTTTGAAATTTCTCTAACTAAAAAAACTGTTGAGATGTATGTATTTCAAGTATTTAAAAAAAAATCATGAAAAGTGCCAAAAACCCTCAGTCCACAGGGACGAACAGTTGAAATAGCTCAGACCCGAAAGTGTTAATTTTTTTTAACTTTTCTTTTTTTTCAGAAAGGTGGAGGGTATCACCTGGACTTATTCGTCTTGGCTCTCCTTATCATAATATGTTCAATTTTGGGACTTCCATGGTTTGTGGCAGCCACTGTATTAGCAATGACGCATGTTAATTCTTTACGCATGGAATCAGAATGTTCTGCTCCTGGAGAAAAGCCGCAGTTTTTGGGTGTAAGGTGTGTTATTTAAAAATATCAGTTGAAAAATAATTACTGTGTCAAATACTATTAGTGCAGTGGACCCTTATTACAAAATACTTCATCATAAAGTGCATTTGGATATTTCATGCTTTCATTAGAACATAGATTGACTTAACGGCTAACACACTTTCAATATATCACTTTTTTCAGTCTCTGAACATGTACAATATAATAAGGTTGTGTTTATGTATATTGTATACAACTCATAATTTATCGCGATATATGAATGACTTCTTGTATAAACATATTCATAATCTGTATTATGCAAAATGTTTTCTGTTATATTCATATGTATTTTCCCAAAAATAAATATTTTTATATTTTGCAAAAAAAATTATAAATTTAAGGCTTTAATTTTTTTCCCCCCAGGGAACAAAGGATGACTCAAATATGTATTTTCATTCTGGTTGGATTATCTGTTCTATTCACCTCAGTATTACAGGTAGATGGTTTTATGTCGTAAATATATACAAAGCACAAAAATTTGAATTATCAAGTGGAGAAAGTTGAAAGAAATTTAAACATGCTTCAGTGTTTGCCTAAAAAGCAAACAAAAAACTTTTTCTGGCAATGGAAACTTAGCTGTAATATAGGTCAAATTCACAAAAATATGATGTTGCTGCAAGTAATTGTTTAATACTACATAATCTTATGAGGAAAGAAATTAAGCTTTTATTTTTTTCTATAAAATAGCTCGCACTGTAGTTATGCTGTAGTGCATTTTTTAAAACTATGCACTGTTTATATATTTTTGTAGTTATATTTTTTTGTTCACCTGATGAACCTGAAGTTCGTAATTGTTAAATCACCACAATAGGCAAAATTGTCCAATGAGGTGGCTGAAAAGATTATGCCCATAAAAAAAATCTGGATGTCAAATATAACCAAAATACCCAATACGAAAACATATATCACCGAAAAAAATTTATATTATATAGCACTGCTCATAGAAAAAGATTGTGGTTGTCTCTTAACTAAGTATGGAAAGCTTCTGGATTTATCCCACTATGTTTATTGTACGGCTTTTTAAACATATCAATTGTGTTAGAATTCACAACCCTTGGAGGTTCCATGGAAAGTTGTTGCCCTGTTTTTCCTGCTGCCCACAAAAACTTTCATGTTTCCAAGTGCAATATTCGCTGAAATGTGCAAATTCAAAAAATAAAGGAAAGTTAGGAAAAAGCAGCATTAAACATAGGTCCCTTATCCACCCTTACCATAGGTCATACATCTTACCCACATTTAACGCTGTTTTTTAATAACTTTCCTCCATTTTTTGTAATTCAAATATCTCAGTAAATATTGTACTTATAAATGTGGATTTTTTTTTTTTTGGCATCAGGGAAGACACTGCAACACCTTTTTAATTGGGTTTTTGAGCACAGTGTCTGTATAAGAAGTCAATATTTTTATTCTGATATAAAGGCATATATCTCCAAAATATATATATTACACTGCCAATGAAAAAGATTATGGTTGTCTTATCTAAGTATGGATAGCTTCTCAATTTAACCCACTATGCCTATCATAATTCTTTTTAAATGTATCAATTGTGTTAGAATTCACAACCCCCAGAGGTAATATAGAGAGGATAAATGGAGTAGCTTAAGTTACTCCATTTATCCTCTCTATATTACCGCTTATATTATCCTCTCTATATAGTAGCTTAAGCTACTCCATTTATTGACAACCCTTAACATCTTGACAAGGGGGTTTTGTGTGTTTTTCAACAAATGTATCAATATTCCTCTCTCGTCAATCAAATTTCTAACTGCTTGTGATCCCTGTTGCGCGAGAAAAGTGAAATTAAATCCACAAATGAAGCATTGAAATTAGTGATGGGGACCTGTCTAAATAAAATTGACTCATAAATATAATGAATAATTAACATAGCTCAATGACTCTGTTTTGTTCAACTTTGTTTAATTAATCGAGATCCAGTAGCTTGAAATTGAATTGCATGTGGATTTACACTCAGTTATGTGGAGGGGGCATGTGAAAAGGGAGAGAGAGAAAGCAACTTTACGCACATGACGAAGGTCTTTATTGTTGTCTTACTTCACACTGGTGTTCTTGTGAGAACCTTGTGTGTACCCAGCATGTTGCAGAGTTCTTCCATCTCCCACCAACAGTATTCAGTATCCTAGGATGATGTCACTCTCAGCTATCCATACAAAGGTTTTAACAGTTGGCTGATGTGAAGACATATTTAGGAAAGAGAAAATTCAACTGCCACTGTGGGGAATTGAACCCACATCCTTTCACTTTCCGGGTGAATGCCCTAGATTACAGAGGCAATGAATATCTCGATCATTCCTTGGAGCTCATGTGCACTGAGCGGGACCGTACATAGTACGTTAGTTTGATTCCCCACAGGGGTAGTTAAATTTTCTCTTTCCTAAATATATCTTGCATATCTTGGAATGTGCTTCATGATTATCAAATTCTCATGTTACCGCATCAATAGCATTCAATAGATTTTTCATAATTATCAAGAGTTTTCATGTTTTTATGAAAGTGTAATCATCCCATATTGAACTGAACAATTAAAATTTTGGATAATTCCAACTTTTTGTTGTTCCCTTGAGGTTCGAATTAAGAAAGTTAGACTGTATGTATTATGAACAACACACCGCTCATTTTATGTGACTGATTCAGGTTTGCATGAGCAGTACAAACACTAAAATATTTTCTGGATGAAGAATTTAAAAAAAAAATTCAAGTTTCAGAATATGCAACTTTTTTGATGCTTATTGTTTATCTTGAAAATAAGAATAATATTTTTGTGCTTATGTATTGCAGCATATCCCTATGCCAGTTTTGTATGGTGTCTTTTTGTACATGGGAGTTTCGTCATTAAAAGGCTCTCAGGTTGGTTTAAATTAGTTTTTGAATAACTTTTCATTGTCTACTCTCGTAGAGAAAGCTTGCAAAGAAACCTATTAACACTGAGAACCATATGGAATTTAACACATGCAATAAATCTAAAAAAATGTTATGAAGTTACTCACATTTATACATTTACTAATAAATCAATCTATAAATTCTGATTAAATTTAAAGCAAATGATTCTGATGCTTATTCAAATGAATCCTTGTGAAGTGATTTCCTGGTGGAATGATTTTCTTTTCCTTTCCTGATGATCAACAACTCTAATCTACCATTTTATCTGCTGTGTATTTTCACACTTGAATATGGGAGCTGTGTTGGTGAACAATGTGCTTGTGTTTGTCTCCAGCGTTTGGCATGTTTTGTGTTCAGTAGGTGGTGTAATCTATCTTCTAAATTGCTCATGTGTGGATTTGAATTTAATGTATACATATTTCTGTTGCAGATCTGTGAGATCACCGTGGCAAGAGCTTTTTTTCAAAAGAATATTCAACTCAAAGTTGGAAAACCTTAGAGAATCGTATTTAGCCATGGGTTCCAAACCCAGATTTTTGCCATAGGCGAAATCTGAGGACATGGGGGGGGGGGGGAGAGTCACATCCCCCAAGAAGATCAAAATTAATATTGTTGTAGAATTAAAATATTCGAAAAAATACATTCTTATACTATCTGTTAACTTAAAATTTCTTTTTGAGTGTTAGTGACTTAAAATTTCTATGGAAGAAATCTTTGTGCCCCTCCAAAGGCAGATTCTGTATATGCACCCCCCCCCCCAAATTTTTGTGATGTGAAACCGTGGTGACCACATAATGGCTAGATGACTGGTGATGTTCAGGGTAGACTTTTTACAAATTCATTCCCCCGTCTCAATTTTTTTTACAATTTGAACAGGCTTTCCAATTCTTTGATTTTTTTTTTTTTTTTTTTTGAAAAATTTTTTGCATTAGACATCTTGTAGGAACGAAACAAATTTACACCATATAGATTCGAAAGCTGGTGGATAGCTGTGAAAGTACCATCATTTCCGGTATATAACTCACGGGGGGGGGGGAAGAGTATAACTCTTTGAAATTAGAAAATTTGTTATATAGCCCCTCATTCAGGGATGCAACTGGATATCTCATCTTTTTCTTCAACAACCCATGGGTTTTTTTAGTGTAATACAGTACAGTAAAATACTTCATTTGTACTTCAAGTAGTAAAACTTATTTTCAAGGTCATGTGATCATGATAGGTGGGGAATTTGGAAGGTTTTTTCTGTCTTATTTTTCTTCTTGGAACTAGGAAAGAAAACATCCTATCGGATGCGTGAACCAAATTTTTATGTGTTGTTTTCCAAAATTCCTGGTATTTGCTGTGTTATAGCACATGAGCAGCACCTCTGATTGCCCCCCCCCCCCCAGTGGCCCCAAGAAAATTTTGTGAAAATAATTAAAGTTTACCTGAAACATCACATATTTCAGATGAAACTATGATGTCACTACTGTGTCATTGGCCGGTTCCCAAACTTTTTAGGTCACAGAGCAATTTAATTCATTGTGGAGCATTAATGTTCACCTGCACTTATACGACATGAACACTGAGTAAGAAATTTCATAAGCAATAGAACAAATGATCTTCTAATGCTACTCACCTGCATCTAGGCATCTGGGGATGGGGGGGTTGCGATGTACATGGTTTCTCACGAAGGGGGGTGATAAAAATTTTAAATTTCAATTTTAGCTGAATGTAAATATGAAAAATTACCATCTGAAATTTCTGTGATAATTTTATCCCTGTTAAATGAAAACTGTGAAAATATTAAAAATGTGTACATTGTTTTAAATAAACAAGAGGCTGAATGACTAAATGCCAGAACTTTATCACTGGACTTATCTTGTTGCCGAGATCTCTTCCAGCCCAGCTTCATGGCAGAGTCCAGAACACTTCATTGTCAGCAAAAAAAACATCAACAAAAGGCTGATTAGTAATTTTTTTTAATATCAAAAGAAATTGGCTTTATAATTTTCTTTGATAGTGAAGTGATTCATCAAGATACTGATAATTAAATCTATTCCTTTGTACCATTTTTTTTCATTCAAAAATGTCTTCATCTCATATCTGTAGTTATGTGGTCTAATATCACAGTGACTAGTTCACAAAAGACTGGAATAAATGGTTGTCATTTTATTTCAAAATTCTCGCGCAGTGCTTGTGTGTGTAAAGTGCTTGGGCAGTCTATAGTTACCATCCTGTATATATTAATATACAGGGTGATAACTATCGACCACCCAATAATTACGCACGATTCCTTGTGAAACTAATTCCGAACGATTCCTTGTGACGAATATGGAAAATTGTTTTCTGTTTTTGGATCAGACGAATATTAAGGGAGCTATAACGTTTTGAAATTTTGTGACATTTCATTTTTCTAATGATCAGTTCCCCCCCCCTAACAAAGTAAATTTCTTCTCAAGCAGAGGGTTTCAGGCTCTTTGAAAATGAATTAAAATATTCAATCCCGTTAAAGCCAAGTTTGATCATCTTTTACGATTAATGCATTTTCTCTTCATGATGAGTAATCATATAACCTTGTATTACGAACAAGGTTACATTTCCCCCCCTCTATATTAGCAAATTCATCACTAGATTTTTAAACTGTTACCCAAAAGAGATCTATTTGAATTTTTTTTCTCCAAAACAACTTTTTTCCAAAATGTGGTAATTTGTTCTCCTTCACTATCAAGTAAAATTTTTTGGGGAAGGTGCATACAGTGCATTGTATTTATTGCGTGGTAATTTTTTTGCGATGTCGTTTTAATCAGATTACATGTTAATCAATAGAATTGGGCAATATTTTTTGAGAAATTTTTAAAATTTCATCGAAACCGTTGCATGTAAAACCTTTAATGAAGGATGTAAAAAAATTGTAGCTTCTTGACAAACATGTGTGTGACTGGAAGAAACAGTAAAATAATAGCGATTTGATCAGAAACTTATAATCAAACTAATTATTTTATGAATTGACATTTTAAATAATCAGTAGTTTTGGATTTTTTCTAATTATTATTGAGTCAAACACACACACATTTTCATACTGAATTCTAAAAGTTGCAATGAAGAATTTTAATTTCCTTGTGACTGCAATTTATTTTTATCATGCTGTTGTAAAAAAAAAAATTTTTGCTAAGAATATTTTTGACTTCAAAATTTATTTTAGCCTACATGATTCGTGCTGAAGTTAACCATTTTTTCAGATGAATTTTCATTTTGGAAGATATTTATGAGGAGCCGATTGCCCCAGTTCCCTCTTATAGCAGAGACAGACTTCAGGCTTTCACTGTTCTAGGCACTTCTAATTTTATTGTCTGTATTAGATGCTCTTCTGGTTCGCGTTTCTTAATTTTTTCCTCAAAAAGCATGCCTTTTCTCCCCTTAGCTTTCTATTTTCAAAATGAAGCTATCTCTTTACTGTTTGTTGTTCTAAATATGGTTTTAAATATTGTTTCATGCACACTCACACACATAACATAAATGAGATGCTGTAAAAGTTTTAAACTGTATTTGTTGAACTTCATTGTAACAATTTGGAAATTGTGATTGATATCATTCAACAAACTTATTGTTTTAATTAAGTTGATTGTGTTGCAGAATTACAATGCAAAGTCATGATGCAACTATGTCCCCACATCTAGAGCAAGGCCCCTAGAATGGGATCTTTGGCGGGAACCCAAGTCAGACTTTTCACGGGCTGTTCTATAGTGAATTTATAGCATGAAAAAAAAAAGATTGTTCCGGGCCCTAGAGCTGGAGTCCTTTCAGCCTCACTCCTGTGGGGGACATAAATGCAGAGCTGTCTTAAGAGCATTATGGGCCCTCGGATGAAATAATTTTTCTGAGTCTCTACCAGGCAAATTTACAAGCATACTCTTCAACAATTTTAACTATATTTCATTTTTTGTGAGACCCTGGACCATGTCTGGGTGAGACCAGGCATTAAGACATCACTGTATGTGTTTTTGTGAATGCGACATGTGTAAAACTTTGGAAACAAATTGTTGGAACTGGAAAAAAAATTACATCTCAAAATTGTTGACGATACTTTATACATTTACACTAAACAAATCAAATAAACACACGTTGGGGGAACTTCAATCAAACCAAAAAATTTTTTTGAAATTTCGAGTTTCATGATTGTGTAAAAAATTTGAAAATGCACACACACGAAAGCTGAAAAAAAACTGGCTTGCCTTTTCTCAATTTTTCTTTTTGGTTTACCATTGTTATCCGGTTTCAAAAATTCCAAGTGGGCACGGTCGATAAGATACTCGCCTGA
This sequence comes from Pholcus phalangioides, assembly GCF_987345545.1. Classification (NCBI taxonomy): domain Eukaryota; kingdom Metazoa; phylum Arthropoda; class Arachnida; order Araneae; family Pholcidae; genus Pholcus; species Pholcus phalangioides. The sequence goes on from NW_028301619.1 coordinate 9,777,982, forward strand.
AGTAACAAAGGATGTGTAGAGGTGTCGTGAGTTCGATACCCAGTTCGTCCTTGTCAGAAAACTTTCCTGACACGGGTACAACAGAAAGGCAATGTGACTACAGAAAAAGATTGCTGCCACAGGGAGTCCTCCATCAAGGGGTTAGCGCACCAACCTCTCGATGAGTATAAAAAAAACAAGCCTGCTGTTCGGAATTGGCAATAAATTGTAGATCACGGTCTAATTAGCTCTCGTGTGCAGAAAATGACCATGGTGCACCAAAAATTATGAAAAATGCCAAGTTGTATGTTTGGTGTACGTTCAGTGAATTTGGCAGTGACGTCATTAATTTTTAAGGCATTATAACTCATTAAGTATGGGTCAAATAAAAAACTGAACACTTTTCTATATTAGTTTCTCACAAGGAATCGTGTGCAATTATTGGGTGGTTGATAATTACCACCCTGTATAGGGTATCAACTCTTTTCATTGTTCAATGGCTATTTCCTGAATCATTGGTTTCATCGGCAACTTTCAATTAGAGAAAATGTTTCAAATGATGTCGCCTATCATTTTAACTCTATAATGCCCAGATTGGCCGAAGTCGGCCGAGTAGGTTAATGCCAGTAACCGCCTCAAGTCGGCCCAGCTAGGGGGTATGTTTTGGTGGGCTTTTGTCACCAACAGGGAAGAAGATGAAGGCTCTTGTCAGAGGCGGAAACGGAAAAGACAACTGCAACGCCCTATCAATGGGATTTTAAAAGCTGATGTACTAGAATGGTCCTTGAGAATGGACTGATTATATCCAAGTAAAGTTATTGTCTTCCTTACTGATGCAGTAGACACTCTCACACAAGAGCTGTATGGATCACATCTCCTTGCACTCACACACACGTATACCAGCAGGGGCGTAGCCAGAAATTTCGTTCGGGGGGGGGACCAAAGTGACAGAACAATGGATTTGGCCATCTTTTTCCCTTTTTTCGGTCATTTTCTACATTTACCAGTCTTTTCATGTATAGAAAGATAAGGGTACTCAATACATTTTACAAAGAGATAATATTGTGAGAAAAGCGGTGTGTTTTCAGTAGACAAATTATCTCCCGAAAATCCATTGAAATGAAAGAGTGAATGTCAATGCAAAGGGTAGAATGAATAGAAACTCATGGAGAAAGAGTGGGGAGAGGGAAAGTGGCCAAAATTTGGATGTGTCCACTTCGAACATAAAAAAATTGGTATTTCCACGAACCTCCCAGGTTTTCTATCTGGGCATTAAAGAGTTAAATGCTGTTCAAATGAAAAAAATTATTTATTTATGCAAATAATAGGCCTATACAAAGGGAATGCAGGGGGGGGGGTGAAGTTTGACAGAGGATTGATGTTACAAAGGAAATCGGAAACTATTGTACAATCAATAATGTTTGACGGGAGGTTGTTTCAGTCAGTTATTGTTTGAGGAAGGAAACTAAATTTGAAACAATCTGTGGATGCAAAGATGGGTTTCAATTTTTGTGAATGTTTAATTCTTTTTGAAAAGTATGAAGCTGGAGTTAGAAAATTTGAAGTGTTGATATGAAAATGGCCATGAAGGATTTTGAAGAGGAAAGATAGTTGAGAGATATATCTACGGGTAAAAAAAGTGGTTGCATATTGAGTTGGCGCTTGAGTTCAGTGGCAGAAGATGGCCAACAGTTAAGAATGAAGTAGGTGGATTTATTTTGAATAGATTCTAATTTGTCTATACCAGAGAGAGTATGGGGGTCCCAGATTTCACAGGCATATTAGAGTATAGGAGGGATGTAGGTTTGGAAGCAGAGATGTCTGAGGTGACGGGTGGAGTTTTTGAGGTTCCGACAAAGAAAAAAAGTTTTTGGAGACACTTATGAACGACTTAATCAACATGTAGATTCCAACGGAGATCAACAGAAATAATTACACCCAGATATTTATAATTAGAAACTTCTGTGATTAAGGAGTTATTGATAGTGTAAGAAGAATCGCGGGGAAGTCTTTTGTGTGAGTAATTTTCATAAAAACTGTTTTTGAAGAATTAAGGGGTAATAGAATAAAAAAGGTGAAAAAATTTAATTTTGTATGGTCCCTGTCCTCTAACTTCCAAATAGAAAGCTGTTGCCTTGTCTCTTCTGAGGCCAACAAAATGCATTCCATGTTTCTAAGCGCAATATACCCTGAGATATTTTTTAATTAAAAATATATATGAGAAAAAAAAAAGAAGCATAAACTATATATACCGAACAACACTCCTTTCCATCATTTATGTTGTTCTTCCCCATTTTTTCTAATTTTTGAATTAAAATAGCTTGGTGAATATTGTTCTTAGAAACATGGAATTTTTTTTAGCCCCAAGAAAGATGGCAACAACTTTCTAATTGGAAGTTGGAGGACAGGGACTGCATAAAATTTAAATTTTGTAACTTTTTTATTAATTTCTTTCATTTGAACAGTATTTAAGGTGATGGGTGACATCATTTGAAACATTTTCTCTAAAAGTTCTCTAAAACCCAAATGGTTCTGGAAATAGCCATTGGACAACAATAAGAGTGGACACCCTGTATATTATAATTGTAAGTGCAACCAGCCTTTTGTGGATGTGAATAAATAAAATATTATAAATAATTAAACTAATTGCTATTTTTTGAATAATTTAATAAAAAAAAACTAAATCACTTTTAAAGATAAATATATAGTTTTGTTCGATCGAAACATAATTTTTCATATTTTCAATTAATTGATTCAAATCAGTGATTTTAAATCAGTAAATTTAAATCTAATTTAAATAACTGCAACCCTGGGTGAAACCCCCTACCCCCATTATTGATGCTCACATAATACCTGAACAGTCCCTTATATGTGACACATTATATCAGGAGCTACTGCATTAATAAAATGATACAAAATATACAGAAAACTATGTTATGTAGAGATGATATTTGGAAACAAAAATTTACTTGTGCCTGTACAAGGAATTATCCATGGGCTTCTCCCATATCCTGGAGTCTGGCCACCAGGCTGAGAACTTTGATGGGGGCCTTCTCTATGGTGTAATAATGAATTTATAGTGAAAAATAATAAATTTCTGAGGGCCATGGAATCATCTCTACATGACATAGTTTTCTGTATATCTTGTATAAACAAGTGGAGTGAGACATCTTTACTCTATATAAATAAAATTATACTGTAAAAGTTTTTCATGTATACACATAAATTAGATATATCTTTGCTTGGTTGCATCTATCTCTCTGTTTTTCAACCTATAGTCGGCTAGTAATTTGTAGAAGGGCAATGAGATCATTTTCCTTTATTACCATTTCATGAATGACACATTTTGCATTGTATGAAATTATAATTTATTCAATTTTCAATGATTATGCAAATTATAAAAAAAATTATACTTTCTAGATTTTGTGAGTGTGGAGTCAAAATCACCCTTTTGAGGCTACCCTACAGGGGAGGGGTCCACGGAGCAATGACCTTTACTATGAGGGGGGCCTGTAGTACATTGACCCTTACTACAGCAGGTCATAAAAAATATATAAAAAGTATATACTTGTACAAGTTTAATTTCATATTAAGTTTTTTAATTCAAAGAATATTTTTCTTGTTCTTTAGTTCTTCGATAGAATTCTCATAGTCTTCATGCCCCAAAAATATCAGCCTGATTATATGTTTTTACGTACAGTACCAACGCTACGAGTTCATCTATTTACGGGTATACAGTTTTTATGTCTAGTTATATTATGGACCATCAAGTCATATAAAGCAACCTCTATTGGATTTCCTTTGATGGTAAGTCATGAAATTTTTTCACTGCCGATCATGAGTGTCTCTGATACACTTGATATAATTGTTATTGGCAGGGTGACCACACATGATTCATATTTCTCAGCACATTTTTGTATTTTCACATAATTTTGGTGATCCCAATTTTTTTTTAAATGTCCTTTTAAAAAATATTTTTCTAGCATTTTCAACAAAGCGTATGTTTTTATTCTTTATTGAAATCAAGTATCAAAATTATTTTCCAATTTTATAAATTGTACTGTAATTATGATTGAATATTGATCTCTCGTATTTGTCATATTAAAAGTTTGATTTCATGGAATTCATTTTAATGCACTGCAATTTGCAGCAGTGTTTCATTTTCCAATGATTGATCTTTCAGTGATTTTAGCAATGATTAGCAACTTTGCTCACTTTTGGAAGCATTTTTCACAATAATTGGTAATTTCCTGTATTTGTGATCTCAATTTTTTAAGGAAGTATGATCAGCCTACTTATTGGGGATAAAAATGTTCAACGAACCATTAATTTCATTTACTTTTTGGTATTCAAAAATAAGAGAAATTATACTATTTAGTAATCTTCAGATATCATTGAAATAATTACTCCAAATTTTTAATTTATTGAAGGTGGGACTGTGGGTGGATATATAAAGGGGGGCACAAGACACCACTGATCATGGTGACATGACTTGGTACCATACCAAGTATTTTTTACTGTTATAACATAATGGAAGGACTTGTTCAACTGCACGCAAGATCACCACCCTCTTAACCCCAGTCTCTTTAGAAATGCACATGTAACAAATTATTTTTCTGTTTCAGATATGGGAGGTTTTACTGTATATAGAATGTACACACACAATCTGTAAAATAACTAATAACTTTGGCCCATGGATTGTTTGACAGGCTGTAGTAGAAGTGAAGGATCATGTAATTTGGTTCCCTAAATTACATGATCCATCTTCAAGCTTAGTGATGAAATTTCCTGTATGGGGCCAATGTCTGAATTTTGGAGTTTGGCCACACTGTTCATTCATAAAGTTCGCGTATTATTTTGTGATAATTATGGCCATTTATAATTGATTAGCTATGGCAACTGTAATAATCAAAGAAATTGTAATATCAATATCTTAGGGGATTGATATTGATATGAGAGCTATAGCCACACTTTTGGCCAATGTTTAAAATTCCACAAAACTTATTGGCCTGGTCAACTGGCTGATTTCAGTCTTTGGCCATAACATATATATGAGCATAAGAGGGTCATAATTCTCAGATATTCAAATTATCCAGGAATTAATTGGGGAGACCTTTTTGCAAGGGATTTTCTTAAGATGTGGTTCTTAATATTTTGTTGGTTTCAGAGAAGCTAAGTTACGCTAGATGGGAGTCATGTGGTTTACTTTTAAGCATCATGTCAAGACAGGTAATTAACCCTTAGTAATACAGTTGGGAAAATTATATTCATTATTTAGCTTTGAAATATAATCTGTGAACTTATGGAAAGCAGCTTATATATAATAGGCCAATTTATTAAATCTAAACATTACAAACAGCTGCTAATCTAAACATTAAATGGCAAAAAAACAGTGTGGCACAATAGTATAGCGTACAAAATTGATCAAGGTGAATAGAACACTGTTTCTATTTTACCTGATGCTAAGCTTACTATTCTGCCAGTACAGTATTGCTTCCAGGAATGGCTCTTGCTCCCATGTAGTTGCACAGTCAGTCTCTCTAGGAGGGGCACCAAATTCAAGTGAGTATAGGTAAAAAAAAAAATATTGATCAAAGAAATTTGGGAAAATGATCTGTTCACTCTAAGGTCGGGATTATACTATAAAAGTTCTCTTATAAAACTTGAAAAATTCAACCAATAAGTGTATTGGTTGCATTCCAGCAAAAGTAACCAATAGGTTTATTGGTTTTTTTCAAGTTTTGGAAAAGATTTTTTATCAAACTTTTATAGTGTAATCCCAGCCTAGAACGGGTACTAGGGAATATTTTTTTAAACCTTGCACATTCAGAAAGGTATTAAGGCTGACTATATTTGTGCAGACAAAGGGTTAAATCTTTTGGAATAGGGCTTAAGTCATCAAGTTATTTCATCTATTAATGAACACCCCTGTCAGCACACAAAATTTTCGGTATACATTTGGATCCATTACCAAAACATTCATTGTTTCATTTCCTCGAATAGTGTCCACTATAAATTGTTAAATTGTGACAAAATCTCACTGGTCCTTTCCTGCATCGAAATGAAACAATTTAAAACATACAGGGTGCATAGGTAACGGGGCGTAGGGCATTATACTGGCAAATTGTTGATCCTAGAGGCATACTTCCAATCAGTAAAAAGTATCCAAATAACGTGTAGTACTTAGATATGTCATTCATGTTACAAGGGGTTGCCTAGTTATTAAAATAAAAATGTTAACTTTTTATATGGACACCCTGTGCTCAAAAACCCAATTAGAGAGTTATTGTTCTGCCTCTCCTGATGCTAACAAAAAAAATCGTTTTCTAAGTGCAATATTCACTGAGATATTCAAAGAATGAAGGGAAGTTGGGAAAGAAAAACAGCATTAAATGTGCAAGTAAAAGGATTTATCCGCATTTGGACATTTTCTCTAATTCATAGTATACCTCTAGGATCAACGGTTTGTCAGTAAAATGCCATACGTCCTGTTACCTATGCACCCAGTATATAGGCCTAAGTTGTGATAAATTGGTAATTATGTATAATTATCGATCATCTCAGTAAAGTTTGATAAATTTTCTTACATTTATCATAAAACATTATCAGCATTATAATGTTAGCTTTCTTCACATTTATCAACACTTATATAATGTAATCCCAGCCTGATGTAATGAATATTTTATTAGTTTGTGTGTGAAATATAGATGCTGCATGAAGGTAAAATGAGCTTGATAATTTTTATTACCTAGCTTGTGGTCATGATTGGAGTCAGGAAATTATTGGACTTCGTGTTCACACAAAGAGAATTAAAAATTCTTGATGATGTCATGCCTGAATCAGCCAAGAGATGTAGAGAAGAGGAGAAAAAAAAGTTGGAAGAAGAAGAAATGCAAGTAAGTTGTCTTTATAACATTTAACTATGGAAAATAAACAGCTATTTACTGATAAACCAAAATATTTTTCAGTGATTAATAGTTTTGCATTTTAGGTTTATAAAGTTGAGAATTTTTTTTTTTTGAGAAAGATATTTACTCAATACCCTTTGTGGGATATAACTTTTGTATGATTAATCAACAATTTTATTATCAGATTTGATATTAACATATTATAACTTAGCAAGTTCTTGAGTTCCAGCGTTGCCCTCTCTAAACAATCTTTACTCTTGAAACTACTAGGCTGCTATCCCCTTAGACCATTAAACCTCCCATTATAAGCCCTACACAATGCTGGTCAAGGCCTACTAACACTATTGCTAAAAACTATATAATAAGCAACTTAAACACTTAAAAAATAGGAGAATGGGAAATGTTGACGGAAAATTACAATAAGAGACATTACAATACAAAATGCATGTAACAGATGAGAGAAAATAAAGAAAAATAAAATGCTCAATATACTGATATATGAAGAAGATATATATAAGTAAGAACCATCACACAAACACAGGCCTGTCGCCATAAATTTTGTTCGGGTGGGGAGACCACTTTCATTTTGGGGGGAACCAAAGTGATGGAACAATAGATTTGTCCATCTTTTTTCCTTTTTTGGCCATTTTCTCACATTTCAGGGGGACCAGACCCCCAAGTCCCCCCTCGCTATGGCCTTTGTAAGAATGCAACAGCTAAAAGTATTAAAATACAAAATAGGACTATACTTATCAGTATTGGACAACTAAATAAATTAACTAGCTATCTTATTACTAACACTACAAAAATTAGACCCTAAGCAAAACAACAAAAATTACTAAAAATACCTGGGGAAAAAATTAAAAAAAAAAAACAATTCTACTCTGTTTCCCAACACTAGCAAACAGAGCACACACAGCCCTTTGCAAAATCAATAGGTTTTTATTCTATTATAATTGAATTAATCATAAAATTAATTAAATCAATAATTATTGAACAGGAGAGGCACATTATTCTATCAAATTGACCTTTTTCATTTCAATACAGCAGTATTGATGTCTTCATTGTTTAAATCTTTTTCTGTTCGCACTCGTACTACTGATTTCATGCTGAAGGATTGCAGAATGATTTTTTAAAATTGACATACTGCTTTCTGCTATTCTATACTTTAAAGTTATATTTATCTACAAGTTTCACTTTATCCAAAAAAACACTCTTAGAAATTTTGTGCAAGTTGACTAACAGGAAAGATTTGGTTAATTTTGTTGGAAATTCGACAAATAAAAAGTTATCAATCGTTGCAAAAAACCAATTTAGTCTGAAAACTTTGTTACATAGAAATTATCTTTTTCATAATATGGAAAGTAAATAACATGTAAATGTTCAAACTCAAGGTTCTGTAGAAAATTTTGTTAAATAGACAACCTCATTAAATAGAGACTCTACTGTATTATTTGCACAGTAAGTCAGTGTATTGAAGGGAAACTTATGATCTTCAAAATTCTCCAATATTGAAGATTTGAAAAACATTCTTGACTTCTGTTCACCAATGTTAATAAATGGTTTCTCCCCCTGGAGTTTTTCTGAAATCAACTTCTTGAAAATCTGAACATTTTTGACGCCTTTGTTATTTTCTAAAAACTCCTGGAGTCCCTGGATAAATTACTCGCGACCACTTTAAGGGCAGGGTGGGAACATAGAAAACGTGTTGGTAATGTAATCAAACTCAATATTTATTTGAAAAACAAAACAAGAGGCTAAAAACCAATTACAGCTTGCAGTAATAAAAATATAAAAAATTTACATAAAATACTAAAAATTTCACACAAAGGTGAGAATAAAATATTTGCGATATAATTACTAGAGCTCAGATTTCTGTCTTTGTATATTTTTATTTTTTTGCATATTTCGCCATTTTTACGGGATAGAATATATTTTTAAAATTTTAAGGCATATTTTGTGTATTTTACAATCTTTGATAAAAAGTACATTTTTTTCTTCCTATTTTGCACTGAACAACAAATATGAGCGCCAACTAATAATCTTAGCAACCTTTTTGGAAATCATGTGCAAGCGCAGTGGATGTAGATTGTATCATTTAGAAGGAGGATTTTTATGCACTTGAAATGAAACGTCGTGGCTGATTGGTCAAAAAACCTGAAATTCAGGTATTTCAGTTGACAAACCTGAAATTCAGGTATTTCAGTTGACAAACCTGAAATTCAGGTATTTCAGTTGACAAACCTGAAATTCAGGTATTTCAGTTGACAAACCTGAAATTCAGGTTTTCAACCAATCAAGAAACATTGCATTTTTTAAGCATAAAAATCCTAGCCCTCCTGGGACACTAGTCCATGGCTTTAAATAGATAAAGCATCTGAATCGGTGATGGTTACTGGTGAGAAATTTTTAATATTTATGGGAAAAATTAGCTAAAATTGGTCCATGTGGGAAATTTTGAAAGTTTTTCCAAACAATAGAATTATTTAAAATTTTTTTTTAAATTTTGTGCAATGTTTTTCTAAAGCTAAATACTTCTCTTGATACTTTTACCAGTACGTACCATTATATTAATTCTGAATTTGTGGGGAAAAATTACTCGAAAGGGAAATTTTGCTGAATGAGGTTACCATTACTGCATCTGATCAAGTTTAAGCAGGTCTTGATGAAAGGGCCTTAGTATTTTTAAATTCTTTGGAAGTTATCCTTATAGTAACTGCAAATTTTTGTATTGATTGTGAATGATTCATGTGTTATTATGAAATTTAATTTTCAACATGCCTGAAGTGAAGCAAAGGACTTCACAGAAACTGACCATTTGAACATTTTTGTTGCACCACAGTAACCCTGCCTCTTTTGAGGTACAAATACAACTGTGAGGAAAAGATGCCCATAACAAATATGGATGTCATGTATTTCAAAAATACAGCAACCCAATTAAAAATGCAATTAACAAAAATTATAAACAATATATACACATGATAAAATACTATACAATGCCCATAATGTATTTATGGTTGTCTTATTCTAAGTATGGATAGCTTCTCGATTTACCCCAACATATTTATCATATTTCTTTTTAAACGTCTCAATTGTGTTACAATTTACTACCTCCGGGGGTAAGCTATTCCATTTATTAACAACCCTATTAGAAAACAATTCCCTGTGACACACACCGTAACCTAAAATTACCCCTTACCAACCGGCGCTCGTGTCTCCTTGTAAAGACAGTTGATTGAAGGCGTATCAAATGGTCCATCCTATACATCCCGTTGAAAATTGTCAATGCATCTATCATATCTCCTTAACACCTGCGTTCATCCAATGTAAACATATTCAAAAAATGAAGTGTCTGTTCATAACTCAAACCCTGTGTGCCAATAAGGACGCGCATAGCTCTTCTCTGCATCCCTTCAACCAAGTCTATGTCCCTTTGTAGGTATGGTCTCCAAAACCTTACAGCATACTCCAGTCCCAGATGAACTAAGCCTCGAAAAAGCGGAAGAATTACTTTAGGAGGACGCGAACAGACCTTTTTGAAAATGAGACCAGGCATTCTATTCGCTTTTTTGACCACCGCTGAACAATGTTCGGAAAACCTAAGTCGCTTGTCAATGAGAATTCATAATTCGGTGACCCTAGTTGCATCCGGTATAGTGACACCATTCAACTCGTAAGAGAACCATGGGTTTTTGGAACCAAAATGAGCAACCATGCACTTATCAGTGCTAAACGTCATGCTCCATTCATTTGCCCATGCTGCAATCATGTTTAAGTTGGTCTGCATCAACTCCCTATCGCTTTGATTCCCGATTACCCCCTATTAGCTTCACGTCATCTGCGAATTTGCTAACAATCCCATCGATACCCTGATCAAGTTTATTGACAAAAAGTGAAAAAAGTATGGGGCCAAGAACACTTCCTTGAGGAACTCCACTTGTGACGCCTGTCCAACCAGAGGATTCCCCGTTCACCTTAACTCGTTGCGACCTATCTCTTAACCATGATTCTATCCAATTCAGCAAGTTGCCCCCAATTCCAAGATCGTGTAAACGCTTCAAGAGTTTACCATGTTGTAACGGAAGTAAGTTGCTTTTCATCAGTCCAGGGTTGTCAGCAGTTCTATCACACCAGTTATTTTCTGCACACAAAGGCTAATTAGACCGGGACCTAATATTTATTGGTGATTTCGAATGGCAGCCTCTCTATATTCACCAAGAGGTTGGTGCACTAACCCCTTGATGGAGAACTTGGATTGAAGTATGTAAGTATTACTGTGACAACTTTTCTCCATTGTGAGGGAGATCAAAGAATCATTTAATAACAATGAAGCAACCTCAATCAAAATTGCTTGCTGATCCTGAAATTGCAGGTAAATTTTTCTACTTCAGGTCAAATTTTAGTTTATTTCTGACAATTACTTAAGATAAGTCAAGTGTTCAACTAGTCAAGCAAATTGATTGAATGAGAGAAGTTGTAAATTGCCTGAATACAGTGATTGGGAAAGTGAAAACTGCTGTGCAAAAGAAAAATTGAGAAGTTTTGAAAAAAAAACTAGGGATACAAAAAATTGTGTATAATTGCTGACGTGTACTATCAGGAAAAACTTTTCTCTGGATGAAATTTCTGTAGATGTTGAACTAGTAACATAATTTTTTTCAAGTATGCTCCAGCGCAGTGTCAGTTGAAGTAGAAAAGAGCCTTTCAATGTTTAAATCTTTGTTGACAGATAATAGAAAAATCATTAGTTTTTGAGAATCTGCATATGATTTTTGTTGTGCATTGTAACTGCATTGATGGAATAAATTTTGTTCCAAATCCTAAAAAAAATAAGTTGAATTTGTCTTTTTTCGGTTTTATTTTTGAGTGCCAGCATCAATACTGCCAGAGTTTTTTCAAGAATAATTAGAGCATTCAATAACTGACAAATCATTGTAAAAAGATACCCCCCCCCCCCCGCAAAAAGAAAACACCTTTAGAAACCGCTGTAAACAAAGTAAAGATTCCAAAAATCATCGTAGAAGCCTAGGAACTATTATTGCTGAACAATATTTCCACCATTTTAGACATTTGCATAACTCAGACAAACCTATCATTTATTCGAGTTCTTCTGTTATAAATGGTAATACAAAATTTTTCTGGGATCGGCCCGGAATTGTAGATCTGTATTAAGAGAACATGTACATACACAAACAGGAAATTAATTTTACATATACAGGGTGTTCTGTTAATGGACTGACAAACTCAGAGGGTTGTTAGTAGGCATCAAGAGGAACAAAAATTGCAATGGAACATGATGTCGTAAATCATGTTGAGAGGGTGAAAATATAGTGAAAAATATGCATGCAGGCTCTCAGTCCTGAGGAGACAAAAGGTGGATGTCAGTTGATCATTCATTGTGTTCATGGGTATGCTCACCATATCTGATGTAAGCTGCATTGCAAAACGCATGCTCCAAGGTAAGATCACGCACTGCGGATGACATCAAAAGCATACCTGGTATCTTCACGTCCGGGAATCGTTTTTACGTCATTGTAGACTGTGCAATGACTTCAGCGGCCACCACTTCCAACAACTCTTGCAATAATTGATCAAATAAATCTTTTTGTAGTTATTATTGTACTTTTTGTCATTTCAGCGTGACGTTGAAACCTGCATGCGCTTTTTACCCTCTCAACATGGTTTGTGACACCATGTTCTATCGTAATTTTTGTTCCCCTTGATGTCTATTAACAACCTTCTGAGTTTGTCAGTCCATTAACAGAACACCCTATATATATAATGTATAGATGTGGTTTCCAAACAAAATACTAGTATTTTAGTATTAAATTCATAAATTTGTATATTTAAGTTTGTTTCATTTTTTTTTCTCTTATAAATAATTTTTTTAGAAAGTAAGAACTTTCTGTGTGTTTGGTACATTAACTGTAAAAAAAATGAAAGCTATGTTATTGATTTTCTGATGCTCTTAGTGGTTGAAGTTTAAATGAAGAATTTTTGTTCATATAATAAGTAATGGTTTAAAATAGTCTAAAGTGCATCAACACTTCTCATTATCATATTTTGCTAAAAGTAATGTTATTTGAGATGGGAATGAAAAACATTTTTGGGGACATATTTTTTTCACTTTATAGTGCATATTTAGTTTTTCAAGGGCATAAATGCATTTTATAGAGCATTTGTTAGAAGTATTTAGGGCATAAAAATCTTTACCCTAATAATTATGATAAGACCCTTCTAAAATCAGTACTACATTCATGTGAAATATCAAGATGTTGAGGAAACTTGTTATACACTGTATTTACTCCCATGGTATTTACTAATTTCGATATTACAAATAAACAACTTTGATATTAAAACTTTCATAAAAGAGTAGGAGATTAAATAATATAAATTCCACATGTTTTCTCAAATATAAATTCTATATGCAGTGAAATTCCTCTTTTGCAGACACAGACAGGACAAAAAAAATATTTTGAAAGACATCATTCTCCCTCTTTAATACAATATATACGGAAAACAGCTGCATGAAGATATGGATTTTTCAGGAATGGAAAAGCAATTCAGCTTAAACAGTTCCAGCTTAATTTGGTAGAGCACTCGTCCAGCAGAGACACCAGGGTTCAAGTCCCAGTGAGGGCAGAGATGAATTTCCGTTTCCTGAAGCATCGATATCTCTTCATGAAGACAGTTGCCCATTTATATTATGCAAAAAAATTAGTCCGTAAAAGAGGAGTGACTTAATCAGGGGTTCGAAAAATGCATGTCTCTATTCTAGAAAGAGAAATTATAATTTTTTGCCATAAAAAGAGGTGTGAGTGCATCTGAGGGGTGTCAGTTAAGAGGATTTAACTGTATACTGTGGTATAAGCAGAGTTTTGTTCAAAAATCTGTTCCTATGTTGGGAACTCATCTTACATACAGGTCAGTTTTCGACGACAAAAAAGTTTTACCAGCACTCTCCCTCTATTGCACTGGTACACTACGGCTATCTGCAGATTCTTACTCTGGAAAGAACTCTTATTACTTTTGATCTGTTGATATATCCTTATTACTAATGATGTGTGTGATTGTAAGTACTTATAACCAGAATATTCAATTGAAGACAGACACACATATTTAATAGAGATTTAAACACTTAAAGTGAGACAACATCTGTTGCTGTTCAGATTTGACCAGCCATGTTTTTTGTACTGTTGCCAAAATTCTGAAACTAAATACTTGACTAATAATGTGTTGCCAGATACCATAAACAGAAATAAATAAATTGCTTGTCCATCAATATAATATTCTAACAAGAACTTGGGAAAAAAAACTCTTCATCTCAGATAAGTGCCCAAAGGAGGTAAAATACTGTTTCCCAGGCATCGTAGAACAATATACAAATTCATCAATCTCGCTGCCCTTTTTTCCACCCCCCCCCCCTTTAAAAAATCCAGTGCTCTTAGGTGAGCTCAATAAGATCTTCTGAGCAGAGACCTGATTTACTCTCTAAAATCTATCTCTACTTTGTATTCAATACTATTCTCTCTGTGAAAAAGTGGAGAATGATATAATTTCTCTAAAAGATCTTGCATGGTACCATAACTACTACTGCAGTCCCATTATTCCATTCCAGCAATCCCCAGAGGGTTGATAAGGCCCACTACAAGAGATACTGATTTAGAATTAAAGTCAATTGCTATGTTAATGTCAAATAATGATTACACAGTACGCTGTGTAAATTTAGAAATAGGTGTGCATGCATTTATATATGCAGTAAAACCCCTCTCACAATGCACACCCCTCTTTTACAGCCAAATAATAATTTCCCCTTGTATAATAAAAGTATGTATATAAAATAACCCTAACGACCAAAGGAATTTGAATATCGATGTCTCAAATTACTTTAATACTTAACCGTTTAAAGGCCAATGTTCCATAAACGGAACATAGTTTTTATTTGCAAAAATATCAGATAAAAATTGATTCAAATATTTCCAGTTTTTTCTCATATATAAAGAAAAATTCAAAGTATTTTTTGAAATAAATTCGGAAACTTCTTGTTAATTTAATCTTTTTTGACAGAATTTTGAAATTTGACATTTTTTGGGTATTTTTTTCCCATTTCGATTAAAATTCGCCAAAATTTCAATTTTGAAGTAAATTGAAAATTATTTTGTGTTTCTACTACTTAATACATCAATCAAAGTAAATCAATTAGTTTCTTTGTACTGTTAAACATTGAAGAGCTACGCACGTTCAAATAGGCATGTTCAATTTATGGAACATTGGCCTTTAAGAGAGCTGGATTCTAGGGATATCTAATGTGTAGTACACTGCTTCGATTTTCCCGTTCGAACCTCAGGGTTGTGTCATCATTCGACATGCGTATGGGGGTGAATTCTGGGTAATATGAAGCAGAGGAATGTGCTTTCTAGGGGGTGAATCGTTTATATTGGTTGAGTACTTTTTATTCTTGCATTCTTGGAAATACATGTTTTTGTGAACCGCAGACTAATCAAACCGTGATCTGTAATCGTAGATAGTCTTTTTATGTTCAGCTGTATGTAACCATGTCCGGAAGATATCTCACATTAGAAGAAGCTGTAGGATATTTAGAAACATTTAGATATATATATAATTAGTAGGGTATTTATAACTCTCATATATATGCCTATTACTTGCTAATGAAAATGGGAACATCACGGATGATGTTATTGTTGCAAATGATCTAGTGACAACAGTTCCAACTGATGCATGTGGAATGCTAGATATATATTTTTCAACATCGAGGATGAGATATTAGAAATTCCCGTAATGCGTTTTTAAAAAAATGTAGGGCAGAAAATTGCAACACTCATGTGAAGGTTTCAAGAAAACTCAGTTTTAAGCAATCCGGAAAAAAACAACGCATGGGATAAAAAATATTCTTTCTAGAATCAGATCAAAAACCTCAGCTCTAGATTTCATTTGAAAAGATTTGCCATATGACCATTATAGCACATTGGGATAATTCATTCAGAGTTGTTTTGAAGCAGATCTTTTATTTTGATTTGGAATTCCGAAGAGGAGTGACAATGAACCTTCTACGAAAGAAGGAGGGGTTAATTTTTCATCCAGGTCCACATTGTCAACTGAAAAAAAAGGTCAGGTCATCTGATGGCCATTATATTGGCCATCCATTATATTGGTGTCCAAAATATTCTATATATAAATGCTACCAATGTGACAAACGGGTCCATCAAAGATGTTTTCTTCTTTTATCATGGACATTATAGAAAAATTTGAATTTTCTTCACTCATTTTTATGCTAAAAAAATTGGTATGTGTTGCGAATTTGAAATTGTAGTGCAAAATAGAAAATTTTGTGAGAACTGTACTCAAGAAATAAATAATCGTGAGAATATAGGCGATACCAGTTGCCGCTTTCACCTCCCCCAAATGCCAATGTTCCATAAATGGAACATCGTGAAAAACAAAAAAAATTTTTTTTCTTCAAATTTCAAAGTTGATCTATGGATAGGCATGCAAAAGGACCTCAAATTACAAATTTCAAAACAATGAGTGATTTTGTTCATAGTTCGGCCTTTAAACGGTTAAACCTTTTTAAATCTATGACATTCATTATTATGCTTCCATCATATATTATCCCATTTTAATATAAATTATTTTGTGTTTTTAAAGAATTGTACTATCGGACTAGTCCGATTTGGGAGAGGCCGTATCCTAACTGCGGATGTGGCAAGATGGGGCTACAGCTCTCGTTATAGTGACGATTGTTTGTTTTGTTCACACAAGATACGAATCATATTGTAGTCACAATGCTGTAATATTTTTCTTCAAAATTTGACAAAAAATTGTCAAAATTAGTTTTTTTCTCTTGTCACATGGAGCTAATCTAATACAGATACTATACTGGGTGCATAAGTAACAGGGTGTATGGTATTTTACTGATGAACCATTGATCCTAGATACTTCCAATTAGAGGAAAGTATCCAAAAAACCTTAGTACTCAGATACGCCATTCATGTTGCAAAAGGTTGTGTAGTTATCAAAATAAAAACATTAACTTTTTATATGGACATACAGTGCTCAAGAACCCAATTACGAAGGTGTCACCCTATCTTCCCTGATGCCAACAAAAAAAAATCCACGTTTTTAAGTGCAATATTTGCTGAGGTATTCAAATTCCAAAAATGGTGTTAAATGCAGGTAAAATGGTTTATTCGTATTTAATACTGTTTTTTTCTTAACTTTCCTCTGTTTTGAACATCTTGGCGAATATTACACTTGGAAACGTGAAATTTTTGGTTGCCATCAGGAAAGACTGCAACAACTTACTATGGAACCATTGGGGGGTTGTGAATTATAACACAATTGATACGTTCAAGAAGTAGTATGACAGACATAGTGGGATAAATCGAAAAGCTATCCATGTTTAGTTAAGACAACCACAATCTTTTTTATGGGCAGTGTATTATATATTAAATTTTTTTTGGTGATATATGTTTTTATATTGGGCATTTTGGCTATATTTGACATCCATATTTTTTATATGCTAATTTTTTCAGCCACCTCGTTGGGCAATTTGCCTGTTGTGGCCCTTGTATTTGACAATCAGGTTTTTGGATGTCCATATAAAAAGTTAACATTTTTATTTTCATAACTATACAACCCCTTGCAACATGAATGACATATCTGAAGGCTACACATTATTCTGATACTTTTCCAATTGGAAGTATGCGTCTTGGACAATGGCGGATTAAAGTCGGATGAGGCCCAGGCTCAAGAGAAAATGTTGGGCCCCTTAAATTAGAAAAAGCGTGGATTTTTGGTTTTTCAGGACTCCCTTTAGAAGTCGAGGCCCCCTGGTGCATGCCATTAAATTTGCCTCTGCTCTGGGATCAATGGTTTGCCCGTAAAATACTATATGCCTGTTATCTATGCACCCTGTATATAGCCATGTATCACATGTTGACGATGAAAAAAAATGGATGTGGCACCTTCCTGACCATCTTACATTAGCACATTAAACACTGGCTAGAAATCTCAACAACTTCTTGAATTAGCCTGCCAAAACTTGTATTATTTTTGCAAATTTGACTTTAGAAAACCCTCTCTGCCATTTCATGAATTGGCGACACTTCAGGCTGTGGCAGTAACATATATGTATTTCTTTTAATATCATACTTATTTAAATTCGTGTGATTTTCATATGCATCAATATGAATTAATTCAATCACATATAATTTTTTAATTTATGTTCATTTTTCTAAGGCATGTGTACTTCCTAATGCAAGTTCTGGAAATGTTGCAATTACCTTGGCTAATGGAAATATTCTCAAAGTGCCAGTGGAAAAGTTCAGTAGTGATGCTGATGATTCAGCAATCAACATATCTGAGCAGTTGGCACAAACTGGAATTTGGCAAAGCATTGAACAAAAAGCACAAAATACTCCAACTCAAGAACCAAAGAAATCGGGAAATGGATTAAAGTAGGTATTCACTATACAATCCGTCCCAAATTGTTTACCTAGTGGATATAATTACAAAAATGTAATATAAATGTGTGTGTGTTAAATTTGAAAAATTTAATTGTCATTGTGACTTAAAAAATATTTTCACTCTTTGATTTTTGCCTGAATTTTGCCTTTCCAGTTGTTTCTCATATGCCCAGTGGTTTGAAGCTGAAACCACCATTTTCTGCATCTTCTGCAGAGACATTCATAACATGTCATGTTTTTTGTGTTTGTCATTTCATTTCTTAGTCAAGAAGTCTGATAGCTAGTTTTTCATAATTCAAAATAATTTCATTCAATAGGGATAAGAAGTATCTGAAACAGTGAATGATGGGGAAAAAGTGCATTAAAATAATTTGGATAAAATTAAAAATAAGTTCATTTAAAATAAAATCAATAAGTTGATTTCATTCCATTTATGTATGGCTCCTGAAAATGAGTTTTCGAGCTAGTGAAATTTTGCAAATACAGCAATAAGTTGCCCAAAACAGTAATTTTTCATCTTTAATATCTCTAAATATTGCATTTAAAATATGGAGTTTCTTGCAAATGACTTTTTGGAGCAGTTTCTAGTTCACTAGTTGATAATTAAATTCTATTTTCCCAGCATGTAAGATCTATATAAAAATATTTTTTATGTATGTGACCCCTTAAAAAAATTATTAGTCCAAGTTACTGCATGTAATTTTTGAACAAATTTTATAATTGGAAGATATATCTGCAACCGTTGACTTTAGTAATCATTGACAAAATATTTTACATGCTATGTGCAAATGATGTCGGAGCACATGCAAGCTGGTTTACTACAGTTTTATGATTGCTTTGTAACAATGGTTTGATGAGGTGATAAACACTTTAATTTGTTATTTTTATAGAAACATTGAGTGCTTATGGAATGTGCGTTCTCCATTTCACAAAAATAAAATATAAAATACATAATTAAATGATAATAAAAAATAAATTTAATATTTAAGAAATGATAGTAAGAAATAAAATTAAAATATGAATAGAAAATCATTAAAATTGCATAAAGAATGCGAGATCTATTTCTTTTTCTGAAGTTGAAAAATTCTAATTGTTTTGGATCCGATGGATCATCTGTGAAAAAATTAAAATTTATCAGGTTCGATGAAATATATCTATTTCTTGGAATGACAGCAAAATATCGTGAGACCAAATACAGTGGAACCTCCCATACCAAAAACCTCCTGTTAACGGACACTTTTGGAATCTTGTTTTACAGGCTTCAATGTATTTTGCTACATATCAATCGATACTCTCCGTTTTTTGATGGACAGAAGTTTTGGACTTGAGATTCCACTGTAGTATGTATCCCTATGTTGCTCAATCTAATGAGTGAACACGCTTTTACCAACTGGTCCGAACAATGTGTGCAATTTCTTTGAACGTATTTTTCATTTAAGAACTTTGAAATTTACTGACTGTTATACAATTAAAATCTCAACTATTGTGTTCATTTTTTTTGAGAAATAATAAGAATACATAATTACATGAAAAATACTGTATACATTTTTGTGAAAGTCAGAGTATGGGTTACTATTCCTCCCAAAAAAACATTATTACATGTTACTTATCAAAATAGGTACTTAAATTTTGCATTTACAGTCAAATCTCATTAAAAGTCACTCTTGGGAGACCAAAAATATGACCTTGTGAGCGGAGTGACTCGTTAAACTGAGTAAGCCATGGCTGTGCTGATTCCTCTCACCCTATTGAAACATTCATCCAAAAAAAAAATTTAGTTATTCAAATGAGTTGTCATGAAAATTGGTTACTTGAGTTTTCCCTAATCAATTAATGTTTATTTACTACACAATTACGCATTTGAATAACACAAAATATTACTTTTTAAATTTTAAAAAATTTGAAAATTTTTCCACATGTTTATGGAAACAAAAGTATTATCTTGTATAGCAGTTTAATTCTACTTATTATAAATAAAAATATAATATTCTTTACGAGTTCAAAAAATATTTGTTTTACACTGAAAAACACTTGTTGTGTTGAATTGGTGGCTAAGCGATCCTTTTCTGCATAGAAAATAGAAATCTGTCTGTCGTGCTTTTCAGTCCCGATACAAATTTTCTTAATAGGTAAATTTTTCATGTACCTCCATTATAAATGCTGTTTTGTCTTTTGAAGGTGAACAAACTTTTTTTTTAAAATTTGGAGAACATTCTGGGGCGCAGTATGGTGAACACACGGTTACAGATGTCCAGCTGCATTAAACAAATTTTAGCTGGACAAATGTAATCTTTTAACAGCCCACTTTATTGATTCAGAGAAAAATATTTTTCTTACATTAAAGCACTTGATTTTTTCCTGAATGTGTGAGATTCCAAACTTAATTTACAGAAAAAAAATTTCATTCATTTCGGCACTTATGCCATAAATTCAATTTTTCTAAATAGCTTATTTTGAAAGAAAAATAAAATTTAATTTTTTTGTTTTTAATTTTAATGTTTCTATGGACATGGGCAAGTCCAGAAAACGTACAGGAATTTTTTTTCATGAATTTTATGGTTGATATCTCTAAAGGATCAGAAGGAAAAATATAATAGAAAAAAAATTAAAATATTAATTCTGCTGATAAAAGGTCAAAACATAAAAAAACCAAAAAAAAAAAAAAAATATTGAGCGGTTTAAACTGGATGTTTTTCTCTAAAAAAAAACAAAAAGGTGAATTTCTCCCTTAACACTTTCTCAGCTAAAACTGACCAAGAACCACAATTCACCAAGAAAAAGAATTCCAGCTAAACCATTCCCAAATAAGAAATAGCCCAATGTTGAAAGAATCTGTCCAGAAGCCTGCCAGAAGCTTCTGCTTGAAATGCTAAGTAGATGTTTGGTGTGAACGCTGGACAGTGCCATCTTAACGCATGGGGCCCATCCCGGCACGGCCCGGGGGCCGAAAGAGAAAAGCCTTATAAAAATGAAATGTGGTTGAAATTTCCAAGAATTCACCACGTAAGAGCCTCAGAAAAATCATTTGACCCGGGGTCCATGATGCTCTTAAGACTGTACAATATACACAAGTCCCTGATGCTGGACTCATGTATATTGTACGAAGACTTTAAGATTTGAATGGCAATTTTCTAAAGAGTGCTTTCACAAAGTGACTTGATAAGCGGAATGGGATAATTCATTATCAGGAGTTTACTATAGCTGAAAACATAGTGTGAGGCAGCAAGCAACACAACGAGGGGAGAAGAGATCAGAGTAGCGAAATCAAACACATGGATTCCAGTGCGCCTGTGTATAGTGGCACACACCGCAGCAGGGCGGGAACACCACGACAAATGATGAAAGCAACGGAATCAAGATATTTTGATTTCGCTACTGTGCTTGCTTCTGTGTGGTTTCAAGATGGCCGTCAAAGGACTTTTTTTGCTCTAAAAAGACCACAGTGAGGTCACCAGGTTTTCATAGAAATATCACCAGAATCGTTAGTGTTTAGTTCTTGACGTACTTCAAATTGGTGTGGATGATCAAATGGAAATACCAAGTAATGAATAATTTTCATTGGTGAGGTCAAAAATATCACCAGAATCGTTAGTGTTTAGTTCTTGACGTACTTCAAATTTGTGTGGATGATCAAATGGAAATACCAAGTAATGAATAATTTTCATTGGTGAGGTCAAAAATATCACCAGAATCGTTAGTGTTTAGTTCTTGATGTACTTCAAAAATGGTGTCAAATGTAAACAGCCAAGTAATGAATAATTTTCATAAATTTCCAGTGGTGCTTTTTTCATGTGCACATTCTTAACCAAACCAAAAATGATTTATATGTTGAGTTGTACACTAATTTATCATGCACCGTGTGTGGGAAAATGCATTTGAATAGTCTAAATTAAAAAAAACATGTATGTTTGTTTCTGCAGAAAAGTTAGCAAAAGCTTTGTTTATTAATTTTCTCTGTACTGTTAATCTTACATACTGGAAGCGTACCAAATGTTTGTAACGCTGGATTTTTGTGCATCAATAATTGTTTCTTGTGTAAAAAACTAAACTAACAAATATTCATACAAATAAAAAAAGCTATTCAAATGTGGGGAGGTTCCCTGCCTCCACCCTCCTGCCTATGTTAATACATATTTGAATGACAAGGAGGCTCATTGGTATACCTGGTATTTTTCTCAATTTTTACTCAAATTTAGTAGGAAATATAATTGATTTTTTTGGGAAGTGCTCGGGCTCAAGTGCCGCGGAAAAGATGTTGGGAGGAAAGTGATTAAAATATGAGTGAAATATTTAAGCGTAGTTGTCCTTAAAAATAGTGATATTCACCACACACCAGGCGCGGATCTATTTTGGGGTCCCCAAGAGAAATGTGAGTATGATAATATTATATTTAATAAATCTCCATTGAAAATTATTTGTATCAATGTTTTTGATTAAATAACAAATTCACGAAAACTTCGATAAAAAAAATATAAACTGGGGTATTTTTTCAAAAAAGTCTGAACAAAGAAAAAATCATGGCTATCTGGGAAAATACATGACAATGCAGGATGCATGGTCACCCTATTCACAGTAAAAAAAATTGCCCCTCCCAACAGTGAGCTCTAGATCTGTTCCTGCACCACACTATTTTTTTTAAATTGATGTCTGAGCATTAGTTTGTGAATTTTAAAGATGTGGAGCATTCTTTAATTTAAAAAACCAAGCTGATTGCAATTCCTGCTTGATACTTTCTGCTATATCAAACACCCCACGTGTGTTATGTTCCTTGCTCATGGCTACGTTCCTGCTCCAGGCCAACTTGAATAGGATTGCAGAATGACCTTTAGTGTTGATAAGTGCATGGTCGCTCATTTTGGTTTGAACAACCCATGTTTCACTCACAATTTCAATGGCATTACCATCCCGGATGCAACTAGGTTCTCCAATTTGAGAATTCTCATCAAGTGGCAAGGCACCAATTAGGTTTTCTGAACATTGTTCTGCTGCGGTCAAAAAACAAATAGAATGCTCAGTTTGAGTCATCTTTCTGCTTTTTCGAGTCTTAGTCACTTCTGGCCTAGAGTACGTCCTATGGATTTGGAGACCCTATCTTCACAAAAATAGACTTGGTTGAAGGGGTGCAAAGAAGAGGCACTAGAGCACTGGAGGCATGGCCCCCACATCCTGAAGCAGGACCCCCAGGCTGGGATCTTTTACGGGCCCCTTTATGATGAATTTATAGCGTGAAAAAACAAAAAATGATGAAAATCATCCCGGGCCCCAGGGCTGCAGCCTTGTCAGCCCACCCCTTGTGGGGGCCATGACTGGAGGGTATGCAAGGTATGAAGAAAGACTTGATTCCTTGAATATGTTTTGTTTTGGAGATATGATTAGAGATATACGATTGTCTTGGAGAGATAGGATTGAATTATTTAAGATTTTCAAAGGAATTCACATATATGAAGAATCATGAAATATTGTTACGTCGTCTTTCAAATGCTTCAACTCAGAAACACTAGTTTCAATTAGTTATGGATAATTATTTCTAGGTTATTGTGTCCAGGGGAGGGGTTCTCCAACAGGGTTGTAAATGCATGGAATCCATTCACCTTGTTGTGAAAACTACAACTGCTACGAACTAAAAACCGTGGTCAATGCCGTCCTTTTGTTGTTGTTTACCTTTTCACTTCCCGGGCCACGATATTTTGCCGCTCTATGACCGCGTTTAATTCATTTATGTAATAATTTTTTGTCAATTAAAAGTATGTTATTTTTCTACAATATAATTCAGTCTAAGGCTACACCACTTCATAAAATACAACAGATATGGTGACGAGTAAAGTTTGAACGTCTGTATCCTTTACCGGATGATGGCAAAAACTAATCCCAGTGCCGCAGATATTCATCAGGTGCTATTTCAACAGCAGCAATGGATGGAAAATTTGTTGGCAGCTCAGCAATGAAACCAACAGGCACTGCTGGAGCAAATTCTTGGACGACGAACCGGATAACTAAAGGTAAGCGTCTTCGCATTTCGTCATTTCGATAGGATTCACAACCATTGGAGCACGTACCTATGCTGCCTGAATCAGCTTTTTGAAGCCCACGGCATCACCGAAGACGAGCAGAAACGTGCATATTTCTTGTCATGGGTCAGTGTTGAAACTTTTGAATTACTTTGAAAACTGTTCGAGGAAGCCGATGTCGCAACTCGTTCATATGCGGATATTGTACAGAAACTTACTTCTCATTTTGAATCTAAAACCCATGTGCTTGCTGCTACATGTGAATTTCTCAGATATCATATGCAATCAGGCCAGACGTACGTGCAATAGGTCGCTGAATTACAAGGAATTGCAAGGGACTAGAT
This sequence comes from Pholcus phalangioides, assembly GCF_987345545.1. Lineage (NCBI taxonomy): Eukaryota > Metazoa > Arthropoda > Arachnida > Araneae > Pholcidae > Pholcus > Pholcus phalangioides. The sequence goes on from NW_028301619.1 coordinate 9,802,707, forward strand.
TTGTATGTAGTCATGGATGTTCCCAATTTTTCGTGGACTCTTTGAAGAACTATGGCATCACAAATTACACTCCTCATGAGTAAGTTCGTTCTGCAGCTCTCCAGCATACGAATCATAGTCTTGAAGATGTTCTCAAAATTGCGGAAGCTTTTGAAGCTACACAGCACACCGTGCAGACTCTGAAAGTGAATCCTAATTGTCCATCAACTTTCAATAATTCTCTGCCGTGTGAAGTTCTGCAAGGAAAAATTCATACTCCAAGTCGCAGTTGAAGAATTCCAAGAGAAGCAAAATTCAGTGTTCGAAAAAACCTGGTGATGTACCTGGTACCTCTTATGGCTGTGGCAGCAGACACCTGAGGTCCAAGTGCAAATTTCGTGAGGCCACTTGTAATTTTTGCAAGAAAGTAGGCCATATTTCTGCTGTTTGCTATTTAAGAAAAAAATCTAATCCAAAGAAATTTTTTAAATCGGAAACATCAGCACGCTAATACTTCTTTTCAGATTACAGAAACTGTGAATGCTGGTGGTGGACTGTACAGATAACAAATTACTCATTTCAATCATGGTTAATAACCAAGAGATGCCTTTTCAAGTACTCGTAGATACTGGTGCTTCATGTTCCTTAGTTGAGACCAGTGGATACAAAGCTCTTGGATCACCACCGTGCAGTCCAGCTACTACAAAGCTGAAAGGATATGTTCCACTAAAAGGAAAAATTCTGGTCACAGTAAAATATAAGGGTAAAACCATGGACCTTCCTCTTCTTGTTACGGATACTGCAGAAGGATGTAACATTTTTGGACTAGACTCGTTTAAAGCGTTTGATTTTCACATTGATGAGACTGTTCAACGAGTGATTACATTGGCAACAACTACTCTTCATAAAAAAATTAACTGCACAAGTTTTCCAGAGGCATGAAAATGTATTTTGAGATGAACTTGGGAAGTGGAATTCTTACAAGGCTAGTGCTTTTTTGAAGCCAAATGCTCGACTGAAGTTCTGCAAAGCACGTCCTATTCTATTTTCTCAGGAGATTTCTGTAAAAGCAGAAATTGATCGTCTCGCTTCTGCAGGCATCTGGAAGCCATATACTGCAAGTCAATGGGCAGCTCCTATAGTTGTTGTAAATAAACCGAATGGTTCTATTTGCATTTGTGATGATTGCAAAGTTGCAGTGAACTCTCAAATAGATGTAAATCAGTACCCTATACCAAAACCCGAAGAATTATTCCAGAAACTCAAAAATGGGCAAAGATTTTCCAAGATAGATCTTTCCGATGCCTATCTTCAACTTGAGTTGGATGAGGTTTCAAAGAGACTGTTAGTTGTTAATAAACCCTATGGATTGTTTGAGTGCCAAAGACTTCCTTTCAGAGTGGCTACTGCGCCAGCCATATTCCAGTGTTTTCTTGAACAGCTCATAGCTAATATTCCTGGTTGTGCTAATTACCTGGATGACATTATTGTCACAGCTCCCCCTAATGACGAGGCACACTGCAAAGCTCTCAAACTCTTCCATCGTCTAGAAAGCAATGGTGTTTGTTGTAGCAAGCCAAAATGCAAATTATTCCAGTCCAAAGTTGAGTACTTGGGGTACATAATCAACACAGATGGGGTCGACCATCAAATTCTAATATTGCAGCAGTGAAAGACTTACCCAAACGTAAAAATATCCAGGAACTGCATTCATTCATTTATTGGAAAAATCAACTACTATAACAAGTTCATTCCTGGTTTTTATCAGCTGGCAGGTCCTTCGAACAAACTGTGAAGAAAAAATGTCATTCGAGTGGAAGCAAGAACAAGAGGAAACATTCCAGAAATTAAAAGGACACATTGTTAAAGCTACCAGACTAGTGCATTACAACTCAGAATTGCCACTAATTTTGGCAACTGATGCATCATCTTATGGCATAGGTGCTGTGATTTCTCACAGATATTCTGATGGTTCAGAAAAACCGATTGTTTTTGCTTCCAAGACATTGACTGACACACAAAAAACCTACAGTCAAATTGGAAAAGAGGCTTTATCCATTATTTATGGTGTGAAAAAATTTCATCAGTATTTGTATGGCAGAAAATTCGAACTCACGGATCACCAACTCCTGGTATCCATATTCCATCCCAACAAGCAACTTCCCGTAATGACTGCTCAGAGACTTCAACATTGGGCAATTATTCTCATGGGATACATGTACGATATCAAATACAGACCAACAATGCAGCATGAAAATGCTGATGCTCTTTCAAGATTTCCAGTTGGTTCAAATGTAGAATTTGACAAATCAGAGAATGCATGCCGTAATATTGATGCACAGGTGGATGGATACATCTCTCATTATCCAGTTAACTACAAAGCAATAAAAGAAGCAACTGCTAGTGACAAAACTCTGAAAAAAGTTCTCCATTATATTCAGAATGGTTGGCCGAAAAACTTGCCTGAGAACAATGAGGATGTAAAACCATACATTCTACGTAAAAATTCACTCTGTCAACCGAGGTATCTTGCTACTCCAAACTGAATGTCTTTGTGTAATCATTCCAAAGACTTTGCAAAGTTCAGTTCTCAAGACTCTTCACATTGGTCATTGGTTCGAATGAAACAGATGGCTCGAAGATATTGCTGGTTTCCACAGATCGAGCAGCAGATTGAAAACACTGCAAACCAATGCCAGTCATGCCAACCTGAGAAAGCTTGTTCGAAAGCGATGTTCCAAGACTGGCCAAAACCAGATGACCCTTGGAACAGAATTCATATAGACTGCAGGTCCCTTCCAAAATTCCATGTGGCTTATCATTTTTGATGCATATTCAAAATTTTCTTATGTGATTGAGATGAAATCTGCTACTTCAGAAGCGACTATTGAAGCTCTAAAGAAAGTATTCATCATTGAAGGTTTGCCGATCACACACACACTTGTGTCAGACAAATGAGACACAATTTACTAGTAATGTTTTTGTGGACTTTTGCAAATTGAATGGTATCGAGCATCTTACTGCTCCATTTCATCCTGCCTCTAATGGTGAAGCAGAACATTTCGTCAGGACATTCAAAGAAGCTATGAAAAAAACTGTGTTGGGAGACCACAAGACTCATTCCAAAAGCTTCTGATCACATACAGGATAACACCCAAACCTGGTTGTGGTAAGTCTCCTGTAAAACTATTGCATGGCAGGCAGCCTAGAAATCTGCTCTCCCTCTTATTCCCTCCGAAGGATAAAAACATTGCACTTCCACAAGACAGTACTACCCACAAGACAGTACTACCCACAGGTTCAGTATCAGCAGCAGAGTTTTTTGTAAGAACTATTCGAATGGTCCTAAGTGGGTTAATGCCAAAATTCTCAAACATTGTGGCAAAATGATGTATTTGGTTCAGACGAATCGTGGAAAATGGAAACGTCATCAGAACCAAATGAGCAAAAATCATTCTCCAGAGAAACATCCTGTAATGCCATATGAGTACTGTATAGACTATCAAATATTGCTGCCTCCTTCTACTAACGATTCAAGGTGTCCAGAGACTGCTCCCAAACCTGCTGATGGTGGTTCTGCAGTTACTACCAATACTTCAATTGGACATCCTGAATGCTCTGCACCAGTTTCGAGTCAACCCTCTTCTGTTCTTTGTAAGTTGATTCGTAAGAGAACACCGGTCGAGAGATTCCTTCTATTTGAGGGGAGGAATGTTGTGAAAACTACAACTACTATGAACTAAAAACAGTGGTCAATACCGTCCTTTTGTTTACTTTTTCACTTCCTGGGCCATGATATTTTGCCGCTCTGATTACGACCGCGTTTAATTCCTTTATATAATAATTTTTTGTCAATTAAAAGTATGTTATTTTTCTACAATATGCCTTATCAATATAATTCAGTCTAAGGCTCCACCACTTCGTAAAATACAACACACCTGTTGTTGTGGATTCCCCCACTGATAAACACTTTCAAGAGGAAATATAAGATGGATGAAAGTGATTGAGAAGCTATCCGTATTTAAAGAATGACAACCATATTTCTATGGCATAGGTGGGGCCTCCCACACTTCCAAGTCTGGGGGTGGGGGGGCATGATGATGATGTCAATTCATATATACATATATGCATTACATCAGTCGACTCCACCTTTGATGCTGGGAGGGCAATGCCCCCTCCCCCCATGTCTCCGCCCTTGTTCTATGGGCAGATATTTTAGTTGTTTAGGCCTAATTACTTTTTAGTTACTTTTAGGTAGCTGTATTTAGACTATAACAAGCATAATTTTATGGGCTTTTTCTAATACTATTTTTTTATTCCTCCCTTTACTTTGTTCCAGCCACTTTGTTGGGCAATTTGTCTGTTGTCATTTCTAATTTTGTATTTGTATATTTGCATATATAAATAGTAAGAAGAAAAGAGGGAAGAAAAAAGATGCCATAAGTGATGAAGAGCATAAGCGACTATCAACCATGGCAGAAGAGGATGATGAAGATGATTGTGGTATCATGATTCGTATTGATGCTCCAACTCCCACACCATCTAATGTTACATCTGCACACAGCTCACCCAAACACAACCGTAAACCATCTGACCAGAATGAAACTTCAGTATAATGTTTTTTAAATGATGCAAGTGTTTGAAGCCTCAGGGAGTTAAGTCACTCATAAGCTCCAGCACTAGGTCATACCTGTCCATAGTTCATTAGTTTCAGCATTGTAAATAATGCATTGGTTAGTGCTACACCCAAATGTACCTTTATAGTCTTCCGGATATAGTTTGATAACTTGCCAAACCACAAAAGTTTAACTTCTGCCATATCATTAGAATGATAATCTGAAGTTAGTACTTTGTAAGCAGTATAATGTTAATCTTTAAACCTCTAATTGTGACTCAATTTTCCTGAGGTTAATAATGCTTGTTAACTGTTCACTGTTGTATTTTTTTTTTAATCTCACTAATTTATTGTTGTTGCTTCTGTGACATGGTTGAAATGTAAGTCTTGAAATGTCTTTTCAAATATCCAGTTTGAATCTGTTTTATCCTGATCACTTTCTTTGCTGAATTGCATATAGTGCTTATGTTCAAATTGTATCTCTTTCTACGTCATACTTTTTGATTTATTGAATGATTTTTCATTAGATACACCTCATTATAGGGAAATAGTGTGATCATGGTATTTTTATTGTTTCATGATGACTGTAGACTTTATAAGAGTTTTAGAACAATATGTACATTGCCTTGCGGGTAAGAGATGATAATGCAGATATAAGAGGGAGCAATTTTTTTTCTTTTATCTTGATTGAATCTAGAAATGCTTTAACATTTTATTATGTATTGCTATAAGATTTGTTTTTATGCATATTTTGATTTACCATTTTTTTTATCTTTGCTATAAATTTTTCATATCTATATGTATATACATTGTTAATGTTTGTGTGCTGCAAAATTAAAAACTGTCATTCATTCCCTCTTCATAAAAGGAGTTTTAGGGATTGGCAATCTTCATCAAACATATTTGCTCCTTCTCGCAGAATTAGTAAATATGCTAAAATGGAATTGTGATATTTTATTTAACTTAATGTTTGTAATGAATGAGATGTAAATTTTATCAAACATGAACTGTTATTTGAAAAAAAAACCCTTGCATCAAAGAACATTATGCTTTCCTTTGTTTATGTGTGAAATATTAGAGAATGTTTTCTCTCTTATTATGGATATTTTGGCTTTTTTTTGTTATTTATCAAGTTTTTTTTTTCTTTTTGCTGGCAAAAGTGCGGTGCACTTGCTAAGTCAAACACCATATGCCAAACAGTATTTTAAAGCTTTGGGTGGCATTTAGTTATTGTTATGTAAAGAATTTGTGTGTGTGTGTGAATTTGTGATTATTTAATGATGGTAAACCTTAAATTTTAGTATTGGAGTTGATGTTTTGTGTATACATGTAAATTATTTTGTGAATCAAATGGGAAAATATGTGGATGTTGTCTTTTGACACGTGTAATTTTTTTACTAAATAATTATTTGAACTTTTAGTGATTATCTGTATTCTTATTTAAATTTGTTTTGTTCAGTTTTTTTCTTTTTAATTTTATTTCACTTGTAAACCTTCATTGAAAATATATTCTTATAAATAAAATGAATTGAATTTAGATACATATAGTTTTTCTTTTGTGATGTAACCAAATTGTCCCCATGAAGTGAAGAGTGTTTTTGCAAAGTAATTGTATGATTCACTTCTAGTTATACAAACATTTTTCTCTTAAGTTTGAATAAATCCTTGATGTAATACAGTGTACAACTTTAGGAAACATTCTTTCCTAGGAAGTAATAATTTGTGTTTATATATATATATTTTTGATTTAGTGTATCATGGTGGTTAAAACCCCACTCTTCAAAAGATGTGAATTTTGTAAATACTAGTCATAATTGCACACAGAAATAAAAGCCAAATTATATGACTAAACACTTTTAAAAGAATGGAAATTCAATGACTGTTGGTAAAGCTTTAAATCAGATTAGTTAGTGATGAAATTTTCAGTTCAGTCAATATAGTGACTTCTATTAAATGCAGAATATCAAACATGAATCACATCTGTATATTTTATCAGTTGTTGCAGAAAAAAAAATATAGTGTACTTCAGTGAAACATTATTTTTGTGTTATATTCAGTGTTATATCCATTCACAAACTGAGTTATAATTCTGAATAAACTTGAGTAAGTTTTATTTGAAATGTTTGAAAATTTATATCTGTTAACTAGTTTTTTAAAAATTGTTTTGTCTCTAAGAATGAAATATATATATAATTTTTTTTTTTTTTGTAGAATATAAATAAGGCTCAATAAAGCTTCCAGTTGCATTTTTATCAGAGCCAACAGAGAATTGTTGTATCAATGCCTATTGTGTTAAATAAAGTATGTTTTTTAGCATTTTTTTTAAATTTAATTATATTTGTTCTAATAAATTCATTTTTTCCTACTTTTTTTTGCACAAAATATGCAATATTTTCAGAATTCTTTTTTGAAATCAAAATTTCTTTCTTAAAATTTATCCTTGGGGCGTCGGAAGTATTTTCGACCAGTGGGTGCTCACACAGGCGTTCGCCGGGGGGGGGGGGGAGTGACCCCCCTTGAAGGATAACAAAAATTGAAAACGTATTTGTAAAAATAAATATTAAAAAAAAAACACATATATTTTTATATAATTCTGTATATCATGGGTGGCTCCAGCCTCGGGGCAAAAGTCTCACCATGCGAGACGACATTGGTTACGCGTCACTTCGGCGTATAAGCCGCATCAGTGAAGCGATCCTGAAAATTCGCAACTGTTTCTAGCTAGATAAAATGCATAAAAATTTAGTTTTCTCCGAGAGTCATTAATGCGCTATAGCTCGAGTGTTTTTACAGACACGAAACACATTCTTTCTTTCTCTAAACTTTTCTGCAATTATATTTCTCTTTACTCCTGATTTAATACTTTTCCTTATAGCAGTGCTCTGTGCCGGTGGCACAGCCATAGGCGGAGATAGACTTGGAAGTCTGGGGGGGGGGCACGATGATGATGTCAATTCATATATGCATTTATACATTAGATCAGTCGACTCCACATTTGACGTGCGCCCCCCCCCGTATCTCCGCCCATGGGCACAGCCCAAAAGACATCCCTGTTTATATGCTGCTACAATATATATATATATATATATCATCTATTTACTACTCTTCGGCTTCGGCACTTAATAAATTAATATTTTTTATTTCCCGTGATAAAAAAGATACTTTGGTAATAATTTTTAATAATTCATTATTGAATTCTTATATAAACAAGTCATGGTTTTTTCTTTATAATTATTTTTGCTACGAGCCTAATCTATGAAAATATTTTATTACGTAAATCTTTGAATTTATACAAAATGCTTTCAATGCATGCTTACTTGCATGTAATTATGATAGATGGATACTTTCGGAATAGCATACAATAATTAAAACCTGAAAGTGTTGACTGTGAAGAGGTCAACTAAAAATATTATATCCAATAGTAGTAGACTGTCGAGCCATCGAGAGTAAATTAAATTTCAAATAATTTGGCAAGTACCAACCAAATTTATTGTGGCACTAATCATAACCAATTGAATAAGTATTTAGTCATGCCAGAGCATTGGTTATAATTTTTTTCTACAATCCTATGAGGGAGGGGGAACAACAATTAAAATGAATTTTTTTTCAGTATGCGATAGGCAATGGCGGCTCAAATGAGGTGTGACTCACGCAGACCCATGAAGCCACAGAAGAGGCATCACATCAGGGTTAAGGAAAAAAATAGAGAAAAGTTTGAAAATTTTTCCTAAAAGGGTGCAACGAAAAAGAGGTTTGGCTGTTCTAGCAATTTTCACGCAGGCAGATGAACCAACTTCAGGACCGTAACTAGCTCTTGGGTGCCAAATACATCATTAATTTATCATGAAAATTTATACCGCAGTAAAATATTTCATTTCGTACTTTGAACAGGGCCGTAACTAGGGGGGGGGGCAGCTGCCCCGGGTGGCAATTTTTTGGGTGGGAACAGTGAACACCATTACAAAATACAATATTTACAATAGTGATAAAAAAATTTAAACACATATAAGGAAATCGTTAAGGAAAAAATTTCACATGCAATATAGAATTCTTTGCATTTTACTTAACCTTTTCTCATCAATCTTCATTGGTTTCAGCTTACGCACCGCTTATTTTTCAAATAATAGGATTAATAATGAAAATTAGAATACACAAACTCACCCTGATGTATTTTCATCGAAGAAAAACTTTTCTTACAATTGAAACTGTCGTGCTCGAGTGTGTAAATCTATCGATTCAAGTCCGGTAATTAAGAGAAATAACACTCTGCCATTAAGTTTCGAAACAAGATCCTATGAGAAACAGTTTCTGTATGAAAAATCTACAAAGATATCGCTGATAAGTTTCGTTTAACAACGAATTATATGAATCGCCACTATCTAGTGAATTCGCCTGTTGGAAAAATCCAAATATGAAATGCCTAGATCTTTTCGATAGAGTAATTATGCTTGTACTTCATCTTCACTGTTTACATCAATGGTTCTCAAAGTGTGCGTCGCGGCTACTAGGGGTACCGCGCTGCGTTGTCGATATTGATGTGTGGCAATCATTCTGGCCAGCAGTAAACATAGGTAGTACTGTACTTTTACTCGCTATCTAACATGCAAAAAAAGACGACTAAAGCAATTAGTGCAATGCCGTTGCTGTAAGCACAACCATGCTAATAACATCCAATCACAATAAAGAATTGGCCGCGTTTTTTTAGCGTTTTGGAAAATAAAAGAACTTCGGAAAAAAAAGAAACAGGAATATCAATGGTGTCAAAATCTTCTTTGCTTCTTTGGAGTTACCTCCCCTATACCTACGTACCATTTACCCCACACAAATATATCCGCTGCTACTTCCGCACCGTAACCGGTCAATTTGTCGCGCCTCAATTTGTCTCGGTACAAATTCGTCGCGGTACAAGTTTGTCGCAGTGTCAATTCGTCGCGGTACAAATTTGTCGCAGCTCCAATTCGTCGCGATACAAATTCGTCGCAGCTCCATTTCGTAGCTGTACAAGTTTGCCGCCGTGTCAATTCGTCGTGACGTCAGTTTATATATTACAGCGCAGAATCAATTCGTCGAACCGTCGATTCTTCACTGTACATGTTCCACGCGACCTTGTATGTAGGTTTTTGTCTGACACGTGAAATAAACACATGAACAAAAGTGTACACGCAGTTAACTGAAAATAATTAATTTTTGTCAATGCAGAAAGGTCATCGAAATAAAAATTACAATATCAATTACATTTACAAATTTAACTGCATATAAAAGTTTAATTATATTTGAAAATTTTAGTTTTAAAAATTTGAAATGTTAAATAATTGATTTTTGCTGTGAAAAAATTTCGGTTCGCATGATATTCCCCAAATTACAGTGAGCCTATCTTTAATGGTAAATTTCTATCTGCCCCATGGGCTAGAGAGTTTCTTCCCCCCCCCCCTTCGAGAGTCACCAACATTTACCATTACAGTATCTCCATAAGAACCTGAAGTATTTAATTAATTAATAATTCAATTAAATTAATATTTAATTTTCACCGTATAAGCCGCACTTCCCGCTTTTGTTGGGATTTTTATTTCTCACAGCGAAGGGAGTTGGGCGCAGATCAAGGGTGGAAATGTACAGTGCTTATGAATGACGATCCGATGAAGTTTTCATAATGCCCACAGGATGAGCATCGACAAAGGCAATGTAATCACCAATAAGAAAGATGACTATGGGTCAGTCGCATAGATATAATATAACCATTAATCTTATGTTTATAATCAGTCGCATATCTTTGGCTGGCTTGTTTGAATATTTTCACATAGTTTTCATTAGCGTCTAAGCTTTTGGTACTGGGGGGGGGGGGCTGAAAATCGTCATTCATTCCGTTTATGAGGGACTCAAACCTGTACTCAGGCGGCGAAATGGTGCATTGCATTGTATATTCATGAGTTCTTTGAGTTGGGTGTGGGGGAGGTTTCAAATGGCATCAGCCCCCCAGTTCTGGTGGCTATGGTCGGAGTGTCTGAATATTATTTCGATGTGATAATACAAAGTGATTTGAAATGTACACTGCATTGCAAAAAAATAATTTGAAAATAATACCTTTCGCAGCTGTTACACATAAAAACTTAGATACATTGTCATAAAAAATTCCTTAAAGATATATTCTCTGGATACATTTAATAGTGAATTACGGAAATCGTGCTGGGGGGGGGGCACATATCATTCCCCAACTTCCTCGCTGAAAGAAAAGGAAATCACTGCAGAAAGCGGGAAGCGCGGCCTACATGATGGAAACTAAATTTTCAAAATTTATTTGATCCCAATTTATTATTTGGGTCAGCTCCCAACGCCCCTCACTGCGAGAATGGAAATCCCGACAAAAAGTGGGAAATGTGGCTTATACAGTGGAAATTAAAATTTAAAAATTTATTTGATCTCAATTTTTTATTTGGGTGAGCTCTTCAACGTCCCTCACTGCGAGAAATGGAAATCCCGACAGAAATGCGGCTTATATGGTAAAAATTAAATTTTAAAAATTTATTGGATCCCAATTTATTATCTTGGTGTACGTTCCAATGTCCCTCGATGACTTCAATGAATACTTTCCTTCATTTGTTAAAAATTAAAACAGAGATGGGAAGGGGGAACATTTCCAATAAATGAGAAAAAAAAATTAGATCCATTTTTTACGCCTAAAGCAACTACCCTATTTATAAGATCACAACAAACATATGAATTTTAAAGCAATTCAAATTTGTCGCGACGAATTGACAATACAGCGACGAAATGAGTCTGCGACGAAATGAGCCTGCGACAAATTTGTACCGTGACGAAGTGAACCTACGACAAATTTGTACTGCGACGAAATGAACCTGCGACAAATTTGTACCGCGACAAAATTAGTCTGTGACAAATTTGTACCGCGACGAGTTTTTAGCACGACGAATTGACGCTGCGACAAATTGAATGCTACGAATTGTCCCGCGACAAGTTGATCGCGACAAATTGACCTAGACCCCTTCCGCACCCAAGGGGATGTCGGTCAAACTGAAAGACCCCGTCTTTGCATATGCTCTTTGGAATTCCTTCACTAATTGTAATAGCCACGAGCACTTTTTGATGTTATCAGGGTTTGAAACTGGAATCTATTTCTTCTCCCACGAAATGTAAGTTTCAGGAGGGAAAAAAAATCATGTTTCCCATTTCAGAAGAAAAGGATTTTTTTTACGATAATTGCGCCCCCCCCCCCTAAATTTTGCGACCAGATGGGACCGCACCTTTTGCAACTGCTTAGGTCTGGTCTGCTTCAACAAAATGGAAAATGAAAAACAACGAGATTTCTGTTTGAGAAAGGGGGGTCTTCCTTCTGTCACACGGAACCCATGGATGGTCACCCTTCAAAGAATAATATTCGGTATATAATAAGAATAAAAAGTGAATCGTTTCCTCATCCAAGATCACTGACCCTCATGAAATCCTTCGGAAAAACCGAAATAAAAAAATGTTCGAACCCACGTGATCATGCGCAGGGCTACCTTTAAACAGAGATCTGAAAATCATACCCCCAACTGATGGGGGCTAATAGGGCTCCTACCAAGAATGAAGATTTGTTTTGGCACTTCCCCCCAAATTTCCCACCACAAGCTGCCAATTCTAACTTGGAAATACTGTATACAGCGGCACCCTGTCTTGGCCGAACTTGTGGCACACCCCTTTCAATTAGGAACCGTGGCTGTAGTCGGCACTGTTTGATTTCCAAACAAAAATATTGCTCCAAATGGAACCATGGCTCCAGAAGAGTGCGCAGGAAGGAATGTTGACTGGGCCTCCATATGATCAGAAATAGATAACTGATAAAAATTGAAAATATTTAAGAAAGTTTAATTAAAATATCATATTGGTATATAGAGAAAATACCCATATATGATATTTTAATTAAATTCTTTCATCTTAAAATGATAATTTTTAAGGTTAGTACCGCAAGATTTTTCGGAAGATATTCTCTGTATCCTTATTCCCTATGGCCTCCCGCAGCAGAGCCTCAGACTAAACTTTTCACACATGTGCCCTTCTATAGTTAATTTGCAATGCGCAAAAAATGATAGGAGAATCGTCCCGGGCCCCCGGATTGAAACCCTGTTAGCGAGCTGCTCCTGCCCAATATAGAGTCTTTTGCTATGCATTAATGTAACGCCGTTTTTTTACATAAACAAATTTAGATATCAGTGGTTCTAAAAAGTGCACGTTGCGGTTCCTAGTGGGTTCACTGTGACTTTGTAATATTGATGCGTGCCTGTTCCGTGCTCTAAATTGATTTCTTTCATAACTTCTAAAAGGTGAAGGAGAAACGATGGCTAGGACCAGGGCCCCACAAGGGTGAGGCTGACAGGGCTCCAGCCCTGGGCCCGGGACGATTCTCGTCATTTTTTGTTTTTCACGCTATAAATTCATTATAAAGGGGCCCGTGAATGTCAGGTTGCGGCCCCCCGCAAAAGATACCATTAGCCTGGCATCTTTTGAGCCCTCACAATCTCATGGCCTCCACATCCTGGAGGAGCCATGCACGAGGGAGCCTTGGTTGGCAAACACTTGAGAACCACTTGATATTGTATAAGTGGAACTATTGCTAACCTAGCTGCTTCAAATGAAAGAAGGTCCAAACACTCACAGAACTTGCCTTGATGAGCAGTCTAAAGCAGCGGATCTTAACCTTTATCTACTCGTGCAGCCCCCTTTAGTATATAATTTCTATGACGTAGCTCCGTAGATTCGTCTCTTTTATTTATTTATCATTTACTGATGTATTTTACTTTTTTCGAGTGACTGCGGAGCCTTTCCCGAAGTGCACATGGAGCCCCAAGGACTCCGCGGAACACCGATTGAGAACCGCTGGTCTAAGGAAATAAATGCACGCGCAATTGTACCACTGTCAAGACTTGTAAGCAAATTATCCCATATCTGCCGGCATAGGCGTACGCTGAATTTTCTCGAGGGGGTTCAGATTTTTTTACGTTTTTTCCTGCAAAATAACTCTATAATCTTGGCTCCCCCTTTGAGTACGCCAATGTCTGCCGGTATCAGTCATAAACAAGGAGACAAATTTTCCTTAAAAAATCTTTGAAGGCATTCATTTATTCGAGTGAAATGTGTGTCTGCATCACCACATCAATGCAGAATTTAATTTATTGTAAAATACTTTTACCCTGAGATAATGGAAGGACGCCTGCGTGCAGGGCCGCAACTAGATACTTTGTCACACGGGACAAGCCGGAATTTTGGTACCCCTTGCATGAAGAGGAAGCAGTTAAAGAATGAATTCGGCGCCCCTCCTGGTTCAGCGCCCAGGGCACCAGATCCGCCTGCTTCCCGCTAGTTGCGCTCCTGCCTGCGTGGACAGAATCGTAAAAAAAAGTTGGTGTGGGCTCCAAAAATACCCATCGTAGGTGCCTGAAGCTGTAGGAATAACCACTGTGTATAAGTAGAGCAACAGGGCAGAGCAAGAGGTATAGGATGAAGATTAAAATATTTTTCATTTTTTTTTAGGTTTTTGTTTATTGCAAAACACTTTGGGTGCTCAAGCAGCAGCAGCAGCACCCCCGGGTTCTGATGCCACACCAAAACATATGCATCTGGATACCCTCCATCCCTTAGGCAAAAGAGGGAAAAGGGGCACTAGCAGAAATGTGAGAAAACATGGGGGGGGGGGGGGAACTACAGTAAAATGTTTGCTGTATCGGCGCCTAAAGGCTCTATCAATTGTGATGGCAGCGGGGACTCCAGCAACATTCAAGACTCATAGAAAGGAAAAACAGGCAGTTTTTCCTTTAATTTTTTTTTTCGTGTTCGATATTTACGGAAAAAAAATCAGAAATCTATATAGGAGGTTTTTATTCCTAAATCAATTCTGTGGGTGCTCTGCCCCGTTCTACAAGAGAGTGTGGGTGCTCGAGCACCCACAGCACCCCCGGCTCCGACGCCACTGCCTTTGAAGCAGTCATTGGGTCAATCTGAATTTTCATTGAAATTACGGGAAAACAGACATTTTTTTTTTATGAAAGAATTAGAATGGCCAAAATATTGGGCCACATTGTCACTAGATATATATTTTGCTGTGCAATTTTTTTCTCTCAAGAAAAAAAAAATTAGTTTCAGAAACCTGAAAAGGATGACAAAAGAAAGAAATTTAAAAAATGAACGAATCGAGAATTATATATAGAACTTATTACAATTAACTTTTATTACTGAATTTAACATTTAAACTTATTGAAATCTGAAAAGTTTTGACAAAGATTGAGTTTCACCATAAGTCTCGCTCCGTCGATGTGACAGTCCAGATCTTCAACCCATGGAGAATCAGTCCTTCAAAGTGTTCGTCAATCATCAAATTATGCCACCAAAGCTGCTTGAAAGATGCAGGTTTGTATGCCACCGAGTTCCTTCACTTCATGTAACTTAGAAGACGATCAAGCGGCCAGACTTGAATTCAGGAACATCGATGACGGACGACCCGACTCTCCAGGTGGAGTCGGACTGTGACAGATGAAGCCAGTTAGAGATGAAACTACCGAACTGAATTGAAACCGATTCACCGGTTCCGTGTCACCCATTATTAGACCGTTCTTATTAGCTGGCTCCCTATAGAGGTTGCCTACGGTCAGTGAGTGATGAATGTGTATGATGGGTGTGAGAGGAAAAGTCACATCCGCGAGAACAGACATGTTTAGATAACAATTTTATCAGTACATTCAAGTTCAACAGCAATGGTGAATTATATCAGTCTGGCAGGGACGCCGGAATATATCTGCTCGCCTTGCAAAAGCAATACCAATCATTTGAATGGTATTGCTCACCAATACCAATCGCCATTTGTATATAGCTCAAATATTGCACTGAAAGAGCTTTTTTTTAAAATTAAAATTTCTGAAGAGACATCCTTGGGACCCTTTCCTTGTGAGGAGCTGCATAGCTCCAGGGACGCTGGAAGTCAAAAACTGATTGGTGTTGCTCAAAGTACGAGTCATTTCTCTCGCACAGGCCATAATATTTACATATATTTTCCTCTGACCATACGTCCTTTTGTTGAAATGGAATGTCCTGTTTTTTTGGTTTCGAATCTGAGGCTTTTCGAATATACATCAGCATCACTGAGGGACAAAAACTAGATCCCCATAGAGATCAATGTTAAAATTGCCGATTTTAGCGTAGAGTGGAAATTCAGTGGGGTTTTCCGCCACACCAATAATTTTAAAAATTGAATTGAATTTTAGATTTTTCGAAATATATTGAGTTTGCTTAGAGATACGAAGCCCAGAAAATTAAATATAAAACAATGAGCCGGACCCACTTTTGAGGTGTATATCCATGTAATAACATTCATTTCAACGTTCTATTTATATCTTCTCAAGCGCGAAAATGATGTCTCCGCATTCTTATATTATCCAATTTCATCAATCCATATAATTTAGGACGTTTTTAAATTAATTATGGGGCCCATATAAATTACATCGAAGAAATTCCGCAGCTTTAATCAAGCATTTTTTGAAGGAAAAACAGGCAGATCGATAACTAGAAGTTAAAAAAATATATATATCTACCTCATTAAAAAGAAAAAAAACGATTCATTTCTGTTTCTTTAATCTAGATTTCTTTCATGAGTCGCACAGGAAGTCGCCATATTGGTTACGTCCCTCAAGAGGGAAATATCACAAAATACCAATATCACACCCTCAAGGGAAATGATCCAAAAAGCCCCGATTTCAACGATGACCCGTTCTACAACCTACTTTTGCAGTAGTAAGATTTTTACCACAGTAAAATGTAACAAACCTATGCAGGAGGGTACAGGCAAAGCCTCCTAGAAGTATCTAGGAGGCTTTGGTACAGGGATCCCGTATCTGAGCCAAGACAATCAAAAATTAAAATTATTGAAAGAAAATAACTATGTGCTATATTTTTAAATATGGGACAGATGCCCTATGCCCCCCTCATGATCTTATATATAAATGTGAAAGTATGTCTGTTCCTTATACAAATCTACAGTTTTAGGCCGATCGTCGCTAGATTTTGCATATATACAAATAAATACAAATACAACACCACAACAGGCAAAATGCCCAACGAGGTGGCTGAGAAAAAGATGTCCATAACAAATATGGATGTCATATATTTCAAAAATACAGCAACCCAATTAAAAATATAATTAGAAACATAAACAATATATACACATGATAAAATATTATACAATGCCAATAAAGAATACTTATGGTTGTCTTATTCTAAGTATGGATAGCTTCTCGATTTACCCCAACATGTTTATCGTATTTCTTTATAAACGTGCCAATTGTGTTACAATTTACTACCTCCGGGGGTAAGCTATTCCATTTATTGACAACCCTATAAGAGAAAAATTCCCCCCTGCGACACCATAACCTTGCATTGTCCCTTACCAATCGATACTGGTGTCCCCTTGTAAAAGCAGTCGATTGGCGGTGTACTAAAAGTTCATGGTCCATTCTATCCATCTCATTGAAAATTTTGAACACTTCGATCATATCTCCTCGACACCTGCGTTCATCCAATGTAAACATATTCAAAAAATGAAGTCTCTCTTCATAACTCAAGCCCCGTCTTCCAATAAGGACACGTGTAGCTCTTCTCTGCACCCCTTCAACCAAATCTATGTCCCTCTGTAGGTAAGGTCTCCAAAACCTTACAGCATACTCCAGTCCAGGACGAACTAAACCTCGAAAAAGCGGAAGAATGACTTTAGGAGAATGCGAAGAGACCTTCTTGAAAATGAGACCAAGCATTCTATTCGCTTTTTTGACCACCGCTGAACAATGTTCAGAAAACCTAAGCCGCTTGTCAATGAGAATTCCCAAATCAGTGACCCCATTCCACTCGTAAGAGAACCGTGGGTTGTTCGCAGTGGCGTAGCCAGGTTTTCGTTCATGGGGGAGCGAAATTGGGAAAGGCGCCATTTTTTTGTTCGTGCTTAAGGCGCAAACTTAAAATTATGCATTAGTGGAAAGGACTTTGAATTTCCTAATTTATAAAAATCAAGTTTATTTTGTTTTCAGTGGATGTTATTTTTCAAATTAAATTAATTACCTTTCAATTGTGATTAATGTATTTTAATTTTTTAATTAATTTAAAAAAAATTTAAATTCCTTTTATGTTTTGTGTACCTATGCAAATGCAAACACCAAAAACAACTGGGAAGTCACCCTAACAGGTAGTTTGAAAGAAAATTTAGATTAAAATATAAAAAATGATAGAATAAAATAAAAAAGGAAATAATATATATTTTCTTTCTCTCTAAAATTATTGCAAGATATGAACGTACAGAGAAATCTTCATATGCTTCCATTTAATCGCTTTTATCATGTTACACTCTTATCGTAAGCACGTATCACATATACACTACTTCTACTCAATCGTAGAAAGACGTTTCTCTTACCGAATTTCTAACAAATTAATGCATGCCGGAAAGTTCTTATATTATGCGTGACCATAACGTATATATGATGTCATAGTTATGCATGGTTTCAGTTCGAGAGGTTTGCCGTCTTCCATATTAGAAGTAAAACTGACAGATGTCTGAAGTTTCGTGTTATGCAAATACCACGGTGAAAGCCTGCCTGCTCTCTGCGGGAAGGGTTTCCAAACGAAAGATCGGTTAGCAATCGTACCTAAAAATTGAAAAAAAAAAGACTCGCTCAAACCTGGATGAATCAATCCATTATGATGCCCACACGATCGCAGTGGTTATCACATACTACTAAATTGCAGACGTCCAAGCAGAGGGTGGCCTGAATCCAAAAACGTTAGGAACTGCTTCAAACGAATTAGTGTGCGCCAGAAATAGTCGTATGCGTCCGTAATCTATTTAAGTATCTCTGAGGCGTGTTTGTAATGCCACTGCTCATCTTCTGAATCGAAGTGAAAATGGCAGGTGTATGAATTAATTGAAATATTTTTTATGTTTTATTATCTACCGGCTTCCTTTGGAGATACTATTTAAAGGGGAGTTCTCTCTCTGCTCGAAGTTGAAAAACTTAAAAAGGCATTGTGCATAGTATATGTATATTTATTTCTAGTGAAATAAATTCATGCGATGTGTTTTATAACAAATCAGAGAAGAATGAAAATATATGAGTGATGAATGGTACAGACTAGCGCAGGGGTTTTCAAACTTTTTTCATCTGCGGTGCCCCGTTACTTTAATCAATGCTCGCCCGCGGCTCCCCAGAGCAGTTTAACAAAGAATCTCTTTGAAAAACCTTCGGGATGCTCCGTGGTGTCCCCGACAAAGGTTTTTCGAAAATATTTTTTGTTAAACAGCTCTAGGGAGCTGACGGAGCTCGCGGATAAGCATCTAGGGACTATCCTGTAAATATTTTAGAGAAGTCAAAGCCGTTCGGATGTAATATTTTTTCCTCGTTGT
Source organism: Pholcus phalangioides (assembly GCF_987345545.1). Lineage (NCBI taxonomy): Eukaryota > Metazoa > Arthropoda > Arachnida > Araneae > Pholcidae > Pholcus > Pholcus phalangioides. The sequence continues at coordinate 9,821,729 of NW_028301619.1, forward strand.
TTTGGAGAGAAGTCAAAGCCGTCGTGACATGACGCTTGTTTTTCTGTTTTGGTTTTGGCACGTTGTTGCTCGCGTGTGTTATGTCCGTGCCATGCGTTTGTAGTGATTTTGTGATTTGTTTTTGTTAATTAAAGTAAATTGAATAGATTATTCCATTGTCAATCACTACAACTTTCGTCGACCGATATTTGAAAAGCTGCACGGTCTGTCTCATCCTGGTGTTAAAGCCTCAATCAAGCTGGTACAACAACGGTATGTGTAGCCCTCGTTAAGAAGTGATATTTCTTCTTGGGCTCGCAAATGCATCAATTGCCAGAGGTCAAAAGTCTCCAGACACACCAAGAGCAAGCCAGGAATTTTTCAGCCATGTAGTTCCAGGTTTGAGCATGTACATATTGACCTGGTAGGACCGCTTCCTCCCTCCGAAGGGTTCCGGTACTGTCTCACTATGGATCAACCGTTTTTCTAAATGGCCAGAACCCCAGTAGCACAACGATATAGTACAATATTTGGACCATATCGTTTGGAATATCAGATGTCATAACTATGATATAGAACGATCTCGTCTTATATGGTGCAAATTATTTATGATGTTAATTGATCAAATCTTTAATTTTTCAGCCGAATATGTATTTGCGAGCCCAAGAAGAAATATCACTTCTTAACGAGGGCTACACATACCGTTGTTGTACCAGCTTGATTGAGGCTTTAACACCAGGATGAGACAGACCGTGCAGCTTTTCAAATATCGGTCGACGAAAGTTGACCATTCCATTAGTATTCCATGTGAATAATCTCTACTTTGAAGGACAACAACTTGGGACAATAAATTATTTTAATATAGTTTGAAAAACATAGATCTATATCGTGCACCTGACAAAGATCTATATCAGATTCTCGATATAGACCTGATATAGATCTATCAAAGACGACATAGCTCTATATCCTGAGCATGACATACATCTATATCGTGAACCTGACAAAGACATATATCAGATACACAATATGCTGATATATCACCATATTGTGTGCCTTTAAATGAAAATATTGCCTTGAAATAAAAATTTGGAGAAAATTTAAAGTCGAGTGTACAATTTTTTGTTTGAATTGAAATTAAAAACGTTTGAATTTTTCAAATGAAATTTTGATTTTAATAGGATTAATTATGTTGACATATCAAAATCATTTCGTCAGTTATAATTGAATCCTTACTGTGTATGTTTTACATCGTAGATGTTGGTATTTTAGAAGGAGCGAGAACTTATCCACTGTAACTTTAATTGCCACTTTATAATTGCACATATTTTTTAATTAAAAAAAATTGCTTTTGTTTTTGTTGTATGTGTGTTTTTCTTAAAATGATTCATTTTTTCCCTTTGATGTTTTCATTTTTTACCATACTTTGAGAATTTTAACTCTTTTGTGTTGCATATTTTGTATTCTGTATTTTTTGTTTTATTAGCATATAAATTAATAATTTTAAATAAATAATATACTACACAATACATTAATTTGTTTCTTGTGTTTTTTGTATTATATATAATTTCCTCAATTATAGTATAATTTTTCTATTATCTGCCTCAAAATGATAAATATGTCTCACAATTTCTATTTTGTAATTTTTGTGCATACATGAAAATGAATAAATTTGATTGAAAATACAAGTAAAAAAAAAGATTACTTGTAATTTAATGTTATAATAAGAAACTATAACCAGTGCTGTAGTGGTGGGTTGGTAAGATACGGAGTTAGAGATGGGAGGGGTTCAGGGTACGTGGGTTTAAATCCACCCACCTCCAAATTATTACACTTTTTTTTTCTTCCGAAAGGGCGCCATCTATCGTCCAAAATTTGAAGTATTTGAATATATCACATTCACGATATAGATCTATTTATCTCCGACTATGCCTTTTTTAGCCAGAACGATATCGTGGCCCGATATAGATCTATATTGGAAACTGAAATTTTACGATATAGATCTATATCTTTGTGCTACTTGGGAAGCTGTACCTCTGGTGGACAGTTCCGCCAGCACAGTGGCAGAAGTTTTTTATGCCAGCTGGGTTGCTCATTTTGGCCCTCCTCTTCGGTTAACATCAGACCAAGGTGTCCAGTTCGAATCATCGCTTTTCTCTGCTCTGGTCCCCTGGCTTGGTACTATCCGTCATCGCACGTCTCCTTATCATCCGGCTGCTAATGGGCAGGTGGAAAGATTTCACAGGCAACTAAAATCTGCAATCATGGCCCATGCTACAAGCAGCTGGAGTAAAATTCTCCCTTACATTCTGCTAGGCTGCCGTGCTGCTTGGAAAGAAGATATCCAGGCTACAGCAGCAGAAATGCTATATGGGGTTCCGATTCGCCTGCCTGTAGAATTTTTGACGCCTCTCAGTGACAGTCCAGATCCAGCGACTTTCATTGGCAGGTTGCGACAAACTGTGCAGAACTTGTGTCCTACTTCAAATCAGGCGCACGGATCAACAACAATCTTCGTCAGCAAAGACCTAAAGACATGCTCACATGTCTTCTTGTGGACTGATGCTCTTCGTCGAAGCCTTCAGCCTCCATATACTGGTCCACATCAAGTTGTCTCTCATGGGGATAAAGTTTTCAAAATTATTGTACGAGGTCGTACGGTGACAGTGAATATTGATCGTGTCAAGCCTGCACATGTGGTGAAAGACACTGATCTGCCAACCGATACCTCATCTCGAACAAGTACCTCATCTCCAACAGCTGACTGTACTCCTGCCAAGGACTTGTCAAGTGATTCCAATGTGAAATCTCAGGTGGTGACTAGATCTTGGCGCAAAGTAAAATTTAACTTGAAGTATCAAAAGTGATACACTTTGTGTAGCAATCATCTCGCTGCGCTGGCGGGGAACTACTGTAGGGACTGTCCTGTAAATATTTTAGAGAAGTCAAAGCCGTCCGGATGTAATATTTTTTCCTCGTTGTTTTGGAGAGAAGTCAAAGCCGTCGTGACATGACGCTTGTTTTTCTGTTGTGGTTTTGGCACGTTGTTGCTCGCGTGTGTCATGTCCGTGCCATGCGTTTGTAGTGATTTTGTGATTTGTTTTTGTTAATTAAAGTAAATTGAATAGATTATTCCATTGTCAATCACTACAAGCATTGAATAGGGGAAAGAGGCACTTCGGGAAGAAAGAGCTCGAGAACCCCCCTGCGTCAGGCTATTCTGGGCAGTCACGGATAAATGATGACGAAGTCGGGGGGGCACGCGTGCCAAAAGTTTAAGAAACACTGGATTAATTGGAGGGGAGATATACATGCCATGAGTTAACAAACACACCAGCCCCATAACTTTTATCAGGGAATAATTTCTCGGATTCGGCACACTGCTGTATATGCATAATGATGAAACATACAGTGATTCATAGAAAAGAGAAATTACACCATGAAAAAAGACAATGTTTCTGAAAAAGTCACATTTTGACATAAAACTATGCACTCTATCACAGCATTATACAGTACAATATATTATCGTACAAATATAGAAGACTATAATTTCCTCTCCCATTCTCTGCATATCAGAGCGCTATCGACTAAAGATTATAGTTTTTTATTTACCCACCTTTAAGTCACTCTTCCAGAACCCCCTTTTGTGCCCCAAAATTTTGGGTTTTTAGAGCTCAAAAGCCCATAGCTGTTTTCCACCTTTTCCTAGTATTTGACACTGCCCTATACACAAGCTAGTAGCTCTTGCCAAGACACCTGCAGATAACGTGGCAGTTCTAGGCACTACGAATCTAGCTAAGTCCCCCATACACAAAGTGGTATTTCTAGGAGCTCAAACTCTACCTAAGGCGCCCAAAGAAAAGGCGATACTTCGTGGAGCTTGAATCCTAGCCATCACTTCATAGGTTCAGTGGTCTGTCCACAATAGGTTCCCGTGCCTAATTTCTTCAAAAGGCGCCTTAGTCAATGCTCTTGGTGGCCCTTCAGAACAGAATGAGAATTTGAATTTCGTGAACGCCATATCCTCATACCTATGAAAGGTATTTCTAGTAGCTCTACCGAGAACGACCAATAGCAAGAGAAAAAAGTTACAGCTAGAAGCGGGCAAGATTATGCCCTTTAATAAAGGTGGGGGACAGAGGCTGATCTGAACATGCTTCCAGATTAAGAGCTTGAGAGCAATTGTCAAAAATGGTATAATGAAAACCTCCACTTCCTTTTTTTTCCCTTCTTCTGTTAAGGATTGGTACAAACCCAATCACTGTGAAACGCCAAGAGGAGCAAATGTAAATGTAGATTTTTTTTTTTCCCTTATTCAACATTTTAGTCAATGAAGTTAGAAAATGAAAAAGTCAATACATACTTTTTTCAATTTTTTTTAAAGATCAAAGTAATTTAGAAAAATAGGCGCCAATGTAGGCAAAATTTCGATTGGGGGAGCAATCGCTCCCTCTGCTCCCCCCCCCTGGCTACGCCACTGGTTGTTCGAACCAAAATGAGCGACCATGCACTTATCAACGCTAAACGTCATGCTCCATTCATTTGCCCATGCTGCAATCCTGTTTAAGTTGGTCTGGAGCAACTCCCTATCGCTTTCATTCCCGATTACCCTCATTAGCTTCACATCATCTGCGAATTTGCTAGTTATCCCATCGATACCCTGATCGAGTTTATCGATAAAAAGTGAAAAAAGTATGGGGCCAAGGACACTTCCTTGAGGAACTCCACTTGTGACGCCTGTCCAACCAAAGGATTCCCCGTTCACCATAACTCGTTGCGACCTATCTCTTAACCACGATTCTATCCAATTCAGCAAGTTGCCCCCAATTCCAATCTCGTGTAAACGCTTCAAGTGTTTACCATGTTGGACCCGATCGAATGTCTTCTGAAAATCAAGGTAAACAATGTCTACATTTTTGCTCTTACCCAAAGCCTTAGTCACGTGATCATAGAAGCAAAGGAGGTTAGTTACACATGACTTCCCCTTCCTGAACTCATGCTGATTATCCGATAATACATTATTCTCGTCTATTCACTTCACCAATTGCTTTTTGATAATAATTTCCAAAATTTTCGAGAGAGAGCTCGTCAAACTCACTAGACGATAGTTGGACCCAGATTCTCTACTACTCTTCTTAAATATCGGAACAACATTAGCAAGTTTCCAATCCCTTGGGACGATACCTTCAGCAACACTACTCCTGTATATCTGTGTGACTGGCCCCAACAATTCATTAGCACATTCTCTGAGAACCCTGGGATAGATATCATCCGGTCCTGGTGCTTTGCTTGCACATACATTTCTTAGAAGATTTAGGACCTCCACGTCTTCTACTTGAAGATCGTTGAGGGTTTTATTACCCCATGCAACACCCGTATATCAAATATCATTATCTCCATTAAAAACCGACGCGAAAAAGTGATTGAAAGCACTACACATGCCTACATTGCTCTCTTTCCTAGAGCCTCCTATCGAGAGGGGGCCAACTGTCCCCTTACATCCATTATTGACGTATCGAAAAAATGATTTCGGATCAGAGCCAATGTTATCTGCCAACCTAGATTCAACTTCCTTATCGCTTTCTTCAACACTCTTCTTTTATCAGTAAACAGTGTAGGTCACCTCGTCCACTTTTATACTCCCTGAATGCTCTTTTCTTTTCAAGATAGAGGTTACGCACGCAATCCGTGAACCATAGAGGGTGCGATGTACAAACACGCTTTTTTCGAACAAAGGGTATGACGTCGTGCAAAACAGAGGACAGTTTCTTACTAAATTCCTCCCATTGACTTACCACCCCTACTGATTCCAACCGGTCTTTGAAAACTTCCGCTAACCTTCCTCTCAGAACATAAAAGTTAGTTCTTCGAAAACAAGGAACCAGTCTTTTGTTATCGACCTTACCCGAGGAAAAGTTACAGTGAAATCTGACGATACGATGATCACTGGAAGAAAACTCTTCCCCTACCGAAACATGTTCAGCAAGATCCTCAGAACTAGTGAGAACTAAATCCAAAATAGCAGTACCCCTAGTGGCTTCTGAAACATGCTGATACAAAAAATTTTCGAGCACCAACTTAAGAAAGTCTCTTTCATACTGATTTCCAGATGAAAGGTTCTCCCAATCAATACCTGGGTAATTGAAATCTCCTAGTATGAGAACCCTCTTTCGCTTACACGTGTAGGAAATTTCATAATGCAATTTGGCGATGTAGTTTTGATCCCTATTCGGTGGATTGTAACAAACTCCAACAATAAGTTTATGACGTCTTTTGTTCTCAAGCTCAACCCATATAGTTTCAATATCACTTCTCTGCACGTTATACTCTCTAGCCTTCAAACATGATTTCACGTATATCAACACCCCACCCCCTTTCCTATCAGATCTATTTCTCAAAAAGGGATCATATCCTGAGATGTGTAAGGAAGATTCATCCCCATCGTTTGCCCAAGATTCTGTAATGGCTATAAGATCCAAGCCCTCCACAACTATCATAGTTTCTAAAAAATCTTTCTTATTACCCAAGCTCCTGGCATTTATTAACACACATGGGAAGAGGTCATCATCAGAAAGATCGAAAAAAGATTATTTAAGACACTTTTCTCATGAAAAAACCATGCTTGGCTCCTACGGAATTTGGCTGGCGCCAAATTTTTTTTCTGATTTGTCATGCCCTGTATTTATTTATATTTTATGATACAGTGTATATATTTCCCTCACAATCACATTACATTTCACTTATTTAAGATTTATTTTACTCATGAGTTATATATCAGGTTATAAATTAGAAAAAAAAATTTATTTGCATAAATTTCTTGATAAAAACTCGATTTAAATATTGTTACTGTCCCAAGTACGCAAGCCAAATGGAGTTTAAGTTTTCCTTAAATAAATTTTAAATATGTTTGAAAAACATGAAACATGCGGTAAGTTTTATTAATTTATTGATATGTCTAACAGGAAACACAAAATTCTTTTACTACGCTTTATTCATTATAAGTATTAGAGAGGGCTGAAAAATACTGTATCTAGATTGTTTTTGAAGATTCTGAATAAATTATCATTGAAGAAAATGCTTAAAATGCATGAATTTATCAAAAATGTGTAACTATATTTAATATTGCTTACTTTTTTTCTGTCAGGAAACTGGAAGGAACTTTTCCGTTTTTTCTTGTAATACAACATGTTCTACTAACAGAAGGTTATACTGTATATGCAAAACCGAATGTGGTCCACACAAACCCTAAAATACTGTGGAACTGCCTTTCTCAACATTTGTGGGGTTTTTTCAGGGAAAAACAAGGCGTTTACTTCAAGGGGGCTCCAAACAAAGCTATTATTATTCTGCAGAACCACAAACCCGATAGCCGATTTCTTTTCACCACCGTAATTTCTTTATATTCCAATTAGGATCATCTATGGAACGGCGCTGGCGGCGTCAAAAAGAATGTAGTTTTCATTTTCAGAGAGGAGTCCCCATATGGACGAATGCCACCAAGTGACACATTCCCCACGTAGGCGACACTCCCTGTCCTTCTAATTAGGAAATAGTGCTTGTATTCAGAAAACCTACATTGTAGCAGCCGAAACTGAACGCTATTGAAATGCTCTTTGTCAGCTGCAGAAGGTGCGGCCACCTTTAACATGAAAAAAAAAACCCCTCAAATACATGGAATAAAAACATTTTCAAATGTTTGGAAGAATTTCGGAAACTGATTTTTTTCTTTTCTCTTCCCGTCTTCTTTCTCCCAAAAATTTAGGCCCTGGGGCCACGGTGCAGAGTTTTTCATGGGGGGGGGGGGGCTCCCTCGAAAGGGTTATACTCAAAAAAGGAGGGGGGGTTCGTCCCCCCCCCCCCTTCTTTTCTCACTTTGCAGAATAGGAAACTGTCAAAGATTTCAAGAAATGTGCGGTCATCGGCGGGACAAAAATAAATTCGTCCGTAAAAAAGAAGTGACCGTGAGAGGAGGAACCCTATTAAAACCTTGAGAATAATTCTTCATTTTGAAATAAACGCAATTTTGAATAAAATAAGTAAGGAATACTAAATACTTTTTAGAAATTCTCAATTTAATTTACAATGGAACATAGAAAAAATTACAGTAATTTCTGATAAATAAGTCGCATCCTGAAAAATGGCCGGGAAAAAAAGTTTTTGCGGAAAAATCGCCACTTTTTTTTTACATGTCACAGCTTCGTATAAAGGTCGAAACTCACTGTACTGACGTGACGTGATTATTCCGAGTCTAGGTGTGGAAACCGTATCCATGCGATTTTTTTTTTGAGGGGGGGGGGGCCTCGATCCCATTGGCCCAATACAAATTTACGCCTATGACAGGTTCCAAGCACTTCCCTGTGAAAAGTCGGGATCCTCGCGAAAGATCTCAGTCCAAAATCTCAGTTCAATAGAGACAGGATCATTTTTGTCGTGGAAGGAAGAATATGTATGATCGAAACGGTATTTTTCGTTCCTCCCCCCCTCCCCAGAATTAGCAGCACCTCAAGATTTCCGCCTGTGAAAAACTGCCTTCTGGGGGGGGGGGGTCAAATGTCCAGGGTGCCGGACCGGGGGGGGATCACCAATTTCATCCTTTAACCTCCTTTCAACATTACTTGAAATATTTAAAATATATATATATATTATATATATAAGAGCAATGCTAACGTAAATAGTTTGGGAATCCCTGATTTTTAAGGAGGAAATTTCATATTCATAGTATTAGAATGCAATGGTACCCGGCTCAGGGACTTCCATCCATTTCTTATTTTCTTTTTTTTATGTTAATTTTATTTTACTATTATTTATTTGATTCCTCATCAAAGGCACCGGAATCTAGGAGCGGAAGTTATTTGAGCCCCCCTCCCCAACCCCAATAAATTTTGTAAGGGGGCTGAGCCAACACCTACTAGAGAATTTTCAGTGGTTGTTGGCTGAGCTTCTCCCCAATAATTTTTAGAAAAACAATGCATGCAGTGCGTCCTCTGATTCCTGCGTATGCATTTCAGCCAAGGGCGTAGCGAGGGGGGGGGACTTGGGGGTCTGGTCCCCCCCCCGAAATGTGAGAAAATGACCGAAAAAAGGGAAAAAGATGGCCAAATCCATTGTTCTCTCACTTTGGTCCCCCCCCCGAACGAAATTTCTGGCTACGCCCCTGACTTCAGCCCCGTATATACGGGACAGCCAGCCAGGGCCGTCTTAAGAGTATCATGGGTTCCCGGGCCAATTGATTTTTCTGAGGCCCTACCAAACAAAGTCTCGAAAATTTCAACCAGATCTCATTTTTGTGAGGCCCCGCTTCGCTTGAGGTCCCCGGGCCGTGCCCAGGTGGGCCCATGCCTTAAGACGGCACTGCGGCTAGCAACTTTCAGCGCTCTCTCCCCACCCATTGTTAATTTCTTCATGTCGACGCCTCTGTTGTGAAGGCTCGAAAAATGTTTCAGGCCTTCGATCTTGTTAAAATAAGCTTAATAGTTGTTCACTTTACCACCTCCCACTTTTTTTCTGTTGTCTCATGTCCCCATCTCCAAGGTCACACTCAACAAAAGAAGAGATGCTGTTGAGCTTACCGACAATACAAGCAAGAGAAAGGATTCCCCCCCAAGTTATCTCCAGGAGGTGCCTTCAGGCAGCACTCTGGGAAGATGTTAGGATGGATGGATGCCGGGGTGATTGCGCGATAAGACTACTATTGTCACAGAACAAGTGCATTGAGATTCTAAAGAAAAATAAAAAATAAAATTTCGAGCAGATGATTTCTACTATTTAGAGAAATTTTTTGTCAAAAAGTTTTTTCTGAGCCAAGTGTGCGAAACATACCCCAGTAGCACAACGATATAGTACAATATCTGGACCATATCGTTATATATCGAAATGTCAGAGGAATATCAGATGTCATAACTATGATATAGAACGATCTTGTGCTATATGGTGCAAATTATTTATGATGTTAATTGATCAAGTCTTTAATTTTTCAGTCGAATATGTATTTGATTCCATGTGAATAATCTCTACTTTGAAGGACAACAACTTGGGACAATAAATTATTTTAATATAGTTTGAAAAACATAGATCTATATCATGAACCGGACAAAGATCTATATCAGATTCTCGATATAGACCTGATATAGATCTTTCAAAGAAGACATAGTTCTATATCCTCAACATGACATACATCTATATCGTGAACCTGACAAAGATATATATCAGATACACAATATGCTGATATATCAACATATTGTGTCCATTTAAATAAAAATATTGCCTTCAAATAAAAATTTGGAGAAAATTTAAAGTCGAGCGTACAATTTTTTGTTTGAATGGAAATTAAAAACGTTTGAATGAATAATTTTTCATAAGAAATTTTGATTTTAATAGGATTAATTATGTTGATGTATAAAAATCATTTCATCAGTTATAATTGAATCCTTACTGTGTATGTTTTACATCGTAGATGTTGGTATTTTAGTAGGGAGCAACAACTTATCCACCGTAACTTTAATTGCCACTTTATAATTGCACATATTTTTTTAAGTTAGAAAAATTTGCTCTTGTTTTTGTTGTATATGTGTGTTTTTCTTAAAACTATTTATTATTTATTTTTTCACTTTGATGTGTTTTCATTTTTCACCATACTTTGAGAGTTTTAACTTTTTTGTGTTGCATATTTTTATTATGTTTTATTAGCATAAATTAATAATTTTAAATAAATAATTAATATACTACACAATACATTAATTTGTTTCTTGTGTTATAATTTCCTTATTTATAATATAATTTTTTCAATTATCTGCCTCAAAATGATAAATATATCTCACTATTTCTCTATTTTGTAATTTTTGTGTGCATACATATGAAAATGAATAAATTTAATTGAAAACACAAATAAAACAAACCATTACTTGTAAACTAATGTGATAATAACATCCTGTAGTCAGTTCTGTTGTGGTGGGTTGGTAAGATGCGGAGTTACAGATGGGAAGGGTTCAGGGTACATGGGTTCAAACCCACCCACCTACAGAATAATACACTTTTTTTTCTTCTGAAAGGGCGCCATCTATCGTCCAAAATTTGAAGTATTTGAATATATCATATTTACGATATAGATCTATTTATCTCTGACTATGCCTTTTTTAGCCAGAACGATATCGTGACCTGATATAGATCTATATTGGAAACTGAAATTTTACGATATAGATCTATATCTTTGTGCTACTTGGGTATGCACTCGAATTTTTTTTTGGGGGGGGGGGGGGACTCGGGCCCATGGGCCGGATACAAGTTTACGCCTATGCACACATTTTAATTTGCCCGGTGATTTAGTGTCAATCGAGAAGCCATCCAAGTCAGAGGTGGGTAATTCCCCGTCAGTACTGTTATGATTATCATTAGTTCGTTAGGGGTTCGTTGGGGGGTTCCGCGGGGGGGGGGTGCATGTGTGGTGTAGCAGTAGTAGGTAGGGGCCTCCAAAAAATGGCTCGGGGATCCATGATGTTCTTAAGTCAGCCACCTCGTTGGGCAATTTGCCTGTTGTGGCGTTGTATTTGTATTTGTATTAACTAACCCGCATTCCCGACTACGTGGTCTGGGAGTAAAAAACCTGACCTAAGACTATCGTAAACCTCCCAGACCCCCTCTTATTTAGATGGATCTCATCCGAACGAAGCCACCTATCGGTAAATGCGGGAAGCTCCAAGAACGTGACCCCAAGTGAGGAGCAAATGTCTTTCAGGCCTATATTGAATTGGTGGATCCTATTCCCCCTACCCTAACAGTGAATTTCATTAAAACAAAAATAATGGTTTTCCGAAGAGGAGGTAAACTATCTTCACACGACAATTGGTCATGGGAGAACACAACGATTGGTATTGTACCGGAATACACCTATCTTGGTGTACCTTTCTCCTCCTCGGGTCTCTTCACAAAAGCTAACAAACACTTCTCGGGAAGGGCCCAGCTTGCAATCAATAATTTAATACCAAATCTCGCAAAAATGAAATGTAATAATTTAAATATACATTGTAAGCTTTTTCAATCATTAGTTACATCTGTATTTTTTTACGCAGCCCCTATATGGAGTATTTTTGATTTAAACAGCATGGTCGGCTGAAGTTGGTTTTCTGTGGTTCCCAACTTCAAGGCGCAAATGCGAGCCGATCTCCCCGTTAAAAAGTCTCGCCACAGAGAGCAACAGTCCTACAATGATAAATCATTCAATCATAACACTTCACTCATAGTTTGAAAAACTGGTGGCAGATGGCAGCACTACACATAACAAGCATTACAGAGAAACAAAAAACTTCACGTCAGGTTTCACTACACGTACACGCACATTCCGCATGTACCGATTCGTTGGGGGTTCCGCGGGGGGGGGGTGCATGTGTGGTGTAGCAGTAAGTAGGTAGGGCCTCCAAGAAATGGCTCGGGGATCCATGATGTTCTTAAGTCAGCCACCTCGTTGGGCAATTTGCCTGTGGCGTTGTATTTGTATTTGAAAGAATTCAACAATTTTTTTTTAAAAGAGTTTATAACCTGCCTAAAAATGTACCTGGTTACGTCATTAGGGCAGAATTGGGACGTCCGCTTTTGAAAGTAATAGTAATTCGACTCATAATTAAATTCTGGACGAGATTACTGAAAATGCCCGAAACCAGACTTCCGAGAATCTGCCTCACTAAACTAAGTAACATGTGTGATACAGCTTCTGATCATTCCCGGAACTGGGTAGCACACCTAAATGTTATGTTATCTGAATGCGGTTTCCCATTTCTTGTTAATTGTAATGATCCCCGGACTATTTCTAGATCTCTTCCCAGTTTACTAAAAGCAGTGGCTGATATTGGATTTCAAATTGATTTCAACAAAATTCACAACTCTACTCATTTTCTTCATTTTAAACATTTCCGTTTCTCTATTCTACCTGCAGTATATCTTTTCATCAACCTTCCAATTAACATAATAAGGTTTTTATGAACTTAAGATTAACCATGACATATCGACATCCTACTGGCAGAACCTTGTTTTTTAGAAATAACTCAGAGTGCAATGTTTGCAACAGACGTGAGGCCAACGATCTTGTCCACGTAATTTTTTGTTGCCCAATGTACATATCTTTCCGCCGGAAACGTATCTCACAGTATATTAACTCGACTCCTTAGAATCAAATGAGCAGTCTCTCATACTCTTGCTGGATACCCATGTTTCTGATCGACCTTTTATTTTCAGATTATTTAATTTTTTTCGAGATGTGCAATTATTTTTGAATTTGTTTGAAATTTATGAATGAAGCTTATTGTACGATCATTTTTGAGATTTTTTCTTCTTTACCTTGTGGATTGTTATGTGTAATTGATTTTCCCCGATGATATTGATGATATTTATATTTTTGTATTTATTAGATACAAATGTAATTTTTTTTTTCTCTGTTTTTGTGCCACTTATTGTAATAGGCCGACGGCCTTTAATACAATTAAAAATAAATCTATTTATCTATCTACCTATCTATCACTTTGATCCCCCCGAACGAAATTTCTGGCTATATACGCCCCTGCTACTATCTGACATAAATAGTTCAATTTTTCATGAACGGCAAGGAATGGTTCGATTCTCTACATGTAGCTGGTCATCCGACAGAGATGAGCAGAAATCCGTTTCCAACCTCATCCAGAGATGAGGGATGCGTATAAACACTAAGAGTGAGAATAAAATGAGCATCATAGAATCTGAATACCACAACGGTAGTCACAGCAAGAGACAGTACATTTCATCGCTGATTTCAGACCAAAGCTGCATCAAGAGTCTCAACCCTTTGAGTGGCATTGACAAGAAATCTCGCCTCGTTATTTTAGCATTGGCAAGCCCAAATATTTTGTAAAGTTAATCCCTCTCTCAGTGGAACACTTTTCTCTATACCAATGGTTCACGAACTTTTGTCAACCATGGCTCTCTTACCTAATACATGATTCATCAGCGGCTCTTCAGGATAGGTTAATAGATAAGCTCAACATAAGTATAAATAAACAAATACAGACACAGAAACATGTATTTAAAAAACGACCTAGTAAAATGAGATGCTGTATATTGAGATTCAAAGAGGAAGAAGAAATGTGTGGTTCGACGTTTATTTTTCCATTTTTCACGACTTCTATCAGTGTGAGGGATAATTTGTGAAAAAAAATACATAAATGACTTCAAATAAAAAGAAAATATACACAACGTTTTAATTATTACCAGGAAGCTAATTTCGCAAATGCACCGCTCTCGGCGATCACACGATTTCAACCAATCACGTCTCTTCTTGGTTCACGATAATTCCCACTACCTTAATATCGTACGATCTGTTGTGCTTTCGGTCACAAGGTGGCTTCGTTATGTAATAACTGGAATGTATTCTTAAAGATTAACACGCTGTTATGCCAAACAAACATTCTTTATTTTAATTCGCGTAAGGGAAAGATTAAAATTCCGTGGTTAATGGTAGCGAGTGATGAAAGTGATAATAAATTTCGAAAAAAAAAAAAAAAAAGTTTCACTAAAAGTATATGATTTTGGTGATAAACAGTTTTAAGACCATCTCCGTTTGCCGAGTTAGTGTAGGTGATAGTGTATTGGATTGCAATCCTGAAGGCCAACGTTCGAATCCAGTTCGCGACAGTCAACTTTTTTTAACTCCTCGTCAGAAAATGATTAAAACATTTTAATTCTTTTTGCTGATGCAATACAACTTACAATATATTTTTCGGACTCTTAAAATACAAGTACTGTAACAGTTAAATAGTGTCTTTTCTTTTCGTAAGTTCCGATTTTTTTAAATATTTTATAGCTGTTTACGACTAATTAACGTGAATAATATATATTTTTTTTATACAATAATTTTTCTGTTTATTTTTAGTCGATTTGCTATCAAAAATTGCATTGATAAATTGGAGAAATATTTTACTGAAATTTGAAAAGATTTTCGTGATCCGCCAGGACCGTCTCCATTCTACCGGTAGAATAGAGATGGCCCTGAGCTGCCACTTTAGCTGTTTGAATATTTCAGTTTGTACCGTAATGTATTTATATTTTGCCGAATCTTAAAACTTTGGTATATAATAAATTAATTAAATATTATAACAAAAAATATGTAGAAAAAATTTTATCAAGACCAATAATGATGCTTTAAAAAAAAATGTAATTCCTTTTAGTATATCTTTACTCTTCTGAAGTTCTGATATTTAAATAGATGTTTAAATATTCATAGTTGTTTGCGATTATCAACATGCACGAATATATTTTTCCGTACTATAATTTATCGGTTTATTTTTAGTCGATTTACTATCGAAAAATGCATTGATAAATTGGAGAAATTTTTTACTAAAATTTACAGGGATTTTCTATCACATTTTCAGAAATTTGAAGTCGTTATCCTCCTTTAACTGTTTGAATATTTAAGTTTGCTTTCAATGCAGATTTGTTGGTTTAAAAATTAAAATCGTTTTTATTGAAAATAACGCGATTGCACATTTGAAATTGCCTCGCCGAACATCAGTGGAAACGTCTACTTTGTTTGCACCACTGTTCCGCGATCAGATACGAAAATGAAGATATCGTAGAGTTACGCAAATTATCGTAGAGGCTGAAGCAACGTGATTGGCTGAGTGGAAAAAATTACGAAAAAAATTCTATAATCGCGAAATAGCGGTGCATTTGCGAAATATGCCACCAGAAAGTTAGTCGAAAACACCTCTCTGCTACTACTTCCAGAACGCATGTGAATAATCATTTCAGTATTCTATATTTACAGAAGACAAATCTCAACGATGATTCTTGTGTATGAAAGAAAAGATGATTCGATAAACAAGATCAAACACTGATTGCACGCACCATGAAAATTGAGACAAAATGTCTCGTGCATCTCGTTTCTGGACATACACAAATTATACTGTACTTGTTTTTCACAAAGAAAAACAAGTTACAACGATTTCATCAGATGAGTATAAATTATTCAAGGAGTATAAATCATTAGATTAGGGCTGCCAAGATCCATGTCCTCTTTGTAACGGGGGCTTTTGCGCTGGGGACTCGATATGAAAATATTTAACTTTAGATTATAAATTTACTATAGAGGAACCTCTGGAAAATTCTGACCTGATGTCCCAACGAAGACCCCCTTTAGTCATGGACGGAGATGATATGGTGTGAATCCTCGTCAAACTAAAACCATGACACTTCTAGGGAAATTGAAACAAAACACATTCTTGGCAAAAAACCGAAAGAGTGAGTGTTTTTTGAGCAAAAATTTCGAAAAATTTAGCATACCTCAAGTTATGAGGAACCTCCGTTTCGGGACTCGAATTATTGAGACTCCACCGTACCATCATCGGGTACCTTTTCATTGTGATATATTTTTCGAGTTCATTCGCGCAATTTAGATCTGGAAGCATTTCTTTTTATTATACGATGGATCGAACTACACAGTTGATCCATATACGAGTATATCCGCAGAGCTGCTCGTTTTAAGTTCGTCCTTACTCTGTATAACTTGGCTTACTCGGTACCGTCTCGATGCATGGGCCACCCGGTCACGCATTGAGGAAGTACCGAGAGAGTCCCGTGACAATTAAATTTGATTGCAATTTTCGAGAGTAAGTATACAAATTGGAATTCAGGTTTTTTTAGCTAGATGGGGCCTCGGAAAAATCACTTGCCTCCGGGAGGGCATCATAAGTGTACATAGGGTTGACCTTTTGAAGGGGCACAAAGAATCTTTCCAGAGAAATTTTGAGTTACTAACCTTCAAAAAAGCATTTTAAATTAACCGATATTGATTTGGTAACATATAAAAGTATTTTCTTCGATATATATTTTAAATCTTTTTACAAAAATATATTTAATTTTTTAATCGTCATTTGGAGGATACGGAACTCCCTACCCATGGCCCCCACAACCAAGAGCAGGACACCTAGGCTGGGATCTGTTGCAGGTCCCACGGTCACACCTTTCACTTGCCCTTTTATTCGTAATTTATAGCTTGAAAAAGTAAAAAATAATGAGAATTGTACCATGTCCCAAGGCGAGAGCCCTGTCCATTTCACCCTTCTGGGGGGGGGGGGCATGCCCTTACCTGCATAAGTCTCTGGAGCCTATGATGCCCTGGACTAACTTCATGGAAATTTTGTGACATCTGATACCAAAACTCAGCATTAACGTGAACTCTAATTTGCAATACTATTAGATTCTCTACAGTTGAGATTTAAATATTGTTGCTTTGTAAATAGCATATGAGTCTCATGTTGTGTCAAAGAGGAGAGAGAGAGAGAGAATTTCAAGATACCTACATTTCCAGTATGATCTTTGAGAATTTTCTATCGAATGGTTTAATTCTGAGAAAAAAATTGTACATTAATAAAAAATGTATAATTTGATAAGTATTTGGGGTGCCCCCCTTTCTCCTGATGCCCTAAGCACGCATAGGCGGAGATAAACTTGGAAGTCTGTGGGGGGGGGCGACCTCATCCAGAGATGAGGAAACGGATTTCCGCTCATCTCTGTCGGATGACCAGCTACATGTAGAGAATCGAACCATTCCTTGCCGTTCATGAAAAATTGAAATATTTATGTCAGATAGTAGCAGGGGCGTATATAACCAGAAATTTCGTTCGGGGGGACCAAAGTGATAGAACAATAGATTTGGCCATATTTTTCCCTTTTTTCGGTCATTTTCAACCCATTTTGGATGGGGACTAGACCCCCAAAGTCCCCCCCCCCTCTCGCTAAGCCCTTGGATAGTATTAATCACAAATTTGCTCTATTGGAATAATGAAACGCTCCTATGTGAGCAAAAAACTGCTTAAGATTTGTTTTTTTTTCAAAGTTCAAAGGATTTCACAGTAACATATTAATGAACTAGATTCTACCCCACGTAAGTTTGCTTTTATCTAAATGACATTTTTTTTTTTTTTTTGCTTTCTTTTGTGTAATTAACTGCGGAAAAACCATCCGCTGTCGTTTAAACTGGGAATGTTGCCAATAACTTTCAAGTTCAACTCTTAAACTAGGTAAAATTGTTGTGCAGATGTCGACGTCCGATTTCCGTATGGCCAAGTTCGGCATTTGACCCCACAAGGGTAGGGCTGACATGGGAACAGCCCCGGGACAATTACCATAATTTTTTTGGGTTTTTTTCAAGCTGTAAATTCACTACAGAAAGGCCCGTGAAAAGTTTTGCTTGGAGGGCAGATGCGGATTAAAGTCAGTTGAGGCCCCAGACGCAAAAGTAAATACTAGACCCCTTAAATTAGAAAAAAGTGTAACGTTTGGGTTTTACGTGGCCCAGGGTGTGCGCCCTCCCTTAAATCCGCCTCTGCTTGGGCCCGCCGAAAATCCCAACCTACGGGATCGGGAAGTGAGGACATAGCCCAGCCAACAAAATTTAAACACATATTCAGACTAGCCAAGCATCTCTTCACCTTAGTCTCGCCCCCTCCCCCTTCTTGCTTTGCCCTTAGTGGAAAAAACGGTTGAAGCTTCCAGAGAAATGGAAAAAAAAAGTTATTTCCGCTGTGAAAGTGAGAGCCGCTCTTAGGAGTGTGCGACAGGAGTGGTCGTACCTTGCTTTGTGGGGCCCCGCACTCACGGTA
Source organism: Pholcus phalangioides (assembly GCF_987345545.1). NCBI lineage: Eukaryota > Metazoa > Arthropoda > Arachnida > Araneae > Pholcidae > Pholcus > Pholcus phalangioides. The sequence goes on from NW_028301619.1 coordinate 9,840,325, forward strand.
AACTATTCGAGACTTTAATGAATTCTGAAAAATTACTTCTTTTTTCTCTCTTCTTTCAAAAATTCGAAAAATTTTCCCCGTAAATTCTGAATTTTTATTGATGCTGGGGGGCGGCCACCGGAATTATTTCTTTCAATTATTTTTGATTCATCACCAATATTCTGAAACACTTTACTCTGTGGTGATGGTTGTGAATTTAAATTATCGGAGAACTTGAAACGTGAATCCAACTAAATCATCAACGATCCAATCCAATCATTGATTAAAAAACTAAAATACATACGATAGAATTATTCGATTTCAGAATACGTATTAAGAGCATGGTTTTAAAGAATTGATGATCCAAACCATCGCATCATTGATTGATTGAACCCATTTTTCACCACTTTATCGGTTTATAATAGAATATCAGTTTTCAGGTGAATATTATGTAGGGGGCACAGGGCATCTGTCCCAGACACAAAAATATCTGTCCCATATTGATATATTAACATATAGCTCATAGTTATTTTCTTTCAGTAATTTAAATTTTTGATTGTCTTGGCTCTTGGCGCAGATACGGGATCCCTATACCCCCCTCCTGCATAAGTTTGTTACATTTTACTGTGGCAAAAAATCTTACCACTACTGCAAAAGTAGGTTTTAGACACGGGTAATCGCTGAAATCAGATTTGAAACCAAAAAAACGGGACATTCTACTTTAAAAAAGGACGTATGGCCTGGGTGATAGAAATGAATCATACTTTGAGCAACATCAATCATTTTTGTCTTCCAGCGTCCCTGCAGTCTAGGGGTGAAAGTTTCATGAGGAAAAATCACTGTTAACTTGTGGAGCAGGCAAACCCTCCTCCACCTCTTCTTTGAGTGCCAAGGTCCTTAAAAAAATTTCAGCGAAAATCATCTTCAAACATAGCCCAAAATATTTGAACGTATGCTGCCATCTAGGAAGCAACAAGCAAGTTACAGGTTAAGGATATTCTAGCCCAGTGGTTCTCAACCGGGGGATACTGGGTGGTACTGGGATATTTCAAGGGGGCCATGACAGGTGGTTTGGAGGGCTGCAGAGAGCTGAGAAAAAAAATTAAGGTGTGAAGAAATTAAGCTTTTATATTAGTGACTACAATTACAGAATACAACAAAACCCACCCATAAAACCAGGGCAGTCTTAGGGCAAGGCCCCACCCGGGGCTCACCGCCTACATTTTGCAGCAGGTTCCCTAGGATGGGGTTTTTCACAGGCCCCCGGCTAGATTTTTCAGACCCATCTTCTATATAAAGTTCATAGCGAGAAAAACAAAAAGTGATGAAAACCATATCAGGCCACGGGCTACCGCTCTGTCAGTCACACTCTTGTGAGGGGTCATGCCCGGGGGTTTCATGTTCATAAGTGACCTCACCTTATGATATTTTGTATATTACAATAATTTTTGAAAATAAGTAGGAAATATGTAGGCTGTTTATTTCCAGCTAAGTATGGTACTACCATAGCATCACTTTGGCTAGGGAGCCCATGATGATGAGATGGTCCTGAATAGAACTCGGACTATTAGGGAGCTCAACAAATTCTAGGCCAGTGGTCTGGAGGCCAAAATTTATTTGCAAAAATTTCGTTCAGTATAAATTCACTGAAAAAATCAATTCAATACGTATAAAGGATCTTGCTTCTAGATGAGGGTCAAAGACTCTGGGTAAGACAGGGGAGCCACGAGAAAAAAATATGGTTCAAAGGGGGCCACGGGCAAAAAAAGGTTAAGAAACACTGTTCTAGCCTACAAAGCTGTGGCTTAGGGGCGTTCAAGTATTACGTCAGCAAATTTTTAGCCATTTTTGATCCCCCGTCAGCACTGCCTCCTAACACATATTAGTGCGATCAGAAACGTACGCGGGGGGGGGGGGGAATAGGGGGCTCGTGCAACTCCCCCAGACAAAAAAAAATTTTAATACAAAAAAATATTTAAAATTTCGAAAGAAAATACCATTATATGTTATTATAATCTATTTCCGTTAATTTCAATGCTATTTGAAGGGTAAGAACTCAAAATTTCTCTAAGAAATTCATTGCGACCCACCCTTTAAGGTAGACCCGCAGATCAAATGTGGTTCTGAAAGTTATCTGATGTGGCTTGTATACTCAACCCTAATTTTGTAAAAATGAACTAAGCGGAGCATTTACAAATTGCTTAAATGACCCGCGGCACAATTCCAGAGCATTTAAGTGGCCCGTGACATTTTCAGATCACTGAAGTAGGCCTCAAAGCAGTGCCGTCTTAACGTATGGGCCCGGAGGCCTCAAGAAAAGAGGGGCCTCACAAACATTAAGAACCGGTTCAAATTTTCGAGATTTCGCCAAGTAGGGCCTCAGAAAAATCACTTGGCCCGGGGTCCCATGATGCTTTTAAGACGGCCCTGCGTGAAAGATCGCTTTCACAGTCAAAGATCACTTAAGTAACCCGCGACACAGTTCCAGAACACTCAAACGATCCTTGGTGCATTTAGAGATCTCTTGAGTGACACGTGGCACAGTTTAAGAACACTTAAGTGGCCCCAGTGCAGTTCTACATCACTCAAGTGACCCGCGGAACATTCCCAGATTACTTAAGTGATCTGTGGCACAGTTCCAGAGCACTTACGCAATCCGGACACATTTCCAGAGCACTTGAAGAATCCGTGAAACATTTAGAGATCACTAAAGTGGCTCTGTAGGGGACTTATCAATAGGGAGAATGTTAGTTCGCAGGTGCCCGCAATAGCTATCGAAAGGTTTTTTCCGTTTTTGGCGCACCGAATAAGATGCCATTAAGAATATTTCATATCTTCATTTATATTATAATATTTATAAAATAATTTCATATTTTATCTTGACTTCTTACTCGCAAAAGCCCGATTTACCATTCAGTATTTTGTGTATTTGTGTTTCATGATTTTGTATTTCCTGATTAGTAATTCCGAAACTCATGCTAAGGTGGTTCCAAATTAAAGTTTTAATCCTCTACGAGTTTATTTAAAACCCAACAAGAAATTTAGGTTTGAAGATTGAGAGTAATTTTCATGTTCTTCAGTCAGAAGCGCATTTACTGTTTTGCCGCCCAAGGGCTACACGCATTTTGCCGTCCTTTTTCCATTCTAGTCTAATTTTTTTGACTACTCTTTCCTCGAACATTCACATGCTTACTCTCGCTCTAAGAAACCCTTTTGCTCACTCACGTGCTCGCCAACTCTCTAGGTTACTCTTTTGGTAACTCACTGACCTAGTCACTTGCTGTCTGAGCAGAGAGAAGTGGATTTATTGAGTTATATACAAATTTCATCGCCCTTCACCCATTCTACTAATTCCCTTGGTCCTTCTGAACTTGCTGTCCTGGACAATAGGCCGCTACGCTCCCCACTGTAAATACGACGATGTCTTCAGTAGCAAACGTGTGGTTTTAAAATCTGAGTATAGCAGGAAAAAAAAGTTGAGAAAACTGAAAAAATAGGGGAAAAAAACGCAGATCGAGTTGAATATTTCTGGAACAAATAAAGATATGAATTATTCGTACAGTAGCCTCTCGCTAATCTGGCACATATCACACCAGGGTGTGATGGGGTACCATCACAGGAATTACAGCAAATTGATTGAAAAAGCCCATTTAAATAATATAAACTTCTGCTCATAGACATGCACTGTGATATGCTTTCCTCTTCCATGTTCGAAGAAAACCGGCCTGAAAACACCGGATTACTGGAGGAATTATTGAAAGTATCTCTACAGGGTGATTCAGGAAAGATGGGAAAAACTTTAAGAGGTGATAGTACACAACAATTAATACAAACAATTGTCATCAAAGAACGCATGGTCTAACATGAAACGCAAACGTGCTCGCGCGTTTCGAAATGGCAGCTCCACAAACGTTAAAACGGCATTCCTGTTGAAATTTATCGGGAGAAAAAGAACACTGTGCATGCAAATGTAACCTGGGGAAGAAGAAACTATGTAAATCTGCTTCACAGTGAATAGAAGGCGTGGACGCCAGCCCTGTGAAGTTATTCCTGCGTAAAACCGTTCTAAAGTAAGGGATGCGTGTACTACCACCTCTTAAAAATTTTCCCATGTCCTCTGAATCACCCGTACATTCATGCTGCCTCTATGATACTTCCGTTTACAGCTCCGTAAAGGAAATGCAGGCCTGCTTTTTCAGTATTACTAAAGTGCGCCATTATCCCGTACGTTACAACTGTTAGAAAGGTTAAACGCTGGAATAACTTCACAAGGCTTTTATTCACTGTGACGCAGATTTGCATACGGTTTCTTCTTCCCCAGGTTGCATTTGCATGCATGGCGTTCTTTTTCATACAGCTCCGTAAATGAAATGCATGTCTGCTTTTTCAGTATTACTAAAGTGCGCCATTACTCCGTACGTTACAACTGTTAGAAAGGTTTCACAATGGAATAACTTTTCACTGGGCTAGTGTCCACGCCTTTTATTCACTGTGATGCAGATTTGCATACGGTTTCTTCCTCAGGTCACATTTGCATGCATGGCGTTATTTTTCTCCCGATAAATTTCAATAGGAATGCCGTTTCGAAACGAGCTAGCGCGTTTGCGTTTCCTGTTAGACCATGCATTCTTTGATGACAATTGTTTGTATTTGTGTGTACTATCACCTCTTAAAGTTTTTCCCATTTTTTCTGAATCACCCTGTATACGCAATAGTACAGGATGCTTTATTTGAAGACAAATAATATGGATTTCCGACGCAAAAGGTTTCATAAATCGGGTATACAAAGCTGGAGATTTTTCATGAATTGTCTTGATTTTATCATCTTGTTTGAAAATTACAAGCGGTAAAAAAATGAGGAAATTAAAAAGTATTATTCGTGAATACAGATATGTCATTAATGGACAAAAGCTTAGTGTTTTTACTGATGCTTTCCATTTTAACAGAGGATACAAGTTTGGTGTTACAAAATTTTCTTTGAATTTCTAAAGCTAGAGCTGACCCTGGCTTTTAATTAGTCCATATCTAAGAAACAATAAATGGGAAATATCTTAGAAAAAAAACCTGTTGGCTAGAAAACCCATATTCCTCAAATTTTTAACAAAAACTGTTTACACGAGTAAAAACAGAATTAAACATTGAGGAATCAATCAAATGACAAAGACAATTGTAACAAAGTCAAAGCAAATAGAAGAGTAAAAAACCTGTGATTGCGCTTGCTAAGAGAAAACAAATTTTAGCCAAGATACTAAAATTAAATTTGTAATTTACAAATGATGTGAAATAATTTCACTTTTTCACCTCTTTGCACTAGCTCTCAAAATTTTGAGAAGCATAATATTTTATAAAAAAAAAACTGCATATGACTAAAAAAATGAGTATCATTTATATTGAATTGCAATGACGTTCGAGGTATAGCAAAAATCTTGATTTTATATATATTTGATAGATATATAAATCAGAAGTGCAAAACCCCCAAAAGTAGAAAAAATTCAAAGACCCAAACATGTGATATGTATATAAACTAGATGAATGCATATAAATGACAAAGAAAAAAATACACTGATATTTATTTTTCAAAATATCAACAAAACAAACTACTACTCAAAGAAAATTGAGCAAAAATCCTAAAACCAACTACTGTATAAAAAATAAGAAAATCCAGTAGTTAGAAATGCATTAAAAAATTGCAAGTGGCTTCACAGAGACTAAAAGTAAGACAAAACACAAAATTATCACTCATTTTAAATATATTTTTCTTGCATGTTATTCTGTTACATCTGTTTTTTTAACTCAATGGAGTCAGAAATAATTTCAGAAGTAATGCACTACAAGTGAATAAATTCCCACACTTAACACATTGTTTACCGGTCAAGAGTTAGCTCATGTTTTTATACTCATATGTAGCCTGTGTGACAAAAGAGCTTTTCCTTAAAAAACAAATGTGTCTACAATGTATTAAATTAATAGTAAAAATCTCTGCAGACTGAATCTTCAGAGGAATGTTTACTTGGTGCATGCACCATTTAGTAATGGTAGACAGAATGTATAAAAGCTTATTCATAAATGATTGGCATATTAAAAATACTATAAAACAGTAGATAGAAATAAAATCTTGAACCAAGCATCAGTACAATATACAATACATATACAAACAAATAATAAAATATTCAACAAATAATAAATAAGAGAGAAAAAAATTTCTTGAAAATTTTCAGAGTAGGAATTGATTCTTTTTAAACAAAAACATATAAATTTAAAAAGACACTGCTCAGCATGTGAGAGAATAGATTGTCATATAATACTGATTGAAAGTTATTCATTCATACAAGTTTTACAGGATAGATAATTAATATACATTGAAGTGCTGAAAAAACTGGTGAGACAATTCCATTTAAATTTAATAATAATGTCACCTAGAATAAATACATTTTATTGGTTATTGTGTAGAATGTGTCAGTTGGTTTTTAGGCAAAGTATGAAATACAAAAGCTTGTAATTAGACCAAGAACCATACATGCGATATGCATAATATGAACTTTACATATACTAACAAACATGCAAAATAATGTTTAAGTAATAGGTTATCTATTATACGTTAATCATACTGAAAATGGTGTTAGAAACAAGTATTTCAAACTTTGCCTTACATCAGGTATTCTATGTAATGCAAGATTTCATAGTTACTAGGGGAGGGGTCATGAAGAGCAATGCCCCTGCCCCTCCCAGCATCAATGTGATGGAGATCTTACTCATTTGTTATATACGTACTGAATTTATAATCATCACGCATCCTACTACCCTTCACAAGTCTATCTTCGCTTATTCTGAGACTCATATGGCTGTTTAAATGAGAGAATATGGGAGCTTTATGTCAATTCAGGTGAGCTCTCATTCTGCAAAGTGAATCCATTTTTTGAAACAAGGACTTCTCAAGTTGCAAATACAATTGTTTAGGCTGTTTGGAAGGGCTCTCTCATTCATCACGAAAGCAGGAATGGTGTTAGTAGCACTGCAGAAAGACAAAGCTCTCACCAAACCAGACAAAACCACAGATACATGCTGTGATCACAAAACATTTTAGACCTGCAAACATCTCCTGATGATGCCAGTCACAAAGATAATGGAGAAAAAATGAGAATAAACTCTCATACAGACAAAATGGTCTTTTAACCTAAGAAACTATTTCTATTGATGACCGAAAACAATACAAGCAGTTACTATTTTGGTTGTTATGGGGATTGTAAGTTCTTCTGGATAAAGATATTGATATTTTCAGGACTTCTTTCCAAACTGCACTTTTCAAAATAAACACCAACACATATACCACATGTACTACAAGCTCCGAAATTATGTTTTCAAAAACCTAAGGTATAGCTATGTGTTTGTTTTGAGAAATGCAGTGTACATTTTTTTGCCAGTAAATAATACACATAAAATGAAATTAGATGAGAGCAAATACAAAAACCCAATAACTTAATCATATTGTTGATAATTTTGATTTGATTTCACTGCTTTTCATAACCAGAAATACAGGCTATCACAGTAAAGAAATTGGGGATTAGTAATGATTAGGGATGCATAATTTTCATATTTACGAGATTCGATAAATGAAAAATTTGTCATTTTTAATGAATAAATACAAAATTTGTTTTTTTATCACTTTTCTGCAAAAAAAATCTTCATAATCTACCTTTTCAAAGTAAAAATAGGTAGTGATTTTGGTGACCTGAGTTTGGTCCAGCCGTCCATGTACGGTCCCTTTCGTGTACACGAGCTCCAAGGAAAGATTGAGAGATTTGGTGCCTCTGTAGTCTAGTGGTCTAGGGCGTTCACCCGGAAAGTGAAAGGATGTGGGTTCGATTCCCCGCAGGGGCAGTTGAATTTTCTCTCTTTCCAAAATATATCTTCGCAACAGCCAGTTCTTGAAAAACCTTTGTAGTTTTAATTCTAGCGCATGAAATACGAGTTCAGTTCACTTTTTCTTTAGTTCTGTTTGAAAATTATGAAAATAAAGCAGACAACTTTTTTGAAGAATCAACCTCTTCATTCGCGCATGTTTTGTGTTATGCAATAAGGTACCAGGTACTATAGTAGACTTGAAATCTTCTCAGAAGCGCCAAACTTAAGGTTATTCTTGCAAAATGACCAAAAAAAAGACAAGAACGGTAAAATTAATGAAGAGAGCACACTATTATGATGAAGACAGCAGCAGAGATATAAAATAAACATCCACCCCGACAAATGAAGCCTTGCAGCATGTAGGTATTTTTTCTATCTGCAGCCACAACAACACATCATTTTTGAACCAAAATTCATTTAGGAAAGCTTCTCAAAAATATTTTTTTTAACAACATGTGACATGATTATATCTAATGTCGCATGTTGTTAAAAAAAATATTTTAGAGAAGCTTTCCTGAAATGAATTTGGGTTCAAAAGTTGTAGGTAACAACTACTAAGATGTAGTTGATCTTCATCAACTACTTGTAATAGTTGCATGAAGAAAAGAAGAAAAACAACACATAGCTACTGAAGAAGGAACTCGATACAGTTCCGAAACATGTCTAGCTGTTGTTTTTCTTCACATTTTTGGTTTACTTACATTGTTATTCTTATTTCTACTTTATTATATGCCATTTCATAACAAGCATATTTGATTATATTTGCATAAGAACTTTTAAAGTCGTGCTTAATAATGTAAAAAATGTGTTTTTATCAGTTTTAATGTAGTCAATGGTAACACACACATTATCAACGGATATATTAAGAAATACTGTGAAGGGATATATCTCAAAAAGTTGCGCGTTCTATTATACCATCAATACATTAAACCTCAAAAATGCTTTCTAACATTAAAAAGAATCTGCAATTTTCTAGCATTACCTTCTATAGCCTGTCGCAAAAGTATAAACAATCGTTTTCTTGAATAACAACCATTCCACATTTCTATCTCAATTTTTTTTATACATGAACCCCATGCCAGTAAATTCATTTCGCAATAGTTGAACAGAATTTTTCTCAAGAAATTAATTAACAAAAATTAAATAATGAAAAAACAGCCTGTCTCAAAACTACATATAGACTTTACTTGAAAAAAGTTACAAAGCAAGAGATCATGGCATTTGCATATTTTAACGTGAGGCTGCTATGACATAATCATTGAAAGAGTATAAATGCTCATTCAAAAACTTGTATTGCAAGTAGTTTTCATTATGCCTCGCAATGTTCGTTACACCATAAGGATGTGGCTAAAATCTGGAATTTAAAGTCTGAAGGGTGTGGCTGACAAAATTAACAGAGCACAGCAGATCAGGTATATATAAAATATTATCTAAAAGTGATAGAAGTGAGATTGTGAATTGGGAAACCTAACGTGACCACACCTTGGTTGGATAGATATATTTTTCATTTAGTATCTAGCCAGAAATTGTCTCACCATCAAATTTCACAAAGCTTATCAATTCCTGTATCAAAGGACGCAGTTTATCACTGTTTGCACCCAATAATTGGCATGTATTACAAAACATGCTCCGTAGATCTCTTCCAAAGCAACACCATAAAGATGATCAATTGATTTGAGCTAGAATGACATGAATTGGAGGGATGAATGGTTCACTGTTGTCTTCAGGGACAGAAAGCAGTTCGATTCTAGATGGACCTGATGGCTGTACTTATTATTAGCATGACTTCAGACACGAATCTCACACTTTCTACAACCATCAGCAAGGAGAACAATTCGTCATGGAATAGGGATCATTTGGATTTAATGGAATGATTAGTACTGGTTTTTTCAGAACATTCTCAGAACCCCTGTACTTCCAATCAGGAGCACAATAGAGGGTCAATGTTAGTTGTTTCAACAGGTCAATGCTCCCTATTTCCACACCTACATTCACCAGTGCAAGGTTTACTGATAATAAATGATGTGAGTTGGAATGGTCAGCTATGAGCCTAAACCTAAATCTAATAGAAACCTTTAGGGTTCTATTATCACTTCATATTTATTCCCAATGTCATCAGTTTTCCAGTATTATGGTGTTGAAGTAGCAAATTATGCTGTGTTAGTTTTCTCTGGATTCCGTTTTTTTCATACATTCAGGGGAGGCCAAAGGTCAAGTTTCTACCAGAAACTCTGGTGTCACAAATGTTTTTTTAGCATACCTGATCAAGCATTTGAAACAATCCGTGGAGGTGGCGCAACTGTGAAACTGTAAATGTTAAAATTATGCTGATGTCTATATACTTTAAAGACAGACTGCTTTTAATTTCCTTTAACTCATTTCTTGAGAAAAATTCTGTTAAGGTATTGTGAAATGACTTTACCGGCACGGGGTTCACGCATAAAAAATTTCAAATGGCAGTATCAGCAGTTATGAGCTTTGTCCTGAGTTAGGTCCAACCATCCGTGCATGGTCCCATTCAGCACACGCAAGCTCTAAGAAAAGATTGAGAATCGTTGCCTTTGTAGTTTAGTAAAATATGTAATTTAATTGTATAGTATTATCATAATTGACTAGGGACAAATAAATTATGTTATGTGAACTCAACTGGCAAGTGAGAGGATGTGGGTTTGATTCCCCGCAAGGACAGTTGAATTTTCTCTCTTTCCTAAATTCATCTTCGCATCAGCCAGCTGTTGAAAAACCTTCAAATGGTTGATTTGTTATTCAAGAAAAATTATTGTCTATATACTTCTGCGATAGACTATGTTATATATATATATGTATAAGTATATATAAGCAACTTAGTATAAAAACCCATTGTTGCCACATTCAATTCCATTTTATGTTTAGAGATTTATTTTAGAATGAATGCTATTTTTTGTGTTCAGAATCAATCAAAAACCTCAACTTTTGTCACCATGTGTTATAACATTTTATATAATGTCTTTTGTATAATTAGCATACTAATAATTATGAAAAAAATTAACATTAATTTATTTTTAACAGTAATTCCCCTTAAGGTTCCATTAATAACTCAAACTGATTTGAATACTTCTTTGACTATAGTAGGACCACAGTGTCTGTGTGTAATTTAGTTCCCAGGCACTTCTACACAAGGCTATAACCAGAAATTTTTTTCAGAGAGAGGCAACTGGTGTTTCAAGGTGGGGAACAAAACTGATTCCACATATATTTCTGATTCTCATACTTATTCCATACATATGGACCAGGCTCTAGGTGTCCCTGGCTACAGGGACACCTAGTTTCCACGGATAATTGTGACTTCCTTTTTTTTTTGTTGTAACAACTGAGTATATGTAAAGTTACACACCATCTGTTTTTTTAAATCTGCTTCATTTGATAATTGGCAAAAATTGTTAATTTATTTGGCTCACAAATAAATTGACAAAATATTTAATTTTTGACATAGAAATGAAGTAAAATGTAATTAATATGTATGTATAAGAAATAGGATTAGATAAACGGCAAACATCGATTGAAAGTCTGATCTCTGCACAAATTAAATCACATGTTATATCCTTATATTTATTCCAAGAGCATCATTCATTCATATTTGGTCCTCAAAATAGTAATGTAGCTCTTACATGGCCTGCAAATTAATTTCAGGCAAAATCCATAAATCTGAAAGTTTGATCACCCATGAACATTATAAAAAGTTAGATGAAAGGAAGTACAAAATTGTTTTCATTTTTTCATCAAGTTATATAAGTAGTTAAGCACAAGTATATTGTTAAAAGATGATATTTCTCCAGCAATTATGTATTTAATACTTGAACCATATGTGTCATTTTCTGAACAGCAGATACAGTGGCCTGCTTTACAAACACAAAAAATATTGCATAAAAAAAAAAATTCACCTAAACATATTTTTCTTCAATGAATACAGCATAGATTTACTGCTCAAAAACATTAAGTTTACAACACATAATAATATTTTGATACCATTCAATACATGAAGACAGAGGGATTAAGAGGGAAATTTAAAAAAAAAACCATATGCAATATTCAATAGAAAAGAAAACATGCAATAGAAAAAAAACTTACTTTGCTTGGTTGTGTAGTTTCCAAGAAATTTTTTGTTCACTTAAAATAAATAAATTATGAAAGAATCACAAATAAAATTCAATCTCAAACACTTGGGCTCTGAAATAATATATATTTTGAGGTACTTTGAAGTTTAAAAAAGTCAATACGTTGCATCCTGCATCAAGGCACTTTTCAAATAATACTATGAATTATATATATATATGTAACTTTCATATAATATATTATATATCTACAAAAACCTAACCACTACACATCACACCTACAAATCAAAATGAAATTTAGGTGCTGCAAAAATAATTATTTACAAAGCAAAAATAATCTATGATCACAGAAATGGAAGAAGGAACAACTTCTTCAGGTCATATTGAAGAAAAAAATTATATGTAAACACTTCTTTGTTAGAAACACTAGACAGAACTGTATACAAACTCTACTTAGATATCTATATTTCTGTAATTTGAACAAAAAAAGATTACAATATTTACAACCTATCCTTTCTATTATATAATATGATTGAAAGTGCAAATTTCTATTACATTTTCAAAAACATTATAACATATCGGGTGTAGAGCACAAGGGGTATAAAACATATACTTAACATTGCACACTTATACCCAGCGTGCTTTAAAAAAACACTCCTCATATATAAATACTATAGCACTACAATCAGTAATATAAGGTACCATTACACATTTTCCATTAATTAAAAAACATTAGTTGATTTAACTACAACTGAGCAAAAAAAAACTAATATAACCCTTCTTTTGCAACTTGAATGAAATATCATTTGATACAATCACTAATAATATAAAAAAGCTCAAAAGTACAGAAAATTTTAATTCTAACATACAAAATAGACAAATTTTTAGGAATGTTGTAAGCAACCATAAAAACTAAAACATTTTATTCAAATGAAAAATTGTCATAAATTGTCTCTGAATTGACTAACTTTTTTATCTTTTCACCACACACCAACACAAATCCCCATAAAGCAATTTACTACCAATAGAATTGGGTTGAAGATCTTTGTCTCTCTGGAACAGAGATTTCCAACGTTTCAGTTCTTGTGGAACCCTTAATGGTTATAAGACTGTAAAACCAGACCGAAACAAACAAATATTTCTCTGATACATGTAGTTTTATTGCAACATCAATCAAGTATTTCATCACTTTTGATATAGGTGTTTCCAACACTTGGTTGGAAACCTATGCTCCACTACTACTTAACAGTACACACACACACACATGTGCACCTCATAAATATTCCTTTGGGGGAATTTCTAATGAATTAGTGCATGTCGAAAAGGGTCATGTGTGTGACCTTGACGTATTAATTTAGTCAGAATTATATGCATGTTTTGTGTTCTAGTGATGCTGCCATCTGTTGTCAGATTAGCAGATGCCTAAATTTTTGTTATGTAAATTGAATGTTTTGTATCATCAACTTAAATGTCTACCTGCTCTCTGAGGAGAGACTTTCTCAAACAGGAGACCGGCTCACATTCACTCGTCAAAGTTGGAATATCGCAGAAATCCAACTTCAGCCTGCCACCAATGGGGTTCAAACTTGGATCATTGTGATGCAAGTTCATGACGATGCCCAAACAACTGCACAATGGTGAAACCTATGCTCTAGATAGGGTCATGTTGTACTTCCATTAACTTTTTGAGCATAGAGGGGACATTTGGTGAGGGCATATTGTGAAGGTGCCAACTATTGGTGGTCCTTCGGGGCTGATAGGGAAAGAACTTTTCTTTGGCAATCCCTGGGATTGAACCAGTGGACCTAATTTCACCTAGCATTCATTAATGGTGGTAGATGAACATCTTACCACTGTACCTTTCATGCCCCTGAATCTGCTAACTGTCCCATACAATCATGCATTGGTAAAAAACCTGGTTTTTTATGTACTGTGAAAGCAGATTATTTTTCTCTTAGTGATAAGGGGTACTCACAAGTTTGCCTATTATTATGGGTTAATCTGATATATATATATGCCTTCAATTTTTATAATATTTACTATCATCAATTTCCATTAATGATTATATTTATTTGAATTTAATGTGTACATGTCATTTCTCCGCAGAAAAATTCTTTACTTTTCCCTAATGTGGCATCAATTCTAATACACAAAATTCTGAATCACACCCAGATAAAAAGGTTCAATTTAGGAGATAAAAATTGCGCATTAGATCCTAGTAAATGCAGGAATTGATTAATTACCAAAAAATATTTTTCAAATTATTTTATAAAATGCTGTCGGTATCTTTATGTTCATAATTAAAAATTGTAACAATCACACACATTTCACCTGTTTATACACAAGTATATGTATTCTGTAGCAAAAAAAAATCCAATGCATCTGAGAAATTCTTTTACATAGAATTTTCACCATAATATTCATAAACCTATTGAATTTTTCTTGCATTAAATAAATAACTGACAAAATTAAACAATCAGTGGAATTTTGAACTGACTTGACTGACAGGGTATTTATAGTTAAAGTTTCCCTATTCTGAGCTATTTACAGCTGTAGCTGTTCATCAGAAAATTTTTTTGAAAGCTTTTAGAGGCCAAAAATCTCTGCATAGTTTTTGGTGTAGAATCACTATGTTGGTAAAAGTTTCACCAGCAAAGCATGTTCTTATAAACTTAATTTTTAGAGAAGAAATGAAAATGATTCTACTAGGAGATGTTCTGATACTCTGCGTGAAGCTTGAGCAGTTTGCTCACATGTTTGCAAAAAAAAAAAAAAAAGCATGTGCACTACTATTTGCATTAGAAACATCCTTCAGTGGTGAATGTCAGAACTGATTTTTTTTCTCTTGATTTCGTTTGTACCTTTTCATTAAGACATTTCCAATGCTTTGTAGCTTTCTGAGAAATAGCTGCAGAGGTGGACAGTTCAGAATTAGAAAACTTTAATTTTCTACACTGTATAAATCAGGGGTGCATAACCTCCAGGCAGCAAAAGATGTTCCTAACAACACCAATACAAGAACAAGTACCCCAGTTTGTGTAAAAAGAGTGACAGCTAACTCACATATCTGCCCAACAGATTGAAAAAGTTATGCACTGATCTTATAAATGACCAAAGCAAACTGAAACACACTTGGTTTCAACTGTAATGGCCTATGTGGAATGCTAGTGAAAAAGGGAGAATATTGTTAATTTACTACATCATTTACGTAATTTTGCATGATGTAGAAGAAACAGTTGAAGCATTGTCACATAATTATGATGAAACAGCACCTACTTTTTGAATGTCTCTATACAGTTAATTGAGGGGGCTTCTCACAAAAAGGAGAAAGCTCCACTTTTCCAAATTTCTGGCGAACCAAAAAAATAATTTTCAAATTGCACTAACAAATGTTTTTCCACTTTTACTTATTTTTTTTACATATTAAGTTTTTAGCATCGGAAAAAATTGTTTAGACTACAATGTAAATTTTTAAATTCTCAACTAGCTCTTTTTTTCTGTAAAATTATGATTAATCATTTTCTAGAATGATTATTTTGTATAAAAACCTACAATAGAGTTTAAGGATTTTATTTTTAACCCCTTCACAAACACGCTGCTGGAGATAAATTTGATAGCCTTGTTCCATGTTAAAAAAAGGAAGAGAAAGAAAAAAATAAGGATGGGGAGGAACAGTACAGAGATAATTGGATAAAAGAGTATTAATGCAGTGGCTTTTTTATTGCCCTTACCTACAAACTTGTTTTGTAGTTCTTTTACTTGTTCTCTTCCTCACTTCTATGTACAGTATATAACAGAAGGATTAGTTTTGAGAAAGATACATTATACGTATGTGGGGATGCCATGGAGGCCGAGTAGGGGGAAAAGCTGAGGAGAACCACAACCAACATTGTATCAGTTGATCGTTATTTCAGATATCATGATGGTGGTGGGAAAATAAGGGGGGGGAGAGAGACATCTTTTATAGGGGTGCAATAAACCTCACTGTGAAGAAAAAAGAGGAAAAAGAAACAGTCAGCTGGATTGAATTTATTCCACTGGTGTTTGGACACAATATTACATCCATCATCGTAAAGAGGGGTTAAACTAGAAACACAAACTTAACATTTTGTCAATTGCTAAATTATTGTTATTGGTAGCTGAATTCATCCTGAGCCCATGGGTTGCATTGTAGACACTCAGTTCTATATAAAATCATGATCAAGAAAGACGCAGCTCACGACCTGCTTCCTTCTTGATCCAGGCAAACAATACATCCAGCTTAGTTATTACAGAACTTGGAAAACAAAGCTTGTATCTACACAATTCTGCCACCAATCGAACGTATGTTTTTTTCACATATGATTTAATGTATAATTCAAATTACCCAAAAATTACAGCTAGCTCCCTTTTTTGCAACAAATTCTTTAATTATTATTAGTGGACCAACTCTTCTGTACATCCCAGGAGTTCTAGTATTTAAGTTAATATTTTCAAATCAACCTGGCTTCAAAATGCATAATATTTGGAGTAAATTAACATTTTGATGTACTATTTTCTTTAAATTTCAAAGTTTTTTTCCTTTCAGTTTATGTAGAAATAAGATCTGAATACAGAATGTAATTATAATTCATGTCACTAAAACTTTTTCTGACTAAGTCTTCTTTATTGTCATGTTAACATGGTTATTCTAGTTATTATGGTATTAACAGTGACAGAGTTAACCTTTTCAATTTCTGCCTTCTCTGCACATTCATTTTTTTAACCAATTACTGTATACCCTTAACTACAACATAGTTGCATCTTAAATTTTGAGTTTGTCCAGCAACTTTTCAATTCAAAATTTCTTTGCAAATGCAACTTTGCACATTGAACAGACTTTAGATACCCGCCATTTTGTGAAGTGACTAACCAATTGCTGGCCACTTTGCAAATACACTAGACTTCATACATAGACTTTAACATATTCTTTGCAGGGGTGGTCTGTCCAGCCAAAATTTGAGTCAGTTTTCTGGACCTTTCACAAAATTCTGGATCTAAAAAACGGACCCTTCACAAAATTCTGAATCTGAAAAACGGACCCTTCACAAAATAAAAAAAATTAATCCATAAATTTGAAATTCAATTTCTTTTGTGATAGATCAACTAGATTATTTTGCTTCCTACAAAATTACTCATTTCTCACAAAATTAATGAAAAATTTCACAAAAACAGGACCCTGCAAAGAAGTCTGGGCAGACCCCTGCTTTGCCACAGAGATTATGTACATATTGTCATGTTCAAACATTGCAGAAGCCAAAGTTGCAAATCAAAAACTAGTTATTCAACCTACTTTTATGAGACATTCCAAAATAATATCTATGGATAATAAAATTATCAAATAAATATAAAAAGATTCAATTAAAAGTAGCATTCATCCATGGATGATTGAATAGTAATTTGAATAGTAAGGAAACAATTAAAAGAATAAACCACAAGATCAAAATAAAAGTATATAAACTGATGAAGACCACTAATACCTAGAAATAGATATTACTTAAATCTAAATGCATTGATTATTGATAAAAAAAAAAAAAATGGACATCATTTTTCATATCTGCCGATGCATATAAATTGCAACAAAGTCTTGGTTTATAGAAAGAGAACAATTTTGAAATATTTTTTTAATAAAATGATATTTATAACTATAGTTGATGATTGTTATAATGACCGTGCATTATTGCAACCATTCCATTATAACAAGGGAACTATAAGTTACAAATATTTTCTTATTCACAGAAAATAATTAACACGTTTTTAAGACAAATACATTTTTTCTTTACACTGGTTTCTGCGTTTCGGCTCTGCAACCGAAAGCCGTCATCAGAACCTTGTGGTCAGAAACCACACACAAGTAGTAAAAACCATTGGGGGGTTTATGGTGCTTATTTTTGGACATCTGGAGAGATCGCCTTTGTATTTACCCTGTAAACATCATAACCCCCCCCCCCCCGTCCTTAAATGCGTAAACCAGTGTAAAGAAAAAATGTATTTGTCTTAAAAATGTGTTAATCATTTTCTGTGAATTAAAACCGGTCAAAGTTTCTATTTATAGATAAAATATTTTTTGATTCACCCCATGTTATTTTTCATTCAATATAACAACCTATTAAGACTTCAATCCAATATACACCGTCCAAACACAGCTCTGCCCTCTTTTTGCAATAATGTGTACAAAACCCATATTTTCCATTCACCAAAATTGTGTTCCACCTTGACATTGGAGAATTACATACATAGGTGCATGCATGCAATTAATTATCACAATTTTATTATTATTTTATGACCTAATGTATTTTCACTGTAACTACTTACATTATAAAAAATGGATAAAATAATCTTTTATTCCTTCCAACTATATAATTCTCTAAAAAGCTATTTTTTTTTTCAAACTTTTGATATAACAACCTCTCAATATAATGTCCATTTTCCATGGAACATAGGGGGGCCATTATAACAAACGTCTACTGTATTAGCTAGTTGATGTATGTATATACACCATGGACAAAAACCTAGTATTCTAGTTAAATTTGGGTTGTCATTAATTTTAGGTGCTTATTAATGATATTGAAGAAAAAACATAGCAACATCATTTACCTAGGAATTGTCATGTGAAGAAAGTGAAATATACAGTTGTTTTGACACATGCTGCGGTATGGGTAAATTAGCAGTGGTAGAAATTTCTGTGTCAACAGAGAAAATTTTTTTGAATTGTGACCAAAAAATGATTTTGACAGAAAGATAAAATTAGTGTATTTCACAGCAGGTGGCTAAGAATAGCTTCTTTCAAGAAAAGAGTTGTAGAAACTGCATCAAGATGTTGACATAAGTCTTTTACAACTCATGCATGAAAGAACAAACATCAGGCAGCTTTGTTTCTTTTCTTTCTTTCAAACTGAGCACAACTCAGATATATCACCATCTATGGGCAATTTACTACCTAGTGAGTTGTACCGGAAGTGTAACAGTGTTTGTACCTAACAGTATGTACCACAGAGTGTGTATGCAGTATTGTGTTTGATTTTTCAGTGCTGCCATCTATATTTCAGAAGTGAAGTGAGTGATACGTTATGATTGAATTACATTTGTACTGTTGCTCTCTGTGGCGAGACTTTTTAAAGGGGAGACCGGCTCACATTCGCGCCTTGAAGTTGGGAACCATAGAAAACCATTATCTTAATGAAGAACACTTGCATGAATGACTTAAATGATGACATTTCTTCTGTTAACTAGGTTGCAACTTTACTCATACACATAATGAATACTCAGAAACAATTGGATATTTGAATTGGATAGGATGCAGAATCCATGGGTTCAAAAAGCCTAACCAAAAAGTAGTATATTTCCTCCATTACCATTTTACAGGAGTGAAATTATCACAGCAGGATTACCCTCTTTTTGACCATATTTTTTCATATACAGTTGGCCCCCACTTAAATAGATATTAACAGTTCAGTTCGTACAATTTGTAAATTCAAAACTTATGAAGGAATAACATTTTATTAATAAAGCAATTAATAAAATAAAAATTATATTAAAGTAAAATGATCACAAAACCTATGATTTTTACTTTTCATTGCAAAAGTTAGCACCCTCTATGGGTTCAAACAGAGGGCAAAAATAAAATAATTAACTATACCTACTGAAGACAACTTAGATACTTTGAGGCCTGTACTAACTCTCAAGTCAAAGTTTTTCTAAGTCTTAACTTGACAACTTATTTGCCATTTATTTCAAATGTTTTGTCCAATAAAATTATCATACACGTAGCAGTTGATATGTATTAACAGTTGTCATGTCAATCATAATATTTAATCATTTTTGTCGCACCACAGTCATTTTCTGCACATAAGGGCTAATTAGACCGGAACCTACAATTTATTGCCAATTCCAAATGGCAGGCTTGTTTCTATACTCATCAAGAGGTTGGTGCACTAACACCTAGAAACTCCCTGTGGTAGCATTTTTTTCTGCTGTCACATTGCCGTTTCTGTTGCACCTGTGTGAGAAAAGTTTTCTGATAAGGATGAACCGGGTATCAAACTTGCAACACCTCTAAACATCCTTTGGTACTATAGGTGACTATCTTATCGACCTGGGCTACTGTGCCCCATAATATCTGATTAAGCGGGGAACTTTAACATTATCTCTATGGGAGAAATTTTGGTTGCATAGGATTTTCTCCATTTAAGCAGGGTATCCGTTTATCTATTACCCAATTGAGCAAGGTTGACTGTATTTTACTTTAATTTTATAATCTATCATAGACTATATTTAATATATAATTTTTAAAATAAATTATATATATTTATCATTTATAATATTTTTCTTTCAGACACTCTTCATGAAACACCTTGTATATACACACAAATGTATAGAAAAATTGAGCAGATTATAGGAACCAAAAGTTTGAATCTACATTTTTATAAAAGATGAAAATAAAATTTTGCATAACTGTTATTTGGCTTGAACAGATATTCAACTTCTGACAATAAAATAATTTTCAGTGGGAATTTCAAAAAGTGTCCATACCTATTACCCCATAATTGGGAAAAGTAATGAAAAAATTTGTATTTGCCATTAAAGTCACACACATTTCACAAATAAAATATAATTTTCCTACTCTATGACCATTACTCTCGCAGTTAAAAAAAATTTCAAACAGTTTTTCTCATAAATTCAAAATTAGTAATCTGAGGCTTTTATTTGTTACCTTTTAATATTTTCACATACTAGTTTAAAATTGAAAGCACTCAGAATGAAGTGCTGCCATTCTGATTAAAATATAATTTTACAGTGAAAATAACGTCAATCAATACCCTCTTTAATGATAATCACCTATACAAGAATTATCTTTCTACTATCCCGTCACCCACCTCAACATGTTATTATATTATATTCCATCTATATATATTCTATATAACAATACTTTTATTCTGTATAACAATACTTTTCTCCCATCTCTAGAGCATCATTGCATAAGTGTTTCATTGTATACACATAGTAGAATCTCCGTAATTCTCTTCTCAAAAGTTTGAGCTTCCAGGTAAACCAAGCTGATAAAATTTTTCAAAATTCCATTTAAAACTTGTCACGTTATATATGTTTCTTTTTTTCATTTTGAGGAGGTCCTGACAGAGAGAGACTTGTCAAAGAGCTAATGTTAAAGATAAAAAAATATTCATTTTCAGCAACTTGAAAATCCGAACGCATTTGCATTGCGTCATTGGAAATTCTTTTATAAAACATATTTTCTTCTCTTTTCATACAGAATTATACATGAAATGGAGACTGGAAAGAGTAGCATTTTTAAATCTCTTCACCCTAATCAGAGGTGTTTCTAAATAGGGCATGTCAATACCACCCCATAGCTAAGAGGACCATATGCTGTATCTTATTTTGTTATCTACACAGAAAAGGGAATGTATCACTTTATCTGTAGGTTTGTTGATTGGGTAGGTGAAGAAGGAATGCTGGTTTTGACATCATTGTTATTTCCCTTGAAAATCCTGTCCCACCTTTCCCTCCTTTTTTGGAATCTTCCAAATCTGGACACAGGACAAACGGGCCTTATAATCATTTTCTCTCTGCTGTATAAGATATCATTTTTTGCGCCAGATCTGGCAGTTTGTGTTATGCCAAAATTGCACAAGTGAGATATATAGTTTAAGCTTTTTTTAATTCTTTGTTTTGCTATGGAGAGGGAGTTTATCAATTGAAACAAAACTTCATATTTTATTCTAATGTGAAAAATAATCGAACAAAAAGTGAAATAAAAAAAAAATTGAGCTTCCATCAACTTTGTTCACAATTTTGAAAAATAAGAATATCAAGGGTGCAGCACGGCAAAAAAATATCCCTGGAAAATCTAAGAAGCTTTGCAACATGAAGAATTGGAAGGGGAAAAGGAGTTGTTCACATATATGGTTTTGAAACAATCATGCTAAAAACCTTCCGATTCGTGGAAAAATGTTAAAAAGTAAAGCAATGGAATTGAGCAGAGAGAGAATTGAAAATTTCAACTGTTCAGATGGTGTGCTGAACCATTTCAAACAAAGGAAAGGCTTTTCTATGCAAAAAATTTGTGGCGAATCGGCAGCTGTTAAGGAAGTGGCTGTTCAAGATTGGTATCCTGGTCTATCACAAATTATAGAACGATATCATCTGAAAACTCTTAATGCAGATCAAGCAAAATTGTTCCACAACTGAATGCCTGACAGAACTTTAGCAGTAAAAGGAAGCCATTGCAAAGGAGGCAAGTGCAGTAAAGAAAGACTTGCAATCCTATTTTGTGCAAATATGAATGAAAGTCGTAAGTTCAAACATTTGGTAATTGGAAAATCGAAAAACCATACTGCTTACTGGTTGTCCTTCTCCCTTGCATGTATAAAGCAAATAAAAAGGCTTGGATGACCATTCCTTCATTAATAGCATGGCTACGAGCTTTTGATGTAAAACTCAAAATTGAATGTAGGAAAATAGCCTTATTTATTGAAAATTGTCCAGCACACCCTAGTAAAAAAATCGCTCAATTTGAAAAACATTGAATTGGTTTATGTACTCCCGAACTGCACTACTAAGCTCCAACCTATGGATCAAGGAGTGATCAAGCTGGTGAAACCGAAATATTAAGCAAGTCTTGTCAATGATCTTATCAGAAGGACAAAGGCAAATCAGAAAAACTACGAAATGAAATGTTTTTGATACCATGAAAGCTTTTCTTGCTGCATGGAATGAACTTCCAGAGACACACATTGCAGCATGCTTCAAGCACATGCTGGGTTTTTGAAAGAGAAATGAGTCTACCAATGAGTTTCAAGCATATCAGATATAGATCTTGCTACAGTTCCAAGCATATCAGATAAGGAATCCAATAGCTGGAGCATGACCCCCACAAGGGTGGAGCTGGCAGGGTTCCAGCTCTGGAGGATTCTCATCATTCTTTGTTTTTTCACCTTATAAATTCATCATAAAGGGGCCTGTGAAAGTCTGGTCTGGGGCCTGCAAAAGATCCCAGCCTAGGGGCCCTGCTCCAGAATGAGAGGGCCTTGAGCTGGAGCATTATTGCAAAAGTTTGGACTAAAATTCACATTTCAAGAATATATCGGAGCTCATGAAGATTTTATTCTCTGGAGTCAGTGGTGTAGCCGGGTTGGGGGGGGGGGCAGGGAAGCGATTGCTCTCCGATCAAAAATTTTACATACATTGGTGCCCATTGACTTTTGATCTTTCAAAAAAATTGATGAAAAAAAAATTTAATTTTTTATTTTCTACCTTCATTGACTAAAATGATGAATGGGGAAATTAAAAAAGGAATCTCTACTTATATATATGCCTCTTGCAGTTCCACAGTGATTGGGTTTGTACTAGTCATTTGAGAGAAGAAAGTGCAGGTTTTCATTATCATTTTTGAAAATTGCTCTCAAGCTCTTCATCTGGAAGCATGTTCAAATCAGCCTCCGTTTTCACCTTTATTAAAGGACAGAATCTTGCCCACAATTCCCGCTGTAACTATTCCCCTCCCCTATTGGTCGTTCTTGGCGGAGCTCCTAGAAATACCTTTCATATGTGCCTCAGTTCTATGGATGTTCCTCAGGATATGGTATTCAAGAAATGCTCATTCTGTTCTGACGGGCCACCAAGAGCTTTGATTAAGGCACCTTCTGAAGAAATTAGGCAGGGGAACCTATTGTGGAGAAACCCCTGAACCTATAAAGTACCAAAAAAATATCACTTTTTCTTTTGGTGCCTCAGGTAGAGTTCCAGTCAGTGGCATCGGAGCCGGGGGTGCTCGAGCACCCACACTCTCTTGTAGAACGGGGCAGAGCACCCACAGAATTAATTCAGGAATAAGAACCTCCTATATACATTTCTGATTTTTTTTCCGTAAATATCGAACACGAAAAAAAAAATTTAAGGAAAAACTGCTTGTTTCCTCTCTATGAGTCTTAAAATCTTGTTCGAGTTTCACTTGCCATCACAATTGATAGAGACTTTAGGCGCCGATACAGCAAACATTTTACTGTAGTGCTCCCACACCCCCCCTCGCTTTCTCACATTTTGCTTGTGCCCCTTTTCCCTGTTTTGCCTAAGGGATGGAGGGTATCCAGATGCATATGTTTTGGTGTGGCGTCAGAACCAGGGGGTGCTGCTGCTGCTTGAGCACCCACAGTGTTTTGCAGTAAACAAAAACCTAACAAAAAATGAAAAATATTTTTTTTCCTCATTCTAAACATCTTGTGTCTTGTTCTGTCGTGATGCTCTATTTATCCAGTGGTTACAGCTTCAGGCACCTACGATGGGTGTTTTTGGAGCCCACACGCGCTTTTTTTATGATTCTGTCCACGCAGGCAGAGGCGCAACTAGGGGGGAGTAGGCGGGTCTGGTGCCCCGGGGCGCTGAACCAGGAGGGGCACCGAATTTATTTTTTAACTGCTTCCTCTACATGCAAGGGGCGCCAAAATTCCGGCTTGCCCCGGGTGGCAAAGTATCTAGTTGCGGCCCTGCACGTAGGCGTCCTTACTTTTCCTCAGGGTAAAAGTATTTTACAAAAAATGAAATAATGAAATTCTACATTGATGGAATGATGCAGACACACGTTTCAGTCGAATAAATGAATGCCTGCAAAGATGTTTCAAGGAAAGTTTGTCTCCTTTTTCATGACTGATACTGGCAGACATTGGCGTATGCAGGGGGGGGGGGTGAGCCAAGATTATAGTGCTATTTTGCAGGAAAAAAATGTACCCCCCCCCCCCCCGAGAAAATTCAGCGTACGCCTATGCCGGCAGATACGGGTTAATTTGCTTATAAGATCTTGACAGTGGTGCAATTGTGCGTGCATTTATTTCCTTAGACCAGCAGTTCTCAACCGGTGCTCCATGTGCACTTTGGGAAGGGCTCCGCAGTCACCCGAAGAAAATAAAATAAATCAGTAAATTTGATAAATACATAAAAGAGAGGAACCTATGGAGCTCCATCATAGAAATTATATACTAAAAAGAGCTTTGCGAGTAGATAAAGGTTAAAGGTTAAGATCCGTTGCTTTAGACATCAAGGCAAGTCCTCTGAGAGTTTTTGGACCTTCTTTTAGTAGGTAAGCAATAGTTCCACTTATAGAATATCAAGTGGTTCTCAAGTGTTTGCCAACCACGGTTCCCTTGTGCATGGCCCCTCCAGGATGTGGAGGCCATGAGATTGTGAGGGCGCAAAAGATGCCAGCCTGTAGAATGGTATTTTTTGCGGGGGGCCGTAACCTGACATTCACGAGCCCCTTTATAATGAATTTATAGCACGAAAAACAAAAAAATGATGAGAATCGTCCCGGGACCAGGGCTGGAGCCCTGTCAGCCCCACCCTTGTGGGGGCCCTGGTCCTAGTCATCGTTTCTCCTCCGCCTTTTAGAAGTGCTGAAAGAAATCAATTTACAGCACGGAACAGGCACGCATCAATGTTGCAAAGTCACAGTGACACCCACTAGGAACAGCAACGTTCACTTTTAGAACCACTGATATCTAAATTTGTTTATGTAAAACATCTTCGTTACATTAATGTACATCAAAAGACTATATTGGGCAGGCTAACAGGGTTTCAGCCCGGAGTCGCGGGACTATTTTCATTTTCTATCATCATTTTCTTGCTTTACACATTGAAAATTACCTATAGAAGGGCACATATAAAATGTTTAGTCTGAGGTTCTGCTGCTGGATGAGGGAGGCCATAGAGGATACAGGAAATATCTTCCGAAAAAACTTGCGATACTAACCTTAAAAATTAGCATTTTGAAATGAAAGAATTTAATTCAAATATCATATATGGGTATTTTCTCTATATACCAATATGATATTTTAATTACATTTTCTTAAATATTTTCAATTTTTTCAGTTATCTATTTCTGATCACATGGAGACATGGAGGCTCAGTCTTTGTTCCTTCCTGCGCACGCTTCTGGAGCCATGGTTCCATTTGGAGCAATATTTTTGTTTGGAAATCGAACAGTCACAGTGAACCCACTAGGAACCGCAACGTGCACTTTTTAGAACCACTGATATCTAAATTTGTTTATGTAAAAAAACTGTGTTACATTAATGTATAGCAAAAGACTCTATATTGGGCAGGAGCAGCTCGCTAACAGGGTTTCAATCCGGGGGCCCGGGACGATTCTCCTATCATTTTTTGCACATTGCAAATTAACTATAGAAGGGCACATGTGTGAAAAGTTTAGTTTGAGGCTCTGCTGCGGGAGGCCATAGGGAATAAGGATACAGAGAATATCTTCCGAAAAATCTTGCGGTACTAACCTTAAAAATTATCATTTTAAGATGAAAGAATTTAATTAAAATATCATATATGGGTATTTTCTCTATATACCAATATGATATTTTAATTAAACTTTCTTAAATATTTTCAATTTTTATCAGTTATCTATTTCTGATCATATGGAGGCCCAGTCAACATTCCTTCCTGCGCACTCTTCTGGAGCCATGGTTCCATTTGGAGCAATATTTTTGTTTGGAAATCAAACAGTGCCGACTACAGCCACGGTTCCTAATTGAAAGGGGTGTGCCACAAGTTCGGCCAAGACAGGGTGCCGCTGTATACAGTATTTCCAAGTTAGAATTGGCGGCTCGGGGGAGGGGGGAAGTGCCAAAACAAATTTTCATTCTTGGTAGGAGCCCTGTTAGCCCCCATTAGTTAGGGGTATGATTTTTAGATCCCTAGGTTAAAAGTAGTCCTGCGCATGATCACGTGGGCTCGAACTTTTTTTATTTCGGTTCTTCCGAAGGATTTCATGAGGGTCAGTGATCTTGGATAAGGAAACGATTCACTTTTTATTCTTTTATTATATACCGAATATTATTCGTTAAAGGGGTATGCATCTAGGACCATCACAAGGGTTCCATGTGACAGAAGGCCCCCTTTCTCAAATTGATACTAATCTCTTTGTTTTTTCACTTTCCATTTTGTTGAAGCAGACCAGACATAGGCAGTTGCGAAAGGTGCGGTTGCATCTGGCAACAAAATTTAGGGGGGCCACAAATTTCGTAAAAGAAATCCTTTTCTTCTGAAATGAAAAACATGATTTTTTCCTTCCTGAAACTTACATTTCGGGGGAGAAGAAACAACTTCCAGTTTCAAACCCTGATAACATCAAAAAGTGGTAGTGGCTATTACAATTAGTTAAGGAATTCCAAAGAGCATATGCAAATACAGGGTATTTCAGTTTGACCGACATCCCCTTGGGTGCCAGAAAGCGGAAGTAGCAGCGGATATATTTATGTGGGGTAAGGGGGTATGTAGGTATGGGGGGAAGTAACCCAAAGGAAGAAAAGACGATTTTGAGACCATTGATATTCCTCTTTCTTTTTTTTCCGAAGTTCTTTCCCCCAACGCTAAAAATGCTATTAAACGATCAGTGAAGTTTGCCGACAACCAGCTGTAGAAGCTTGTGAGAAGATTTTGGTAGTCCGATTTTGCCAATGGCCAATTCTTTATTTTGATTTTATGTTATTAACATGGTTGTGCCTACAGCAACGGCATTGCACTAAATGCCTTAGTCGCTGTCTTCTTTTTTTAAAATGTTAGATAGCGAGTAAAAGTACAGGACTACCTATGTTTAGCATGGCCATTGCTGGCCAGAATGATTGCCAACATAGTGGCATTGCACCTTTCGCAGCTCCCCACAATAGTCTAACAAAGAATCGCTTCAAAGCACCGAACCGGCACACATCAATATCGGCGGCTCAGCGCAGTGCCCGTAGTAGCCGAGAAACATTGGTGTAAATAGTGAAGATGAAGTATTCTATATTTGGATTTTCCAACAGACGAATTCACTAGATAGTGGTAAGATTCATATAATTTGTTGATAAACGAAACTGTTATCACGATATGTTTGCAGATTTTTCGTACAGAAACTGTTTCTCATACGATCTTGTTTCGAAACTTGACAGCAGAGTGTTATTTTTCTCAATTACTGGACTTGAATCGATAGATTTACAATTGAAACTGTCGTGCTCGAGTGTGTAAGAAAAGTTTTTCTTCGATGAAAATACATCAGGGATGAGTTTGTGTATTTTAATATGCGTTATTAATCCTATTATTTGAAAAATAAGCGGTGCGTAAGCTGAATCCAATAAAGATTGACGAGAAAAGGTTATGTAAAATGCAAAAAATTCTACATTGCATGTGAAATTCATTTTTCCCGACGATTACCTTATATGTATATATATTTCAATTTTTTAAATTTTTTTATCACTACTCAAAGCAGGGCCGTAACTAGGATATTTGCCGCCCCCACAACTTTAAAATTCGATAATTTTGTAATGTTGTTCTTTGTTCCAACCTAAAACTGCCACCCAGGGAAGGTGCCCCCCCCCCACTAGTTATGGTCCTATTCAAAGTACGAAATGAAATACTTTACTGTGGTATAAATTTTCATGATGATAAATTAATGATGTATTCGGTGCCCGAGAGCTAGTTGCGGTCCTGAAGTTGGTGCATCTGTGACTGCGCGAAAAACCTTTCTTTCGTTGCACTCTTAGGAAAAATTTTCAAACTTTTATCTAATTGTTTTTTTCCTTAACCCTGATGTGGTGCTTCTTCTGTGGCTCCATGGGTCTGTGTGAGTCACATTTCATTTGAGCTGCCACTGCATATCGTATACTGAAAAAAAATCATTTTAATTGTTGTTCCCCCTCTGTCATAGGATTGTAGAAAAAATTTATAACCAGTGCTCTGGAATGACTAAATACCAATTCAATTTTTTTTTTTTAAATTTTTGATCCTCACGTATTCCCAAGGGATCAGCATGATCCGTCCAGGGAAGTTGTTAGTGTTAGTAAACATCCATGCCCGAACCGGGATTCGAACCCAGACCTGCACAGTGAGAAGCTAGTTCCCTAACCACTCGACTGCCAGGCGGCAATTGCAAATTTATTGCGGTGCTAATCATAACCAGTTGGTTGTGATTAGCACCGCAATCAATTTGGTTGGTACTTGCCAAATTATTTTAAATTTAATTTACTCTCAATGGCTCGCGGCATTGAGGGTCTGTTCAACAGACCCTATTTTTAGTTGACCTTTTCACAGTCAACACTTTCGGGTTTTAATTATTGTATGCTATTTCAAAAGTACCCATCTACCTTAACCAGTCAGATGTTTGCGACGGCGTATGCCATTGCGCCAATTTTTAATCTCATTAATTTCAATTTTTGAAAATTAATTAGTAATTATTTAAATTCTCAGTTTTTTTGGTTGGTGATTTAAAAAAATGAGGTCAGTTTAAATGTATTCATAAAATTTTTTTATCAGGAACATTCATTTTATTAGCTCCAAACTTTTAAAAAGGAGATAAAAAAAAAGGGGGAAATTAATTGGTCACCTGACTAGTTAATTACCTTACCCTATCATAATTACATGCAAGTAAGCATGCATTGAAAGCATTTTGTATAAATTCAAAAGATTTACGTAATAAAATATTTTCATAGATTAGGCTCGTATCAAAAATAATTATAAAGAAAAAACCATGACTTGTTTATAAGATTCCAATAATGAATTATTAGAAATTATTACTAAAGTATCTTATCACGGGAAATAAATAAAAGTACTGGAGCCGAAGAGTAAATAGATGATGAGAGATATATATTGTAGCAGCATAAAACAGGGATGTCTCTTACTGCTATAGGGAAAAGTAATAAATCAGGAGTAAAGAGAAATATAATTGCAGAAAAGTTTAGAGAAAGAAAGAATGTGTTTCGGGTCTGTAAAAACACTCGGACCATAGTGCATTAATGAAAATCGGAGAAAACTAATTTTTTATGCATTTTTATCTAGCTAAGAATTTTCGGGATCGTTTCACTGATGCGGCTTATACGCCACAGTGGCACGTAACCAATGTCGTCTCGCATGGTGAGACTTTTGCCCCGAGGCTCAAGCCACCCATGGTATACAGAATTTGTACAAAAATATATTTGTGGTTTTTTTTAAATATTTATTTTTACAAATACGTTTTCAATTTTTGATATCCTTCAAGAGGGGGGGGGGGCAGAACGCCTGTGTGGGCACCCACTGGTCGAAAGTATTTCCGACGCCCCTGGTTCCAGTGCCTAGAAATATCACCTCATGGAGACTTGGCTAGCTTTAGAGTGCCTAGAAATGTCTTGTTATCTGTAGGCACCTCGACAAGAGCTACTAGCCTGTATATAGGGCAGTGTCAAAGACTAGGAAAAGGTGGAAAACTGCTCTGCGCTTTTGAGTCCTAAAAAACTCAAGATAAAATACAAAAAGGGTTCTGGAAGAGTTTTTCTTAAAGGTGGGTGAAATAAAAAAAACCTATAATCTTAGGGCCAATAGCGCTCTGAAATGCAGAGAATGAGAGAGGAAGTTAGTCATCCATATTTCTACAATAATATATTGTACTATATACTTTGATAATGCATAATTTTGTGTAGAAATGTGACTTTCTCAGAATCAACACTGGTGGTTGACTGGAGTGAGCTTTGTTTCCGATTTTGAGGTACGAATACTAACCACTCTTTCGTTTCAAAAGTTTTCCTGCAGAGAGCAGGCAGGCTTTCACTGTGGTATTTGCGTAACAGGAAACTTCAGGCATCTGCCAGTTTTACTTCTAAGACAGATGGCAAAACTTCTCGAACATAAACCACACATAACTATGATATCATAGATACGTTATGGTCACAAGCATAATATAAAAACAACTTTCCGGTATGCACCAATTTGTTACAAATCCTATAAGAGAAATGTCTTGGAAGTGTATATATACGATTGAGTAGTAGTAGAGTATATGTGATATGTGCTTACAATAAGAGTGTAACATGATGAAACCAATTAAATGGAAGTATGAAGATTTTTGCTGTACTTCACATCTTGGATTACCTTTGGAGAGAAAGAATACAATTTTATTCTTTTTATTTTATTCTCCTATTATTTTGTATATTTTAACCTAAATTTTTTCCAACCATCTCTTAGGGTGATTTCCCAGTTGTTTTTGGTGTTTGCATTTGTATAAGTACACAAAACATAAAACAGAAAATTTACATTTTTTAAAATTAATTAAAAAATTAAAATAAATTAATCAATTGAAAAGTAATTAATTTAATTTGAAAAATAACATCAACTGAAAACAAAATAAATTTATTTTAATTTTTTAAATTAAAAAATTTCAAGTTTTTTCTACTAATGCATAATTTTAAGTTTGTGCCTAAAGCAGGGACAAAAACTGGCACCTTTCAAAATTTTGCTCCCCCACTGACCAAAACCTGGCTATAACACTTGCTTGGAGTGACATTCCCTGGAGATATAAGAACATGGACAAACTAGAAAGAAAAGCGGTCTCGACAGATGAAAAAGAGGAGGATATAGACGCACACATCAAGAAGCAACCTACTCAGAAAGAACTAATGGAAGCTTTAAATGTTATTATACATTATTATTGTGCAACGAATACTCAAGTTGCAGAAACTGCTGAATTCCACAAAGTGCAAAATTTTGTTGTGGCCTAGGGATGAACCTTGAATGTAAAACAAATTTTTACTCAAGACTTTGAGGTTCACCAAAACTCCTGCTTTCTAGTATTTCTTTGTAATGTGTGTGTCATTTTTTTCAAATGAAACAAACATTTTATGCATTTTCTATTGTTTTTAAAAAATTTCTAGTTTTTAGTAATCCGAGGTGGTCAAGTTTTATCCAGTTCACCCCAGTTTAATGAAACTCTGCTGTATATAATGAGCCTTTAGGTTTTGCTACTGATATTTTTTGCATCATGGCCATCTAGGAAAAGTGACTTTTTTGAGGCCCTCTTCCATGACTAGAAATGCTGCTTAGCAATTTAAATGCATACGCTTCCAAAAACCTTAGCTATATCCCATTATCATTAGCACTTTAAGGCCGTGACCAAGTGGCAATACATTATGACGGCACTGTGTATTGGCAGTTCTGTCGAATTCTGAAAGTAGTCATGTTTCCCCCCATACTTCACTTAAAAATTATATTTTTCACATGGGAATTTTTTCCACAGCTCTACGTAGACCCTTTAACCAATTAAAGGGTCTGGAAAAATACTTTGTCCAAAAAAAATTGAAATTAATGTTTTTGCAGTTTTGTATAGCTCAGAGTACCATCACTTTCAACTACATAAACAATGAGGCAAATGCTTTCAGTTAGCTGTAATAAAGGATGAAAGATAAAACATAAAAGGGAAACAATGTACTTAGTCACAGCTTCTTCTTAGTCTCCTGAAAAATTTTGTTTATGCATTGAAAGCATTTTTCCCACTGACCCTTCAAATGTCATGGCTTCCCTACCACTTGATTTTCACCTGTGACCTCCCTTAGAATGTACCAGGGCCACAGGGAGGGGGGCATATGGTCCCTGAAAA
Organism: Pholcus phalangioides; assembly: GCF_987345545.1. NCBI lineage: Eukaryota > Metazoa > Arthropoda > Arachnida > Araneae > Pholcidae > Pholcus > Pholcus phalangioides. The sequence goes on from NW_028301619.1 coordinate 9,872,707, forward strand.
AAATGGGTAAATTAAAAAAAAAATTATTGTACTATTAATCACACGTTTTTCATTAACTGATAGAAAAATATAATTTCTGATGCTAGGAAAAAAAATTGCATTATTAGGCAGTAGAAAATGTACAAAATTTGAGTTTCAATCCATTTTTAAAATTTTCAGTTACCAAAGTTTGTTTATATAGTTATTTCATTATGTAATCATAATATTCTCCCCTTTTCAAGAAGTATATATATGTACATACGTATTTGAAATTCACAACATAACCAGATGGCATATTAGATACAGTCAGACCTCCACATATCAGAATTCACTTTCAGTATGTAAAAATTATTCTGAATCGTCATAGTTAATACGTTGAGGAAAAAACATAGTTACATTGGAAACATTCCTGGAGGAGCGTGGCCATAGTTGCAGGTGTGAGGCAGACCCCTATGTCTCCCCTCTACCAATGGCTTTGTGGTGGAGTAAAATCAATTCACCTGATATTAAAGAGACCAACAATAAAAGCCAAAAAAAAAAAAAGTAAAGCTGAAAATTCCTTACCAATTTTGACACTCTATAAGTGCCTGCTTCAGAAGATATACAGGGTGAGCTAAAGTCCTGGATACATGTTAAAAACTAAATTAAAAATCAACCAATTGACATAAAAAGAAGCGATTTACACTAAAATACAGTACAACATCGGTAAGTAGTTACCCAAATAGGTCGTCATTCTGGTTAAGTCGTCATTTTTCATAGATCCCATCCAGCTTTCATAGACAACAATGTTTTTAAAACCCCTGTTACTTGTCTCCAATTTCAGTTAACTATTTACTATGAAAAAGTTCGAGGGAGAGCAACAGATGATTTCAATGGCTCCCTTTAAAGAAATAGCTTGATAACAGCACTGCTATATGTTCAAAAGTGACCATAAAAGCCTTATGTGCAAGAACAGGCACGGAACAGCTCAAATAACTAAAGTGAAACTGAGGAAGTTCGTTGGCCAACTAAAAAACAATTCTTGAAATCTTAGGGAGCTGGACCTAATTTCTGTATAGGGCCTCCACAGGGAAAGCTAGCTTCAAATTTAAACAACGAAGATATACAGGATGTCCTGTAAGTGCTAGCACAGCCTTTATCTCATCAACCGTCCATCGTAGAGGTATGATTCCAATTTAAAAAATGCTCAACAGGAATTCAAAAATGACCCTGTACCAGTTTTGAGAGTGAAAATACAGTGTGTAAAGAAATAAAAATTTATGTTTTTATAGTCTCCCCTGTGCTCTAATTTTTAATAAGAAAGTTGATGCCCAGTCTCTCCTGATGACAACAAAAAAATTCATGTTTCTAAGTGCACTATTCACAGAGATATTTGAATTCGAAAAACAGAGGCAATTTGAGAAAGAGCTGGCACCACATAAAATGCAATATGAACAGCCGGAATTAATGATATTTATGATGATCTTCATTACATAAATATTTATTTGCATTACACAAAATTTAGTGGCATTATACATTTCAACATGAGCACCCTTTCACCCATTCAAATGCAGCTTGAGCTACAAAGGGTGCCCTTATTGAAATGTGTTAGTTGTACATCGGCTATTATAAGTATTTTAGTCAAAACTGTGCACCTTTTTATGTCAATTGGTTGGTTTTTATAAATTTTTAAAATGTGTACAAGACTACCTTGTGTAACCACTATCAAGGTGATCAGTGATCTCTTTGAGTTGGTTACAAAATCTCTCTCCCCAGTTTTTGTTCAAAAGAGAAAATTCACATCTATATAGATCAGGGTCTATGATCTCAGCAGAATTTAATTATATTATGCCAATTTTCTTCGCTAAGTAATCAGAAATCAACACGATAGTGTGGTTACATATGTCCTCTGAAAACATCACCCAATGTGTGTCCAAAGCATGTTAGGAATTCCTGGCTTTTCCTTGTTATCCGTACCTTTATCACTGGTTTCTTTATAGTGAGAATACTTCGGTAAAAACTTTTTTTTCCTCTCAATCAAATGTGGGTTTTCTACTTGAAATTACAAAGCTTTTACAGAAAAACAAAGTAAATACAGATACCACATAGAAAAAAAATGTAGAAGAAATAAACACAACCTTGCAGTATTAACCAATGGACCTAAAACAGAACTAATTATTGAAAATGAATTCTAATGAAAAATGTGATAGGAATGAATACATTCATTTTGTCATGTAAGCAAATTTTCTGCAATTACACATGAAAAAAAATCCAAAAAATTTGGATCTAACTAGATCCTCCACACTTGTATACATATATCATGTTTCTTTTCAAATATAAACATGTCTTGCTCATTAAACATAGGAAATATAATTCTGATTGTAATATATACTACAAAATGTATCAAATACATTTAATAGATACTCAATTATAAAAATATATGGAGGCTAGACTGCATTAAAAAAATCTTTGATGTACCTTCATTGGTTTCATAGGAAATATTTGAATATTCACAGTCATTATTAGAACAATCAAGGATCTTAACACAGTGCAATTAGCCAATGCAATAAATAGACAGATATATGGCACATGAAAAGATATACTCATACTACAGCAAAAATTTGGACAGGACAATGATAACATTGTTAAAACCATTAGCTCCAAAAATAAGTTTTTCACTCAACAGCATCTAAAATAAAAATACACAATGTCTCATGATAAAACCATTATGAAACATTATCAAATAGATGAAGCATTCCGATTTCAAATATCATTTATGATACGATGCATAAAACCTATAAAATGATAAGGCACAACTTGGCACAGCATAAATTTTAGAATAAATGTTTTTCTTTCTTCATTTTACATTGTTTCCATGCTGGCAAACTGTAAAATTCTTCTTTACACAAACCTAACACATCCTATTAAGGAAAAAAAAAATTAGAATTTCATCTTGTTTTTCAATGTGAATGGCAATTAAACTAATTTCATGAAACTACATAATTAAACTGTCGTCAGTAACAATGAATATAAAACACACAATTAATACCTTGAAATCTGCATCGGTTAAGTAAGATTCTAATCTTAATGGATTTATACCAGGTGGCCGAGATTCTTTTTGCAACTCCTCTATTGTATACCTGTCTCTGGACAGTTCTGAAAGAACCTCTTGTACATAGGCAACTTTACACGGTTTCTACAATAAATGAAGATTATATTAAACAAATTTCAGTTTTAAAAAATTAAGTATACAAGATGATCATAAATATAATTACAGTGAAAGAATTCACCATATTGCATGTGATTGAATTAAAATACTTTATTACTTATTTGCTACTATTAAAATTACTATTAAATGGACTATTAACTATTTACACTACAGTCGAGCTGCTGTACTTTAATTTACCTGGGTCCCTGGATGCAGGTTGTTAGAAAAAACTGGGTCCTTTTTGAGTGAAAGTGGGTATAGGCGTACACAGAATTTTCTCAGGGGGGGGTTATGTTTTTTCCTGCAAAATAACACTATAATCTCGGCTTGGGGGTTAGAACCCCTAACCCCCCTTGCATATGCCAATGAAAGTGGGTCCCTCCTGCAAAAAATTATTTTGAAAAAAGGTATGCCCCCAAATCCACTGGTACCTCTATGAATTTTTTCTTGCTTATATCTCTTCATTGAAACAGAGTGGTGGGTTATGCTCTGGGTAGGAGAAGGAGGTATCTCTCTCTGTGTGTGTGTGAATCAAATAATTTATTTCCAAAAAAAATGTTCTATCCAAAGGTTAATTTACTTTCATTGTCTACTAGTAGGAAAAGCTTGCAAAGAAGCCTATTAACACTGAGAATTTAATATATGGAATTTTGCACATGCAATAAATCGAAAACAAATATACAGTTGATCCCGCTTATAACGTTCCCATTTAGAATGTTTTTCCACTTAGTACGACTTATTTTCATGGTCCCCCACCTCTAAGTAATTCTCATTAAGATTTCCCATTTAAAATGTTTTTCTGCTTACAATGTTTTTATGATGGTTTTTTGAGCAATGTTATAAGCAAGATCCACTGTAATTGAAAGTTAAGAGGAACACATTTATATATTTACTAATAAATCAATCTATAAATGCCTTTCTGATTCATTTTCCATTTTGTTAAAAAAATCTTAGCTTTTTAAATAATATCTTCTGATTAAATTTAAAGCAAATGAGATTCTCTCTCACACAGACACTTATCTTCTAATTCCCTATTCATGTGAATCCTTGTAAAGCGATTTCCTGGTTGAATGATTTTATTTTCCCTCCCTGATGACCCACCACTCTGATCTGTCACCATTTAACTGCCACATATTTTCACACTTGAATATAGGAGCTACCTGTGTGTGTGTGTTGGTGTGTGTGCCCAGCATTCGGCGTGTTTTGCGTTCAGTAGGTGGTGCCATCTATCTAGGGGCACAACTAAATACTTTCTCAAACAGGGCAAGCATGCATTTCGGCACCCCCATGTAATGCAGAAGGAAGAGCCCGAGGCACTAGACCTGCCTGCTCTCCCTTCCCCCTAGTTGAGGCCATTCATCTATCCTCCAAATTGGTAATCTGCAGATTTGAAATTTAATGTATACATATTTGTGTTGTAGGTCTGGTGATCATCATGGCAGCCAGAGCTTTTTTTGAAGGAATAGCCAGCTCGAAATTGGAAAACCTTAGAAAATCATATTTTTGATTGGCTGATTACCATTGCACAATCAAGGGCTCCAAACCCAGATTTTCACTTGGGGGGTCATGGAGCCCATGCCCCCCCCATCACTCCCAAGAGGATCAAAAATTAAAAATATTTTTGTAGAAAATTAAAATATTGGGAAAAAATACATTCTTATACTCAAGGCCGTAGCGAGGGGGATGGACTTAAGGGTCTGGTCCCCCCAAAATGTGAGAAAATGACCGAAAAAGGTAAAAAGATTGCCAAATCTATTGTTCTATCACTTTGGCCCCCCCAAAATGAAAATGGTCCCCCTTTGAACAAAATTTCTGGCTACGGGCCTGCTTATACTGTATGTTAATTTAAAATTCTTTTTGAATGTTAGTGACCCACAACTTCTGTCTAAGAAATCCTTGTGCCCCCAAACGCCAATTCTGCATACACACCCATGATTTTTATGATGTTTAATGGTGACTACCACATAGCAGCTATAGATGACGAAACTGTGGATATTCAAGGTAGAATTTTACAATTTTTTTTTCTGAACGATCTCGGAAAATGTTTTCCACTTTGAACAGGCATTCCAAATCCTTTGATTTTTCAAAAAATGTGCATTCGCAATCTTGTAGGAACAATGCGAATGTAATTTTCGGTATGTAACTGGAGGGGAAAAACCCACGGGGAATAGAAACTCAGTAATTTTTTAAAATTCTGTACATGGCACCTAATTCAGGGAAGCAACTAAATATTCATCATATTATTCTTCAACAACCCGCGTGTACATCAGTACAGTATACAAAGTAGTAAAACCACTTTTTCAAGGTTGTGCGATCATGATACACAGTAAAAAGCAAAATAATCAAGTAAGAAAAAGAAAAATATCATTTAAATAAAAAATGCTTCACATATTACATCATATGTGGCGACAGCCACTGTTGTTTACAAATAGACCGGCGCGATGGTGAAAAAAAAAATTTTCTATTCGATTCTTCGATTACTAAAATGAAAATTAACATCGTTTGTATAACTAGCTGCATTAATTAAGATGCAAAGGAAATAAATGAAATTGGACTAAAAAAAAATAAACACACTAAAAAAAACTTTATTGCAAGATGAACTGCAGTATTTCCTCAGCTACAATATATGATATTAATAAGGTGTTGAAATGCAAATGCTGTTCAAAATTACTCCATCCAATTCACATAGGGAAAACAGAAGCTGCTTTCTGTAAAATGAACAAAGAGTTGAAAAATAATTTTATATATGCAAAAATTGTGTTGAACCCAGTGAGAAGTCTGAGGGTACTCGTCAAATAAACATTAAAAATATTTTAGATCAATTCAAGCAAGAGATAAAAGCATTGATCCAAAATAACATAGCTTCAAGTCAGGATACCATGAAGGAATACAAGATGTAAGGAGACATTACTAAAAGCTTAGAGTATCATATAGGATTATTAAAAGAGGTTGATAACAAGGTGCAAAATTTATCCAATGAAATAACCAATTTGTGAGGTGAAAACTCGAAATTAAAGAATGAAAATATTCAACTGCAGAGACATTTTTGAACTAAAAGAACCACTTTTAGACTTGGAATATGGGAGTAAAGCAAATAAAATCAAAATAAATGGTATTCCTGAAGAGAAAAATGAAAACATAGTAGAAATCAAGGAAACAGTTATTTTCCGAATATTATGCTGAGGTGAGCTCGGAAAGAAAAGTCATCACGTCTCCGCCGGGACTTTTCTTTCCGAGCTCACCTCAGCATAATATTCGGAAAATAACTGTTTCCTTGATATCTCTGGCTGAGAAAAAAGCCATCTATAGTAGAAATGTTGAACAACATAAAGGGTGAACTCAACATCACCCAAGACACCAAAATCGATAAAACACATAGGTAACCATCATTTACAAAGGGAAAACCTAATCCAATTATCGTCAGGTTTAAGGAGGTATCATCAAAGACGATTTGGACCAATGCTGTTAAAAAGCACCCATCCTTAACACTAGAACCACTGCACTGCACTTTTGGTATACTGCAATGCAAGAAAGTTGCATTCCCGGTTCATTTAATGATTTTGTGACCCATTATTGCACCACAGATGACAAGAATGAATTAACACATTTTTCATTTTAAAAAATTTATTTGAACATTCCGAGATCAGATCGCACACAAATAGTATTTGATTCAAAACTTGGTTATAAATATTAGATTTTTCGTTAAACTTCTTTTAACAAAAGAGTTTCTAGAAAAAATTTCGGTCTCACCAATTACATTGCATTGGACCACAGTCACAAGAGTCATACGATTCAATTGAGAGGTTCATCCTAACCATCACTCGATGATGTCACCGTGGCATCGGGAAGCGAGCAATCAACGGCAACTCCGACGAACTTCTGTGTCAGTTGAGTCGATGTATTCCAATTCGATCAGTAATGTAGTAGTCATCCTACTAAGCTGGTATTTTTTGGATTTTAGCATTTGAGCCAGCTTCAGTGTAGTGAAAAAAGGTCCCCGGCAATAAATTGACCTTGACAGACCTTTACTCTTCCCTATTTTCATTTAGAAATACTTTTTAGAAAGGGTAACCACTTCCAAGAAAATTATACACCACTTTTTCCTATAGAATAGTACGTTGGGTCAAAATAACCCAAACCGCGGTTCTAGGCATAAACGCTTATAGCTCTGAAACATGAAATGTGAAGATAATAAAATTTTTGTGAATAAATATTCATGATATCATGAAAAGTCACAAATTTTTTTTACCATCTGAGATTAAGTTTACCAGATAAATGAAAACAAAGTTTGATTTCAGTCAAATTGACCCACTCTGTGGTTCTAGTGTTAAATACTGATTCTATCAATAAGAATTTCATTCCTCAGAAAATTTACATCAATGAATATTTGACTCCACATATCAAGCAATTGTAATGTAAATGCTGTAAAAAAATTCAAGTATGAACAAAACTACCAGTTTGCCTGAACCAAATATGGGAAGGTGTTTTAAAGGCAGACAGAGACATCAACAGTATTAAGGATAAGAAACACCAATGAATTTGAAAAAATACTCGTAAACAATGTTTAATTTAGTAACCGAAAACTATATAGAAATGAACAAAGATAGTGACTGTATTGGATTCGCTTAATTCTATAAAAGATTGTATAAATAATAATAAAAGAAAGAGTTAATTATGACACTGAAATACATTTTTTGTAATGTGAGAAGCATGAGAGAAAACTGATAACTTTATGGTATTTTTAAAATATACTAACGAAGATTTTGATGTGATATGTCTGACTGAAATCTGGATTAAGAAATGTGAAGTGAATATGTATACAATCCCAGGTTATATACAATAGACTCTCAGTAACTTGACACCAGGGTCACAACTAGAGAATGGGGGGGGGGGGGCCCACGGGTCTCGTGCCCCGGGCGCTGGACCATAGGGGGTGCAAATTTCATTCTCAAACCTCTCCTTCAACATTACAAGGGGTGCCCCGGGTGACCAAGCATCTAGTTGCGGCCCTGCTCGACACCCCAAAAGTATCAACAAATGTGTCGACTTAAGCAGATGTCAAATTAGCAGGGTTTCACTCTAAATTTTCATCCGATCGTTTTTGTTTACGTAATTATATACATTCGAACAATTCCATTAAATAAAATGTTGATTCTTATTAATTTTAATTCAGGGTTGTTTCATAATAGAATCAAAACCTATAAAAATAATTTACCTCATAAAAAACAATCAAGTATATTTGTTTTTCTTTCCGATTAGAAAACAAAAATTCTTCTACACTATAATTGCGATTTTTCAGCTTTTTCCTGAGTGTGTAGGAATTGATGTATCACATCTACAGCTTTTAATGCATCAATCATGGTGAGATGGCGCAGATACTTCTTCTTCATATGAACATTCTGTGTGATTCTATTTCTTCAAAACATGAAGCACTTGCCTTTTGGTTGATTGATTCTAGAATATCATCATCTTCTAAAAGTCCTGAAGTTACAAGATCACAGACAATATTCACAAATTCATCTTCAGTACAATCACACGTAGCGTTGTTTATGCTTTTTCCACACATAATCTGAGAGGAATCTTTGGAGAAATTTCATTTTCCAAAGACTCAGAACAAAACCAACATGACAGAAGCAGATCCGAATCATGGCACTTGTGACTGATTTCCATTAAGAATCAATCATTTCAACAGCGTCTAAAACAGAAATTTTTGCGTCCATTCCAGCATTTTGGTCTGTAATTTTCTCTAAAAATTTTTCATACTTAGGCCGATTCCTTGATCCAGTGGTTGTGAAATTGCTGTTGGTAAAAAAGCTGTAGGTGGTAAAAAACATAATTTGATTGCTGAAAGGCCCATCATTTTTGGATGAGAGGTGCAATTATCCAAAATAAATAAAACTTTCCTCTTCCCACTTGAAAATTTTCTATCTAGCTTCCTCAACCATTGTTCAAAAATTTCTGATGTCATCCATGCCATTGTAACGGATCAGGATAACGTCCTTCTCCGTTACTGTTGTTAATTTGTTATGTGGGAAATAGTCATGTTTAGGCCCCAGGGACCGCTCAGCTACCGGAAACCATCCAGAAGTTCCGCTGGCATACCGTCACGAGCCAGAAAGTCTGCTTAGTCCTACGGCCGTAGGGTGGGGTCTTGCGGTCATTTGACGAGGATGGAACCAAGGTCGTGCGGCTGATGTCCCATCAAAATTTATTTCTCATGTAACATATGCTTGATAATTATTTAGTTTGGAGATTCTCCCGGGGGAGATATCACATTGTCTCGTTATAATGTTATTGTATTTTTACTTACCTGTTTCGGTGGTTGGCTGCAGACTTCTGCCGGAATAATTATTTTGTTTTTGTGTTTTTCAGTGTTTGACGTAAGAGGCATGATCGGAGAGCCTGGCCAGCTCGCCCGATTACGTTTAGCATTGCCACTGAGAAATTTTGAAATATTTTTTTACTTTGTTTTGTATGCAAATTATTTTTGTGAAATGTTGAATTTTTATCAAGAGACGGAGTGTTGCCGGTGGGCGAATGGTCCTAAAGTTAAAGCCGGTTTTCGATGTATAAAAGCGCCTCTCTCGATCTCACTAATCGCATTCATTCCTTCGTTCATTCAAGTATTCACCTCTTGCTTTGGCTACTTGAGTAGCTTGTTCTTGATTTCGGTCATGAAATTTTAATATAATATGATCTAAATAACTACCATTCTTGTTCCGGGCGGGTCCGGTGAAGATGTTTTTATAAAAGCTAAATAACCAATTAACGAGTCTTGCAGTTCAACCCATGACTAGTTGCCCTTTACCAGATGAAACCTTGAATGGTCTGGTTCGTGACCAAACTTCTGGTCTAATGCTATAGAAACATCCAGTACCTCTATCTTTGACGTTCAACTGGCTGGGCTCCGATGGACTGTCAGCAATGATTGCTGGGAGGTCTATCTGAAAACTGGCTGCTGACGACTCACTCTGAAACTTTGGACACTGTTCTTCGGTTGGTTCCAACGACATGAACGGATCTACATCGCTATCGTATCTAGTGCACTTGCATCTCTTGGTCTGCGAGAAGAAAGGTGATGTCCAGCTAAATGGACATGGACTTCTGCGGTGAGATCCACGCTTTTTTATAATTAAGATTGATATTTGAATAATTGACTTTAATGCAAAAAAGTTGTTTTAATGAACGAAGTCTAACTTAATGTAAAATAACCGTTATTGTAATAAAGCCTTTTGAAGTGATACAAAACAACTTGTTTGTTTCCTGCTTGTTGTCTGCCTTTAACTGGATAATTCGAACCGGGCATGTAACCCCATTAAGGGATGTTACACCATTTTGTTTTCCAAAAAATCACAAAACTGAGTTGCGCCAAAAAAATCTTTGCAACAGACAATATCAAAACTCCCAATAGATAAGATTTTCATCCCTATCAGATGTTGACAATATCCACATCTTTTTTTGACCCTGAAAAGAAAGGCACTTTCCTGGAAACGGCATTAGCAGTACACGTTATACACCGGCTAAGAGGTTTCAAACATTCATTCTTCACATGCATACCCCCCCGCCCCCAACCCAAAAAAGGGACCTATCATTTAGAGAACAAAGAAACAAAGGATTGTCAAAATACCCATGAACAATGTCGAGAAACTCTTAGAACTTGTTACACACAGGCAATTGTAAAAACTAGTCATGATATAAGGACAAAACCGTAGTTGACTTAAGCGGAGTTAAGCCAAACATGTGTCGAGTTAGAGAGTTTTCCCTACATTGAAATTAGTATTGTGCCAACCAAGGGAATAATACATGTCGAGTTATCTGGATAGTCGAGTTATCCACGTGTCGAGTGTGTTTTAGAATTTTCATGAATATAACAAATCAAGAGAGAGAGGGTGCAGAGAAGAGTTACGTGTCCCCTTGTTGGCACACAAGGCTTGAGTTATGAAAAGAGACTTCATTTTTTGAAGATGTTTACATTGGAAGAACGCAGGTGTCGGGTATATCATCAAAGTGTTGAAAATTTCCAACAGTATGGATAGGATCGCGCGACCATGAATTATTAATATGCCATCAATCGACTGCTTTTACAAGACGACACCAGTATCAATTGGTAAGGGAAAATTCTAGGTTGTGGTGTCGCAGGGAATTTTTCTCTAATAGGGTTGTTAATAAATGGAATAGCTTACCCCTGGGGGTAGTCAATTCTAACACAATTGACACATTTATAAAGAAATAAGCTAAACATATTGGGGTAAATTCAGTGGTGTAGCCAGGTTTTGGTCCGCCGGGGAGCGAAATTGTGAAAGGCACCATTTTTTGTTCGTGCTTAAGGCACAAACTTAAAATTGTGCATTAGTGGAAAGAACTTTAAATTTCCCAATTTATAAAAATCAAATTTATTTTGTAAAAATAAAAATTTATTAAATTAAATTAATTACCTTTCAATTGATTAATGTATTATAATTTTTTAATTAATTTAAAAAAACATGTAAATTCTATTTTATGTTTTGTGTATTTATACAAATGCAAACACCAAAAACAACTGGGAAGTCACCCTAACAGGTAGTTGGAAAAAAATTTAGATTAAAATGTAAAAAATGATAGGAGAATAAAATAAAAAGGAAAAAATATATATTTTCTCTTTCTCTAAAATTATTCCAAGATATGAAAGTACAGAGAAATCTTCATGCTTCCATTTAATCGCTTTTATTATGTTACACTCTTATCATAAGCTCGTGTGTATCACATGTACACTACTTCTACTCAATCGTAGAAAGACATTTCTCTTACCAAATTTCTAACAAATTAATGCATGCCGGAAAGTTCTTTCTTATATTATGCGTGACCATAACATATATATGATGTCATAGTTATGCATGGTTTCAGTTCGAGAGGTTTGACGTCTTCCATATTAGAAGTAAAACTGACAGATAAGTTTCGTGTTATGCAAATACCAAGTTGAAAGCCTGCCTGCTCTCTGCGGGAAGGCTTTCCAAACGAAAGATCGGTTAGCATTCGTACCTAGAAATTGAAAAAAAAAAAAAGACTCGCTTCAGTCAGCCACCACTGTACCAGTAGTGGGGCTCAAACCGGGATGAATCAATCCATCATGATGCCCACATGATCGCAGTGGTTATCACATACTACTAAATTGCAGACGCCCAAGCAGAGGGTGGCCTGAATCCAAAAACGTTAGGAACTGCTTCAAACGAATTAGTGCATGCCAGAAATTGTCGTATGTGTCTGTAATCTATTTAAGTATCTCTGAGGCGTATTTGTAATGCAACTGCTCATCTTCCGAATTGAAGTGAAAGTGGCAGATATATGAATTGATTGAAATATTTTATTATCTACCGGCTTCCTTTGGAGATACTATTTAAAGGGGAGTTTAGCTCGAAGTTGAAAAACTTAAAAAGGCATTGTGCATAGTATTTGTATATCTATTTCTAGTGAAATAAATTCATGCGATGTGTTTTATAACAAATCAGAGAAGAATGGAAATACAGTATGTATTCTCTGGAATAATAATTTCTTGGATTTTTCCCCTCGTAATTTGACCAGGGGGCATTCGGGTATGTGCTGGCAAACCTCACGACACCATAGTTCATATTAGAAAGTATTCTAAGCCCTCGGATAAGTGCTAATTGAAAAAACACTAGATAATCTTTTAAGAGCAGACTCAATGTTTCATGGACACTTTTTGTTTGTTTTTCTGAAATAGTATACGTATGTATCTTCAGTTACTTTTAAACTTTCCTCATAATACATGGACAATTCCAGCCCTGGTCCAGGTGCCTCAAGTGCAAAAGGGACTTCATGAAGATGAGATCCAGTTAAAATTTTCGAGAGTGTGATCTGTTAGACAGACATTTCTAAACAGATAAAGGGCCTTAGAAAAGTCCCTTTGATGCCCGTAATGACCCTGCGTAGACCACCTATGTGTTTTTGTGGGAAATAAAGAAACAAATAATGCCCGGAATTCTGCTTTAAAAAGCGATGAGTATATATAGTGAATTTTTATTATTTTATTTTGGAAATATTCAACGGATTCTCAGAGTGTGTGTGTGCTCATGGCTCATCACCACCCTTTTTTTTTAAAGGACGTCTCAACGTGTTAGTGTGTTGATGCGTGCTTATTCAGTTCCATATTTCTTGTTAAACAGCTTTAAGGAGCAGGTGGAGCTCGTGGATAAGCATTGAATAGGGGAAAGGGGCATCTCGGGAGGAAAAAGTTTGAGAATCCCCCTTCCCCCTGCGTCAGGCTATTCTGGGCAGTCACGGATAAATGCTGATGAAGTCGGGGGGGGGGGGGGGCCACGGGTGCCAAAAGTTTAAGAAATACTAGGATTAATTGGAGAGAAGATATACGTGTCATGAGTTAGCAAACACACTGGCCATAACTTTTTCCAGGGAACAATTTCTCCGATTCGACACACAGCTGTATATGCATAATTATGAAACAAACAGTGATTCATAGAAAAGAGAAACTACACCATGCAAAAAAGACTATGTTTCTGAAAAAGTCACATTTTAACAAAAAACTATGCACTATCACGGTATAATATAGTACAATATATTGCCGCACAAATATAGAAGACTAACTTCCTCTCCCATTTTCTACATATCAGAGCGCTACTGACCCAAGATTATAGATTTTTTTTTACCCAACTTTAAGAAAAACTCTTCCAGAACCCCTTTTTGTGCCCCAAAATCTTGGGTTTTTTACGGCTCAAAAGCTCATATCTGTTTTCCATCTTTTCTAAGTCTTTGACACTACCCTATACACAAGCTAGTAGCTCTTGCCAAGACACCTGCAGATAACGTGGCATTTCTAGGCGTTATGAATCTAGCTAAGTCCCCCCCCCCATACATAAAGTGGTATTTCTAGGACTTGAAGCCATGGGCGGAGATTCGGGGGGAGGGGGGGGTAAGCATTCCCCACCCCAGCGTCAAAGGTGGAGGAGTCGACTGATCTAATGTATATATTTGACGATGATTTGAGATCATCATCATCGTACCCCCTCCAGACTTCCAAGTCTATCTCCGCCTATGCATCAAGCTCTACATAAGGCGCCCAAAGAAAAGGCGATACTTCTTGGAGCTTGAATCCTAGCCATTATTTCATAGGTTCAGTGGTCTGTCCACAATAGTTTCCCGTGCTTAATTTCTTCAAAAAGCGCCTTAGTCAAAGCTCTTGGTGGCCCTTCAGAACAGAATGAACATTTCGTGAACACCATAACCTCATACCTATGAAAGGTATTTCAAGGAGCTCTACCGAGAACGACCAATAGCAATAGAAAAAGCTAGAGCTAGAAGTGAGCAAGATTCTGCCCTTTAATAAAGGTGGGGGAACAGAGGCTGATCTGAACATGCTTCCAGATGAAGAGCTTGAGAGCAATTGTCAAAAATGGTAATGAAAACCTACCCTTTCTTTTTTTCCTTCTTCTCTTATGGGTTAGTACAAACCCAATCACTGTGAAAATGTAAGAGGCGCAAATATAAATGTAGTTTTTTTTTCCTTACTCATCACATCATAGTCAATGAAGGTAGAAAATGAAAAAGTCAATATTTTTCAAGTTTTTTTAAAGATCAAAAGTCATTTAGAAAAATAGGCGCCAATGTAGGCAAAATTTTGATTGGGGGAGCAATCGCTCCCTCTGCTCCCCCCCCCCCCGGCTACACCACTCGGTAAATTGAGATCCTATCTATACTGACATAACCATAAATATTTTTTTATCAACATTGTATTATATTTTCTCATGTATATATAATGTTTAGTTTATATAATTGCACTTTTAATTGGGTTGCTGTATTTTAGAAAAAATATATGACATCTATATATTTGTTATGGGCATCTTTTTCTCTGTCACCTCGTTGGGCGTTTTGCCCGTTGTGTCCTTCTATTTTTATCTGTATGACCAGAGGTGGCATGATTACAGAGGGTGGCATTTTTTATGACAGATTTATTATGATGTTTTCACTGTCTGAAATTTTTACACATCAAAATATTTTTCAAGGAAAAGTATGAGTGGATAAATGAGAGCAGATAAATGAAACACTTTTCAGTGTTGAAATTCTCTATTCAACTCTTTGCTATTCAATGCTTAAATCATCTCAACACACCTCATTTCTTGCACTTCTAAAAAGTGTCACCTATCTCTAGAGAAGCTAGTTTGTGTGAAAAAAAAGCAGGCTCTTTCTCTTTTTTGTCATCTCCTAAGATCTTTACACTCTTTATCAACATTTTTCCAAATGACTTTCCTTTCTTTAGCACAAATTTTCCCTCGCACAAATTGTGATGCAATCCTTATTCATAAATTTTCTAAAGCAACAGCATTAGAATGTAGCCAAAGATTAGAAAATGTGATAAGAATGAGAAATTTTGGCTTCTGTATACAACTTTAAATTTTAAATAACTAAGATATATACTTCATATGAAAAAATATATATATTATATTCAGGCAACTTTTTTATGAGACCTTTAAAAAAAACCCACTTACACCATTTTATGCCATTCAAAGATATACCATCAGCATGTACCCCAAGAAAATAAAATGTGGTAAAAATAAAAAATTTTTGGTAATAATGAACCAATATATTTTTCAAGGAAAAAATGGTATTTAGGCTAGTTTTATTTGATTTTTTAAAGAAAAAAAAAAACCACTTGGTTTAAACCAAACAACCCTGCTGAGGACCCTAGGATAGATATCATCTGATCCTGGTGCTTTGCTTGCACATACATTTTTTAGATTTAGGACCTTCACATCTTCCACTTGAATGTCATTGATTTTATTACCCCATGCAACAGATGTACATTGAATATCGTTATCTCTATTAAAAACTGATGCAAAAAGTCATTGAAAGCACTACACATGCCTACATTGCTCTCTACCTTAGACCTTCCTATCAAGAGGGGGCCAACTGTCCCCTTACATGTATTATCGATATACCTGAAAAATGATTTTGGGTCAGCACCAATGTTATCTGCCAGCATAGATTGAACTTTCCCTAATCACCCTCTTTGATGCTCTTCTTTTTTCAAAAAATGTTGACAGGTCACCTGTTCCACTTTTTTTTACTCTCTAAATGCTCCTAAATGTTTCTGTAAATCTGGACTGAGAAGCATGGTCAAAAAATTCTACAGTGATGCAGATTTCTGAACAGAGGAATAATGCAAAGGTTAAAATCAATTTTTAATCTTAAATATTCATTGATTAAGTTGCAAAGTTGAAGTCAATTACAGACCTGGTATAGATGAATTGGATAATTTGAGCTTTTTCACAAAGACTTTGGACTTCAAATTAATTAAGTTTGACTGTATAACGTCGAGAATACACTTCGTCAAATATGCACTTTCAAGCATACTTTATTCAACAGTAAATTTGGCTGTTCCTTTGATAATTGAATCAGATGTGAATCTTTTACTGTTATTTTTTACTCTTTTAACCATTTAAGTGACACAACAGTAATCCCTAAACGCCCTTCAAAATGCAATATCTTTTTTAATAAAGTAGACTAAAAATGCATCATAGTGAAATCAACATTACAAAATATCTGGGGTTGTCAATGCCACTTGAAAAGCATGTATATCAAAGTAATGATGTTTATACTTACTCTGATTAAATATATAGAGGGTGGACAAGAAGTCCTGGACACATTTTAAAAATTAATAACAAATTAACATAAAATGGTGAGATTCACACTAAAATATTCATCATGGACTAGAGTTTTTTTGATAAATTGATAAAAGGTTTCAAAGTTGCAAACCGCACCTTTTTATGTAAATTGGTTGATTTATCAACTTTTAAAATGTGTCCAGGCCTTCTCGTCCACCACATATAGTATTATTTCAATAAAAACTAATAACCATTAAATATATGAAATACTACCATATTAAATGATATTCCTAGATCTTTCCATGGCCTCCATTCAGGAAAAATATTAGTAAATGACAGAGGTTCTGAACCAGCAGCTACAGAAAAGGCTCTAGGAGGATCATTTTCATTTTTTTCTGAAACAAAAAAAAACCGGAGTACCCAGAAAATGTTAGAGAAAATACACATCAAATGTGACAGAGAAAACAAACATACCCCGACTCAGACTTATGTTGAGTTCGTTTTCATTGACATATTTCATTGAAACTTGGTATATATATTTTATAGACCATGGGGGAAAAAGGAAACTGCAACAAAAAATAATAGCTCAAATTTTGAACACCAGGTGAAAATTTGGCACATAAAGAATAAGAAACACTAATCAGAAAATAAGTAGTATAGTTTAATGTGCATTCCATTTGCTTAAAATTCTCAAAAAATTTCATACAGGGTGGGCAAAAAGTCAGTAGAAACTTTAAAAATGAATAAAAACTAGAAAAATAACCGAAATAAAAAACGGTTTGCAGGGTTAGTATCACTAGGTCATGGGAATTCTTTTGACAGGAAAAACCTCAAAACAGCCGATAGGAGGCGCTGACGTTTACAAGTCAAAGAAAAGATATGCAAATAAACAGAATGCCCCCAAATCATTTATTACAGCAGTATGTGTTCCACATGACCAGCACCCCATAGGGATAACACATTGCACTGTATACTGTAATTAATTACAGATTTTTCCACCTTATATATTATTGAGACTATTGTTATTGTTCTTTCCTACTTATGCTTCTGCATTGTATGTATTTTTTTGTGTCTGTTTTTGTGTCACATTGTATGTATTTCTGTGTTTATATTTTGAATATAAATATCTGTGTAACGATATGAGTGCAAGGCAAAAAAAAAAAAAAAAATTAAACAGGTAATTTTAACATTAAATTGAATAGAAAACTCAAGGGGAATCGCTAAAATTTGAATTATCAAAGTTCTCCTGTATACATATGCCCATACACAATAATGGATGTCAATTATAATTACAAGCAAGGCAAAATAGAAACAATGACAAAGGAATAAAAGAAATTCAAGAAACTAAAACGTGAGAAAACTAAAAATAAAAAGGGAATATAAAAAATATGGCTGTCACCAATAAGAATGAATAGCTTCTTTTAAAAATCAGAGTTTCTCAACCTTTCTGAACCCAAGGACCAGTAAAACATTTGAAATAATTTGACAGACTACTTGTGTACCGTATTACAGGGCATTCATGCATTTTTGCTTGCTCCAAATTTTTTGACACATTTGTCTGTTTGTTCAACTATGCTTACTTAAATTTGTAATTTCCACTAAAATCTTGAACAAACAGCATTTTTATAACTTATCATAATAATCATGGGACATAATTTATGACTATAAATTTTATTCAACTTGCATATTTGTCAGGTCCAATTTTTCACCACAATTGGGGATTTTGGACTTAAAGCACCATTTTTATGACAATTGGCAACATCCCATATTTGACTATATTTAAGATCCCACTTCTTATCTTTCTCAATGAAATAGGGCCATTTAGTCACTTACTGAGACTTGCAGCAGCCCTTTATTCCCCATCCTTCACACATTTTAGCAGTAATTAGCAAATTCACTGTAAATTGCCCCTTTGGCTATAATTAGTGATATCCTATGTTTAGAATTGAAATTTTCCTTTTTCCTTGACAAGGTATGGTGAACCCAAATATGAAGGTACTTTTTATTTGAACCCATATGGATATTAATAATGTCAATTACAATAACTGAATAATATTTTGATTAAGCTAGAATTGAATTATAAAGTCTGTCTACCGACCAGTGATGCCATCATCATGTACCACCACTGCTTTGCAGAGCAGGGCTGTCTTAAGAGCATCATGGACTCCCAGGCCAAGTGATTTTTCTAAGGCCCTACCTGGAAAATTTTTGAAAAATGCAACTACTTCTCGTTTTTCTGAGGTCCTTCTCTTGAGGCCCCCCCCCCCAGGGCTGCGCCTGAGTGGATCAATGCATTAAGACAGCACTGCCGCAAACCATAGGTTGAGAAACGCTGTTTTAAATGTTTCACTTGCAGCAGAGGTCACAACAACCAGGGTAAGCTATCTTTCATTTATACACAACATTGTTGCAAAAAAAATGTATTCCCTGCGACACTACAGCCTGAAATTGTCCCCTTGTCAGAGTCCCCTTGCCAAAGCACTGAATTGATGGTTTGAAAATATAATTCATGGTCTATCCTATTCATCTCATTGGAATTTTAAACACTTCAATAACATGGCCATAACATCTACTCTCTCTCTCTCTCTCTCTCTCTCTCTCTCTCTCTCTCTCTCTGTGTGTGTGTGTGTGTGTGTGTGTGTGTGTTACAATGAAAACACATTCAAAATATTAAGTCTTCATGGCCAAATTTCTAATGAAAACTTTGTTTTCCATCTTCACCGCTTCTGCTATCGGAACCAGAAAGTAGAGAACAGTACATGAGAAGACTTCTCTGGGTGCATTTACAGAGGTTTTTTGTGGGGATTAAAATACATTCTTGTTAACCCTGTATAGTGTTGTTTTCGGAGAAGCTAGTTGCTAAAGTAATTCCCTCTTTGATTCCTTAATATTTAAAAAACCAGATTTCCATTGAAATCAGCTTTCTGTTCAGATGTGGCAATGATTCCAGTACTGCCAAGGAGTAGTAGGGGTATAGCAGTGGGATCCACCACTTTAACTTAGACCTGAAGGACATTTGCTCCTCACTTGGGGTCACATTCTTGGAACTTTCCGCATTCACAGATAAGTGGCTTTGTTGGGATGGGAGGTTTAAGATAGGCTTGGATCAGGTTTTTTTACTCCCAGACTATAGACGAGAATGAGGGTTAGTTAGTGATAACAGTATTAACGGGGAATTACCCACCTCTGACTCGGATGGCTTCTCGATTGACACTAAATCGCAGGGCAAATCACTAAACCGCAAACCAGCTTCGATGTTTTGAGAGAAAGGTTAGTGGGAGTTTTTAAGGACTGGTTGGAATCAGTCGGGGTGAATGGGAAGAATTTAGTATGAAGCTGCCCTCTGTTTTACATGACGTACTTCCGTAAAAAGGATATTTACACATCGTGCCCCCTATGGTTCATGGATAGTGTGCTTAAGCTTTATCTTGAAAAGAAAAGAACATTCATAGAGTATAAAAGTGGACGAGGTGACCTGTTATTGTTTACTGATAAAAGAAGGGCAATGAAGAAAGGGATAAGAGATAGCAAAAACGAAGTTGAATCTAGATTGGCAGGCAATACTGGCTCTGACCCAAAAATAATTTTTCAGGTATGTCAATAATGGATGTAAGGGAACAGTTGACCCCTCTGGTTAGGAGGGTCTAGGGTAGAGAACAATGTAGGCATGTATAGGGCTTTCAATTAATTTTTCGTGTCAGTTTTTAATAGAGAAAATGATATTCAATGTACGGGTGTTGCATTGGGAATCCTCAATGATATTCAAGTGAAAGACGTGGAGGTCCTAAATCTTCTAAAAAATGTATGTGCAAGCAAAGCACCAGCAGCAGCAGCAGATGATATCTATCCTAGGGTCTTCAGGGAATGTGCTAATGAATTGTTAAGGCCAGTCACACAGATTTAGAAGAGTATTGTTGCTAAGGGTATTATCCTAAAGGATTGGGATCTTGCTGATGTAGTTCCGATATTTAAAAAAGGTAATAGAGAAGTTGTGCTGCCCACTTATCGTCCTGTTAGTTTGACGAGCTCCTTCTCGAAAGCTTTGGAAATTATTTTCTAAAGGCAATTGGTGAAAGAGATAGATGAGAATAATGTATTGTCAGAAAATGGGGCACCAGAAAATCAGCATGGGTTCTGGAAGGGGAAATCATGTGTAACCAACCTCCTTTGCTTCTATGATCATGTGACTAAGCCTTTGGGTAAAGGCAAAAATGTAGATGTTGTTTACCTTGATTACCAGAAGGCATTCAATTGGGTCTAACATGGTAAACTCTTGAAGCGTTTACACGAGATTGAGGGCAACTTGCAGAATTGAACAGAATCGTGGTTAAGAGATAGGTCACAGTGAGTTATGGTGAACAGGAATTTCTCTGATTGGACAGGCTTGACAAGTGGAGTTCCTCAAGGAAGTCCTTGGCCTCATACTTTTTGTACTGTTTATCGATAAACTCAATCAGGGTATAGATGGGATTGTTAGCAAATTCGCAGATGATATGAAGTTAATGGGGGTACTCATTAATCAAAGCGATAGGGAGTTGCTCCAGACCAACTTAAACAGGATTGGAGCATGGGCAAATGAATGGAGCATGATGTTTAGCATTGACAGATGCATGGTTGCTCATTTTGGTTCAAACAACCCATGTTTCTCTTACGAGTTGAATGGTGTTGTGTCACTATCCCGAATGCAACTAGGGTCACCGATTTGTGAATTCTCATTAAGCGGCGGCTTAGGTTTTCTGAACATTGTTCAGCGGTGGTCAAAAAAGCAAATAGAATGCTTGGTTTTATTTTCAAAAAGGTCTCATTGCATTCTCCTTAGTTCGTCCTGGACTGGAGTACGTTGCAAGGCTTTGGGGACCATACCTACAGAGGACTTGGTTGAAGGGGTGCAGAGAAGAGGTACGTGTGTCCTTGGTTGGCACACAAGGCTTGAGTTATGAAGAGAGATTTCATTTTTTAAAGATGTTTACATTGGAAGAACGCAGGTGTCGGGGGATATGATTAAAGTGTTCAAAATTTTCAACAGCATAGATAGGATGGACCATGAATTATTACTATGTCGTCAATCAACTGTTCTGACAAGGGGACGCCAGTATTGATTGGTAAGGGACAATTCTAGATTGTGGTGTCACTGAAAAAAGATAAACATGTTGGGGTAAATTGAAAAGCTATACATACTAAGAATAAGACAACCAAAAATATTTTTTATGGGCATTGTATAATATTTTATCATGTATATATAGTTTTATGATTGCATTTATAATTAAAGGTTGCTATATTTTTGAAATATATGATATGCATATTTGCTACAGGCATCTTTTTCTCAGCCACCTCATTGGGCATTTCGGTTTGCATTTGTATAATAACCTATTCCTTTCTCTTCCATAAATTTTGTACCTGCTTATCGTGTCCATATGGATTCAGTTGGATTCATAAGTGTGTGTAGCTCTCAGAGCGAGCATTTTGATTTTTTTTCTCTCAAACATCATCATTACCAAAAATGGAGAACAATTTTTTACTGGTGGGAAGTTAGTTAAAATGGTTATTGAAGAAGTTTCCGGTGGGTATACAAAGGAACAAATTTCAAAAATGTACGAGATCCAAAGAAGTGATTGTTAGCTAATACCTGGTTTTGATTTCAGATATGATGGTGGTGAAGAAACAACAATGATTTAACAGAACAAAAGTGTGTTCTCAAGATGGATGTGTGGGGAAATTGCAACCTTCAACAAATACGCAAGTACAGGCAATTAGCTAAAATTTAACAAGTTGCTATCCTTTAATGCAGTGAGATGCTTTGGTAAGACATGACCTAAAAAATGTTGGGAATCACTGCTCTACAGCATTCTGTTAACTTTTCATATCGATTGCAAGTTAAAAGAAAATTTGTGGCTAGCACAATGATAATATGCATGAAAAGGAAACATTAGTAATGCTTTCATACCATCATCCACTATGAGGTATTCAGTATAAAATTGATAGCATAAGTAAAATATAGGGCTCTTTAAAGAAAATTAAAGATGTTCTCTAGATTCAGAATATGTAAGTATAAAAAGAGGTAAAACTTGGAATTTTCCTAAAAAAATTGAGGTTTGAGTTAGAGCAAGATTAATGTACAACACAAAGTTGTGTGTCATATAACCAAACCATTTCATCATTAAAATGTATAGAGATATGTATCTGTGACAAAGATGAATCTAAATTTATATCATGCACACTAAGGGGAAGTGGAACCGCTTTTTTATTAGTGCAAATTCAATCTAGTACCTAGGTTATAGACATTAATAAAACTTCTTGAAAATATGACAGCAAGTTTGTTAAATCATACTTTTTCTAGGGTTAATGTTTAAAACTTATTTTCTGCAGTGTCCCCTTTTAAGAATAATTTTATTTTTAGTTGACAAAGGGTTTCTTTACCCTTGATAGGTATGAACCCCTGGTTGATTGTGTTTCAAAATCATTCGCAAAATTATGATCAGGAATGATTCATAAATGAAAGAAGTGGACAAAGGGGAAAAATTAATTTGAACCTTAAAAAGCACAAACATTTTATTATTCTAGTATAATTAGATTGTAGAAAATTCATGATGTGATAATACCGACTCTGTAAATATTAACTGACATTATATGAGGCATTAAATATTTAAAATCTGAAGAATCAGATACTAGTGAATAATGGGGAGATACTTCAATTTGTTTTGAGAGGGACCCACTTTCACTCAAAAAGGACCCAGATTTTACCAACAACCTGGTACGCAAGTAAATTATAGTACAGCGGCATCTCTATTCCCCTTCCTGTTTTTCCTCTGGTGTGGGGCAAGTGGAACTCAATGAATATATGCTAACCTTGTACCTACTTGCATTAGCTTTACCAACTGTGGTATGAAACTGAAGAAAGAGATAAAGCTCCCGAGTCAGCAATAGCTGCTTATATAGACCTAAAAGATGAGTGTCAAGAAATAGAAAAAGAATGAAACTTCATAGTTAAAGTGTCAAAAACCGTTCCAGAAGCGAAGGTCTGTGATTATGTTGTCATCGACCTCCCAAATAAAAAGTCAATAAAGATATTTGTCACCAAAGTTTCGATTCATTGGGAAGCAAAATTTGAAAGAATCAGTACTATATCTACCTTTCAATGGCCCAACATTCAAGACAAAAATATGATTAGAAGTGATACAGTTCCGTCATTTCCTTCACCTCTCAAATTTGATAGTCTGGGAAAATTCACATTTGTGTCATATAAGAATTATGTCTCATACTTAGAATTAGACAACCATATGGGCATTGTATAATATTTCACCATGTATACATATTGTTTGTAATTGCATTTTTAATTGGGTTGCTGTATTTTTGAAATATATGTCATCCATATTTGTTATGGGCATCTTTTTCTCAGCCACCTCATTGGGCATTGTATTTGTATAATGTTGATTAATATTTACTAATACAAAGGTCACAACAGGCAAATTGCCTAACGAGGTGACTAAAAAAAGATGCCTTTAAAAAATATGGATGTCAAGTACAGGATGGTAACTATCGACTGCCCAATAATTACACATCCTTGTGAAAAACTAATATAGAAAAGTGTTTTTTGTTTTTGGATCACATGAATATTAAATAAGTTATAACATTTTGTTTACAATTTTTGTTAATTGCATTTTTAATTGGGTTGCTATATTTTTGAAATATATGACATCCATATTTTTATGGGCATCTTTTTCTCAGCCACCTCGTTGGGCATTTTGCCTGTTGTGTATTTGTATTTTAAAATTTTGTGACGTGTCAGTTTTTTTAACGGTCAGTTACGGGCCAAACACAGAATGAAAGTACATTTCTCCACAGCAGCGGCTATAACTTCTTCAAAATTAACTGAAACATTCCATCCCATTAGAAGCCAAGTTCGGCCTTCTCCTTTCACAACAGGCGCTTTTTCTCTCAATGCAGTGTGATATTATAACCTTGTTATTATGTGTAATCTTCATCCACTACGTTCGCAAATTTATCACCAGACTTGTAAAATGTTAGCCAAATGAGTTCTATTTGGAAATTTTTTAACCAAATCAACACTTTTTCACCAAAATAAGATATTTTGCTTTTTCATCCTGTCTTTTGAATTAAATCACATATTTGCCAATAAAACAGGGCAATATGTTTTGAGCAATTTTAAACTTTCATTGAAACTGTTATGAAAGAAAAGCTTCATTGAAGCATGTAGAAATGGTAGCTTCTTGAAGGTAAGACTGGTGAAAACAGTAAAATAATAACACAATTCAGTCAAAAACTTTTAATAAAATTAATTATTTTATGAATTGACATATTGAATATAATTAATGATTTCACAGATTTTTTCGAGTCATATTTTAATACTGATCTATACATAGTGCAACGAAGATTTTTGATTTCCTTGTGAATGCAATTGATATTTATAAATTGCGGTAAAATGTCAATAAATATACTTTACTTTTTTATGAGAAATATTTTGACACGACTTCAAAATTTATTCCAGCCTAGATTACTTGGTCACTTTTTTAGATGAATTTTCACTCTGGGGTGTATTTATGGGGGATCTGTTGCCCTATCCCCTTGTAGTAGAGATAGACTTCCGGCTCTCACCACCCTAGGCACTACTAATTTTGCTGCACTTTTGAGATGCTGTTATATTTCATTTCTTAATTTTTCCCCCAGAAAAATCATGTCATCCCCCCCCCCCCCAGCTCTCAATTTCTAGAATGAAAGCCATCTCTTTACTGCTTGTTTTTATAAATATGGTTTTGAGTATTGTGTGATGCCCACACTCATAACATAAATGAGATGTCGTAAAAATTTCAAATTGTATTTGTTAGGATTCATTCATTTAGGCTTGGTAACTGTGATTGATTTCATTCAAAAAGCTTATTGTATCAATCAAGTTAATTGTGTTGCAGAATTACAGACAAAAGCAGTTATG
The DNA here is from genome assembly GCF_987345545.1 of Pholcus phalangioides. NCBI lineage: Eukaryota > Metazoa > Arthropoda > Arachnida > Araneae > Pholcidae > Pholcus > Pholcus phalangioides. The sequence continues at coordinate 9,898,433 of NW_028301619.1, forward strand.
CAAAATGTAAATCTTTCAAAACTTTTAAATTGCAACTGGGAAAACAATTTCATTTCAACATTGTTAGCAATACTTTATTCATTTAAGGGGTGTCACGACCACTGAAGTCGATTTTTCAAATATGATTTTAAAAAATATTTCATTCAAACCAAAATCAAATGCAAAATATTTGATATGCAATATTAAAAAACTGAAATAAAAAAATAATGAATTATAGTGTAAACGTGAACAAGAAAAAAACCTTGAATGCGATTCTCTCAAATTGCAGTTTTTGAGCTTATCCGTTAACATTGAAAAAAAATACTGCATAAAAAATTCTGAAATTTTCTAGGAATATTTATACATATCTCATACATATTATAAACCTCAAACTTTGATACCTGATGATTAGAATTTTATAAATTTTTAAATTAAAAAATCACAAATTTCAAAAATCTATGAGAGAATTCATTTTTTTAAAGAAATACTACCTATCAGTATTTGCAATAAGCATCCAAACTCAATTTTACTCCAAATTTCATTGAGGAGTGAAGATACTCCTTAAAATTTTAGGCAATTTTTTTTTAATCAAGTTATTTCTCAAAATTTTGGAAAAGAGTGAAAAACTACTCTTAAAAATTCTTTTTTCAGATAACACTGCTTCCCATGCGTTAATTGCTAAATCTGAGGTTCATTTCACTAATACACACATGGTAAATAAACATCTCTGCAAAATTTCAGAATTTTTGGCAGTCTTTTTTTTTTAATCCCATGGATGAAATCAAAAATTAGAAAAGTGCAACACTCACACAAGAAGGAAAAAAACTGGTTTTCGCTTTCTCGATTTTCTCTTAGGGTTAATATAATATTAATAACTTCAAAAATACCAAGTTATATGTTTGGAGGACATTCAGTAAATTTGGCATTATTATGAAGTGACATCATCAATTTTAAAAGAGTTATAACTCATTAATTATTTGTGAAATCAAGAAACTGAAAGCACATTTCCATATTAGTTTTTTACAAGGAATCATGTGTGTAATTATTGGGCAGTCAATAATTACCACCCTGTATAACCAAAATACAGCAACTCAATATAAAAGCATGTATCACAAAAGAAAAAACTAATAACTAATAATATATAATACACTGCCCATGAAAAAAATTATGATTGTCTCATCTAAGCATGGATAGCTTTTCAATTTATCCCACCATGTTTATCTTACTTATTTTTAAATGTGTCAGCTGTGTTAAAGTTCACAACCCCTGGAGGTAAGCTATTCCATTTATTAACCCCCCTATTAGAGAAAACTCCCTGCAACACCACAACCTGGAATTGTCCTTTACTAAACGATACTGGTATCCCCTTGTCAAAGCAGTTGATTGACAGTGTATTAATAACTCATGGTCCATCCTATCCGCCTTGTTGAAAATTTTAAGCACTTCAATCATATCCCATAATCCGACACCCATGTTCTTCCAATGTAAACATATACAAGAAATTAAGTCTTTCTTCATAGCTCAAGCATTGTGTGCCAACCTGAGTATGTGTAGTTCTTCTCTGCATCCCCTCAACCATGTTAATGTCCCAACCCAGGACAAACTAAACCCTGGAAAGAGATTTTTTCAAGAATGGAACCGAGCATTCAATTCACTTTTTTGACCACTGCTAAACAATGCTCAGAAACTCAAGCCACTTGTCAATGAGAATTCCCAAATTGATGGCTTTAGTTGTATCTGGGATAGTAATACCATTCAACTCGTAAGTGAAACGTGGGTTGTTCAAACCGAAATGAGCGACCATGCACTTACCAATACTAAAGGTCATGCTCAATTCTCGTTAGCCTATTTTGTAATTCAAGTTAGTCTGGAGCATCTTCCTATTGCTTAGATTCTCAACTATCCCTATAAGCTTAACGTCGTCTGCGGATTTGCTAACAATCCCATCGATCACCTGATCAAGTTTGAACGAACTTCAAATATTTTATTAAGGCAGGGAAAGTCAAAGAGAATACAAAAAGGGTAAACAAAAAAAACATTGCCACATATATGTAACATAATTCACACTATGTGGGGTGGTTAGTTATTGTTGCATGACAAAATGGCTTTTATGATGGATTCAAAGGGTGAGTCTGAGGACAATGAATTCAATATCTCTCAGTCAGGAGATGATAGTTCTGATTTATATAGTTATGACATTTATTCAGTGTCTAGTGAATCAGAAGACAATGATATGAGCTCAGTAAGGACGTGGGTAAAAGAAAAAACAGTGTGGCTTGCTCCCCTCATTTCAATTTTAGTGTGATGTGGTTAGAACATACAGTAAAAAAATATTCAAGATATTTTTGATATTCATTTTTATTTTGTAAAGTAATCAATAAAATAATCTGTAATAAATGATTTTAATGTGTTTTTCCCTCTCTGATCGCAAAGAAAGATTGAAAAGCTGTTTTCACGTCAAGGTTGTAAAACCATTTTCCAAAACTTATTTTATGTATTTTTTAATAATTCTTTTTGTGCAGATATTTATCTTAAATGCCTCAAAGCAATAGATTTGATAAATATAGTATCAGACTACTTTTTTAATTTAAAACTTGGGTGCATTGCAAGAAAAACTGGAGATCAGTGAATGGGATGTTACATGCATGACCACCAGTAGGTCAAGCAAAAAACTGCTTACTGTTGAAAATATTTTGAATTTTGTAATTCAGGATGGAACATATTATATTAATTTTCAGCAATAAAAAAAAATGCTTTTTTGGATCGGAAATTCGAAAAAAAATCCGACCAAGAAGGGGTTAAGTGAAATACTATTGGGGGACTACTAGATTAACAACAAAGTTTATCGATAACAAGTGAAAAAATATAGGTCCAAGGACACTTCTTCAAGGGACTCCACTGTTCAAACCTGTTCAATCAGAAAATACCCCCATTCACCATAACCCGTTGTGACCTATCACTCAACTGGACCCTATCGATTTGGGGGGTATTGGTGAGTTTTATGAATGCCAAAGTTGTTAATTAACATTGTGAGTTTTCTGCATACTGAGGTTGTTACTTAGGTTTGTATACTAAAATAATAAAATGTTTGGGCTTTTTATGGTTCAAACGAATTATTTCCCTTTGTTTATACTTCATTGGTTTATGATAATCATTTTGTGATCCGTTTGATTTTAAAGCACAATCAGCCATAAGTTCCACTTACCTCACTCATCGTGGCAAGTGGAACCCTTGGCCAACTAAAGATAAAATTAATCTTGGAAAAAGGGAACACTGTGGAAAACAAGTTTAAAACATTAGCCTTTAAAAAAAGCAAAATTCAAAAAACTTACTGCAATATTTTCAACACGTTTCATTGATAGTCTACAAATTTCATAGGTGTTTAGTTGAATTTTTATTAATGAAAAAAGTGGTTCCACTTGCCTCAGTGTACTTTATGTGAAAGTGCTAAATCATCACCTTGACAATACTTCAGAGCAATTTCTAAAGCAAGTTTTCGACTTATATCCCATCGCAGCTCAGCTGAACCTGTGGTCAAATTTTCACTTTCTTCATCTTCTGCTAGTAGCCACCCTTGCCACAAATATACTTCATATGAGTTATCTAACAAGAATAAAGCTGAAAAAAGAAAAATTTAAGTCCTTCATATATGTTTTGCCACAATTATTATGTCTAAAGGTAAAACTGCCTAATAATACTAAAAAAAATTACCAACAAATAAGGCAAATACAAGGAAATACAAAAACTATTAATACATTTCCACACGCTATGGGTGTCGTCTTCAGAAGATAAAAAATATCATGCTGACAGAGTATCCCACTTGGATTGATTACCAAATCTTCAATCTCAGTAGCTCAATGGAATGAAAAATACATGTCTATCAAACGCAATGTGATCAGAATGAAGCAGAGCGCCTAAGTGTAAGTCTGATGTTTAACAAAGCAAGCATTATCATTTAATCTAGTTTTTATGAGCCTCCTTGTTCACCCTATGTAACCAAGTGGGCAATAACCACATGGGATATAATAAATGCCCCATTCTTTATTCTGTGGTATATCATCTTTAAGGAGTTTAAGACAAAAGTTTTTAGTAGGCACATCTATGGTGTTAGGTTAAACTTTTTGAGAATTGGTTTGATCTTGAGTGAGATAGTATGGTATAAGAAATACAAGGGCCATGACAGGCAAATTGCCCAATGAGGTGTCTGAAAATATTTCCCCATAAAAAATATGGATGTCAAATAAAACCAAACTACCCAATATAAAAGCATATATCAACAAAAAAATTTAATAATATATAATACACTGCCATAAAAAAGATTATGGTTGTACCTTAATTAAGAATGGATAACTTCTCCATTTATCACACAATGTCTATCATACTTCTTTTTAAACACATCAGTTATGTTGAGAATTCATGACCCCAAGCGTTAAGCTTTTTCATTTAATGACAACCCTATTATAGAAAACTCCCTGTAACACCACAACCTGGATTGATCATATCCCTGACACCTTGTTCTTCCAATGTCAACATATACAGGAAATTTTTTCTTAATAGCTCAAGCCTTGTGTGCCAACCAGAGCATGGTAGCTGTTCTCTGCTCCCCCTCTACACCAAATCTTTGTTCCTCTGTAATTAGTCTCCAAATCCTTACGACATACTCCAGTGTGGGACGAAGTAAGCCTCGGTAAAGAAGAAGACCGACTTTAGGAGAACATGAAGAGTCCCTTTTGAAAATTAAACTGAGCATTCCATTAGATTTTTTACCACCGCTGAACAGGTTTGGTCTGATTTTGCCCAACCCACTGGATTTTTTCAGAAAAAACCCATGAAAAAACCCAACAAAAACTACACCTCCAAAACTGCACTTACTCGCAAACAGTACGCTTTGTAATGATGTTATTGCATTACCATATCTTTGTGGGGGCCACAGATAGAGTATGATTTTATTGCATTGTCTTTATATACTCTGTGGCCCCCCAAGGGTGGGGCTTGCAGGACTCCAGCCTGGGGCACAAATATTATTTTTGATTTTTTTTTACACTATAAATTCATTACAGAGGGGCCTCACGAAAGATCTCCAATAAGGGGTCCTGGCTCCAGGATGTGGAGGGGGGGGGGGTTATGACTCTATCTTAAGAAAAACACATACATAAATAAATCTGCATTCAATGCTATTTAAATTATAGTTCTTTATGTCTTTTTTTTACAAGTAAAGAAAATAAACATTTTCATGAATGTTTTCTAATTCACAATTACCAATCCTTTTCAATAACACCTTTTGATTTGAGTGATCTATACACTTTCACTAATATATATTTCTTTGCTTTTTCAAAACAACCAAGTTTGTTTCTCAGTTTTGACCATACTAGTCCAATAATAGAAAAAATTCGCTCAATTGATGCAGGTGTGGATGTAATTGAATGCAGGTCTTCCAAAAATTTGCAAAAGTCTGCAATCAAAATCTTTTTTTTTTTTTTTGCCTTGCAATGCATGATTTTCCACCACTTTTTTGAGTCAACTATCACATTTTTTGAAAACATTGTTCCTGGATAGAAATCTGCATCTTCTATTTGAAACATCTGTAGTGCAATAACGCCACTGTGATGGTCGAGTGGTCATAGTGACGGACTCGCATCGCGAGGATCCGGGTTCGAACCCCACCGGCGCCCCAGTGGTGGTCGGCTGAAGTTGGTTTTCAGTGTTTTCCAACTTCAAGGCGCGAATGCTAGCCGATCACCTCGTTAAAAAGTCTCACCACAGAGAGCAACAGGCCTACAATGTAAATATTCAATCATTACACTTCACTCACAATTCAAAGTATAGATGGCAGCACTGAAATATCAACATGGTTCACACTTTTCCAACGAAAAAAAATTCAAGGACTATTCAAGCACTTTTCAAGGTAAAACTTAGAAATTCAAGGACTTTTTTTACAAACGCATATTTTTCACATGAATAGGCGCATATTTAATTTTTATTAAAACTTTTAGATATTACATTTCTACCCCCTACTTTATTTCACATCATCCGTAATGAATAAAGGAGGCCACATACACATATATCATACAAAACATATGACACATTGAATAACACAGTTCGTGCCTGTCAATTTCCTCATTGAAACGTAATTTAGTCTCTAAATATTGCAATTAATTTTCTTTTAAAGACTAAAAAAAGAACTCTTCTAAAGATAGAAAAAGATTAAATTATTTCTTTCATTAATTCTGAATTTATTTATTTCATTAATTCTGAATTTATTTATTTCATTAATACTGAAAAAATTTATTTCATTAATGATGAAAAAATTTATTTCGTTAATGCTGGAATAATTTCTTTCATTAATTCTGGAATTTTTTCATCAATTCTGGAATTATTTCTTTCATTACTTTTGGAATAATTGCTTTCATCAATTCTGGATTTGTTTCTTTCCCTAATGCTGAAATTCTTTCTTTCATTAATGCTGAATTCTTTTATTGATTCCAAAATTATTTCATTAATTCTGGAATTATTGCTTTATTAATTTTGAAATTATCTCTTTTATCAATGCTGAAATTGTCTTTCATAAATTTTGAAATTATATCTCATTAATTTTGGAATTATCTTTCATTAATTCTGTAATTTTTTCTTTCATTAATTCTGTAATTTTTCTTTCATTAATTCTGTAATTTTTTCTTTCATTAATTCTGTAATTTTTTCTTTCATTAATTCTGGAATTATTTCTCATTAATTTTGGAATCGTATCATTGATACTGAAATTATTTCTTTCATTTATTGTTTTAAACTACTATGGATGCCATTAGAAAATAATGGAGATGCGCAGACATTCAACACGTCACGTGATCTTCCAAGGAATGATGTAGACCACTGACGTCATACCAGCGCCGGTACTAGAGGGCGCGGGGAGGGGGACAACTGCCCCGGGTGGCAATTTTTAGGTGAACACCGTTATAAAATTATCGAATTCCGAATTGCTGGGGGCGGCAAGACAATACAAAAATCCTAGTTATGGCCCTGCATCATACTCCCTCAACTAATATAAGCTCAATGGATTTCAGCGCCGATTTACCCATTGAAGCACAGCTTGCATTTGGCGGCATTTTTGTCTGGCACACTCAGCAACCAATCTTGATAGAAGGGATTTTTCAGCCGCAAGTAATTAAAAGTACACACACTTGCTACTCATTTTTTGTTTTCTTTCTTTAAAGAACCTTGCACAAGCGCTTCACATCACTCCTTTGTTGACAGCATGGGCAGAGATACGCGGGGGGGGGGGGGGCATGGCCTCCCACATCCTGAAGCAGGGCCCCTAGGCTGGGATCTTTTACGGGCCCCCTGACCAGACTTTCACGGGGCCCCCTTTATGATGAATTTATAGCGTGAAAAAACAAAAAAATGATTAAAATCCTCCCGGGCCCCAGGGCTGGAGCCTTGTCAGTCCACCCCTTGTGGGGGCCATGGGGGGGGCGCCCAACATAAAAGGTGAAGTTGACTGATCTAATGTATATATGCATATATAAATTGCCATCATCATCATCATGCCCCCCCCCAGACTTCCAAGTCTATCTCCACCTATGGTTGCCAGTAATCAGAGGAAGCTTCGCTCACTTACGGACCGAAAGGCTGAAATTATTTCGGCAAAAATTATGAAACTCTTTTTTTCTAAGATATTGATTTCTCAACTCCTCCAGAAAAAATACCAAGTACAAAAGTTTAATGACCTTCAACAACTCCAAATACATCTACATACGATCACAGGATACATGCTACCATAAAGACGGGCTTTCCTAGAAGTGGGTTGTTGCAATCAGTGGCGTCGGAGCTGTGGGTGCTCAAGCACCCACGGTAATTACTGGCATGGATCCGAGCACCCCCCCCAGAATTGATCCAGAAATGAAAATTTCTGATATAAAACTAAAGACGAGCACCCACAGTTTCGAAACACCTCCGACGCCCTTGGTTGCAATACCTTTTAGAGAAGAAGGACTTCTACTCTAGAAGGAGGTATTGGTTGTTGCAGCCCAGAGCGTGCCGACTGAGCTGAAGAAAAAAAACAACAATCGGAAGTTCATTTTGAACTCTAGCTTTTATTCCATAAAAGTTGCAAGAAAAAAAAACAAGATCATTTACGATCATAAAAAATAAATAAATAAACTATCCCGACATATGGGCCCCTAACTACCATACCATTCACAGAAACTGAATGAAATTTTGGCATAAGGTATTTTGATGTATGCGCTGAAGAATGATATGGAAAACAACAGTGTCACTCTAACAGTTACGGTTACAGTGAGAAAATTTCGAAAATATCAAATGGCAACACCAAGTTTTTTGTATTGGAATGCGATCTCCTTACTGAAAAACACTAAATAGCATTGGAATGGCACCTGTAGCACGAAAATCCCCGGAGCTAGGCAAGGAAAAAGTAAAAAGGACTTTGCCGTGCACCAGAGCATTAATGTTCGTTTCATTCGTCACACCGTTTCTTCGGCTGAGATCCCAGCCTGATTAGTCCTCCACAAGGTCATGTGGAAAATTTGTGAAACACAATAAAATGCTTTATTTTATGCTGCTTCTCTGTCCTTATTGGTTGTCCTCACTTTTAGCCTATCTACCGCCGGTGATTTTCATGCTACAGTTGCCGTTCGAACGCTATTTAGGGTTTTTCACAATGGAGATCACATTCCAATACAAAAAACTTGGTGTTGCCATTTGATATTTTCGAAATTTTCTCACTGTAACCGTAACCGTTAGAGTGATACTGTTGTTTTCCATATCATTCTTGAGCGCATACCTCAAAATACCTTATGCCAAAATTTCATTCAGTTTCTGTGAATGGTATGATAGTTATGGGCCCATATGTCGGGATAGTTTTTTTATAATCACCCTGTATATATCATCAAACTCTAACTACATTGTAAACTCTATCCAATAAGAGATCAGATGGCTTGCAGCTAGTGCTTTACAACTTAACAGGTGCAATAAATTCTTTCTGGAATGTTTCCCTTTTCCTCTTAAAGGAAAGAAAGTGTTGCAAACAAATACAAAAAACTAAAATTATCTAAATACAACTTATTTAAGTATTCAGGTAAAGCAAAGGTATATATCTAGAAAAAAATTAACTCTTAATTTACACTATTTTTTCAGAGAATAAGATTGATGTGTTTCAGAATTTAGTTGTTTACAAATAATTTGTTGGGGGAAGGGGGGAATTTTTTTTTTTTTTATCATAATTCTAATAAACTGCTATATTATTTCTTCTTATCATTTGGAAACAGTGTTTCTCCACTAGAAGTCTTTGAACTCTGGCTGCGGTTTAAGCACACACTAAATCAGCTAAAATTTTTATCAATATTGATTTAATGTTCTGTGCTAATTATTAATATACTTATATACATAATAATTGTCATAAATTACCCAGTCTATTATATTTATTTACAGCATATATAACTTTCTTTCCTTATGTTTCAATATCAAAAACCCTGAAAAAAACTCAGTGGGTTGGGTTTTTTCTGAAAAACCCGGGTTTTTTTCGCCAACCCTGCCGCTGAACAATGTTTTAAAAACCTAAGCCACTCGTCAATGAGAATTTCAAAGTCGGTGACCCTAGTTGCATCTGGGATAGTGATATCATTCAACTCCTAAGTGAAACATGGGTTGTTCAAGCCAAAATGAACAACTATGCACTTGTCAATGCTAAACACCATGCTCTATTCATTAGCACATCCTGCAATCCTGTTTAAGTTGGTCTGGAGCAACTCCCTATCACTTTGATTCCGGACTACCTATTTAGCTTCATGTTATCTGACAATTTGCCAACAATGTCATCGATATCCTGATCGAGTTAATCAATGAAAAAGGGAAAAGTATCAGGCCAAGGACACTCCCTTGAGGGACTCCACTTTTGACGCCTGTCCAATGAGAAAATTCTCAGTTCACCATAACCCATTGTGACCTATCTCTCAACCACAATTCTATCCAATTCAACAAGTTTACCCCAATCCCAATTTCATGTAAAAATGCTTCAAGTGTTTACCATGTTGGACCCGATCAAATGCCTTCTGGAAATCAAGAGAAACTACATCAACGTTTTTGCCATTTCTCAAAGCCTTAGGCACGTGATCATAGAAGCGAAAGAGGTTGGTTAAATATGATTTCCCCTTCCTGAACCTCTGCTGGTTTTCTGACGTTACATTATTCTCATCTCTCCGCTTCACCAATTGCCTTTTGATAATATTTAAAAAACATTTTCAAGAGGGAGCTCGTCAAACTCACTGGATGATAATTCAACACGGTTTCTCTACTACTGTTTTTAAATATCGGAACAACCACATTAGCAGGCCTCCAATAACCTGGAACCATACCCTCAGCAATACTACTTTTGTAAATCTATGCAACTGGGCCAAACAGTTCCTTTTTGCACATTCCCCAAGTACTCTAAGATAAATATCATCTGGCCCTGGTGCTTTGCACATACATATTTTAGAAGTTTTAGTATTTCCACATGTCCCACCTGAATATTGTTGAGGGCTTCATTACCTCATGGATAATATGCACTGAAAAAATAGCAAAATTATGCCCTAAAAATATGCAAATATGCACTAAAACAAATAGCAAAATTGTGCCCTAAAAATATGCATTTAAAATGTCAAAATATGCATTAAAAACCCAAAATACAATAAAAAAATTTTACAAGAAAAAATTAACAAGAAAAAATACAAGAAAAAATTTAAATTACCAAAAATGAGAAAATATACATTTAAAAAATCACAATGCAATAAAGCAGATATGCTTTTAAAATGCATATTTTCTATTTCTTAGTGCGTATATTCATTTACAAAAAATATCTCCACATATTGTACATACTGCATATGCAAAAAAACTTCATATTTTTTACTTAGGCATTTTTTATTTCTAGTTTGTTGCAGCTGCTCAGTAATGCTCACAGAATACCAACAAAAGAATTTGGGCACTATTTCTAAAAAAATTGAACGCTTTTGACACATCTCTAGGAATAGCCTTAAAAATAGAACACTTGATATTTGGAAAATACAAACAATTCTATTAATTCACTAAATTCTACCTGTGGTAGAAAAACTGATTTTTAAATCGATAAAAATAAAGTAAAACACCCCCTCTTAGCGAACACCCCTCAGATGCAGTCACCCTTCTTTTACGCCAAATAATATTTTCCCTTGTATAATAGAAGTATGCATTTCAGACCGCTGATCAACGGTCACCCCTCTTTTACGAACGAATTTTTTTGTCCTGCCAGTGACTGCAAAAGAGAGGTTTTACTGTATGATTAGCGATATTTATTTGGAAAACTATAAAAAAATTGTTACGCTTAAATAAACCTTTAAAAATATGCACTTATTCTGAAAATTTTTTGATTTTATGCATTTATATGCATTAATGCTAAAAAGGCTAAAATATGCAAATGCATTGAAAGCACTACACATGCCTATACATTGCTTTCTACCCTAGATCCTTCTATTGAGGGGGGGGCAAACTGTTCCCTTACATCTATTGTTGGCATACCTGAAAAAGGATTTTGACTCATTGTCAGTGTTATCTGCTAGCCTAGATTCAACTTCCTTTTAATTTTCCTAACCACCCTCTTCAATGCCCTCCTTTTTTCAGTAAATGATGACAGGTCATCTCTTTCACTTTTGTATTCTCTGAATGTACTTCTCTTTACAAGATAAAGATTACTCACATTATCCGTGAACCAGAGGGGGTGCGATAGATAAACCTGCTTTTTACGAACAAAGGGTATGACATCATGCAAAACAGAGGAAAGTTTTGTTCTGAATTCTTCCCACTGACCTACCACACCCACTGATACCAACTGATCTTTGAAAATTAACCATAACCTTTTCAACAAAATGAAAACAAAGAACCATACTTTTAATTGTTCGAATTATCTGCAAAGAAGCTACAAAAAAGTTATTAACCCAATGATCACTTGTTGTGTTCAACAAGATCCTTGGAACTAGCGAGAATCAAATCCAAAATAGAAATGCCCATAGTAGCTTCTGATACCTGCTATTACAAGAAATTATCAAGCACCAACTTAAGAAAATCTCTCTCATATTAATCCCTAGCCAATAGGTTCTCCCAACTGAATCTCAGATAATTAAAATCCCCTAATATTACTACTTTCTTATGTTTACACGTGTATGAAATTTCTTCATGAAGCTTGGAGATGTAGTTTGGATCCTAATTCGATGGGTTATAGAAAAGTTGTACAATAACCTTATGGCATTTTTTGTTTTTAAGCTCAACCCATATAGTTCCAACATCACTTCTCTGCATGTTATGCTCTCTAGCCTTCAAACATGATTTCACGTAAATCAAGGCTCTACCCCCTTTCCTATCAGATCTATTTTTGAAAAAAGTATCATATCCTGTGATGTTTAAGAATGATTCATCCCATCATTTGCCCAAGATTCTGTAATGGCTACAAGGTCTAGGCCTTCCACAGCTATCATAGTTTCTAAAAAATATTTCTTATTGCCCAAACTCCTGGCGTTAATTAGCATACATTTTAGTTTGCCCTGAAATTTAGTGTTAATAGAAAAGCCATCCAAGTCAGAGGTGGGTAGTTTCTTGTCAATACCGATATCATTACCATTAACTAAACCAAATTTTCGTCTACCTAGAGTCTGGGATTAAAAATCTTAAGTCTATCATAAACCTACCACACAAAGCCCCTCCTCCCTTGTTCAGGTGAATCCCATCCCAACAAAGCTACCTATCAGTGAAACCAGGAAATTCCAAAAACGTGACCCCAAGAGCAAATGTCATTCAGGTCTGAAGTAAAATGGTGGATTCTACTCCTAAATGTCCTACTACTCCTTGGCAGTACTGGAATCACTGCCACATCTGAACCCCCCCCCCCCCAAGAAAGCCAACAGTGCTTGAAACCCTGAAAATCCCTACACACCTAGTTCCCCAGATCCCTAACCATAGAATCCCTGTGATAATTACACCCCTATCACTAACACCCTATACCTCATACTCAACCAACCACTTCCCACTTAAACTGTCGTCGTTCACAGAGATTACTTCTTTGGCAACACGTGGCTCCATTATACCCAGGCTTTCCAAAACCCTCACTCTCTCCCATAACACTTTGACTCTACAAGCTCCAACCCTACCCTTTCCAGACAACCTTTACACTTGAAACTTTCAGCTTCCATTCCCCCAGATCAGGGAAACCTCCCGTTGCAAGCCCTACAAAACACTAATTGAGGTTGAGGCATACTAACAATAATGCTAAAAATATAGGTAAGAAACAATATAACTACATTCAAACAATAGGAGAACGAGAAACGTTAACAACACATGAAAATAACCTAAAAGTCATTGCAATACAAATTATACCTAAAGGATTGTGTGCGAAAAAATTAAGTAACATAAAATGCTCAACACTAAATCACAAAGAATATATATATATATATATATATATATAACATTAGAATTAAAAAATAAAAGTCACAAGTCCGTGGGAACAGTTAATACGAGAACCTACTGGTCTGCAGACATCATGACTGGTCAGCAACGCGGGGAAGGGAGAGAAAAGTTTTTCGCTACTGGTCTTGCGGACCACCACAATTTTTTTCTTCATGGTCTGATTGTTTAATCGGTGGTCTCGGACCAGCAGACCACCAATGATTTTGAACGCTGTATATATAAAGAATATAACACACCCCTAAAAAGTATTCAGATGCAAAGTACCCAATAGCATTAGCTAACTATCTATTCACTAACAATCAATTTTAGGCTCAAATCAAAATAACAAATTATTTAGAATACCTGGGAAAAAGTCGACTGTTCGCTAACACTAACACCCCCACAAAATTATATCAAAGAAGTGGGAAAAACACCAAAAAATTTCGGAAAACAAAGCATCAGATATTCCCTCCTATACAAGCACATGGGCATGAATGAATGAACGCCAGAACTTTGCAACTGTACTTAGCCTGTTGCTGAGATCTCTTCCAGCCCAGCTTCGTGGCAGAGTCTGGAAGCACCAAGTTAGAAGCTTCATCAAGACTAAACTGCTAGGAGTTTCATCACCTAGTGAGGGCAGCTAGTCACCAATCTCGAAACTGCAAAACTTGTTTTATGAAAATCTAATAGTTTTGCAACATCTTCACCGGACTCGCTGGAAACTAGAAAACTAGTTATATGTACTAGTTATTGTATTTGTATTTATGTTAAGATTTCACGACCAAAGCCGAGAACAACTAATTTTAGCTATCAAGTAGCAAAAGCAAGAAGTAATTGTAGTAATAGTGCAGAGAAAAAATAGCGATTGTGACAGCGTATGGCCGGTATTTAAAGGGTAAACTCCCGGCCGCACGAGACAAGCTAATCTGCTTCAAGGCCATTTCATTTAGATATCATGATTGCAAGCCGGCAACATCATGATTGCAAGCTGGCAACATCATGATTGCAAGCTGGCAACATCATGATTGCCTTGATCACTGCCACACGACCACCACTGCCGATGAAAAACAACAAAAGATAAGCATTTATGTTAAGTGATGAGTTCGGACTTTTACACCAGGGGACCCATGGATATGTTACACCCTATGGATAGCGAAGAGTAACATCAGCCTCAGATAAGTTGCCATCTGGTCGCAGTGTCAAGAATTGTGAGTTTGGCCTAAATTAGATCTGACCATCTATGTACAGTCATGTTCAGTGCACGAGCTCCAAGGAAAGATTGAAACATTCGTTGCCTTTGTAGTCTAGGGTGCTCTCTCAGCAAGAGAGAGGATGTGAGTTTGATTCTCCACAAGGGCAGTAGAATTTTCTCTTTCAGCCAGCTGTTAAAAACCTTAAAAAAAAAACACTTATCATGCAAATTCAACAATTGTGGTCCTTCTAAAAATCTGTGGCAAAATCAAACTAGAGACTAATTAAACACATCTAGAAAAATAAAGAAAACACAGAAGAGTTTGACCCAAAAAATAATTAGATAAAAAAAACACACTAAATAACTACACTTCCATTGAGTTGCCTCTCTCTAATATTTTCTAAAGTGGTTCTTCCTGGTTTCATGAATTTACAACTCATTTTGTTAATGATCTTCTTGTTGAACCCCCTGTCTTTAGTAATTGCTCTGATGGTTTCAAGTTCACTGTCTAATGTGTTTTGATCTGAGCAGATGTTAAATGCTCTCATTAAAACCTTTTGTTTCAAACCCCCTAAAAATGCTATACCACAGAATAAACAATAAGGCATTTATAGGGCAAAAATAGGCAACATATTTCATGTGGTGATTGCCCGCTTGGTTACTAAGACAAACAAGCAAATCTAGGTCACTTGCTTCTGCATTCACATGTTTGCACACAGTTTTGATCATTCACATGATTGCATGCAGTTTCAGTTACTCATATGCTTGCACATGATCAAGGTCACTTGCAAACTCTCTAGTTCATCTTTTGGTCATTCACATGCTTGCAAGCTCTTTAAGTGATTAATTGACCTGGTCCCTTGCTTTCTAGGTTAGTCACATGCTTGCAAACTGTCAAGGTCACATTTTTGCTTATTCACTGACCTGGTCCTTCGTTCTCTGGGTCACTAACTTACTTAGTCCCTCAATCTCTACGCAGTGGTGGATTTATGGTTTTACGGGCTGTTTGGACTATAAGAATTTTGCCACCCTTATCTGATTCTATTAATTCACCAATCATTTGATCATTTTTGTCGCACCACAGCCATTTTCTGCACACAAGGGCTAATAGGACCAGGACCTACAGTTTATTGCTGATTCCGAATGGCAGGCTTGTTTTTTATACTCATCGAGAGGTTGGTGCGCTAACCCCTCGATGGGGGGCTCCCTGCAGTAGCAATTTTTTCTGTGGTCATGTCGCCGTTTCTGTTGTACCCCTGTGTCAAGAAAGTTTTCTGACAAGGACGAACCGGGTATCGAACTTGTGACACTTCTAAACATCCTTTGGTACTTTAGGCGAGTATCTTATCGACAGGAGATATCGACGTGAGGATCGCGTTATTAAAAATTTAAAAAAAAAACCAAAAAAAAACCAGTTACGGTTACAGTGAGAAAATTTCGAAAATATCAAATGGCAACACCAAGTTTTTTGTATTGGAATGCAATCTCCATACTGAAAAACACTAAATAGCATTGGAATGGCACCTGTAGCACGAAAATCCCCAGAGCTAGGCAAGGAAAAAGTAAAAAGGACTTTGCCGTGCACCAGAGCATTAATGTTCGTTTCATTCGTCACACCGTTTCTTCGGCTGAGATCCCAGCCTGATTAGTCCTCCACAAGGTCATGTGGAAAATTTGTGAAACACAATAAAATGCTTTATTTTATGCTGCTTTTCTGTCCTTATTGGTTGTCCTCACTTTTAGCCTATCTACCGCCGGTGATTTTCATGCTACAGTTGCCGTTCGAACGCTATTTAGGGTTTTTCACAATGGACATCACATTCCAATACAAAAAACTTGGTGTTGCCATTTGATATTTTCGAAATTTTCTCACTGTAACCGTAACTGTTAGAGTGACACTGTTGTTTTCCATATCATTCTTGAGCGCATACATCAAAATACCTTATGCCAAAATTTCATTCAGTTTCTGTGAATGGTATGATAGTTAGGGGCCCATATGTCGGGATAGTTTTTTTATAATCACCCTGTATATATCACACAAAATCGGCGAGATAGGATTGCCCATTGCTAGACCATCTGTCTGGGTGTAAAACTTGTCATCGAAACTGAAGGCTGTTTGTGAGATACATGTGAAGGTGAGATTGCAAATTTCTTCTACTTCAGGCTGTGAAAAATTGTGGGTTTTAAGTCATCTTTCTAGACAACTGATACTACCACCTATGGGAATGTAAACATTGACACTACGTCGAAAGACACCATGTTCAGCTGTTTGGGTTCAATTGTACGTATTATTTGAGCGAAGCTAGATGAATTTCTAACTGTATTATTATTTGATTTAGTGAGTGGAGAGAGAATTGGGACAAGGAATTTAGTGAGCTTGTATGACGCTGTACCAATGTTAGAGACTACGGGACGGAGAGATAGTGTTGGTTTGTGCACTTTGGGTAGGCCATAGATACGTGACGAAATGGCGTTTGATGTAATTATGCTCTTTTTTGCATGCTCGGAAAGAGAGACACTGGTTTTTACCACTTTTTTCAATTTTCTCAAGTGAAAATCAGATGAATCTTTCTTTAATTCTTTATAAGGACCACTCAAAATATGTGATGTCATCAACTCTGAATATTGCTCTTTAGGCATTATCACAATTTGCCCCCCCTTTATCTGCTCTAGATATTACGATATTATTATCATTTTGCAGTTGTTTGAAGCATCAAACAACTGCATATATGTATTATATGTATTAATTCACTAAATTTCACCAGCAGGAAAAAAGATAATGTTATAAAATATTGTGAACAATATTTATTTAAAAAATTAAAAAAAAATTGAGTGAGCTTAAATAAACCTTTCAAAATATGCACTTATACTGAAAATTCTTTGATTTTATGGATTTATACGCATTAATGCTAAAAAAAGACCAAAATATGCAAATGTATTTGCATATAATCCGGGCTCTAAATATTACATAGTGGTATCACTATACAGTGGAACTTTGGTTAATGAACAGTTCAGTTAATCAGCAAATATTTTGAACAAATTTTGACTCTGTTAATGTGTGATGATTTGCATTATGAGCAAAAATTGAACTTTATTTATTTTCACATTATCACAACTGAGCTGATGGTTTCTCGCTTGCGTCCACACACATACTGTGAAATTGTGAGTAATATTCTCTCCTACAGTCTCCGGTCAGCATGCATCACTCGAGAAATTAACACACGTGCGAGCGTGACTGTTTACGATACAAAAGTAGATTGCAACCACATGTGCACTTGAAGATTTTTTTTTGAAATTTTGCTTGGAAAAAACTGTGGACTGCAGCGTTATTGATTGAACATGACTTTGGGGGGGGGGGGAGTAGCTCATGAATGGGTGCCAACTTTTGTCGAAGAGACGAAGAGATTGTGTCCTTGGTAAAGACTATGGGATTGGAGGTCCATGCAGAGATGACATTCAAAAACTAGTGGTAGAACATAGCCTGGAGTTGACCGTAGATGGATCTTTGCATGCAACAGCAAGAGTTTATAGAGGATATCTCACCTGAAAAAGAGAGAAGTGAGGAGAAATTCTTCACTTTTCAAATGGGATTAAGAAGTTGTGTAGAATGTGGGAATCTGTGCAAAAGTTTGTAGAAAAGAGAGCAATAAATATCCAGTGGCAATGTAATTTCCCATTTCTGAGAAATCGTAAAAAGGAGGCAAAAGCAAATGTCATTGGATAGGTTCTTTTTAAAAGACACACAAATAGAATAAGTCTGCGAACAACAGAGTCTGTAAATCGTCCTAAACGATATTCCTTCTCTATTGACTAATTTAGAGTAAGAGTTAGTTTGTATACATTATCGTACTGTATGTTCATTTATGTTATTATATTAGTTAAATTATTATATTATATATATTTAATTGAAATATTTGTAAGATTATTTTTTAAATTATTGACTGAATGCCGTTTTTCTTAGTCATTTTTAAGTGAATTAATAATTGTGGAACGAATCATCTGAGTTTCCATTATTTCCTATGAGGGAAGTTTGATTCGATATAAGAGCGATTTGGATAACGAGCACATTCGCAGAACGAATTAAGCTCGTTAATCGAAGTTCCACTGTACTATACAGTGAATACTGTAATTAATTTACACAGTGATTTTCATTTTACTCTGTCATTTTCTAGAAAAGAACCTGCAAAATGATCACATGATTAAGAAATTTTTCTAATTTGTGTTCTGACAATTACCAGCAAATGAAAATATCAAAGGCAATCCAAGAAAGAATTAAAGTGCAGAAGAAATTTACCTGGTTGAGAGGCATTTTTCAAATCAGTTTGGAGAAAAGGGAATGGGCAGCAATGAGATTTTGTAAAAAATGGGCATATAATTTCTTTGGCACACTGACACTCTGCAGAACTTGATATAAGAAATAATCGAGGAGTGAATTGAAAGTTGTTTTCACCTGTAAAGTAAGATATTCTTTTGTACAACTTATTAACAATTTTTGAAAGATAGCAGAAATAAGTATTTTCAATCAACTTCTTTTGATGTCTCTAATTTGTGAGAAAGCATTTGAACATTAAATGGTATAAAAATATATAAATAAATAAATGAAATCAAAATAAAATATAGAATTGTATACACAAGAAGGTAAATTAAAACAATAAGCAATATGGTTCATACTCTTTCAAGGTAAATTCAAGGATTTTCATATTTGCAAATTGGTGACCAGTTAGTTATGTAGGGGAAACCAAAGCAATGCTGCGATAAATACGAATACAAATACAACGCCACAACAGGCAAAATGCCCAACGAGGTGGCTGATAAAAAGATGCCCATAAAAATATGGATGTCATATATTTCAAAAATACAGCAACCTAATTAAAAATGCAATTAACAAAAATTGTAAACAAAATGTTATAACTTATTTAATATTCATGTGATTAACACAAATTATAAATAATATATACACATGATAAAATATTATACAACGCCCATAAAGAATACTTATGGTTGTCTTATTCTAAGTATGGATAGCTTCTCGATTTACCCCAACATGTTTATCGTATTTCTTTTTGAACGTGTCAATTGTGTTACAATTTACTACTTCCGGGGGTAAGCTATTCCATTTATTAACAACCCTATTAGAGAAAAATTCCCTGCGACACCATAACCTTGCATTGTCCCTCACCAATCGATACTGGTGTCCCTTGTAAAAGCAGTCGATTGGCGGTGTACTAAAAGTTCATTATCCATCCTATCCATTCCATTGAAAATTTTGAACACTTCGATCATATCTTCTCGACACCTACGTTCAACCAATGTAAACATATTCAAAAAATGAAGTCTCTCTTCATAACTCAAGCCCTGTGTGCCTAAATGGGCACGCGTAGCTCTTCTCTGCACTCCTTCAACCAAGTCTATGTCCCTCTGTAGGTATGGTCTCCAAAACCTTACAGCATACTCCAGTCCAGGACGAACTAAGCCTCGAAAAAGCGGAAGAATGACTTTAGAACGCGAAGAGACCTTTTTGAAAATTAGACCAAGCATTCTATTCGCTTTTTTGACCACCGCTGAACAATGTTCAGAAAACCTAAGCCGCTCATCAATGAGAATTCCCAAATCGGTGACCCTAGTTGCATCCGGGATAGTGACACCATTCAACTCGTAAGAGAAACGTGGGTTGTTCGTACCAAAATGAGCGACCATGCACTTATCAACGCTAAACGTCATGCTCCATTCATTTGCCCATGCTGCAATCCTGTTTAAGTTGGTCTGGAGCAACTCCCTATCGCTTTCATTCCCGATTACCCCCATTAGCTTCACATCATCTGTGAATTTGCTAGTAATCCCATCGATACCCTGATCGAGTTTATCGATAAAAAGTGAAAAAAGTATGGGGCCAAGGACACTTCCCTGAGGAACTCCACTTGCGACGTCTGTCCAACCAGAGAATTCCCCGTTCACCATAACTCGTTGCGACCTATCTCTTAACCACGATTCTATCCAATTCAGCAAGTTGCCCCCAATTCCAATCTCATGTAAACGCTTCAAGAGTTTACAATGTTGAATCTGATCGAATGCCTTCTGGATATCAAGGTAAACAACATCGACAATTTTGCTCTTACCCAAAGCCCTAGTCACATGATCATAGAAGCAGAGGAGGTTAGTTACACATGAGTTCCCCCTCCTGAACCCATGCTGATTATCCGACAATACATTATTCTCGTCTATCCCTAGTAGTTACTACTAGGCCCCTAGTAGGAGAGGTCTCAGTTAAACTACTGATGTGTACAAAGATTTTTTATTTAGGGTATTGATATTAATCTGCCCCAGGATCAACTGGGTGTGGGTCTGCTTTATACTGTGCTGAGCAAATTTATAATTTGTATAACTCAACTATGCAAGGGAGAACCAACTCAAAATTTGTTCCTTTTGGAAGCTAACATAGAGATCTGTTGATTTGATGCCCTAGAAGCAAAACAGGATTCAGTGTTAGTTGTAAAACATTAGTTAAAGAATTGCAAAACTTTACAATGTTGGCATGCACATGCCAGAAAACCAATTTAAAACCCATAAAATTTTGCTTTAAACAGAAGAACAACTGTCACTTTGAATCAGGGTTGGATTTTTGCCTGGACAGTGGCAAAAAGTGGAAAAATCCAGGCAAAAATGGCAAAATTGGCAAAAATGTCAAAAATTATTCTTTTTACTTTAAGACATACCAAGCTTAGTTTTTCAATTATGAAATAATCTTTTGAATATAAAAACTTAAAAAACATGTGAACCATGATTACATGGTATAAAAATGAATATTTAGCAACCAAAAATATGAAAACAAAAATTTACTATTTCATTGAGGTCATCATTCTTGAGAAAGCAAATAGATGATTGTGATAATTATTTCTTTTTTAACATTGCATAGCAAAATAGGAGTTTTGAAGAGATTTCTAATGGAAGTTTATTCCTGATATCAGAATGAATGAATGAAAAGTTTGAGAATGTCCTTTCTATAGCGGCAGAACTAGCAGGACAAATTTGTAAATGTGCTATTAGTTTGCAAAAATCATTCGAAATGTCACAAACAGATGAAATACTTTCCCACTATTTGTTAGCAGCAACCGATTCAATCACACCAGCAGAAAAGTATGTTTCAGGAAATAGTGATTCCCTTAGATCAAATTTTATTGCTAGGGGTATGTAAATGGGATCTACACTCTGTAACCACTTTCAAGCATTTTCTTTTTGTTCGTAATTTAACAACTCTCCTCTGTATTTTGGATGTAATAAATATGCAACTAAATGGTATGGTAGAACTGCTTGAGTGAAACGCTTTTGGACTTGGATTATATGAGACTTCAAAACAGATTTTCTTAGTAGAGAGCACCACAGATGACAGGAATCAGGCCAATGTCGAATGACTGCTCTGTATGCTATTTAAAGCATCTGAAACTGGTTTCAATTGCAACAGCAAATCTTTAACATTGCAGTAGAGATTATAATCTCTTACAATATTTACAATGTTCGAGTCAATTTCTCTTGAGTGATCATTAACAATCTGAGTATAGGAGCTGTGATTCTTAATGAAAGTTTCTAAACAAATTATTTGACTGTTCCAGCGAGTACTGCTGGGTAAATGTGGTTTAACGTAACCTACACATTCTTTGAGCCAAGCACCTGGAGAATGATGGTTCCTGAAGTACTTTTGTACTTCGATCACATGTTTTGTAACTGTCTGTTGATGGTGTTATGTCTTGACCAAGAAGATTCAGCCAATGAGCAGAGCATCCATATATTATAAGTTCATCAGTATCTTTCAGTTCAAGCCGCATTTTTTCCATGTTCTTTGCATTGTCTGTTACAACCCTTTTTATCTGACATTGAAACTTGCTTTGCAGGTGTTTTATTATGTTTCTGCATTTTTCAGTTAAATATTCAGCTGTTTTCTTCGTTGCTCCAGAATCTTCTGCATGCACAAGATATGAGTTTTCCTTGATCTGGATACAAGCTGCAGTAATTGGATTATTATGTATATTGCGCCAACCATCTAAGTTGCACTTTTGTTGGATACTGCCTTCTTCATTTCCTTTTCCATCTCACAATGAATGTTGGTGAGGAGGTCATTTGAAAGAGCTTTTCAAGATGGTGGGCTATATCCTGGGTGCAACAGTTTTAGCATATTTTTAAAAAGATCATTTTCCACGACCGAAAAGGAAATATTACACCCAAAAAAGAACTTCGCAACTGCTTCATCAATTTTATCCTTTTCACTTTTGCTCGTCTTTTGAACAAATACATCTAAAGGTTGATGAATACTTTTAAATTTCTTGATAGATGGATTTTTTTCATCTTCGAAATGATGATTTTCAGTGTTTAGAGCGGGAAGAGAAATTTCACTATCTACACATACAGAAGTTGAAGGTTCATAATTGCATCTGGCAATATGTGCTTTCATTCATGCAGCTTTATTACTTTGCACATGATCACATTTTTTGCACTTAGCTAAAACTTTGCCATCACTTTTCAATTCTAGGAAATAATGCCATACATTATCTCTTTTTCTTCCACTTCTGATCATTTTTAATCAAAAATTTTAAGTGATTAAAAATTACAATTTACTTATCAATTTAAAGATTTAGCAAAAAGGGATAAATACATAAACTACTGAGGTGTAAATGGTGATTTTAGTCTAGGATAGTGACCAGTACTGGAATAAGAATGTAGCACCAACTTGCCAAAACCAATGAAAGGAGCAGTATTTTCCTCCAGTCCCACCCCATTCTACTGTGATGCACTTCAAAAACCTATATAGTTGTTTTTCCACTCCTATGTTCATTGTATCCTAGCATTATTGTTCATACTAGTGGGTTGTGGTGAGAAAGAGAAAATATGTACTGATGAAGGACTTACGCAAGCTGCTTGACTGGCAGTAATGCTTATCTCTCCCTCTATTGCTCCTCCTACCCCTTTGTTTGCTTAATGAAATGTTAACAGATTCCAGGAAAAAAGGATTTTAGTTTAAAATTCTGTACTTTCATAGAGCAAGTCAAGATTACCTGAACTTGTTCCATTAACCACTTTACTGATCAAAGGTGTGTTATCGTTGTCCATTCCCAAAAAATACATAAAAGCTTTCATACCTGGTAATCAGAGGACACAGTTGGGAAAAAGGAAAAAATAGATTTACACGCTAGTAATACTTTTTTTCCATTCTAGTGAACAAAAAAAAAAAATAAGGGCTTGGCCTAATTTATCCAGAATACAAAACAGATATAAGGAAGGAAGGAGGAGACATTTGTTTTTGTTACAGAAAAACATCAATTTCACAAATCTATTTCCCCCCCCCCCTATTTTTGAAAAGTAAACAAAGATTTCTAACCAGTTTTAGGGATTTTTACTTGATCTTAAAAAATATATAGATCTAAAACATTTTTTTATAGATTTGTTATCAAAAATTCATAAGTAAAAGATTTTATGGTTATCTATTTATAGAATTCAAAACAGATAAATCCAATTTTTTAATTCTGTGCTGGCAAAAATGTGGCAAAAACTATTTTTGCCGGGACGGTTTTTATCGCGGTTTTTACCATGGTTTTTTCCACTGCGGCAAAAAACTTGCCAACCCTGCTTTGAATTCAGACAAATTTTACCATAATAGCACTTTGCAGTCCTGAGATATACTAATCTGAGATTTGCACAACACAGTAGAAAATGCTGCTCCTTCAGCCCTGCTTATCATATCTAATGAATTCACAGTGACTAACATTGGGAAAATTTCATATAGAAATCATATTGCCTATGCAAATTTTTTTGTTAAAAAGCCAAGTGGAAGTAAATCTAACATGTTCTATGGTAGGACTGTAGCTAGAAATTTCATTATGGGGAGGGGAACCACTTTCATTTCGGGGGGGGGGGGAGGATCAAAGTGATAGAACAACAAGATTTGGCCATCTTTTTGCCCTTTTTCAGTCATTTTCTCACATTTTGGGGGGGACTAAACCCCCAAAATCCCCCCTGCTACGGCCTTGTTCTATGGGGAAAAGAAACTTATCAGCTTCTGATAAACATTTTAATGACCAGAGTGTGTACGAGAATATACTGGGACTGAAAGAAATTTGCCACAACAAAATAGGGTGATCATTTCGGCAGCAAGAATATGTGACTGCATTAAAATTGACTGATTAACTTTTCATTACTGAACAAATCCTTCTTTCATTCACTACAATCAATTAAATAATAAGAACTAATGAGATGTAATTCATGCAAAACTTAGTCTTATGTCTTTGTGGTTGAGAGATAGGTCACAATGGGTTATAGTGAAAGAGGAATTTTCTGATTGGACAGATGTGAAGAGTGGAGTCCCCCAAAGAAGTGTCCTTGGGGGCCTATATTTTTTCAGTTTTTATCATAAACTTGAATAGGTGATCGATAGGATTGTTAGCAAATCATTATAAGCTTATGGGGGTAGTTGGGAATCCAAGTGATAGGGAGATGCTCCAAAGAAACTCCAATAGGATTGCAGCATGGGCTAATGAATGGAGCATGACCATAAGTGTTGATAAGTGCATGGTCACTCATTTCTGTTCAAACAACCCATGTTTCACTTATGAGTTCAACGATATTACTATCCCGGATGCAACTAGGGTCACCAATTTGGGAATTCTCATTGACAAGTGGCTTAGGTTTTTTGAACATTGTTCAGCAGTGGCCAAAAAAGCAAATAGAATACTCGGTTTCATTCTTAAAAAGGTCTCTTCGTGTCAGGGTTGTTTGGTTTAAACCACGTTGATTTAAACCTTGGTTTTAACCAAGTGGTTTTTTAAAATATCCAGTTTGATTTTTTATAAAAATCAAATAAAAGTGGCCTAAATATAATTTTTTTTTCTTGAAAAATATCATGTTGGTTCATTATTAGCCAAAATTTTTCATTCCCACCACATTTTATATTCTTGGGGGATATTCTGATGGTATATCTTTAAATGACATAAGATTGTATACATGATTTTTTCCAAAAAGTCTCATAAAAGTGGCCTGAATGTATATATTTTTTTCATATAAAG
The DNA here is from genome assembly GCF_987345545.1 of Pholcus phalangioides. Lineage (NCBI taxonomy): Eukaryota > Metazoa > Arthropoda > Arachnida > Araneae > Pholcidae > Pholcus > Pholcus phalangioides. The sequence goes on from NW_028301619.1 coordinate 9,924,110, forward strand.
TATCTTAGTTATTTAAAGTGATATACAGAAGCCAGAATTTCTCATTCTTACCACATTTCCTAACTGTTGGCTATATTCTGATGCTCCATATCTTTAGCAAAATCATTAATAAGGATTGCATTACACATCTCCATGCAGTGGTGCCTTATCTTGCAGGGGTTTTTCCCCCTTCACAAAGAAGCAGCAACAGTAGTGAAACTGTCATTCTAGGGGCACAGGTGGTCCTATAATCCAATAAAGACACCAGCTGTCCCTAAAGGACAAAGACCTGAGTACTAGTAGCTACATTACCTCACAGACATTTTCATTTTCTTTCCCATAAGTAGCACATCTCATACTGTACTTTCACCATTAAGCCCAGTTAATCAAGGTTCTACTGTATAGTAGTAACAGATTTATGAAAAATAATCAGCTGTATACAGGGCAATTATAATTTAAAGTTTTGATTCCAAAACTATACAATAAGAATTACTGGTCAGAATGACTTGAAAATTTGCATGGATACTTTTGAAGCAATGAAAATTTCTTTGGCAAAAGAAAAAAAAAATGCAAAATGTGCAAGTAGATGATGCTGTACTTGACCAGAAGGATAATACCATTTTATGTAACCATATCATTTCGGCACTTCAACAACATCAGTGTGTGGATAGTACACCTTTTATATCAAGATGCACATTGCAATACCAGCAAAGTAGCTGCTGAAGAACCATTTTGACAATAACAGGATGACATGTCACCTGGCCTTCAGTTCCCACACAATGCCTTGAAACGACGAACATGGTGTCACGAACATAAGAATTTGACACAACAATGATGGGAGAATGTCATCGTCGTCGTTCACATTATTCCAGACTAACGGACATGTTTACGTTTGGCGAACGCCAGCACAAGCTTACGATGTTGACTGTCTTCTTTCTACTGTTAAGCATGGAGGGGGATTAGTGATGCTGTGGGGCATCGTGTCTCACCGTGGTATCGGCCCACTTGCTGTCCTGGATGGGTGGGTTAAAGCATAGGTTTATGTCAGTATTCTGGCCAACCATGTTCATCCAATGGTGCATTATTAGTTCCCTGATTCTTGACCTGTGTTCCAAGATGATAATTCACCCATTCACACTGCTGGAATTGTGGGAGACTGGCTTGATGAACCAATGATGAGCTGCAAAACCTCGTGTGGCCCGCTCAGTCCCCTGATCTTAATATAATTAAACCTTTGTGGGGTATTTTAGAGGCCAAACTGCGCAGTAGGTTTCCACCTCCAAAGACAAGTTCAGAATTAATGACATTTTTGCAGGAGGAGTGACTACATATCACTGTGACTGTTGTGCATGACTTGTATTCGTCCATCCCACGACGGATACAAGCTGTAATTAATGCAAAAAAAGGGCCAACAACCTATTAATAAAGATTTTGTCTCATTTCACAGGTGTTCATATTATTTTGCCCAACCCCTGTACATTCACTCTTTGCATAAATAAAGTGACCTACAGCATGATAATTCTCAAACTTCACTTCTCCATCATTTAACCTACAATAAGCACTCATCTCATCTAACAGTCCTCACTTCTGACTGAATTTCAATTAATATTTTTTCCACAATATCACAGCTTCATACTTTTCAATAATACAAATAATAAATACAAATACAACGACACAACAGGCAAAATGCCCAACGAGGTGGCTGAGAAAAAGATGCCCATAACAAATACGAATGTCATTAACAAATATGGATGTCACCCCATATAATGTAATGAGCATACTTATAAGGTGTAAAAAGTACACCTATACATTTTTCGTGTTTTATAACAATTGATTTTTTTTCCAAATAAAGATAGAATACAGTGCACATTAAATGTAATCACTTTATTTAAAGAAGTTTTAGCAAAACCAAATATTATGGGTCAGATTCATGGGTGGGGGGCAACCCCAGCATCAAAGGTGGAGTCGACTGATCTAATGTATATATGTATATATGAATTGACATCATCATCGTGCCCCCAGACTTCCAAGTCTATCTCTGCCTATGGTCAGATTTTGCTAAATTTATCACACTTTCACTGCTCTGTAGCTCGATAACTATAGCTCATAGGAAAAATCATAAGCTCAAAAGTTATAGCAAATTTTACCTTTTACAATATTACTTCTTTTGCTCTCAGATTTGCACAGAAACTGAGATATTGAATATAAAAAAAAAAAGACTGAAAATGTTGATTTTTTTTTTAAAATATAACTCAGCTTGCACAAGGCTTTCATTTCTGCGAACATGGATTTTTACTGGTGGCTTTGGTCCCTACAACAGATCCAAAAATTAGAAATACTTCTAGATTGAAGTACGACTAAAGTCGTATCATACAATTGGTGATAGTTGGATATTTTGAGGTAGAAATCACACTCATGACAATCCTTGGTTTAAGAAGGCCATCTGTACACAGACAATTTGTAGCAGATGGCAAGTCCGCTTCTTGGTAATTGTTTTCTTCGTTTCTCATATTTTTTCAGTTGTATAAAAAACCACAATAAATATTTTTGTTTGATAAAAAAACATACTTTTTAACAAAGAACAGTATAACAAGCGATCACAACATTCCATTCCTCCCCAAAATTCTTGAGGTTCAGATCCTTCTTCAATTTCTAAATATGATAAACTTGCACCATCATGAAAACCAATTTCAAAAGGTCTCCTACAATAATTAAAAAAATATTTCATTGAGGAACCACATATATACATACAGCAATGAAAAAATTCAAGTCCTCATGAAAAATTAAAATAAATCTCTAAAATTTCCAAAATTTTTTTTAATTGAAATTTGAAATTGAAATTTTATTATTAAACACAAACACATCACAGTTAACATAGATACAAAACATATATCACATTCTAAAGATTACACCCAAGGGATCACATGATCCATCCAGGGTTCCATAATTTATATACACTTGGCAACAGGCCTTTTTTTTATATTTGACATAATTCAAGTTATAATCATGAAATATAAACGCATTTGTTTCAATTGTCTACTCAACAGATCTGGTTAATATAATTAATTAGTAGTTGTTTGGATTGGATTTAGATTTTATTGGCCCAAGGACCAATTAGGCCAAGTTGTGCCAAAACAAATGACCATATAAAAATAAGATAAAACTTGTTCTTGTCATGTCAAAACATAAAAGTATGCATGAAACGTAAAACAATGACATAGATTCTGAAACCTATAATTTGTCATATAAACCAATGGCTTTGATGAATTTAAAAATACAAGATGCACCCCAATGGTCATATAAAATGTCACAAAGTGAAAGATGATTCTGACCAAAAGTGGTCATAAAATGATAACGTGAACAAGTAAAAGAATGAGCAATGGACATTGACAATGTGGGCACTCAGGTTGACTCTCTCGTAATAATAAATATGATTGCATGAGCCGACTGTGTCCTATGCGCAACCGGGCGAGCAAGACTTCCTACTTCCGGTCAGTCCTGCAGCTCGAACGCCAAAGGCCGGGTGTGGGCTTGATGGCATGTAGTTTATTATTTGATACAGCTTTATATAGGTGAATAAGCGACTTACAGTCTGCTCCCCATGTTGTATATAAGATGACCTTCAAGAGGTTCATCGTCTTCATGTAATGAGCTCTTAACTGTGCAATATGAGGTTTGAAAGTGAGTTTCTTGTTAAATGTGATGCCCAGGAATTTAGCATTTTGTAATATTGGTATTTGACTATTGTTTAGAAACAATAGTGGGTCATCGTGAAGGTCTCAACGTCCACAAAAGTGCACAGCAACAGACTTGTCAGCAGAGAAAGAGAAGCCATTTTGTCATGAGCCCACTTGCTGATCTCGTTGAGAGCAGTTTGTAACTGTCTCTCGGCTGACCTCATATTTGCTGATTGGCAATGTATTAAAAGATCATCCACGTAGAGTGCGCCAGTTGCCAGTGACAGACAACGGGAGTTGGTTCAACACCTCGTAGAGTCTCAAAATAAAAAGTGTAACACTTAAAGTGACACCTTGTTCCTGAATTTGGGGAGCTGATAATGTGCTTCTGCTCTGTACCTGGAAGATGCGGGGAGCTAGAAAGTTCCTAATGAAAATGGGCAAGTTGCCCCACAAGCCCCAATTATGGAGGTCAGAAAGGATTCTGTGCCTCCAAGTATGGTCGTAGGCCTTTTCTGTATCAAAAAATATGGCTATCATATGCACCCTCTTTACAAAATCTTGTCTGATAGGAAACCCAGGCGTAACAGATTGTATGTTGTGGACCAGAACTGTCTAAAGCCTCTTTGATGTCTAGATAGAATATTGTTAACCTCAAGGTAGTACATAAGGTGATAGTTGACCATCTGTTCTATGAGTTTACACAGGCAGCTGGTCAATGCGATAGGTCTATAGCTGTTTGGTTGCTGAGGATTGTTGCCAGGATTCGAAAATGCAAGAACTATGGCTGCCCTCCAAACGTCAGGAAATGAATGACACCCAGATCCAATTGAACAATATGAGTAAATATGAAATTGATTCGGGTGAGAGATGTCGAATCATGGAATAATGAATAGCATCAGGTCCTACAGCTGAGTCTGGACTTCGCTGTAAGGCCATCGTCAGTTCATGAAAAGTGAACAATGAATTGTACCCCTCCAGTGTAAAAGGCCAGAAGGTGTACGATGTGCGCTGAGCTGATGATTTAATGGGAGGAAACGATGGAAATAATTCACATCACTGGAGACAGTGGCAAAATGGGTGGCAACGGTGTCCACAATATCCCTCACATCGCTGATGATAGTGCCATTGGTATTTAAAATGGTGATGGGATGAGACTGATAATAACCATTGGTTTTTCGGATCCAGTCCCAAATGGTTTTGGATGAAGTGGATAAATTTATTCCTGTCGTAAACTTTTGCCAGAACTCTCATTGAGCCTAACGCCTGGTTCTTCTCGCTATCGCCTTTGCTTTTAGAAATTCAAACTTATTGTCATGGGTAGGATACCGCCAGAACCTACTCCATGCTTTCTTTTGTGCTTTAATTGTAAGATTACATTTGTGGTTCCACCAAGGTTTAGGAAATTTAGGAAGTTTCGAGGAGACTTTGGGTATTGTTTCATTAGCTGCCGAAATCATGCGACTGGTCACGAGGTTGACACAATGGTCAACGTCAGGTTGCGAAACCATATCCTCCGTGATTTCTGCCTTGACCGTGAAGTCGGCCCATCAGGCGGCCACAAGCTTTCACTGAGGAGGTTCCTCAGGTATGCTATGGCGTTAGTCAAGGCACTTAAGCACTAGAGGAAAATGATTGCTCCCATGGAGGTCCAGATCAACCGACCAGGACCAGTTGGGCAAGAGTGAAAGTGAACATAAGGATAAATCTATTGCAATGAAACTATTATTTGAGGCATGGAAATGAGGGAAACGGTCATCATTCATGATGGCAAGGTCCATGTTGTCTAACAGTTGTTCGACCATTTCCCCACGAGGGGTGTTGCTGTTAGAACCCAAAATCATATTATGTGCATTGAAGTCTATAAGAAGAAAAAATGGTGGAGTAATTTTGATTAAAAATAATTGATGAATAATATCTTTTAGATCTCTCTGTAAGATGTTGTCATTTGGTGGCAAATAAATAGAAAAGATGGTAATTCTTAAGCCTGTAGAGATTTTCACAGCGATGGCTTGCAGGTTCGTGCGCAGCATTAAAACGCACGATGACACATGATGTGGAACCAGCAGAGCAACACTGCGGCAAGCTCTATTCCCATCATCATAATCGATACGATACAGGGAGTTTCGCCTGATGTTCCATGTCTCCGAGGGCTTCGTGAAAGTTTCCTGGAGTTCCACGCAAACCAGATGATAGTGATTGATCAAATCCTTGAGATCTTCGTAATTAGATCTAAGGCCACAAATGTTCCATTGAATTATTTTGACCATAAATTTAAATGTAATTTAAATGTAACTTGTAGACGGTTCAAGTTCTTTGAATTTATTCTGGTCTAGTGTTCGGCAAGTACCACCGGATTCTGACAGATTATCGAAATCCATGTCACTGATTGATTTGTCATCAAGCAGAATAGTCGTTTAAATTTTTTACTACATTTTTCTGATTTTATTTCATGATTTGAATTGTTATATTCTTTATGCGCAATGTACAAAAATTGTTTTTGAGTTACGGTTTTATAACTTCATATTGGATTCCAGTTTGTCTGACTTCTGTTTTATTTTGAACCAGGCAGGATTTTTCTGAATAAATAATAACATCTTGTAAATGTCTTCGCCGTCGTTGGGAACGGACGTGCTATTATCGCGCTCCGCTCACCGACACGCCAGTGCGCCATTTTGTGTCTTTCTTTGTGTTTTTCTTCGTTCTCGTGAGTTTTACTTAGCGTGTTGTTTATTGTTGGGTCATATTCTGCGGTGATTTTCTTTTTTTTTAGCGCACGTTGGATTGTGAGATAAGTGGTTTTTTTTTATTTATATTGCTCTCATTTTTTTTTAAATTTTCGTTGTGTATTTTCGATCGACTTATATTTATTTTTCTCGTTCGCATTTCATTTTCGTTGTTTTTTCGCCAGGTTCGCTCGCTTCTTTGATATAAGTTCGTAGGTTTTGGACGTTAGTGTTAGCAAACAGTGTATACTTTTTCCCGGGTACTCTCAATAACGTTGTTTTCCTTCCATTTGGGCCTATTGTTGTAGTGTTAGTGTTTTGAGATAGTTAGCTAATTCTAATAAGTATAAATTGTACTTCGTAGCTTAATACTTTTTTTAGAGGGTGTTGTATTCTTTATATACATATTTATTTTATTCTTCGTGATTTAGTGCTGAGCATTCTACTTTACGTAATTTTTTCGTATAATCTCTTACGTATATTTTGCATAGTAATGTATTTTACATTATTTTAATTTCCAGTTAACGTTTCTCATTTTCGTATTGTTAAGTATTATTATTATTATCTAGCTTTAGCAATAGTGTTAGTATGCCTCGACCTCGACTAGTGTTGTGTAGAGCTTGCGACGGGAGGTTTCCCTGGTCTAGGGGTATAGTAGCTGATAGTTTCAATTGTAAAGGGTGCTTGGATAGAAAAAGGCTGGAACACGAGGTCGAAGCTTTACGGGAAAAAGTTAGGGTGCTAGAGGGTCCGGTTATAACGGACCCTCTGGTCGTCGAGCCACCTGTTGATGAAGAAGCAATCTCCACGAACAACGACATTTTAGAGGGCGAATGGGTGGTCGTGGATGAGGTAGAGGGGGATAGTGATAGGGGTTTAATCATCGGCGATTCTATGGTTAGGGAACTTGGGAACCGAGTGTGTAGGGATTTTCGGGGTTTCGAGCGCTGTTGTCTTCCTGGGGGGAAGATTGGCAACGTTCGAGACGTTTTTCATCGCCGAAAGTTGCCCTTGCGGGTGATTCTGTGGGTGGGAACAAATCAGGTAGGAGCGAATATTAGTGAGTCTCTGTCAGAATACCGGGATTTACTATTATCCGCTAGGGAGGGGGGTTCAGATGTGGCAGTGATTCCAGTGCTGCCAAGGGGTAGTAGGGGATATAGGAGTAGGATCCACCAATTCAATATAGGCCTGAAGGACATTTGCTCCTCACTTGGGGTCACGTTCTTGGAGCTTCCCGCATTTACCGATAGGTGGCTTCGTTCGGATGGGATCCATCTAAATAAGAGAGGGGTCTGGGAGGTTTACGATAGTCTTAGGTCAGGTTTTTTACTCCCAGACCACGTAGTCGGGAATGCGGGTTAGTTAATGATAATCACAACAGTACTGACGGGGAATTACCCACCTCTGACTTGGATGGCTTCTCGATTGACAACAAACCACCGGGCAAATTAAAATGTGTGTTAATAAATGCCAGGAGCTTGGGTAACAAGAAAGATTTTTTAGAAACTATGATAGTTGTGGAGGACTTGGATCTTATAGTCATTACAGAATCTTGGGCAAACGATGGGGATGAATCTTTCTTACACATCTCCGGATACGATACTTTTTTGAGAAATAGATCTGATAGGAAAGGGGGTGGAGTGTTGATATACGTGAAATCATGTTTGAAGGCTAGAGAGTGTAACGTGCAGAGAAGTGATATTGAAACCATATGGGTTGAACTTGAGAACAAAAGACGTCATAAGCTTATTGTTGGGGTTTGTTACAATCCACCGAATAGGGATCAAAACTATATCGCCAAAATGCATGATGAAATTTCCTACATGTGTAAGCGAAAGAGGGTTCTCATACTAGGGGATTTCAATTACCCGGGTATTGATTGGGAGAACCTTTCATCTGGAAATCAGTATGAAAGAGACTTTCTTAAGTTGGTGCTCGAAAATTTTTTGTATCAGCTTGTATCAGAAGCCACTAGGGGTAATGCTATTTTGGATTTAGTTCTTACTAGTTCTGAGGATCTAGTTGAACATGTTTCGGTGGGGGAAGAGTTTTCTTCCAGTGATCATCGTATCGTCAGATTTCTCTGTAACTTTTCCTCGGGTAAGGTTGATAACAAAAGACTGGTTCCTTGTTTTCGGAGAACTAACTTTGATGTTTTGCGAAGAAGGTTAGCGGAAGTTTTCAAAGACCGGTTGGAATCAGTAGGGGTGGTAAGTCAATGGGAAGAATTTAGTACGAAGCTGTCCTCTGTTTTGCACGACGTCATACCCTTTGTTCGAAAAAAGCGTGTTTGTACATCACACCCTCTATGGTTCACGGATAGCGTGCAGAACCTTTATCTTGAAAAGAAAAGAGCATTCAGAGAGTATAAAAGTGGACGAGGTGACCTATCATTGTTTACTGATAAAAGAAGACTGTTGAAGAAAGCGATAAGGGATAGTAAAAAGCAAGTTGAATCTAGGTTGGCAGATAACATTGGCTCTGACCCAAAATCATTTTTTCGATACGTCAATAATGGATGTAAGGGGACAGTTGGCCCCCTCTCGATAGGAGGCTCAAAAGTAGAGAGCAATGTAGGCATGTGTAGTGCTTTCAATGACTTTTTCGCGTCGGTTTTTAATGGAGATAATGATATTCGATATACGGGTGTTGCATGGGGTAATAAAACGCTCAACGATATTCAAGTGGAAGACGTGGAGGTCCTAAATCTTCTAAGAAATGTATGTGCAAGCAAAGCACCAGGACCAGATGATATCTATCCCAGGGTCCTCAGGGAATGTGCTAATGAATTGTTGGGTCCAGTCGCACAGATATACAGGAGTAGTGTTGCTGAGGGTATCGTCCCAAGAGATTGGAAACTTCTAACGTGGTCCCGATATTTAAGAAGGGTAGTAGAGAAGCGGTGTCAAATTATCGTCCAGTGAGTTTGACGAGCTCCCTCTCGAAAATTTTGGAAATTATCATCAAAAGGCAGTTTGTGAAGTGGATAGACGAGAATAATGTATTGTCGGATAATCAGCATGGGTTCAGGACGGGGAAGTCATGTGTAACTAACCTCCTTTGCTTCTATGATTACGTGACTAAGGCTTTGGGTAAGAGCAAAAATGTCGACGTTGTTTACCTTGATTTCCAGAAGGCATTCGATCGGGTCCAACATGGCAAACTCTTGAAGCGTTTACACGAGATTGGAATAGGGGGCAACTTGCTGAATTGGATAGAATCGTGGTTAAGAGATAGGTCGCAACGAGTTATGGTGAACGGGGAATTCTCTGGTTGGACAGACGTCACAAGTGGAGTTCCTCAGGGAAGTGTCCTTGGCCCCATACTTTTTTCACTTTTTATCGATAAACTCTATCAGGGTATCGATGGAATTACTAGCAAATTCGCAGATGATGTGAAGCTAATGGGGGTAATCGGGAATGAAAGCGATAGGGAGTTGCTCCAGACCAACTTAAACAAGATTGCAGCATGGGCAAATGAATGGAGCATGACGTTTAGCGTAGATAAGTGCATGGTCGCTCATTTTGGTTCGAACAACCCACGGTTCTCTTATGAGTTGAATGGTGTCACTATCCCGGATGCAACTAGAGTCACCGATTTGGGAATTCTCATTGACGAGCGACTTAAGTTTTCTGAACATTGTTCAGCGGTTGTCAAAAAATCGAATAGAATGCTTGGTCTAATTTTCAAAAAGGTCTCTTCGCGTTCTCCTAAAGTTATTCTTCCGCTTTTTCGAGGCTTAGTTCGTCCTGGACTGGAGTATGCTGTAAGGTTTTGGAGACCATACCTACAGAGGGACATAGACTTGGTTGAAGGGGTGCAGAGAAGAGCTACGCGTGTCCTTATTGGCACACAGGGCTTGAGTTATGAAGAAAGACTTCATTTTTTGAATATGTTTACATTGGATGAACGCAGGTGTCGAGGAGATATGATCGAAGTGTTCAAAATTTTCAATGGGATGGATAGGATGGACCATGAACTTTTAGTACACCGCCAATCGACTGCTTTTACAAGGGGACACCAGTATCGATTGGTGAGGGACAATGCAAGGTTATGGTGTCGCAGGGAATTTTTCTCCAATAGGGTTGTTAATAAATGGAATAGCTTACCCCCGGAGGTAGTAAATTGTAACACAATTGACACGTTTAAAAAGAAATACGATAAACATGTTGGGGTAAATCGAGAAGCTATCCATTCTTAGAATAAGACAACCATAAGTATTCTTTATGGGCATTGTATAATATCTTATCATGTGTATATATTGTTTGTAATTTGTGTTAATTGCATTTTTAATTGGGTTGCTGTATTTTTGAAACATATGACAACCATATTTTTATGGGCATCTTTTTATCAGCCACCTCGTTGGGCATTTTGCCTGTTGTGGCGTTGTATTTGTATTTGTATTTGTATTTGTATTTGTATAAATGTAAAGTTTTTGAATATTGAATCTACTTTCATGTCCATAAATTAAGGATAATTCAGAATCACCCGGAAATCGAAATCTAAAGTAAAAATTTAACCTGTAGAATTATCACACACATCTGCAAGAATAATATGCAAATTTTAGGAAGCCACCAGATGATGCCGATAGTACGTCACAATGACGAGAGTGTGAGAGGGGGTAAGGAATGGTGGCAAAGAAGTAAAACTGTTCACAAGAGTTCTGTAAGGCGCTCAGTGCCATAAGCGAATAGTTATGACACAGAGGACGCATGTGGATGATTTTTTACGTGGTAGAATTATCGGCCGCCTGGAATGTGGGCGTACTCAGATGGAAGTATCCGAGGAACTTGGAATTGCTCAAAGTGTCATCTCTAGGCTTTGGCAACGATTCCAAGATAACGGAAATGTCAGTAGACGTTACAGTACAGGTCACCCCCAAGTTACAACGCCGAATGAAGACCGGTATTCGGCAGTAACTGCCAAGAGAAGCAGACGGAGCACAGCATCCGACAGGTCTCGTCAGCTATCTGCAGCCACGGGTACTACAGTTTCAAGGAAAACCGTGTACAGACGTTTGGGAGATATTGGTCTATATGCTCGCAGGCCTGTCAGATGTGTTCCGCTCACGGCAACTCACTGTTGGCAGCGATTAGCCTGGAGTAGAGAACATGCAATGTGGACATCGTCACAGTGGGCGTGTGTGATGTTTTTCGATGAGTCCAGACTTAGCTTGCAGTCTGATTCACGTCAGACTCTCATATGGAGAACGCCAGGTACCCGTTACCACAAAGACATCATTGAACGACACCGTTAGGGTGGTGCAGCATTGCTCATTTGGGATGGAATTATACTGGGTTCCAGAACAGATCTGCATGTTCAAACCGGAACCATGAACGCCCAAATTTATCGGGACATCATTCTGGAACAACATGTACATTTGTTTAGGGGTGCCATGGGCGCAGAATTTGTGTTTATGGATGACAACGCCCGTCCTCACAGAGCAAACATCGTAAACGAATGCCTTGAATCTGAGGATATAACCCGTATGGAATGGCCAGCATTCTCACCTGACTTGAATTCGATAGAGCATGTGTGGGACACGCTTGGCCGACGAGTTGCAGTCCGTCAACCACCTCCTACATGTGTACCGGAACTTCAGAGAGCATTGCTTGCTGAGTGGAGTGATCTTCCCCAAGATCAGATCGATAATTTGATACTCAGCATGCCTAGGCGTTGTATGGACTGTATTTCATCGCATGGGAGACATACAATGTATTAACCATCATACCAACCATGTAATAGTAAGTTTTTGTAAAGGACATATTTTTTACAATTGCTCCAGGGAGCAAAAATCGTAGTTTTTATGAATGGTATCATACATACACCATCGTTTTTGTTCTTTATCTTTTGTTTAATAAATGGGCTTTATGAATAAGTAACGTTTGTTTTGTTTCTGAACCTTTATTTGCCGGAGCTGGCATTATCCTTAATTTATGGACATGAGTGTATAATCATAATTACAATTCTGGATCATGGAGATTTTTTGGGATATATATAATATATTTTTTGAAAAAGCATTTTTGACCATGCCAATATTAGAGTCATAGTCCCCACCCCAAACTGTAATAGCGTAGTAGAGCCCTAAGTAGTAGTAACTGTAGTAGAACTGTAACTGTACTGTAGTAGTAGAAACTGTATAGCGCTAAGTAGAACCTAAGCAAAATATATTGTTTGAAGAAAAATTGGGGAAATTATATTTTTCAATTAGTATATCCTAATATTGATGAATTTCAGTTTATTACTTATTGCCATTGCTTGATATTTCCATTTAAGGTTTATATTAATTGTAATACCCAAATAGTTAAATTTTTTTGGTTTCTGATATCTGTTCACAGTTACAACGTTCTCTCAGGCAATCTTTTATATGATATTTGATTTCGATAGGCTCTATATTTTTATTAGTGTATAATAGAAAGTAAATAAATGCAGTTTTTTTTAAGATTCAGGGTTAGCTTGTTACATTTCAACCAATTTGAAATCATCAAGATATCACATTCAGTTTTATTTTTGAGATTTGATTGGTATTGGTCTGATATAACTATTGCTGTATCATCGGCATAACTTATGTTGTTCCCATTTAATTGCAAATATTCAATATTGTTTACATAGATTAGAAATAAAATGGGGCCAAGTACAGATCCTTGAGGGGCCCACAAATAATTTCCTTAAATGAATCGGCGTGATTATCAATTTTAATTGCTTGTTTTCTATGAGTGAGATACCTTTTAAACCAATTACAAGCAATTCCCCTATAATTCCGGATATTTTTTCCAAGAGTATATTATGATTGACACTGTCAAGTGCTTTGCGTAAATCCAGAAAAATTGCAATACATTTTTATTGTTATTAATATTTTTATATACATACTCTGAAAGTTTCAAAATTGTCATTTCTGTATTTCTATTTTCAAGGAAGCAAAATTGATTTTCAGTGAAGTATGCTTTACAGTTGAGGAAGTTCATTATTTTACATTTAACTGCTTGTTCTATTATTTTAGACATGATTGGTAGAATTCTATACGATTCTATACTGTTCTATATTGTTGATTCTATATTGTTTTTAAATACCTTTTCTCTCTATCTATCTTCTGATTTCTTCTATGGTCTTTTCACAACTCGCTGTCTCCTCCATTCATCTTCTGTCACTTTGGGGCCGTTCAAGTATTACGTAAGCAAATTTTTAGCCATTTTTGACCCCCCCCCTTGTCAGCAAAATGTCATCATCAGCTCTGCCCCTCTGAATCCTAACTCATATTTTCATAAAGGGTGGTTGCTGACGTAAGCCTTATCCAGACCCCCCTCCCCCCTTGTCATCAAAAGTCAGCAAATCGGAACCCCCCCCCCCTATCGATGATGACGTAATACTTGAACGGCCCCTTTCAGTTAATTTTCACTACGACTTCATTTCCAATTTCCAAATGCTCCGGATTAACCACTGATGCTGAGCAGCGTTTCTTAACTGTGATTTCACCGGATGCTTCTCCGAGACATTGCTAGGGGTCCCATGAGAAAAAGCAATAAATAATAGTGCAAATGGTTACAGTAAATGTTGTAAAAAAAACGTGGATTTTTCGGGTGGTTAACATATCCATATGTTTTGGAGTATATCAGCCAGAAATCCAACTTCAATGGTCCCATGTATGGATATTATCTCAAGATTTTCCTAGAGAGAACGTGGAAATATCCAAAGCAAAATATAACAAAAATTGTGACGTATCCCCCCCCCCCTACTACTTCAAAACAATCTTGGGAAGATGAATTTCAAGGAACGAAAGAAAAAGAACATTTTTGTGCAGAAAACACTATTCTAGGAATTTTCACTGCAGAACACTGCAAAACCTTCTGCATCTTAGATAGAAATTATTTTAAGGTTTTCCTAGAACATGGATATTTTTTTCAAGGGTTTTCTTTAAACATAAATTGCTCCAAGGGCTTTTGTAGAATAGTCATTATTTCTAGGCCTGGGAGGGGGGGGGGAGAAACATTGGTCCAGCGAAGAGGTTTTCAGAATTTTAAGAGAAAGTAATAACAAGCTTAATATAAATGAAATGCATTTTATCTCTCGTTCGAGTGTAACCATTAATACTTACGGGATTGTTTTTTGCGGAATTTTGTTGTATCACTGATGAGAATGTTTTACAGCTTTCGGTCGAGTAAAACCTCTGGGAAGCTCTAATGGAACATTGACGAATTATATAAAATAAGGGTTTTCTAAAATATTGATATTGTTTTTGGGAGTTCTTCAATAGTTCAATAGTTTCTTAAACATCGAACCAAAAAAAATCTCCAAGAAATTCACTTTGGTGAAGGCACTATCAGCATAGCCGTGAATTGCTGGGGAGAGAGAGGGATAACATGGAAATACATTTCTATACTTAATCATTTTCAGAAACACCTCTTCCCCTTTTTTTTATTTTCAAATGTCCACTTCAGTTCTCGCGATTTTCGTTTACCCGAGGCTTAGTTACGTCAAGGTTTTAACTGGGAGATGCACATACAGAACACTACAACACCCTCTTTAAATGAAGTATTTATCATGTGAGATAAAAATTTTAGATAGTACCGATAATTTTAACATTTTGGCATTTATGCCATTGCATCCAGTAGCTTGGGCTGTTGAATAGTCTTTACTTGTTAACTAGGAGAAGACCCTTTAATTGCTTCATTATGAGGATGAGGAATCGACTAGGAGTAGAGGCTTAAAGTACAATCCGCACCTTCTCGTGGTGCACCCTGTAAGTAGCCATGTTTAATACGTTGTGAACGGACGTGGATGGACTTCCTCCAACCCGCACTGGCCAGCAGGGAGGATTACAGCCAAAAACCCTCTAAAAAGAAATATGAATTCTGTCAATAAACTAAAGCCTCACTCCCCAGCAGTCTGAGTGTCCCTGGTTGCAACAGCAACCAACAAGACATGAAGACAGAGGGTGCTAAGAATCTCTGGGTAGGACCAGGCTGCCATAAGATGATGACCTTGGCCACGTATAACGGACAATCTCTTTCTTCAGAAAATCATTTACAAGAGTGGGAGGAACTGGAAAGAATAAATTGGGACATCTTAGGCATCTGTGAAATAAGAAGTAAAGGAGAGGAGAAAATCGAACTTGTGCCAGTGGACATGTATTTTACTACAGAGGAACAGATAATGGAAGAACCAGTGGAGTAGGATTTCTCATTCATAAAAAGTGGAAAAATCACAACGTTGAGCTAAATAGAACATCTGATAGAGTTGCAAAGCTGGTTATGCAAATATCAAAAAGATACTGCATACAGATTATACAAGTCTATGCACCAACAACAAGCTATTCTGAGGAAGAAGTAGAAGACTTTTATATGAAGAACTAGATGAGCTGCATAGTAAAGGAAATCATGATATCAAAATAGTAATGTGTGACTTCAATGCCAGAATTGGAGAGAGAAGAAATGGTGAAAACTCAATTGGAAGTCATGGTTATGGTGTACGAAACGACAGAGGAAACAGACTTGTCAAATTTGCAGAGAGCAAACAGTTATACATCATGAATTCATTTTTAAGAAGAAACCCCAAAGAAAGTGGACCTGGAGAAACCCAACTGGAACAACTAGTGAGATCGACTACATCCTATCTAATACGAAGCATATGATCCAAGACTGCAGTGTTCTCAACAAATTCAATACAAGAAGTGATCATCGACTGGTTAGATGTAGAATGAGGCTTAACACTAGAACGGAAAGAGCGAAACTTATCAAAAATAGAAAAACTGTCATTAAAATATGGTAAAGCTTCAAGAACATCGATATAAATTCCAGTTAGAGCTGGAGAACTGATTTGATTTGCTATATAACACCACTGGAGATGAACAAGATGTCAGCACAATGAACAAAACTTTAACCACTACCCTAAAAGAAGTAGCAAAAGAAGTCGCTGGAGAAAAAGAAATCAAACCAGTGAAGAAAATAACAGAAGAAACAAAGAAACTTATGAAAGAAGGGAGAGAATTTCAGATTAAGAAGAATGACCCTAAATCAAAAGTGGAATATGCAGAACTTTGCAAGACAGTATGAAAGTGGATTACAGAAGATGTCACAAAGTTTAATTGCGATATTGTACAGAAAGCATTGGAAGATAATAAGAGCTTAAAATCAGCAAAACGAAAACTGTGTTGGGAGAAAAGAAATTTTCGCACTAAAGAGGAAAGATGGAACCATCACAAAAGATGGAAATGAAATCATTAGTACTGTTGAGGAATTTTATAATACTCTATACAAACATGAAGAACAGAATCAGAACAGAGAAAAGGGAGTAGGAAGATAAGAAAATGGAGCTGAATTTGCACAAGTAGCACCTGTACTGAAAGAGGAAGTCAAGCTTACAAGGCTATAAGATGTATGAAAAACGGAAATGGCCAAGTGAAGATGGGATTTCAATAGACATTATTAAAGAAGCAGGAGAAGCATTTGCCAGTATGCTAGCCGCCTTGTTCACAAAGTATCTCACAAAATCGGATGTGCCTGAAGATTGGAATAACGCAATGACGGTTCTTCTTTACAAAAAGGGTGAAAAAGATGATATCAAGAACTATCGACCAATCAGTCTCCTATCAGTAATTTATAAAATCTTCACCAAAGTGCTGACATATAGGCTTGAATCCGAATTGGACGAAGCTCAACCAAAAGAACAGGTAGGATTTCGAAGTGGATTCAGTACAATGGATCACATCAAAACAATCAGGGAACTTTTAAATCTTTTGTACAGACCCTTCTTTGATGCCAATCATTTTTATCAATTCATCTGTAATCCATTCATTTTTTCTTTCCCATTTTTTTTAATCAATAGATTTATCTAGAAGCACCAATATTTAAATACTATATGTAAGAATATTTCATATAAAACATTATATAACGTCTTTTTCATCAAAAATACTTTCATCGATATAGTAGTTTTTTACACTAATTTCAAATTTTGCATAATCTATTTTAAAATTCTGTTCTGAATTTATTTTTTCACTCTCCTGCTTTCCATCATCACTACCATTTAGAATTAGTGGCCAGTGATCTGTTATATGAAGTTTAGCTGTTGCAGTTCAATATTTCCATTTTAATTTGCTATTTCTAATAGAGTGGGCAAAAAGTCTGAAGAAACTTTAAAAATTCATAAAAACTGGAAAAATAACCGAAATAAAAAAAGGTTTGCAGGGTTAGCATCGCTAGGTCACAGGAATTTTTAAAAAAAAAGGGGGAAAAATAATTCAAAAGTGTGGTAGGTGGCGCTGACATACACAAGTCAAAGAAAAGATATGCAAATAGCAAACAGCAGTATGTGTTTCATATGGCCACCACCCCAGGGGATAACACCATGGCCCCCCATGCTAGTGCCAGGCCCTCAGGCCAAGATTTTTCACAGGCCCCCGCACCTTCCCCCCAAGCTAAGATTATGGTTTATTTTTGCAGTAAAAAAAAATGAAACCTCTTTCAGGAAAGGAAAAAATGCTGAAAGAATGTTCCCCCATGGGCGGAGATATGGGAAGGAGGCGTCAAGGTGGAGTGGACTGATCTAATGTATATATGAATTGACATCATCATCACCGTGCCCTTTCCAGACTTCCAAGTCTATATTCACCTATGCCCCCGAGGAGAAACTCCTCTCTATGTAAGCTACAGAGTTTATATATAAAAAACCTTGCTACAACGACACTCAATGATAAATGCCTCTACAATGATATTTTTTAAATCTTGTTTGGAATTGCCTAGTATAATGTTCAACTATTGATATAGTGATATCCTTTACTACAATAAAACCCATTCTATAACGATTTTGTTTTATAAAATTTGAAACCAGTGTATACAAAGATACTTTTTTATATTTCACTTGAAATTCTCATTATATATTTTGAAATTCTTCAACAGTTTTTGCTCTTTCGAGCGTGTTAGATAAACATTGGTATTTTGCGCTATCTACCTTTTGTTTATTGGTGTTTATTGGTGTTTATTGGTGCTGCGAAGCTACTTTATGTGTAGTACACAAAAGGGCTGTGCAGTAAATTATTTTATAGTATGGAAGTTTCCGGTGGTCCATGGTCCCAGGGCCATAAGTACGGTGATGGGAACAAGTAGGTCTCTTGTCCCGGACCAGAAGGGGGTGCAAATTTCACCTTTCAACATCTCGTTAAACATTAAATGGGGGTGATAAAATGCATGCTTGCCTCAGCTGATCAAGCATATAGTTGCGGCCGTGGAGGTCGGTATTCAATGCTAAAGTCTTTTAATTTAACGATAACAGCTCTACTATGATATTTTTCTTTGTCCACAGAATATCGTTATATCAAGATTTCACTTCGATTTATTATGAATATACAAAGTGTCAAATTTATCTTTAGTTTCTCTCAGATAAGATATCCACCGCATCTCATCAGTTTCTTTGCTCATCAAGAACTTATAAATTTTTCTCAGTTATAAGATGCTATTCCATTATATGCTTTTCTCCATTATATGCTTATGCGTTTTTTTTCTTGTTCCTTTGCGCTGACATTCAAGTGAGAGATCACTGCACATTTTGTTTCAAAATTAAAAAAAAAGATTTGCCATTGCAAAAAAAAAAAGGTTTCATGTCCTGAACTTGCGGTGGTCCACTAGTTAATGAATGAAAAAGACCTAATTCAAGTTACTTACTTATTCCACATTCTTATCGCCCGTCAAATTAATGGAAATTTTTTCAAAATTTCAAAATGTCTGGGCTTGTCAATGCTAAAAGTCGGAAGGGGAAAGAGAGATTCACTAGTCAATGCGGCAAAAACAAAAGGTTAAATACACTGTGCGCCGGTATGCAAGAGAGTGCCCGAGTGGCGCAGTGGTAAAGATGCTCGTCTTCCACTATGAAGGTTACCGTCAAGGTCCATGGGTTCGAATCCAGGCATAGAACATTAGAAGCAAGTTCTTTACCTACCGAGCCTAGGGCGACCACCGATGGATGGAGCCTTCATTTCCCACCCAACTCCACTGGTTGGAAATTGCCGTATGGCGATATATGACTGGAGTTGGTGTGTGGTGTAGTAGTAGTAGGTATGCAAGAGAACCTGGGTTTGAGTTCCGATGGAGACAAGATGACATTTCTTTTCAAGTTCACCTCAGCATAATATCCAGAAAATATGTTTCCTTGATATCTTGGGCTGAGAAAAGCTGTCTATTTCTTTCTACTGTCCCACCTGAGGGAGGAGGGGCATTTCCTGAAGTTAAGAAATTCTTCTACTTCAGCGCCTCATGCCACAGTGTGTGAAAAAAAGGAAGGCAGGGTCGTGTCTCCAGTGGTGTAAATGGTAGCATACTTTACTGGTATGCAAGAGGGTGTGGGTTCGCATCCTGGTGGAGACAAGATGAATTTTCTTTCCGAGTTCATCTCATCATAATATCCAGAAGATGTTTCCCTGACACTAGTAGCAATTTCATAATTTATCTAATAAGATCAATCTTATTCCAAATTTAATTTTTGCAGCTTCTAAAATGCATGCTTTGTGACGATCTCAGATCCGAAATCACACAACAATCCTAGATTGTACGTCTCCCGAGGAGTGACGTCATTTTCCTCACGTAGACATACGTTTTTCGGCTAAGTCACTGCACTAGTGCGCAGAAAATTTCTTCCTATATACAAATAAGGTGTTCCTTCTTACTTGTCCCTTTTTGTGATTTGTTAGCATGTGAGCACTGTTGGTGTGCTAGGAGCTCTCCATCTTTGGAAGCGATCTGCCAAGCTATTGCTAAGAAATAATAAATTGAACTTCCCCCTTCACTGAGTTCACACACTTCACCTCCATCAGAAGTTGCCTATGCTGGGTTGCCAGATAGACTCTTCTCGATCTGTTACGCTGGACTAACCTACCGTTCTTGAACACTCTAGCTTCGTCATCATCAGATGGACTAAATCCAATATCAGGAGCCTATGCATCCACCGCGACCGACTGGAACCTACAGACTCGTCGTTGTCAATCGTTCTTCTCTGCCGACCGGATTCTACGATCTTGGCACCGATTGTTCATCACCCCTATCGAACCCTACGACCTCATAGCTGCCAACCAGACCTACAGACTCGCTGCCACCGGACACTCATCACCGTTGACTGCTCGTTGCTGCTAATCGGATTCTGTGGTTTCATCATTATCGACCGGACCCTTACGGACTCGTTACTACTTGTCAAGAGGACTGATTGTTTGTGGACTTACCTCAACCCCTTCGAATTCCCTGACTCGTGAAAAAGGTGATTAACTTTTCAGTTCAGAATTCTTGTTAGAAAACCTAATAAATTATTTGTTCATTGTCAATGTGTCTTTGCCTGGTCACTTGCAGCGACGTATACAAAAACCCTTAATGCAATGAAAACGTTGCAGCTTCTGCCAAAAATTATAATTTTTATTTATAATTAGGTATGTCTAGTTTAGTATAGAAATGTAATCTAGTTTAACCATATTCTTTTTCGGGGATCCGGAAAATGAGTTCAGATTCCTGTGAATTTTCTGGTTGCATTTTATTTGTGGAATACATGTATGAAACTGTAGAGTCTCTACATAATGAACCACTCTGAACCGTCTTTTACACAAAACAAAATTTCTATCCAAACTTTCAATTTTTCTTTAATTTAGAAAAAAAATCAGAGATTATTCTTCTTACATGAATTTTCTATACAATGCTTTTTTTAATAAAGCAAAGAGATTCTGTTATGCCAGGCGATTCACTATAAGAGTCCAAAAAAAAGAATAAATGAATTTATTGAATTAAAGAGTAAATAGCAGGGCCGTAAATAGGCTGGAGCAACCGGGGCACTGCCCCTAGACCCCGAGCCGAATGGAGTCCCCAGAAATGTTTACATTTGTTTAGCATAATAATAAAAAGGATCCCCAAGAAAAAGTCTGCCCCAGGGCCCCGAGAAAGCAGACTACGGCCCTGGTAAATAGAAATAATAATACTGAATAATTATTTTCATTGGCCTTGTCCAAAGCATCGGCCTACAAAATGGAACTGAAATAATTCAAATATTTATGTTCACTTTACCTATTCAACTAAGCACTAGCTTCTTGACAATTCTGTTAATTTGTAGATATGGCCTATTAAAAATAAAGGTTTTACACTTTATGAAACACACAGGGCCGCAACTAGATGCTTGGTCAGCGGGAAAAAAAACCGCATTTTGGTGCTCCCTTAAAACAGTGAAGAAGAGATTAAAGTGTCAAATTTGTGCCTCTTTTGGTCCACCACCAGGGACATAAGACCCAACTGCTCATATTCCCCCCCCCCCCGCATTTGTGGCCCTGGAAACACAATTCAACTCTTCAGCCGTAGATTTATTAGTTAACTAGAGATGCTCATAATAAAGTTTATCAAAAATGTATATTTTCAGTGCTGCTTACCATTCCCTTGGGATAGAAGAATACATGTTGAAAATTCATTTACTAAAAGATTTTGAACAATCCAATAACTGTATTTTGTCAGATGTGAACGATAAATATTTTTCGGTCCAACCCAGAAGTTTTGCGGGAGATATGTTCTCATGATAGTACAGCACCTTAAAAAAGACCAATGCGAAATGTAGCCTCTTTTTTCAGAAGCAAGGAAAAGAAACCGCTTTATTTTTTCAGACTGTGGGAGGGAGCATATTGTTATACAAAAGCTTGCAGCAAAGCTGTAGCTTTATCATGGTCTGCCTACGAGGGTGGGGTTGACAGAGCTCTAGCCCTGGACCATTCTCATCATTTTTCGTTTTTCCCCAATATGGATTCACTGTAGAGGAGGGGCCCTATTCCAGGATGGGGGTGTGTCATGTGATTTATCGGCACCAACAGGCATTTCACTGTGGACATGTGTGTTCATGGAAATTTTCATTTCATTCAGACATTATGGACAACATTCTCTTCTACACATTGAAAAAGCAGGGGTCTCATTATAGCCCTGAGATCACACACCCCCAATGCTGGTGTTCTTGCTGGGGTAGGGAAAATAACTGTTTATAATTATAATAAATGTCATAAATAATAATTAATGTCATAATAAATAATTATAATTAACATAATTATAATAAATGTCAGTAGCCTTCGTTGAACGATAATCACAATGTCTTTTCTTGCTTCATCGGAGGAGGACTCCGAGAGCAGTGCCTTGTAAATTGTTCTTTTCTTCGTTCGTTTTTCTCGTCTCGGCTACTTGTACATGTGTATTGTTAAAAAAAATTGCAATAAAAAGAATAGAAATACTTAGTTCAAGATATCTGCTAATACGCATACAAATTGATATGACTGATGTTAAAATGTTCCATTTTCTCCTATGGGACATATCTGAAAGGGAAAAAAACAAAAAAGATCATCCCACAGGCCCCCTCGACTCCCAGGCCTGGGGCCCTATCAGCCCCCACCTATGTGGGGGGCCATAGATAACACATTGCAGGCGAGTCACAAGTCCAGCAACGGCAGAGTGCAGCAGGTCCACATACATCGTTTACAACGGTGAACTGGTTTTGGATTAGGAGTGCAAGTTCTTATAACCATCTCATTTGCATATATCCACAGAAGTCACTTGTACCAACGCCACCTATCGGCTGTTTTTTTAGATTTCTTCCTGTCTTAAAAAAATTCCTGTGAGCTAGCGATGCTAACCCTGCAAACCATTTTATATTTCGGTTAGTTTCCCGGTTTTCATTCATTTTTAAAGTTTCTACGGACTTTTTGCTCACCCTGTATAAACATGATCAATCCGGGTTAATACAAAATTTCCTAAATAAAAATTAAGGAGTTTTTAAGGACTTTTTAAGGAGTCATGGCAAACTTCATAACTTACAACTTTTACAGCAAAAAAAAAAGGGGCGGGCACATATGCAAATTTATTTTTAATTTGCAAACAAATTTTCCCTCTTCTCAAAAATATAGATGTAGAAGTGGTTCATAAATTACAAGTTTTGGTTTGTTACCCAGCATCATAAGAATTCATAAAATAATCAATCCACACACATGCTTTCTGTTGTCACCAAAGTGTTCTAAAACCTTGAAGTATTAATCAAAAATATAACTCATAACAGCATCACATAAATTATAAAAATTCTAAAAGTGATATTCATTCCCCCTCCAATTATTCAAAATAAAAACCACAGCTGACAAAGATTTTTCTTACAAAATTATTTATATTTGCAGCAACTCGTAAGGGTTCATACAAAATTTTCAAAATGAAAAGTAAGGAGTTTTTAAGGTGTAATGGGACCACACCCCCTCCGAAAAAAAAATTGCGCCACTTAACAATAAAAGAAGCACAAGTGTGAATTGATTTTCATTTAAATGTCTTTTTTCTTTAATTTCTATTTCAATGTTTCCAAGATTTCAACTTTCAAAGATTTTCAACCCCGATGCCAGATTGAACGTAGAGACAAATGCTGAGTCACCTACTCATTGCAAAATGTGATCAATGCAGGGTAACAGATATCAATTGGGAGCTGTGATTTTGTTGACTTTTTTGTAATCTACTACAAATCTCCAATCCCCTGTCTTTTTTTTGATGAGGAAACAAGGAGAGCTCCAATTTGTAGAAGCAGGTTCAATTATATCATCTTTTAACATTTGCTGAACCTGTTCCTCAATCAATATTTTTTTTCCAACGTGGGAGAGAGAATTGTGGGCGAAAAACTGGTTTTCCATCGGTGATGATCTTTTGTTCGATCATTTGAGTTCTACCTGGTACATTTCTGAACAAATTTTGAAAACTGTTTAACAAATTCAACAATTGATCTTTCTGATTGGGATCAAACTCCGAACCCTGAACCAAGTTTCTAATTTTTTCATGATCAATTTTCCCCTTATAACGCAAGAGACCCCCTTTTAATTCCCAAGTTTTGAAATCGACTACGATCTCAGCTTGATTCAAAATATCATTACCCAACAAAAATTTGAATGGAACTCTAGCGAGTACCACCAAATCTGCATTGACAATACTATTACGTATTTCAACCTGAGATTTAAGAACTCGGACAGGTCGGCAATACTCATCAGAGGCCAATATAAAATTAACCCCTTTATAAGGTAGAATTTTACGTTTATTTGAACTCAATTTTCGAGCAAGATCTAAACTGATCACCGAATGATCGGCGCCAGTATCGATGATCGCATTTACGAAAACATTGTTGACCCTTACAACGGGAAACAAAAAATCCAATTGAGGGGATTTTTGATGAACGGGCACACTACCCCTTTTTAGGTACCCGAAGAGAAGTTTCCCTGATTTTGATCATTTAAGGGACATCCCCTTTGGACATGTCCAACTTGATTACAACGAAAAAATCTTATCGTTGACAAGAGGTTACTAGATCTTGTGATCACGTTATTCGTAGGCCTACCACGCCCGCGTGACTGAACATTTGGAACAAAATTAACTCGTGATTGTGAAAGCTGGTCTATCATTATAAACAGATGTTGTAAGGTCGTTGGTTTCCTCACTTTAAGAAAATTCTTGACCGAATAGGGAAGTTGTGACACAATTAATTCGATCTTTTCTGCTACGGGGACTGACAAATCAAAAGACTGAAAAAGATCTAATTTATGTAGGACGAAATCTTGATACGATCCTAAAGAATAATTTTCTGAAAATAATGCTCGAGCCAACTCAACATGAGAATGATACTTTGAGACCGTTTGCAATAATAAATTTTTGAATTTTTCCCAAGAGCGATCACGCCCCCAAGTCTCCCACTCATATTTTCCAATATTTTGCCACCACGATTGAGCTCTGCCTTCAAACGTGCTAACAATTAGTTCAACCCTATTGGGTGTATTACACAATGCAAAATAAGACTCACATTCAAGCAAAAAACTTCGAACATCTTCGTTTTGCCCAGAAAATTTTAAGCTTCCCCAACCCCATTGAATTGAATTGGAAAATTCAGCGCATTACTAGGGTTAAGCAGAACTACCGGGGGAAAGATCACCTGAGTCTCATTAGCAGGATTACCAGAATTAATCCCATCAATAGGATTAGAAAAAGACATATTCGAATCAACAATAGGCTTCGTATAAGACATATTCGAATCTAAGAAATCTGGTTCAATTTGAACCGACACATATCGACTGTCCACATTTCTAGGTGTACTATGATCCATACCAAAAAAAAAATGTAAAATATACAAATGTCTCAATTCAATATATTTCCAACTACTGTCAAAACTTTAACTTGAATCGGTCGAGCCCCCACTTTTATAACGTTTCAATGTTACTTCCCGAATTATATTTTTTATCCTCAAGTTTTTTGACAGCACGAGGAAATAAGACGAAAACAGTGTTCAAATCAAGACATTTATTCAATTATAAAAACTAAACACAGTTACAATATTAATTCAGAAATCTTCCAACGATATTAAAAAAATTAGTTTAACGTTAAATTGAAAATATAATCGTATCACAGACTTTTTCATATATTGCACTTATCTGGGGAAGGTCAGGAACTTTGGCATGTGGTTATAAGAGAGCCACTAAGTCCGGTTTTGAAGTGGATGTCCGCAGAGACGAGACCCGTCAGAGGCTGATTCTCACTGGCCCCGAGATCGGTGGAGCCGTGTTTACAATTTCAAGGTGCACTGTTTCGAATTAGCACAACATCGGAACCAAGAGTCTGACGAACCAACAGATGAGAATCTGTAGAGGAGACGATCGTCGGATGTCAATCCAGCGGTTGCCGAAGAGCTAGAGCTGCAGGAGATCGGGCGGCGATGAGGCAGATGTTGAGAACAGCCGTTATCGACACATCTATTTCACACAGTTGGCGATATCAACTAGACCAGGAACCCTGGGTAGAGACCTTTCCGAAATCACACGGTTAGCGTTAGAAGAACCAAGCCATTGCTCTTATGTAAAGCTACTATTAAAAGTTCGGACCTGCCGAGACACAAATATAAAATTCGATACTCATGATAGGATACGATTCCAAGCCTAAGGCTAGATGAGGTCACGTTACATTAGACCTGACTAGAAGATTAGTACCACTGTACTATAACATCAGAATACCTAACTCGTTAAACGAGTGAGGTGAAGATAAATGGAACGAGATGTGATGAGATATAATGCGATCATTCAATAACCACAACTTGTATATATACGCTAGTGGGGAACAAGTATTTTGGACCACGGAAATACTCCGTCACATCATGAAAAATATTACGTCACAACAATAAGAACATCGGTATAATTTGCATATAATTTCGAAATATTAGTACAAACATTAAATTACCGTTTGGCAACATGTCAGGCGAACTGGCCAGGTTCACCCAACATGACCAACGGAGGTCCGCGGCCATCCGCCAGCAAACGAAATACTATGTTAATATAAAACTTAGAACATACGAAGGAAAACAACCTCCAATGAGACTAGGTGACATCTCTCCCGGGAGACACAAACAGATTAAGAACTCTAAAAGGTAAGTACAATCTTGACATTAATTAAGGAAACATGACCCAGAGGACGTCATGTTACACCGTGACTGTATGCGCGAGTAACAAGCGACAAGAGAACACAAATTCAAACACTAACAGAGCACGATGATCAAGATTAGGTATTGACAAGTGTAGTAAGAAAGAAGAGAGAGAGTTGCGGTAGTATATAGTATTAAAATGATTTAAAGAAATCGGAAGTGATGTACTGAGTTTGCAATAAATTTTTTTATCTTGCTTGAGCTGTGGCCACTTCTGCCAGAGAGAGATACAAATACAACGCCACAACAGGCAAAAGCCCAACGAGGTGGCTGAGAAAAAGATACCCATAAAAATACGGATGTCATATATTTCAAAAATACAGCAACCCAATTGAAAATGCAATTAATAAAAATTATAAACAATATATACACGTGATAAAATATTATATAATACCCATAAAGAATGGGCAGATGTTAACCAAATAAGAGTTAAATCACTGTAAACTGTTTATGAAAATATGCTCATAAGCTACAAAATAACACAATCAAATCTTTTCTATACATTGTTTTTTTTTCCAAAAAAGCCACAAAAAGGAATTTTAAGAAAACTCGTCCAGTTTTTTCTTCTATAAGTCATGACAGCTTCACATGATCTGCATTTGTGAATGAGCCAAAAAATTTTTATTAAAATTAAATATTGGGAAAAAGTTTATGAACATAGCTATACTGGGAGGAGGGGCAAAGCCTTCTTGCACCCTCAGCAGCAACATCCTTTTTCTCTTCACATAATATCTTGTTTATTTTGTCCCACTTCATAAGAGTGATATGAAAAGTGGCATTTGAAAGCACAAGCTTACTGAGGAATTTTACAATCTTAAAGCAACAAACAAACCAATGATATTCATCAAGCATCCTTCCAAAATGGGTTCTTCCCTCATGAGGGTCCCTGGCCTGGAGTCCCCACTCCATGAGTACCACAAAAAATTGTAATTCATATTCATTTTACCAACGACTAAAATCCAAGAGCCCCCAACCAAGGAGCGGGAAGTCAATATGCAAATTTTTTTATGGGCCTGATACATTAATTTATAGCAAACTTTTACTGCTAAAATTACAAAAGGCTGAAGCTAGTTTTCTGTGGTTCCCAACTTCAAGGCGCGAATGCGAGCCGATCTCCACTTTAAAAAGTCTCTCCATAGAGACCAAGAGACCTACAAAGGAGTACAAATTTAATTCAATCATAACACATCACTAACTTCACTTCTGAAATATAGATGGCAGCACTGAAAAATCAAACACTACATATGCACTCAGACTGTTAGGCACACACACACACTTTCAGCACAACTCTCTAGATATCAAATTGCCCATAGATGGTAATAGACCTGAGTTGTGCTTGGTTTGAAAGAAAGAAAGCCCCCCCCCCCCTGGAAATCACTCACTCAAACAATCTGGGAATGTGCTGCGGGCCGCTCAATTGAAGTAAGAATTTGCCACAAGCCACTTAATTCATCTGTAAGTGTACCGGCACTACTTGAGGCAGGCCACATTTAGGCCATGTGTTGAGCACATGTATGCTTTAAAATAAGGGGCCGTTCAAGTATTACGTCAGCAAATTTTCAGCAATTTTTGACTCACCCCTCTTGTCAGAAAAAGTCAGCAAAACTCTCATCCTCCCCCTGTTAGCGCTCTGCCCCCGTCCTCCAATTTATTTTTTTAATCCACAAAATATTTTTTAAAAGAATTGTAAAAATATTTTTTACAATTTTGAAACAAAATATCTTTATATGTTATTATAATCAATTTTTGTTAATTTCAATGCTATTTGAAGGCTAAGAACCCAAAATTGCTCAAGAAATTCATTGCGACCCTACCTCTATAAGCCCTTGGTAACCCTTGACCTGCGGTAAACATTTGGCCTGTGCGGACCAAATGTGGCCCTGGCGTTATGATGTGGCCTGTCCCTAAATCTATTTTTGTAACAATGAGCCAAGTGACACATTTACAGATCGCTTAAGTGATTCGTGGCACAATTCCAGACCATTTAAGCGATCTGTGGCACATTAAGCGACCCCTTGAGTGACATGTGACAAAGTTTTAGAGCATTGGTGCTGCCACCAGTGCAGTTCTACATCACTCAAGTTATCCGCGGCACATTCCCAGATTACTTAAGTGATCTGCGGCATAATCACGGTTCACTTATATGACGCGCGGCACAGCTCCAGAGCATTTGGATCCGCTAAGTATTTGAAGATCACTAGAGTGGCTCTGTAGGGGACTCAATAGGGAGAATGTTAGTTCAGGTGCCCACAAACTAGTGAAAAGTTTTACTCGTTTTTCACGCCCCGAGTAAGACGCCATTAAGAATATTTCATATTTTTTATAAAGGGTGGTTGATGACGTAAGAATCATCCAACACCCCCCACCCCACATCATCAAGTCAGCAAATCGAAAATCCCCTATCCATGCTGCCGTAATACTTGAATGACCCCTAACATAAAGATACCCGAAAGTTATTTTCTGAAGGTTAAAAAAAAGTGGGTTCAGCTATAGCTGCTGATCGGTTCGTCTTCTCCCCCCCCCCCCTCCTGTAAAACCAGACGTGGCTCGGGCTGTCACTTTTAAAAGCCAGGTTTTACTAGCATGTTTTCTATGCCGCGCGCAACATGAATCACCCAGCGCGACACGCCGTCTATTCATCAATATGAAAAGCAGTACGACTGTTTTCCTACAGACCGCAATACGGCTCACGACAGCGCTTTACGTCGGGCGTGATTGGCAGACTGCTTCTGGAGGAGTTAAGCGTCATGTGCCGCGCATTTCAGCGATCTCTTCATTTTCGTGTTGTGTCTCTTCCCTTTAAACCGGAGCATGCGGCCAATAGAGTAGATGACGCCAGGGTCATATACTATATAGCTGTCCTGAGCTGATGCGCCACGCTTGGAAAACACAAATGCGTAACGTCATTATGCAACTCATTTCTGCCGACACGAAATGATCCAGTTAGGTTCACGTAGCCTACTCCTAGGAAAACCTGGCTTCAGGGATGAACGCTCGTTACGGGATCCCAGGAGAGATAAACCCATTGTCTCTCCCATGGAATGAATCTCTCTTGTATGGAATGCCTCTCTTGTGTGTGGATAGAGCCTGTTCCTCTTTTTTTTTTTTTGCCTTTTTATTTACGGCAACCAATCTGCAAAACAGATTCGCTTTCCCCACTGGACTTAGACTCCAGTTTTTAGCACTTTAAGACACGACGGCGAAAAGATACGCTTGTCGTCGTCCCTTACTCCAGTGGAAACTGAAATTATTTTTCCTCTCTTCTTTTCAGTAGCGAGTTGTAATGTGAATAAAACACATAAAACATGTCAAAAAAACTGCGGGAAGCTGTGACATTTTGCGGTTTCTCTGAATTTTCGTAGCGAGATATTGGCTGTAAGCAAATGGGAAGGAGGGATAAAATAGGAATAGTAGGAGAGAATTGCGGTTAAAAAAAAGGCAATTGCGGCAAAAGTAGGAAAATAGTAGGAAAAATAGGAAAGCTGCGAGGTCTGCACTCAGTATACTGCGTAATATAGGAGGTTCGAGACATCATTTCGCCGCATAAGTAAAAACTTTTAAAAAAACTTTCTCCGCGCTGGGCATGGGGGAATTTTCGGCTACTGGTTCAGCGGAGTGATGTCGTTCTACGGACCATCGATTTCCAACGCTGACCAGTTTGCGACATAGGCAGCAAAACACGTCAAAACTAGCGATTTGGTAAAAAATCGTATTTTTAGAAGCAAAAGCATATAATCGTATTAATTTACTAAATACGACAAAATCGTAACGGTTGGCAGGTATGCACAACCATTGGATGTTCCAATCCCATCCCTTGCTTTCACATTTCCTATTACAAAGGGAGAGAGCGTTTTTTTTTCTCTTTTCTTCCTCTTTATATTCGGGGGAAGATTCCTCTTATTTTTCTAAGCAATGCTATTCATCACCATGGGGAATGCCTATTCTAAGAAAGATCATCCCTTCAGAGAAAAAAAATAAGGACTTTTTCAGAAGTGGCTGCAAAAAGTAAGAAGTTATAAGGGCCCTTCCAGAGGGAAATGAAAAGTTAGGAGTTTTTAAGGAGTTTGTAAGGATGTGCGAACCCTGTCAATACATGATGATGAGCGAGAGTAGGTGAATTTATATATAATTCATATCCATTTTTCCGCTAGCATGCCAGTTAATTCTTCGGTTTCATATAGTTTAACTTCAATATATTAATATTGAAATCCCTTAAGCAGATTACATTATTATGCTTTATTTTTATTAAAATTGGTTTTAGTTCATTTACAAATTCAATCAAAGAATGGTTGTGTACTCGATATATACACTGCTGGCTACCCAAATTGCAACACCAAGAAAGACAAGAGATATCGCAACAATATTTATTTTGTAGATAACATGTTGACCAAGCATCAAATGATTAAATTTATAGACTTCTGTGAAGTGTGGTTCCTGCCAAAATCAGTAGCCAGAGTAGCCGCCATTGTTGGAGATCACCGCTGCCACACGCCTCGGCATTGATTCAAAGAGACTTTGGATGTGTTCTTGGGGTACAGCAGACCAAGCAGCTTCCACGCGTTGCCAAAGTTGATCTGGTGTGGCAGCTGGGGATGTAATCTGGGTCAATCGTTGAGCAACCATGGACCACATGTTTTCTATCGGCGAAAGATCCGGAGAGCGAGCTGGCCAGGGAAGCAATTCAATCTGGCGATTGACGAAGAACCTTTGGACAATGCGTGCCACGTGAGGTCGCGCATTATCCTGTTGAAATATGGCTGTGGGCAAGCCCTGAAGGTAAGGAAGGACAACTGGCTCCAACACCTCGGAGATGTAGCACTGGCTTTTTAAAGTACCGGCAATGCGTACTAGAGGAGTGCGAGAGTGATATCCAATACCGCCCCATACCATAATACCCGGTGCAGGACCAGTGTGGCGGTGCATAACGCAGCTGTTCGGCATCCTCTCTCCACGGTGTCTCCAGACTCGAATCCGACCATCGTGGTGTTGTTGACAGAAGCGTGACTCGTCAGTAAAGACAATTTCATTCCATTGTGCCGTCCACATCCTTCTTTCATCGCACCATTGGCGGCGGAGACGTCTGTGGTTCTGCGTCAAGGGTAGACGAAGCAATGGACGTCTGGCGGACAGACCACTCTGCTGTAAACGGCGTCGAATGGTACGCGCAGACACTGGATGATGCGGTACAGACTGAATGTGCTGTGCTATGGTTCGTGATGTGGCTGAGCGATCCGTCACTGCCATACGCACAATACGCCTGTCATCACGTGAAGTGGTGCACTGAGGTGGATGCGATCGAACACGTCGGTCCGTCGTACCCTCCTGCATCCAACGATCACATATCCGCATTACAGTTGTTTGGTTTCGTCCAACACGACTACCGATTTCCCTGAAAGATAATCCACAATCTCGGTAGGCCACTATCCTTCCTCTGTCGAACTCGGATACTTGATCAAAAGATGATCGCTGTTTTCTACGAGGCATAATTGATCGTTTTTTTGAAAAAACCACAAGAAAAACACAATTGCCGTACTTCAAATCGTCGAAATCTCCAAGCCTTAAACAGCGCTTTGAAGTGGCGCCACAGGCGCGCGTGATGTGCGTCTGCGCTGAAATTCTAATCATTTGCATATCTCACCTCCGCTAATGCATGTTGTAAATTTCATATTATTTGCATGCTTCCTTCAGGGTGTTGCATTTACGGTGGCCAGCAGTGTAAATAGAATACCAAGATCCAAACTGGTATCATGGAAATAAATTACTTCAGCAGTGATCATATCTATATTGAGTTTTTGTACATTATAACTATTTTTAATATACACTATTACTCCTCCAGATTTATTTCTAATTCTTGTCTGATAAATTGAGTAATATCCAGGAATTTGATATAAATCAACTTCATCATCTTTTATCCAAATTTCTGTCAATAGAATAAAATCAAATGAATAATTTAGTTTTGATACAAATAATTAATTTGATACATCAATTAATCAAAATTTTCTCTTAAACTTCTAATATTAACATGTATGATATTAATCCTATTATTCATTAAAAATTCATTTATATGATCAATAGAACCAATATACGGTGACTTTTGACTTACTATACACTCGTTCATTGAATCATTCACTGCGATAGATTATTTATTCTGTCTATATATTTGTGATTTTTAAATGATGTATTTTGTTATCGTCACCTTTATGTAATAGGATTTTACTATGCTTAATCCAAGCGCATTTGTAATCATTTCATTTTTCAAATTGCTGCACTTCATAAAATAGTTTTTTAAGTTAATTGTGAGATGTTTGCTAACAAATATCGTCACAAAGGTGTGACGTCATCTGAAACCAAAACCTGGGAATGCTTTTTCCTTCGGGCGGCGGGTTTTTCCTCTTTATATAATGAAAGTGTGCCATTGCGTCAACTCTTATTTTCTGTTTACACTCAGTTACCGGTTACTGTCATGTTACCAGCTGAGCCATTTTTAAGGTGAATGCATATTATCATTAGGCCTATCTCAGAATTTTAAAGAATTTAAGATGACCAACGAGACAGATGTGGCCCGGCATGTCACAGTTGTACCAGACCAACCTAAACAGGATTGCAGCATGGGCAAATGAATGGAGTATGTCTTTTAGCATTGACAAGTGCATGGTTGCTCATTTTGGTTCAAACAACCCACATATTACTTATGAGTTGAATGGTGTTATTATTGCTGATGCAACTAGGGTCACCCATCTGGGTATTCTTATTGATGAACGGCTTAAGTTTTCTGAACATCGTTCAGCGGTGGTAAAAAAATTCAATAGAATGCTTGGTTTCATTCTCAAAAAGGTCTTTTTGCATTCTCCTAAAGTGATCCTTCCACTTTTCCAGGGCTTAGTTTGTCCTGGATTGGAGTACGCCATCAGGTTTTGGAGATCATACTTACATGGGACATTGACTTGTTGAGGAGGGTGCAGAGAAGAACCACACATGGTCTTGACGGCACACAGGGCTTAAACTATGAAAAGAGACTTTATTTTTTGAAGATGTTTCCATTGGAAGAGGGGGATATGATCAAAGTGTTTAAAATTTTCAATGGGATGGATAAAATGAGCCATTGTCAATCAACTGCTTCGAAGGGGACATTGGTAAAATTGGTAAGGGATAGTTCTAGTTTGTGGGGTTGCATGAAACTTTTTTTCCAATAGGTTGTGAATAAATGAAATAGCTTACCTCCTGACAGGGTTGGTAAAAAAGTTTTTTTTTTTTAAAATCCCAAAAAAACTGGGTTTTTTGGTTTAAACTGGTTTATTCAGTTTAAATCGTTTTCATTATCACAATTTATGTTATGACGGTTCCACTCATAGAACTTCATAACACCTTCATTAGTTGGTAACATATTTAATTTAATGTCACTTGAATCACCAAATAACAAACATTTCCACTTGGAGCAAGTACGATCCATGATTAAAAAAAGACACAAATGAGTGCAACAGAACCTCGTCTTATTGCAGCTGGAGTTATTATACTGGAAACATGGGCATAGTATGCACAGCGTAGGGTCTTGATGCATTATCTATGTTTGAAGAAAGTAACATTAATGGGCCAGAAACCAAACTGAAACTTGCTTTGAAAAAAAAATCGAAATTATCAAAAAATTTATATCAATACAGAGGCAGTTACACTTATCAGAATATTAACAATAGGTTTACCAAGGGGTCATTTTGACCCACCTGAGAAAACTTTTCATTAATTTTCTTCAATTTGTAAAAAATGCTTTACGTTAAAATATCATAAATAAAAATAATAATAAAAACTAATTATTATAACTGATGTAATTTTGTTGAGGCTCGTTTTTCTACTTTAACTTTATAATAGACAGGTCAATTTATATTTTTTCTAATTAAATACCAAAAGGGGACACCTTTGGTAGAAATAGGTATATGTCAACTCATGGTAAACCTAGTGTTAAAAAAATCATGTGGTATTTTGAATTTCAGTTTTTCAGAATTTTATTTTTTTGACCCACCCTACTAAACATACAAGAATGAGCCAGAACTTCAGACATGCTTATTTTAAGACATTTTCAACATTATTTAAAAGAATTTTGATGAAATTACAAGTTTAAAATATAACATGGGTTAATATTTAAGTTATACTAAAGCCAACATTTAATTGCTACCTTTTCATAATTGCCTTTACTGATTCAACAGCAAAACTCCTAGAGTGAGCAGCTGACTTGCATCCATGCCATATGAAAATTGTTCCAGACTGAGTGTTTATGAGTGCTAAAGATGTTCGACTACGTAAACTGCTGATAACACAGCTTGTTTGTTTAAGTGCTACCTCAGATTTTACATCACCTTGCAAAATAAATAATTTCCATGTATCTGGAAATAAAATTGAGGATTAAAAACACACGAGTTTAATATTATTCATGCAATAATACCATAATCATATTATGAACAATACTTTTTGAGTGATAGAATATTTAGAGACATTACCCTTTGTTAGCATGTCATCCTCTCTTTTTCCATTATAGACAATCATTTGCCCAGAAAATAAATTACGAAAGCATGGAGGTTCCTTTCCACTTACAACTCTCACCTAATAAAAACACAAAGAATTAATTTCTTGACAATTAACCCTTTTATTGGCAAGCATTGAAATATAAAGAGAAAATTTTTGAGGGGATATATTAACAAATATAAAAAAAAATTATTGCCAATATTTAAATAAATATGAGATGTTGCACTTCAGTGCTGTAAACACACTATTTCTATATGGTTTACATAGATCTGAATAGTTTAAAAATGTCATTTAGTGTTTGCCCACTTATTTTTCTATCATTGTTGAATAATGCAGAGCAATATGTTTCCTCCACATGTGGTACTTCCTACCAAAATGAAAAATACTAAAAAATCTTTCTTACTTGGCTTGTCAAGAAACAGGAGACAAATGTAAATTTGAGCCATTTTGCTAATGATTAGAGAAACTTCATGAAATGCTCACAAGAGAAAACTGAAAGATTAGGAGTTGCTTAGAAGCATCAATGCCGAAATGAGCTCAAAATATCACACGATGCCTTAATTTGAAGAAATAAAAAAAGCTCATATTGCTTGAGAGCAACACAGTCAAATAAAGAGTTAAAAAAATGCATTAAAAGAATTACAATTTTTCATTAAATGTAAATGAACGTTTCTATTTTTAATATCAAAAGGAATAACAAAACATTAAATCAATGTTTCTTTAGGTTTGCACTACTACAATGGGAGCTTGATAAATCAACACGTGAATAACTTGACTACCCTGCTCTAAATGGACATTTATTATTCTCATGGTTAGCATAATAATCCCACTTGAGTTGACTTGTACTATGTTATCACAAATAATTTTCAAAAATTGCCTATTTTTTTATCATTTGTTGTTGGGCATATTGCCCAACGAGGTGGCTGAAAAAAGATGCCCATAATTAATGACTATCAAATATAACTACAATAATGCAACCCAATATAAGACTCTATATCACAAAAAAACTAATAATTACAATATATAATACACTGACCATAAAAAAAAAATTTTGTTTGCCTCATCTAAGTATGGATAGCTTCTTGACTTATCCCAATATGTTTATCATACTTCTTTTTGGACATGTCAATTGTGTTAGAAGGCACAACATCCGGAGGTAAGCTTTTTATTCACAACCCTTCAGAGAAAAACTACCTACATCCACACCCTGGAATTGTCCCTTGTTAAACAATACTGGTGTTTTCTTATCAAAGCAGTTGATTGACGGTGCATTAATAACTCGTGCCCCATCATATTTATGCCATTGAACATTTTAAACACTT
Organism: Pholcus phalangioides; assembly: GCF_987345545.1. NCBI lineage: Eukaryota > Metazoa > Arthropoda > Arachnida > Araneae > Pholcidae > Pholcus > Pholcus phalangioides. Next base: position 9,960,800 of record NW_028301619.1, read on the forward strand.
CGATCATATCTCCGACACCTGCCTTCCTCCAATGATAGCTCTCCTCCATTATCGACTCACACATAACTCTCCTTCATTATGGAATCATTCATATCTCTACCCCATAATAGAATCTCACATCTCCCCTCCATTATGGAATCACCCATATCTCCCCTTCATTATGGAATCACCCATATCTCCCCTCTATTATGAAATCTGAGATATCTCTCTTCGAATATAAAATCACATTTATCTCTCCACTAATATGGAATCGCATATTTCTCTCCAACATTATGGAATCACACGTAACTCCTTTTAATTATGAAATCACATTTATTTCTCCTTCATCATGGAAATGCATATTTCTCTCCACCATTATGGAAGTGCATATTTCTCTCCCCCATTATGGAAATGCATATTTCTCTCCACCATTATGGTATGATAAATAACTCTTCATTATGGAATAACATTTATTTCTCCTTCATTATGGAAATGTATAATTCTTTCCACCATTATGGAATCAGACATAACACCTCTTCATTACAGAATCACATTTATTTCTTTTTTATTATGGTATCACTCATCTCACCTCTATTATGCTATCAGACATTACTCCTTTTCATAACGGAATCACACTTTCTCCTCCACTATGGAATCAGACTTATTTCTCCTCAACTATGGAATCAGACTTATTTCTCCTCAACTATGGAATCAGTCATATTTTTCCTCTATTATGGAATCACTGATATCCACCCTCCATTAAGGAATAATACATAACTGCCTTTCATTATTGAAAAACACTTTTTCCCCCATTATGGAATCACACATAACTCCCCTTCATTAAGGAATAAAATTTAAATCTCCTTCATTATGGAATCACTCAAATCTCGACTCTACTATGGAATCACAAATTACTCCCCTTCATAATGGAATCGCATTTAAATCTCATTCATTATGGAATCACTCATATCTTACCTCTACTATGGTATCACCAATTATACTCCCCTTCATAATGAAATCACATTTATCTCTCCACCACTATGGAATCAGTCATATTTCTCCCCCATTATGGAATCCCTAACTATGAAATCACACATGCCCTTCATTATCGAATTACACTTTTCCCCCCATTCTGGAATCACATATATCTCCCCTCAATTATGGAATCAACCATATCTCCTGTCTATTATGGAATCTCAGATATCTCTCCTCGAATATAGAATCGCATTAACTCTCCGCCAATATGGAATCACAGTTTTGTCTCGTCCACATTATGAATGGCATATTTCTCTGCACCATTATGGAATCACAAATAACTCCTCTTCATTATGGAATCACAAATAACTCCTCTTCATTATGGAATCACAAATAACTCCTCTTCATTATGGAATCACATTTATTTCTCCTTTATTATGGTATCACTCATATCTCACTTCTATTATGCAATCATACATTACTCCCCTTCATAATGGGATCACACTTATTTCTCCTCTACTATGGAATTACATTTACTTCTTCTCCTATATAGAATCACTCATATCTAACGTCTACTACGGGATCAGACATTACTCCCCTTCATAATGGAATCACACTTATTTTTCTTCCACTATGAAATCACTTATATCTCCCCTCCATTTAATCCCACATATCTCTCTCTCCATTATAGAATCACATGACTCCCTTCCATCAAGGAGTGACATTTATTTCTCCTCCTATACATGGAATCACTCATATTTCTCCCTCATAATGCAATCACACATAACTGCCTTTCATTAACGAATTACACTTCTTTCCCCCATTATGGAATCGCTCATATCTCTCCCCTCCATTATGGAATCACACAGCTCTCTTCCATTATGGAATCACACATCTCTTCTCCATTATGAAATCAGACATAACTCCCTTTCATTACGGAATCACATTTATTTCTTCTTCATTATACAAATGCATATTTCGCTCCACCATTATGGTATAATACATAACTCCTCTTCATAATGGAATCACATTTCTTTCTCCTCCTATATATGGAATCTCTCATATCTCTCCCTCATAATGCAATCACACATAGCTGCCTGTCATTAAAGAATTACACTTCTTTCCCCATTATGTAATCACTCATATCTCTCCCCCATTATGGAATCACACATAACTCCCTTTCATTGCGGAATAACATTTATTTCTTTTTCATTACAGAAATGAATATTTCTCTCCACTATGATGGTATAAAACATAACTAGTCTCATTATGGAATCACACATAACTCCTCTTCATTACAGAATCACATTTATTTCTTCTTTATTATGGTATCACATTTATTTCTTCTTTATTATGGTATTACATTTATTTCTTCCTTATTATGGTATCACATTTATTTCTTCTTTATTATGGTATCACTCATATCTCACCTTTATTTTGCAATCACACATTACTCCTTTTCATAATGGAATCTGATATCTCTCTCCTCGAATATAAAACCACATTTATCTCTCTTCAAATATGGAATCACATATTTCTCCCCACCATTATGGAATCACACATAACTCCTCTTCATTACGGAATCGCATTGATTTCTCCTTTAGTATGGTATCACTTCTATCTCTCCCTCAATTATGCAATTATACATAACTGCCCTTCATTATCAAATTACACTTTTTCCCCCATTATGGAATATCACACATCTTTCCTCCATTATGTAATCAACCATATCTCCCTCCATTACGGAATATGAGATATCTTTCCTCGAATATATAATCACAATTAGCTCTCCTCCAATATGGAATTGCAGTTTTCTCTCATCCATAATATAATCGCATATTTTTCTCAATGATTACATAATCACACATTGTGATTATGTAATCATTGCAGAATAACATTTATTTCTCCTTTATTATGGTATCACTCATATCTCACCTCTATCTACCCAATATGGAATCACAGTTTTGTCTCGTCCATTATGGAATGGCATATTTCTTTCCACTATTATGGAATCACACATAACTCCTCCCCATTACAGAATCACATATTTCTTCATTATGAAAATGTATATTTCTCTCCACCATTATGGGATCACATTGATTTCTCCTTTATTACGGTATCACTCATATCTCTCCTTTATTATGGTATCACTCATATCTCTCCTCCATTATGGAATCTGAGCTCTCTCCTCGAATATAGAATTGCATTTATCTCTCCTCCAATGTGAAATCCGTTTTTTCACATGCATTATGGAATTGCACATTTCTCTCCAACATAGTGGAATCACACTTATTTCTCCCTCATTATTGAAATGCATATTTCTCTCCACCATAATAGAGTCACACATAACACATCTTCATCACAGAATAACATTTATTTCTCCTTTATTATGGTATCATTCATATCTCACCTCTATTATGGAATCACATATATCTTCCCTTCATTAAGGAATCACATTTAAATCTCCTTCATTATGGAATCACATTTAAATCTCCTTCATTATGGAATCACATTTAAATCTCCTTCATTATGGAATCACATTTAAATCTCCTTCATTATGGAATCACTGATATCTCCCCTTCATTATGGGATCACCCAAGTCTCACCTCCATTATGGAATCTGAGATATTTCTCCTCGAATATAGAACTGCGTTAACTCTCCTCTAATATGGAATCAGTTTTCTCTTGCCCATTATGGAATCAGTTTTCTCTTGTCCATTATGGAATTAGTTTTCTCTTGTCCATTATGGAATCAGTTTTCTCTTGTCCATTATGGAATCAGTTTTCTCTTGTCCATTATGGAATCAGTTTTCTCTTGTCCATTATGGAATATCATATTTCTCTCCACCATTATATAATCACACAACTCCACCTCATTACGAAATCACATTTATTTCTCTTTTATTATGGTATCACTCATAATAGGTATCCCCTTCATAATGGAATCACACTTATTTCTTTTCCACTATGGAAACAAATTTCTTTCACCTCAACGATGGAATCATTCATGCTTCACCTCCATTATGGAATTCTCCCCTCCTCTATGGAATCTGAGATATCTCTCCTCAAATATAGAATTGCATTAACTCTCCTCAAATATAGAATTGCATTAACTCTCCTCAAATATAGAATTGCATTAACTCTCCTCCAATATGGGATAGCAGTTTCTCTCATTCACTATGGAATATTTTCCTCCACCATTATGGAATCACACATAACTCCTCTTCATTATGGAATCACATTAATTTCTCCTCCATTATGGATTCAGTCATATTTATCCTCCATTATGGAATCACGGTTTTTCTTGTCTATTATGGAATTGCATATTTCTCTCCACTATTATGAAATTGCATATTTCTCTCCACCATTATGAAATTGAATATTTCTCTCCACCATTATGGAATCACACGTAACTCCTCTTTATTACGGAATGACACATAACTGCTTTTTATTACGGAATCACACATAACGCCTCTTTATTACGGTATGACACATAACTGCTCTTTATTAAGGAATAACATATAACTCCTCTTTATCATGGAATCACATGAATTTCTCCTCCACTATGGAATTACATATTTCTCTCTACCATCATGGAATGGCATATTTCTTTTCACCATTATAGAATCACTCAATCACTAATAACTCCTCTTCATAATGGAATTACATTTATTTCTCCTCCAACATGGAATCACAGTTTTCTCTTGTTCATTATGGAATTACACATAACTCCCCTTCATTAAGAAATCACATTTAAATCTCCTCAACTATGGAATCAGTCATATTTCTCCTGTATTATGCAATCATCCATATCTCTCCCAGATTATGGAATAACACATAACTGAACTTCATTATGGAATTACACTTTTTCTCCTCTGTTATAGGATCACTCATACCTCCCCCTATCATGGAATCTGACATCTTTTTTCAAATATAGAATCTCAATTCTTCATTATGGAATCACAGTTCTCTCTCCTCGAGTATGGAATCCAATTCTCTCTGCTCAATTACTAATTACACTCATTACAGTATCACACTTATATCTCCTCAACTATGGAATCACTCATGTTTCACCTCCAATATGGAATCACTCATGTTTCACCTCCAATATGGAATCACTCATGTTTCATCTCCAATATGGAATCACTCATGTTTCACCTCCAATATGGAATCACTCATGTTTCACCTCTGTCACGGAACCACACATAACTCCCCTCCATTATGGAATCATGTTTATTTCTCCTCCATTATGGAATCACTCATATCTAACCTCTATTATGGAATCACACATTACTCTCCTCCATTATGGACTCACTCATATCTAACTCTATTATGGAATCAAACATTACTCTCCTTCATAATGGAATCACACGTTACTCTCCTTCATAATGGAATCACACGTTACTCTCCTTCATAATGAAATCACTCTCATTTCTCCTTCATAATGAAATCACTCTCATTTCTCCTCCATTATGGAATCACTCTCATTTCTCCTCCATTATGGAATCAATTATATCTCTCCCTCATAATGGAATCATGCTTATTTATGGAATCATGCTCCATTATGGAATCACTCATTTATAATTTCTATTATGGAATCACTCATATCTAACCTCTATTATGGAATCACTCATATCTAACCTTTATTATGGAATCACACATTACTCTGAATTATGGAATCACACATTACTCTGAATTATGGAATCACACATTACTCTGAATTATGGAATCACACATTACTCTGAATTATGGAATCACACATTACTCTGAATTATGGAATCACACATTACTCTGAATTATGGAATCACACATTACTCTCAATTATGGAATTCCCCCATATCACCCCTCCATCTTGTAATCTAAGATATTTCTCCTTGAATATAGAATAACACCTATCTCTCTTCCATTATACAATCAAGTTCTCTTCTACAGTATGGAATCAAGGTTCTTTCTCCTCAATTATTGAATCACAGGTAACTGCCCTTCATAATGGAATTACACTTTTTCTTCCCCATTATGGAATCAATCATATCTTTCCCCATTATGGAATCAATCATATCTTTCCCCATTATGGAATCAATCATATCTTTCCCCATTATGGAATAACACTTATTTCTCCACCATTTCATGGAATCTAAGATATCTCTTCTCTCTCGAATATAGAATTCGCACTTCTCTCCTCCATTATGGAATCACTCTCATTTCTCCTCCATTATGGAATCAATCATTTCTCTCCTCCATTATGGAATCACTCTCATTTCTCCTCCATTATGGAATCAATCATTTCTCTCCCTCATAATGGAATCACACATAACTCCACTTCATTACGGAATCATGCTTATTTCTCCTCCATTATGGAATCACTCATATCTAACCTCTATTATGGAATCACACATTAGTCTCAATTATGGAATCACACATTAGTCTCAATTATGGAATCACTCATATCTCTCCCTCATTATGGAATTCCCCATATCACCCCTCCATTTTGTAATCTAAGATATCTCTCCTTGAGTATAGGAATCATACCTATCTCTCTTCCATTATACAATCAAGTTCTCTTCTACAGTATGGAATCAAGGTTCTTTCTCCTCAATTATTGAATCACACGAAACTTCCCCCCGCTATGGAATCACGCATATCTCTACTCCAATATGGAATCACGCATATCTCTACTCCAATATGGAATCACGCATATCTCTACTCCAATATGGAATCACGCATAACTGCCCTTCATAATGGAATTGCACTTTTTCTTCCCCATTATGGAATCAATCATATCTTTTCCCATTATGGAATAACACTTATTTCTCCACCATTTTATGGAATCTAAGATATCTCTCCTCTCTCGAATATAGAATCGCACTTCTCTCATCCCTCGCATTTCACTCCCCAACGTTAGGAAATCGCACATATTTCACCTCTATTACGGGATCACACATTACTCCCCTTCATAATGGAATCACACTTATTTGTCCTCCACCATGGAATCAGTCATATTTCTCCTCCATTATGGAATCATGCTTATTTCTCCACCATTATGGAATCTGAGATATCTCTTTCTCATTATGGAATCACACTTTTTTCACCCGTTATGGAATCACTCATCTCTCTCCAACATTGTGGAACCACTCATCTCTCTCCAACATTGTGGAACCACTCATCTCTCTCCAACATTGTGGAACCACTCATCTCTCTCCAACATTGTGGAACCACTCATCTCTCTCCAACATTGTGGAATCTAAGATATCTCGCCTTGAATATAGAATCCCACTTATCTCTCCTCCATTATAGAATCCCACTTATCTCTCCTCCATTATATAATCACAGTTCTCTCTCCTAAATTATTGAATCACATGTAACACACTTGTGTTGTAAATGTGTGTGTTCTCCAAGTATCATTCCCGTGTTGAGTTGGCATGAGCATTATTTTCAGAAATTTATTCTTCAGGAGCATATCAAGAGATTTCATTCTACACAAATTAAATCTATTTCAGTCTTTTGATTTGTCAGTTCCCGTAACAGAAAAGATTGAATTAATTGTGTCACAGCTTCCCTATGCGGCTAGGAATTTTCTTGAAGTGAGGAAAGCAATGACTTTACAACGTTTGTCCATAATGATGGACCAGTTTTCAATCACAGGCTAATTTTGTTTCGAATATTCAGTCACGTGGGCATGGTAGGTCTAGGAATAACGCGATCACAAGATCTAATAACTTCCCATCAACAATAAGATGTTTCCGTTGTAATCAGGTTGGGCATGTCCAACGGGGATGTTCATTAAATGACCAAAATCAGGGAAACTCTTCTTCGGGTTCCTAAAAGGGGGTAGTGTGCCCGTTCATCAAAAATCCCCTAAATTGGATTTTTTGTTTCCCGTTGTAAGGATCAACAATGTTGTTGTTAATGCAATCATCGATACTAGCACCGATCATTCGGTGATCAGTTTAGATCTAGCTCAACAACTGAGTTAAAATCAACGTAAAATTCTACCCCATAAAGAGGTTAATTTTAGACTGGCCTCTGGTGAGTATTGCCAACCTGTTGGAGTTCTCAAAGCTCAGGTTGAAATATGCAATAGTATTGTCAACACAGATTTGGTGGTACTCACTAGAGTTCTATTCAAATTTTTGTTAGGTAATGATATATTGAATCAAGCTGAGATTGTAGTCCGAATCCGATCGTATGCTGAATTGAAGGGGTGTCTTTTGTGTTATAAAGGGGAAATTGATCATGAAAAAATTAGAAACTTGGTTCAAAGTTCTGAGTTTGTTCCCGATCAGAAAGATCAATTATTGAATTTGTGGAATAGTTATAAAAATTTGTTTAGAAATGGACCGGGCAGAACTCAAATGATAGAGCATAGGATCATAACCGATGGAAAGCCAGTTTTTTGCCCACAGTTTTCTCTCCTGCGATGGAAAAAAATATTGATTGAGGAACAGGTTCTCAGCAAATGTTAAAAGATATAATTGAGCCCGCCTCTACAAATTGGAGTTCTCCTTGTTTCCTTATCAAAAAAAGACAGGGTATTGGAGGTTTGTAGTTGATTACAAAAAAGTCAATAAAATCACAGCTCCCAATTGATATCTGTTACCCTGCATTGATCAGATTTTACAACAAGTAGGTGACTCAGAATTTGTCTCTACGTTTGATCTGGCATCGGGGTATTGGCAAGTTCCAGTGAGGCTAGAAGATTGAGATAAAACAGCCTTTATTATTGATTCAGGTATGTACCGATTCAAAGTGATGCCCTTTGGATTTATGAATGTCCCTACCACATTCCAATGTATGATGACCATGATTCTGGGTCACTTGGTAGGTAAATGTGCTGAATTTTATTTAGACGATATTGTGGTCTATAGTCCTGATTTTCAATCGCACTTACAAAATTTAGAAAGTGCTTCTTCATGTTTACAAAATGCGGGTTTAACCCTGAAGCCAGAAAAATGTAGTCTATTCAAGAAAGAATTAGAATATTTGGGTCTCAACTTAACAAGAGAAGGATAGCACGTAAAACCAAGTCAAACTGAAGTTATACAGCAATTTAATGTACCCAGAAGCGTTAAGCAGTTGCAACAATTTTTGGGATTGTGTAGTTGGTACTGTCAATTTGTGTCTCATTTTGGGGAATTAGTACAGCCTTTGTACCAGTTAACAAAAAAAAGTCAAAGGTTTAAATGGGGTAGCATTCATCAACATTGATCATTGATAATTTTTGTCATACCACAGTCATTTTCTGCACACGAGGGCTAATTAGACTGGGACCTACAGTTTATTGCCGATTCCAAACAGTAGGCTTGTTTTTTATACTTGTTGAGGGGTTGATGCGCTAAACCCTCGATGGGGGACTCCTTGTGGTAGCAATTTTTTCCTGCGATCTTGTCGCCGTTTTTGTTGTACCCGTGTCAGGAAATTTTTCTGACAAGGATGAACCGGGTATCGAACTTGCGACACCTCTAAACATCCTTTGGTACTTTAGGCGAGTATCTTATCGACCTGGGCTACAGCAATAGCATTCATAGACAGGCATTTGAGAAATTAAAAGCTGTCTTGACTCATGCTCTGGTTTTGACCACTAGTAAGTCGCGGTACACCTTGAAAATTTATACAGATACATCGGGTTATGGCCTGGGTGCTGTTCTTCAACAAATAGAACCTGAGGGGGAAAGCCGTTAGCTTACGCTAGTCGTACACTCAATGCTGCAGAAAAAAATTATTCATTTAGCAAACAGGAGGAATTAGCTATCGTGTGGACCTGCAATAAATTTCGAGCATGGTTCACAGGAGAACCTGTAACAGTTGTGACTGACCACAAGGCTGTAGCCTGGTACTTTGATGCCAAACAACTCAAGGGAAGGCTCAGCTGTTACAAGAATACCTGTTACAATTTGAATATAGACAAGGTTCTAGAATGTAAGCCCCGGACGCATTGTCTAGAATGCCGTCTCATCTAACATCGAGGCCTACTTTGAAGATAGAATTAATAGGTTATATCTTTTTCTCTATTATTTATATGAATTAGTGGCTCAGCAACGATTGCAGCACGATGACTTAATTAGTTATTTTGAAAAGAAAAATTCTGGAGATAGGGTACAAAATGGAAAAATTGAAAAGAATTACAGTACATTTTGGAGAATGACAATTTATTTTCGTAAGGGTAAAAATTGTTGGTAGTCCCTGTGTCTTGTAGAGATACGTTTCTCTTTCAGATGCATAACCATCCAACGTCAGGACACATGGGTGTTGGTAAAACATACCACCGTTGCACTCAGCGTGCTTACTGGCCTGGGATAAGAAAAGATGTAAAAAAATATGTACTCACCTGTAAGATATGTCAGACTCATAAATTTGACAACAAACAGAAGTGGGGGAAATGATGTAGCATCAGTTAGTATTCCCGGAGAGGTGGTTGGAGTGGACACCATGGGACAGTTCCCTATTTCCTCTAAAGGAAATATATCCGTTAAGGCATGTCACAGCCAGTGCTGTGGCAAAAAAATTTGTACATGTATATTGCACAAGGTATGGTTTTCCAAAAAATTTGGTGTCCGACAATAGCCCGTGTTTTGTCTCTAATTTAATGAGGGAAACATACAAAGAACTTCAAGTTAATCAACGCTTCATTACATCCTATCATCCTCAATCAAACTTAACTGAACGGGTCAATAAAACTATTAAACAAATGATTTCATGTTATGTACAAAATAATCACAAAAATTGGAATAGAAATTTATCGTTTTTTGGTTTGGCAGTGTACCCTCTGAAACAACTGGTTAGTCTCTGGCGAAGTTATTCTTGGGCAGAGAACTTGTATTACCCTTTGATTGGGTTATGGAATGGATCTTCCAGTATGGGATCGAGTTAGTCTACCAGAAAAATTACTTGTACAAGTTAAAGAACAAGTTAAGAGGCAACAACGCAGACAAAAGTATTATTATGATAAGAAGAGATTGCAACACAGTTTTAATGTTTCAGACATTGTTTTGGTTCGTATTCACGGCAACGTCATGGGAAAATTAAAACCAAAGTGGGATGGTCCTTACAAAATTAAAAAAAGAATTACTCCTGTAGTTATATCTCATGGTAGATTCCAAAGATAGAACCGTTGGAAAGTTTAACGCCTGTAATATTAAAAAATTCATTGGGGATGGACAGGAAAATTCTCACTTGGCATTGAATTCAGGAAATTTGACCCTTGCGAATACCAGTCAAGGCAATTTGGATGAGCAGCCTTCTGAGGAGGATGGCCGCACTTTGCACATCGATGGTTCCGGGTTGCAGAACTTTTGAAACATAAGTTTGAACATCCCTGTTCCGGTTGCAAGTAATAGTGATTCAAGAAATACTCTTCCTAAAAGGCTTCAAAGTTTTCTTAGTTCCATTGCTTCACCAAAATTACTAGTTTCTTTTCAAAGAGGCTGGCAAAGAGTTCTTGTAAAAAGGACTTAGATCAGATGTGTACTATTACTCTCCATGTGGGAAAAACTTTGAAGTATTGTTGAGGTATGTAATTTTCTTCGGGGTCAAGATACTGATCCCTCTGGTGATCATTTTTCATTTAACTGTAATGTGAATGTACAAGGTGGCAAAAAGATAATTTTTTTTCTGTTCCTCAGAATGTCCTAGAGGGAGGTTTTTTTAATGGTCGGAGGGAATGTAACATGATGGCGCCCGGGTCATGTTTTTAATACTAAATCTTAATACCAACAGAGAATTGTAATCTTTAGACCCCAGGGAACGCTTAGCTACCGGAAACCACCGAAGGTCTCACTAGCATTCCGGTATGGGCTAGTTCGTCCACTTAGCCTTTCGGCTGGAGTCCTTTCCAGTCGCTAGACGAGGATGAGGCTGCAGGTCGGGCTGCTAATGTCCCATCAAAATTAATCTCTCGTCTATATTTTGAACTTATAATTCCTTAATATAGGTTCCTCCAGGGCGAGGTGTCATCTGGTCTCATTGGGGTTTTGTGTCATATTTTTTTGCACATTACTAATAAGTTTAATATTGGATGATTAAATATCTTGTTTGCCGGCAGATGGCTGCAGACATCTGTTGGTAAATTGTTCCAGATTATCATTGGTCATGTTGGGTGAACCTGCCAGTTCACCTGGCATGTTGCCAAATGATGTTTTATCGTTTACAATAATATTTCTGAAAATATATGCAAATTATATCCAAATGTACCTTGTTTGTATGACGTAGAATTTTTCTTGTTGACATGAAGTGTTCCCGTGGTCCAAGTGGACTGAGAATATTTTATTTCATGATCAGTATAAGTACGGATTGTGTTTCTTGAACAATCGCATTTCATCTCACTCATTTCACATGCTTAATTCCACAATGTTGTAGCACAGTGGTGCTTTAGTGTTTCACATATCAGCTGAAATGTAACAAAACTTCATCCAGCCTTTGGCTTGGAAATATATCCAGTAATGTCTTTCTAAAATTGAGTTTGTCTCTCGGCAGCTCCGGATTTTTATGAGTTAATACTAGCTTTCAAATGTGGGCTGTGACTTAGCTTTCCCAAAGCACAAAACGTGATGATGGAAAGTTTCGTCTAATGTTCCCGGTGCTGATGAAGTTGATATCATCAACAACGTCGAATGGATGGTTCGACTCTGGCTATCCTCAATATCTGTCTCGTTGGGTCATGACTACAATCCTCCCACAAATTGAGTCCTTTGGCATTCTTCAAATGGACGACTGATGAACAACGCCTCATCGATGGACCTACATCACTTGCCTGACCAGATTCATTAATTGGTTTGCTAAAGGTTCCGATGTTCTACTAGTTCTGAATAGTGCACCTTGGGGTGTGGTGATACGATCTCGAGTGTGTTACGTCCCCCTCGGAATAATTACGAATCGTCTCTTTCAGGTCAACTACTCTGAAGACATCCATACAAAAACTGTTGGACTTTGGAAGTCGCGTGGAAACAGAATTCCTCTAGTCACATGCCGAAATTCCGGACCAGTACCAGATAACTGCAATAATGTTATGTGAAAACGTTTCTGTGATATATATTCATCTTTTAATATTATACTAAAAAATTTAATAACGTTAGCAAGGCGTTCTTAACTAAATTTTGTAATCGTGTTCTTTTTGTGATTTGAATAAATGTCTTGATTTGACGTATGACTTTGAGTCATTTCCTTTTGCTGTCAAATAACTTGAAAGATAAAAATAGAATCTGGGAGTGCATGAAAGGTTGCACTTAATCGACCAATTCAAGTTCAAGTTTTGACAGCAGTTGGAAATATTTTGTATTGAGACATTTATATTGAAGTTATATATTTATTTTTTGGTATAGATCATAGTAGCTTAGAAATTTGGACAGTCGCTATGTGTAGGTTCAAATTGAACCAGATTTCGTAGATTCGACTATGTCTTATACGAATCCTATTGTTGACTCAAATACGTCTTATTCTAATCCTATCAATGGGATTAACCCTGGTAATCCTGTCAATGAGACTCAGGTGATCTTTCCCCCAGTAGTTCCGCTTAACCCCAGTTAATGCACTGAATTTTTCAGTTCAGCGGGATCGGGGAAGTTGTTTTTCTGGGCAAAACACAGGTGTTCCATATTTTCCAGGTAGAGTGGAGACCCAGGCACATTCCGGACAGGTTGCCGGTCGAACCAAAGACAGACAGAGCAATCGGAGAGACAATGGAACCATGACGACATCTGCACACCAAGAGTTATCCGGTCAGGCAACCAGTTAAACCGTAGAGCGGCCAGCAATTGAAGAGACGAGGTGATTCGAGCAGTGCTGAGGTGTGCTATGAAGAACTCAGTACAAAATTACTGAGGAGAGAAATTACCCGGTGTACACCCAACTGGGGGGAACCGCCTTAATGACTAGATAGCTGTTTCAAAAAAGATGGAACCCGCCGTAACTTGCAGCGCCCTCGGCATTTAATAGGTAAACATTCCCATTATGCATCATCCAATCGCAAGGATGAAGCCATGGTACTGAAATCAACATCTCATTTATTTATATATACAATATTGTTGGCGCTGGGGCCTATACAAAAGGATGTGATTGAAAATGACAAAGATATTGTTTGATATTAGACAAAAAACTAGTGATAGTGGGGATTCGACAATAGAGCTTGGGAGTTTGTTCCATTCACCAATGGTATGAGGAAAGAAGCTGTAGTTAAAGCGGTCAGTGGAAGCAAAAAATAGGTTTTAATTTAAGGGAATGGTTGAGTCTTCTAGAGATGTAGTTTGGCTAAGATACCAGAGATATCTATGTTGAATTGACCATGAAAAATTTTATAAAACAATGTTCATCGAGCAATGAGACGAAGAGTAGAGAGAGGGAGGAGATGAAGATTGTTTTTAAGTTGAGACATGGGAAACAAAAGATGACCAGCAGTCGTGACCAAATCTGGTGGATTTATTTTGGATTGATTCGAGTTTGTCTATATTACTGGAGGTGTAAGGGTCCCAGATTTAAGCACCATAGGAAAGAAGGGGGGAGATATAAGTTTGGTAACAGAGTAGTCTGATATCCTGAGTGGAGTGTTTAAGATTGGAGGAAGAAAAGTTTGGTGGAAGAAGAAAAGTTTGTTAAGACACTTCTGGTAAATGTAGTCAACATGTTTGTTACAACATGGGTCGGCTGAAATTATGACACCGAGGTATTTCATTTGAAAACTTGGGATAACGTTAAATTATTGATGGAGTACGAGTATTCAAGAGGAAGTAATTTACATATTATCACAAGAGAAAAATAATATTGCAAAAAGAAAATATAACACAGAACCTGACAACAGCTCAAAACATAAACATGGTGGTCGACTGGTGGAATATCTCGCAGTTTGACTACAGAAACAAATTAAAGGTAAGACAAAATAAATATAACAGTAAAATGACTAGACTCAAGGACTATTTCTGCGGGGGCCTAATGGTAATGTTATAATGGTCTGACATACTCCCAGTGGTTCTTCTCGGCATCCGTACGGCTGTCAAAGAGGATTTACAAATGTCCTGTGCTGAACTTATTTATGGCACAACCTTGAAACTACCATTTGATATGTTGGATTCAGCAGCGATTCCACAGTGTGAAGATCTTTGTCACTCGTCTTTGGGACAAAATGCAGCAGTTGAATCCAGTTGCAACTTCTTCTCATTGCACCGAAAAATAATATGTCAACCCTGTTTTGAGGTCTTGTTCGCATGTATTTCTGCAAGTGGATCGTGTGCAACCACCACTAAGCCAGCCTTATACAGGACCTTATAAAGTTTTGCAATGAACGAACAAAACTGTTTCCATCGAAATCCATGGTCGAAAGTCAACTGTCTCAACTGATCATGTGAAGCCAGCGTATTTGATTCTGAACACTGAACAACCAAAAACTGCAGCTTAAAAATACAGCACAACAACAAGTCTGCTAATGAAGATTCATCAACAAAATGTATTGTTTCCCGTTCAGGAAGACATGTCCATTTTCCATGAAAACTAGCAACTTTTATAATGGATTGATATTCATAACTTTTTAAATTTTGTTTCATGTTGTTATAAATTTTTTTTTATGCTATCTTTCATGTTATTTTTCTTACCATATTATATATAGCTATATTAATCAATTAAGCAATTTATCACAACTACCTAAATGAAATTTGCTATTGTACTCAATATAACATGTGTATAATATATGTTTTACGTAATATACCGTTCCGTTCGGTTACCCTCTCTCACTGGGGGATACTCTGTGGTGAATCGCCACAGAAGATGCACCACCATGCCAATCTCGACAGAAAGTTGCTTCGGCAACCCTGGAGAGAAAGGGAGAATCTTTCCCCTTTGCATGGGTGGGCATCAGAGCGAGGTGAATAACCCCACTAGAAACATTGCACATTGGCAGGAATAACGTCATAACTCAAAAGACCTGAAATTGCAGAATAACGAAAATAAACTTTAGTTTTTCAAAATGGAAAAGGCTGTTTACTTGAAAAAAAACTTTTGCTGCTTAGCGGCCAGTTGTGTAACTATAGGAATGTCAATATTATTCTCTTGTAGAGAAAAAAATTATTGTTTTGAATATGGAATTAACTCAAATTCATGAATTTTTTAGTTGTGACATTATTCTTGCCGGTGTGCGTCATGTAAAGATGTCCTTTAGAAATATGTAGTTGTTGTCAATTAATTATCTCAATACTGATTTAATTATAATGAATAAAAGTGACTGTTACCATTGAAATGTGTATTTGATTGAGAAGGCAATAACATCAAGGGGCTCTATATCACCTCAATATCGAATCCAAACACCACCTACATCATCTGCTTAATACACCTTCTCAAAAAAAAATTATTTGCAAATTTCAATGTTTGTCAATTAAAGTGTTAGGAAATACTTACATGTGGGCCTTTTTCTTCATTCAGCTCAACAGTCATAAGAGCACATGCACCTTTTTCATTAATGGATGAATTTTCACCTTGCCAAAAAAAGTAAGCCCATCGTTTTCGACCCACAAAAGAATGTCTTGAAGCATTTCCTTTCAATGTTCGACCTACAAAAAACAAAATAAACTTTAATATTGCATTTTGTCCCATGCCAGCGGGTTTATGCATTCAACTGTACTAATTATAGATGGTAATGGTACATAATATTAAAATTGGACGGTCATTCCAAACGACCCTTGGACTTTCCAAAATACAGGCCAATCTCTTATATACAAGATGTCTAGCAACCCTGGCTGTTCAGACTGGAACTGATGTAGCACAAGAGCAATTCCCGAATGTTAAAGACTGTAATTGAATAGAGGTGCAGAATCATTTAATTGACTATTCCAACTAATTTCGTTGCTGGCCATGGAACAGAGAGGTCTTGTTTTCTAAAGGGAAAGAATCCAGGGAACCCAACTTCTGCTAAGCTTTTCATTATCCCCCCCCCCCCACTTCAATTATATTAAAAAAAATTCAAATTCCTATATGGTCAAATCTTGATTAGCTGAATGTGCAGCGGCTGATAAAAAAACTTCCGAGTTATCATTAGTTTGACTCAATGAAAATTCTTATATGGGGGGAACAAATATTTATTAACTCTTTCATTGGCAATCCCAAGATATCTTGTCACACTTGATCTGCTTTATTTCAGCCACCCCAAAATAAAGCAAAAACACGTTGAAGCTGTTTTTACAGTAAAACATGTTTTCCACCCTCCTCCAATCAATCAACTGCCAGTGGGAGGAGTCAGCCCTTGTTCAGTGTCAGATAAGAGGAGCAAGAAAAAGAAACAGTGTTTTTTCCCTTTCTTTCAGCACTTTGAAAAAATATATGCTCAGTACAAATAATACAAAAAGTTTTTTAAAGTATTTCTCATCCTAGAAAGCCACACAGATCGTGCCAGGTGTTTTTTGTATCATAGTGAGGGAAATAAAAGTGATGGGCAGAGTAAACTTTCTTGTTGGGGGGGAAGCAGTTATCAGCTTGCAATCGGGGAAAAAAATTCTTGAAAATAGGTGGCAGTTTGTGAAGGTTTCACAATTTAAAATGTGGCAGTTATAATGTGGATCAGGAAATTTTAAAAACCGGTTGAATAACGCTCTGAATCCCGGTGGGATTAGAGATGTACACGGGGGGGGGGGGGGGCATGGGGGGGATCGTGCCCCCCCCCCCATGATCAAAAATAATTTTTTTAATGCAAACAAATAATTTTTTTAATTAAAATTTTTGAAGAAAATACCTTTATATATATGTGTGTGTGTGTGTGTGATTATATATATATATATATAATCAATTTCTGTTAATTTCAATGTTATTCGAAGGCTATGAACTCAAAATTTATCTTTAATAAATTCGCTGCGACCCACCCTCTAAGCCATATAATGATGAATCGCATAAAGGCCCATGGACCAAATATGGCCCTGGGGGTTATCTGATGTGGCCTGCCCTCCTCCAACCTAATTTTGTAAAAATGAACTAAGCGGCACATTTACAGATCGCTTAAGTGTCCCGTGGTATAATTCCAGAGCATTTAAGCGGGCCATGGCACATTTTCAGATCATATGACCCGGGACACAGTTCCAGAACATTTAAGCAATCCGTGACACATTTAGAGATCCCTTGAGTGACATGTGACATAGTTTTAGAGCACTTAAGTGGCCCCCAGTGCGGTTCTACATAACTCAAGGTACCTGCGGCACATTCTACGATTATTTAAGTGATCTGCGGCATATAATTACGGATCACTTGAGTAATGCGTGACACAGTTCAGGAGCACTTAAGCGGCCTGGACAAATTTCCAGATCACTTTGTTCCATGAAACATTTAAAGATCTCTAAAGTGGCTCTATAGGGCACTTATCAATGGAGGGGGGGGTGTGTTACTTCAACTGCCCATAAGCTATCGAAAGGTTTTCTTCGTTTTTGGCGTACCGAGTAAGATGCCATTAAAAATATTTCATATTTTCATAAAGGGTGGTTGATGACGTAAGCATTATCCAAACTCCCCCTTCCCCCTTGTCATCAAAAGTCAGCAAATCGGGAACCCCCCCCCCCCATCGATGCTGACGTAATACTTGAATGGCCCCTAAATTGATTAAAAGGGTTTTAATTAATCAATCAATTTGTTTGTGTAAATGATTTTAATTAATTAATCAATTAATTTGCACTGAATTAAAAAGTAATTGACTGTTTATTAATTATTTATTACCTTATGAACGAGTAAATTATTGCAGACCGGACTGTAGACTCATTGAATTTGATTCGGGCCGCAGTTTGAAAAAGGTTTAGAACCACAGTTTTAGGAGGATTTTTGGGAACTCTATTATGTCTAGGCCTGCTCATCTCTCACTACTTTCTTGGGATGGATGTCATGCCCGCACCCTTCCCCCAAAGTTGGTGCTGACAGGGCTCCAGCTTGAGGCAATAACCATTACGTGGCCCACTATTTAGTGGGGTGAAGAAGGGTCGAGGGATACGATTTCTATTGTGTTTTATTTTTTACATCATAAATTTACTGAATGGTGGGGGAGGAAAATGTTTAATCTAGTTTCTAAACCAATAACCTCTTTACTTAAACATTACAAGGGGGTGCCAAAATGTGTGCTCGCCCCGTGCTGACCAAGTACCAATCTAGCTGCAGCTTTCGTACTATAGGTCAGTCATTCTAAACCAGTGGTTCTCAACCTTTTTTGACTCGCGGAGCAAGATTCTATGGCGGATCCCCATAGGCCAATTTTTAAATTATTTATCAAAGTTACTGATTTATTTTTACTATTTAAAAATATTTACAATTATTTTATTTATTTATTTATTTTTTTAAATTTTCTTCGAGCGGCCGAGGAGCCCCTGGAGAGTTCACAAGAAGCTCCAAGAGCTCCGCGAAGCACCGGTTGAGAACCGCTGTTCTAAACATTTGAAAGCCAGTGGACTGGTAAATCTCTTTTGTGTAAGTGAAAGGCCCAACTTCGCAATGCAAATATAAGTCAATGATATGCATTTTTAAGACAAACCTAAAAAATGGTACTACCAGGGCCACAACTAGGGGGAGCAGGGTGGTCTGGTGCGTCAGGCCAGAGGGGGGCAGAAATTTTACCATCTAAAGGGGCGCCAAAATATCCGGGGAGCGTGCTTGCCCCGACTGACCAAGCATTTAGTTGTGGCCCTGGGTACTACTCTGGTTTAAATAGCTTTCCCGGTCTGGACACCAGGCTCGCATCCCGCTTTTGTAGCGAAATTGTTTTGCGCTTTATTTCGAGAAGTTCGCAACGTAAATAGACGATATTGGTATCGTCAATTAGCTATTTCAAAAACATATTCGATGATACCAATATCATTATGTCAGTAGCACCAACGCTGTATATTGTTTATAAAAAAGTTTTCTCTGACATGGTCCCGCCCCTTCACAGGAGCAATGGCTAAAATTGGCTAAATCCGATAGAGCCTGGTCCTCGTGTTCTTTTTGAAAGAAAGAAAGTACCGACAACAAGGTTCAAGGCACAAAGAAAGTTTTCATATCGAAACTTGCGGCCTTGTCCACGACACACAGCCTACCACAATTTTTTAAATAGAAATAGAAACCAATGATTTTGAATTAAAACTATTAAATTCTTTAAAAAATGGCTGGAGAAGGAGAGAAGTCATTTTCAAAAAAATTCAGTAAAACGATTTTTGCATTTATACATCGTTTTGACCTGTATGAGCATATAAACGAGGTTTCGTTATATTGAAACTGAGCCCCCCCCCCAACATTTTGAATAACTTTACGCCAATGAACAAAACCGCTTTGAACAACTATTTATTTATATTATTAAAAATTAAAGCACACATTAGTCAAGATATCAAATCAAGGGAAAACCCTTCACTAATAGGAAAATCGCAAAGTATACTTATGGTGAAGAGGCTAGGACAGAAGTGACACTCGGCTATGGTCTTGAAGAAACGATGCTCGACCACAGATGTCAGCAGAGTCACACATAGAACACGGCGACGAATCCAAGGCATCGACAAGGCGGCGGAATCGGATCACGGACGTCGACAGAGCCACACTTGATCTTTGCTGATCAAGCAGTAGAAATCAGGTGACGGATATTGTCACGAACCCAGGGCGTTGATGAGGCAATATTAGATCCCGAACACCGGTTGAACCACACAGGGGATTTGGGGATCAAGTGGTGGAATCCAGATAACGGATATCGCGGCGAACTCAGGGCATTGAGGTGTCATTAGACCGCAGACATTGGCAGTGCAACACGTGGATTGCGGCATTCAAGTGGTAGAGTCCAATGGCGGACAACGTGACGAACAGATAACATCAGATTGCGGATTTCAGCATCATACAAGGAGACAGTATCAGATCACTGCTATTGACTATGCCAGCCAACACCAGATCGTAGTTGGCAAGGTCTAAGATCGAGATCTATTAAGATCGAGAACGGACACTAGACATTCCTGAACGGCATTTTTGGAGAGCAACTGACAGGAACATCGGACCAGCCGAGTTGTTCAGATGATTTGCGAATATAGCGCTACATCAGACTGAAGACCGATTTGAAGCACGGACGTGATTATATATAGCTCTCAAATCACTAAGCATGCAAATGAGGAGTAACGCACATGCGCCCCCCTCGACATGGGCGTTCCAAGAGGCAAGTTCGGAAACTAGTTTCTTTTCTTCCCAAAACAGTCTGTGATACGTCGGCACCAAAAACGTCCATAAGTAACAAAAGTTTGTTCAGTCGACAGAAAATTATTATAAACATAAAGTATATGCTACATAACACAAACTCAATAATAAAACATAATACATGCACTACTATTACATAAGGGGTAAAGGTCAGGCGAGCGCCAACAAGGCCATGTTACACATCGCACCCTCTGTGGGACACGAATAGCGTGTGTAACCTTTATCTTGAAAAGAAAAGAGCATTCAGTGAGTATAAAAATATAAGAATGGACGAGGTGACATATCATTGTTTACTGATAAAAGAAGAGTGCTGGAGAAAGCGATAAGGGACAGTAAAAAGGAAGTTGAATCTAGGTTGGCAGATAACATTCGCTCTGATAAAAAATCATTTTTTAGATACGTCAATAATGGATGTAAGGGGACAGTTGGCCCCCTCTCGATAGGAGGGTCTAGGTTAGAGAGCAATGTTGACATGTGTAGTGCTTTCAATGACTTTTTCGCGTTGGTTTTTAACAGAGATAATGATATTCAATATACGGGTGTTGCATGGGGAAATAACATCCTCAACGATATTCAAGTGGAAGATGTGGAAGTCCTAAATCTTCTAAAAAATATATGTGCGAGCAAAGCACCAGGACCAGATGATATCTATCCCAGGGTCCTCAGGGAATGTGCTAATGAATTGTTGGGGCCAGTCACACAGATATACAGTAGTAGTGTTGCTGAGGGTATCGTCCCAAGGGATTGGAAACTTGCTAATGTTGTTCCGATATTTAAGAGTAGTAGTAGAGAAGCTGGGTCCAACTATCGTCTAGTGAGTTTGACGAGCTCTCTCTCGAAAATTTTGGAAATTATTATCAAAAAGCAATTGGTGAAGTGGATAGACGAGAATAATGTATTGTCGGATAATCAGCATGGGTTCAGGAAGGGGAAGTCATGTGTGACTAACCTCCTTTGCTTCTATGATCATGCGACTGAAGCTTTGGGAAATGGCCAAAACCTCAACCTAGTTTATCTTGAAAAACAACCAGAAGGCATTAAATTGGGTCCAACATGGTAAACTCTTGATACGTTTATGCGAGATTGGGGGCAACTTGCTGAATTGCATAGAATCATGGTTAACAGATAGGCCACAACTAGTTATGGTATGGTGAACGAGGAATTCTCTGGTTGGACAGGCGTCACAAGTAGAGTTCCTCAAGGAAGTGTCCTCGGCCACATACTTTTTTCACTTTTTATTGATAAACTCGATCAGGGTATCAATGAGATCGCTAGCAAATTCGCAGATGACTTGAAGCTAATGGGGGGTAATTGGGAATCAAAGCAATAGGGAGTTGCTCCAGACCAACTTAAACAGGATTGCAGTATGGGCAAATGAATGGAGCATGATGTTTAACAACCACAAGTGTATGGTCATTCATTTTGGTTCGAACAAACCACATTTCACTTACGAGTTGAATGGTATCACTATCCTGGACGCAACTAGGGTGACCGATTTGGGAGCGGCTTAGGTTGTAATGATATGAACCCGTGGTGGCTGGAGAGGCACCAACCCATTTTAATAAGTAATTAATCAATTATATTTCTAATGGTAATAGTTTCTAAAATAACAAGTCTCATAGCTGATTTTGTTGATGAAGGTAAAGATCACAGAAAAATTATATTTTTACCTTACATTGGCTGGTTTTTGGGAAGAAAGGTGAGATAATCGAGTTTTTTATTGTTCTGGTTTAGGTTTGATTGTGCAAGTAGTATTTCCGATTAATTTGCTGTGTAGATTATCAATCAGGCAACTGCAATAGCTGCGATAAAAAGTCTCTGCTTGTGAAAGCTGTCCAATCAGAAAATTCCTGTTGACTATAACTCACTGTGACCTATCCTGCAACAATGATTCTATCCAATTCAGCAACTTGCTCCTAATCTCATGTGAACGCTTCAAGATTTTTACCATGTTGGATTGGACCCAATTGAAAGCTTTTTGGAAATCAAGATAGAAAACTTTTTTGCCTTTGCCCAAAGCCCTAGTCATATTATCATAGAAGCAAAGAAGTTTGGTTATGCATGACTTGCCCTCCTGAACTCATGCTAATAAGAAAGAACTTGACACCACAATGTCGATATCAGATCAATTTGAATGTTCAGAAATAGTTGAAATATAAAGGGCATGACAGGTAGCAACATGATCACAAACCTAATTTTTCCATATGAAGTTCTTGTAACCTTGTAAGAGCAGCTAGCATGCCAATCACGTTTTTACTCAAATACAGAGTAAGTACAAAAGAAAAATTATTTCCACCTATCTTACAATACCTTAAGCAAAAAACATGCAATGAAAATTGGGAATTTTTAAATGTTCTTATATTCATGAATATACCTGTTATTTTCACAATATGCATGCAAGTATGTCACAATGCAAATAAAATAGTCTGTGCAACATACATATCTACAAATCATTTGTAGCTTTTTATGATACAAGGTTGATAAAAAAAAAATTGTTTCTTTATTAAGTTTTTGTTGGTCCCCTAAAAACATTTGTAACAGAATCTTTACTGGAAAGTGTGAGTTCAAGTGTTAACATGCCTGAAATTACAGAAAGATTTGTACAAACTCCAAAGTGTCCAGAGACTTATGGTATATAATGGATCTTGTAATTGCCAAAATACAAAAAGCATCAAGTTAGATGACATATCTTGTAATTGCTGCTGAGAGGGTTAGCAAAGAATTTACACACTTTACAACAACTGATTGTGATGAAACATAATTTTACCATATGCTGAAAAGTAGCCTAATTGTTTGCAAAACATTAATTCAAACTCATCACATTTTTATCCAAGTCATCTTGCACATTTCAGTTCAAGTAACTGTTTAACCCATTTACGATCATGGACATAATATTGCATCCAAACGTCAGTGGAATAAATTCAAACAAGTTCTCTGTGTGTTCTTTCCTCTCTCCACCATCGTGAAGCTTATAGTAACCCTATCAACTGAAGTTGCTTTTTCTTTCCCTCTTTCTATACTTCTGTTAATGTTTTTTCCCCACACATATGATATATCTTTCTACTATATGCATGTCAGAGCAAAAGAGAATATATAGTGGTTAGGGCGAAAAGAGACTAAAAAAACTCTTATCTACCTTATCTATTACACTTTTTCCTTTTATATTTTCCCCCCTTTCTTTTTCTAAGTTGCGGTGAGATTAGGACGAGGTTATCAGATATATCATTGATTCATCAAATAGAGATAATCCAAATTTGTTGTTGAAATCTTGTACGTGAAGTGGTTGAGGTAGCTTCTTGGACCCAGATGCATTGACACCAACCACGATTGTCAATTTTCTTAACTTACCACCATCACGATTCATTTTTGAATGTCATTTCTCTCTTTGGGAAAATACTTGTAAAATAGTTCACTTCCATCAATATTGAGCAAATCTTCTGGATCATAACCTTTCAAAAGCTCAGGCAAGGCTTCATTTTTCAGGTTTAGCAGTCATTACCAGAAATGTCTTTTGCTTGCCCATGTAAGGCTCGGAAGATTGTTTCAAGCCAGCCAGCAGTACCAGCATTGAAATCAGCTGTATTAAAAAATTTAGTGAAATTCATGACTTTTCTTTCACTTATTGAAAGTTTTTTTCTGTGTTGCATCCTATATGACTGGAGCCAATTCAGCAAAACTTTAGATTTCTGGAGAGGCACAAAAAAATTCAAAAAATCTTTTGAATTTTGGATTCACATTTGAAGAGTCTTGCATGAATAGTGCATTTATTTTTTAAATTTGTTGATAGGGTGTTTGAAGGGATGTTAGGTGAAAATGCTTATGAAATTTAATTTTTCATACAATTTATAGATGCTATAAAATTCATGAAATTCAATGTTTCTTAATTCAGTCAATTTAAATATTGAGAGAATGTTTTTTTTTTTGTTTTGCTTAACATCTTGGTGCATAAAAAACTTTTTGCAAATAGACATGACATGTGATTTTATAGACTGTATAAAAAATTAAATATTTTTCAGAAATAATATTTTTTACTTGAATAGCTTCCAGGATGATGGGGAGAATGACATTTGGAATAAGTTTTCTAATTAAAAGTTGCCTGTATGGACTAGACTACACAGGATATAGAGGAAGGTAGGCTGAGAGAGAAGGAAAGAATGAAAAATCTGCTCCAATAATCGTTTCCTCTATATTTTCGCAATGTTAATAAAGATATCCTTGTTTAGGTATTTTATTGTTGCAATATATCTAAATATCTGGGAAGGTCCGTAATTGCATATATTCTGATTTTCTTGCTAAAAGCCTGTACACAAAGTGTTTAAAATAGTATCTATGACTATATCCGAGGGTGATCATTGAGCAGGGGTTCAAAATGCGTACTTCGAGTAGGAATTTTCTTGGAAAATTGTTCTTTGGCCTTAAAAGATGGGGGTGACCATTAAGAAGAGTTTCCTGTATTTAAAATTTATCTGTTTTGTACCAGATAACATTATTGAGGCTCACCAATGCTGCTGATCATATAATGCCACCGAACGACATAAGTATCACCATTATGAAACTGGCCCAAGCTTTCTGTTGCTAAAATCTTATAGCTGTACTCTGATATATGCCAAACTCGATAAGATATTGTAGAGATTCGGAAATGCCTTCGTTCAGCTTCATCATGATATTCAACTCCTCTTCCTAAATGACTGTTTTCCAATATCATGTCTGGTTCCTCAGCTTCTGTATCAAGCATACACTTCACTTCACATGGCTGAATTTCATTTATGCTCCCACACTATATTGTAGAACAGAAAAATCATTTTAAGTTTCATCATTGCTTAATTTAAAAAAAACTTTGAAAAACTAAAAATTATATTGGATGATTGTAAAAGGTCGAGCAAAATTTTAATTGGCAACAGAAAAATTACTACATGGCAGTACTGGTACTTAGAGAAACGGGCCTACAATGATACAATTATTCAATTTTTGCACTTCACTCATAGATAGAAAAGTTAATAGAAGAGAGATGTGTGTGGCAGCACTACACAGTAATAAACTTCACATTAGGTCTACAACACATACAAGCACATTCCAACATGTACCAATTCATTAGAAATTCAGCAGAGGTGTGGTGCATGTGTGGTTTAGTTGTAGTAGAACATGAGATAAAGGTGGATAAAATGCTTAAATCCAACTCATCAGAGTTCGCCAATGAACATTTTTGGGAACTCATTGACTATGCAATCAGAAAAATGACTGGAATGATTGTCATATTTGTGAAGGATATTCAGGATTCTCTGGCTTTCCACAACAGTTTTTGTATGGACTACAAATGTTGCTTTTCATCTGAATCTTGACTGTTTCATTAAAAAGTTATCAGCTGTCATCCGGAGCTCTCTTCAGGAGATAAAGATCCTCACCCACTAGAACCAGTCCATCAATTAAGAATGGAAAGCAGTAAAAATTACTAATTAAATTCATCCTCATGGTGTAAATTCATGAGATTTATCTATAAGTTTAAATAATCAATTAATTTACAAAAACTTATTTTGCTGCTGGAGTTGAGTTCATTTTCTTTGTTCCCCTGTGAAGAAACTCCTTTCCAGGGCTCCAGTGCAAAAATAATAGTGGGGCCACATGTGTCTCATCAATTTTGAGGTGCAAAAAAGTTTTAGGACCCCTTTTGCCACCAATTTCATGTATTTTGTGGGAGAGGGGAAATAGGAGAAATATTGAGAATATACATATATAGAGGAGAATATACAGGAATACTGAGAAATATAAACACAATAAATTTTAAACACAAATTTAAATCAACACAAAAATTTATGAAAATTCAGCACCAAAGGTAATTTTAAACCAAAGAAACAATTCCTGAAACTGATGAAAATTTTAGAATTGATGAATTTAAAATAATTGAAAGAAATACTTCCAACACCTAATAAAAATTCAGAATAAATGAAAAAAATAATTTCAGAATTGATGAAAATTAATGCAAAAAAATATTTTAAGAATTATTGAAAGCCACCAATAATTTACTGCGAGTGCAGGGCCCAGTACGACTGCTCCTGTCGCACACCACTAAGGTTGGGTCTGCCCCATTCCTATCTTACCCAAGTTAAATTCAACTCAGTTTACTTGATTTTGCCTTACATTATTATTTTGCACAACTAATAAATCGCGTAAAGCAAGGGACGCCTGATTTTATTGCATAAGTGAGCTCACTATAATGATGGTATAGAGCACACCAATGTTGAATGTTTAAGCTTATTGTTACATAAATTTTAAAAGGAAAAAAATCAAAATAACCTTTTCATTTTCACACTGCTGTTTTTGTTTAATAATTGGGTGCATGTTTGGCCAGTCAAAAAACTTTTCTTTAAGCAGTACACTTTCCATATGTTGACTTGTCTTAGAATATATAGCCCAAATTGGACGTTTGCTTCCTTGCTTTTTCATTGGTCCATCTGAAATTAATTTTTTTAAACAAAATTGGAAATATCATAATATTCTTGAAAAAATATTTTTACTTTGCATACAAATATTATTGCATAATACAGTCAAACTTAGTTATAATAATACCAAAATTTTCTCAAATTTTTGCATTATAACCCAGTTGTCATTACAACCAAGGTTGACATTTTCCATGACCATTTTTGACAAAAAATATAATTAGATGCAATCAAATACTGTGAATGAAGTTGCTATTTCATTATGACTAGGGTGACCATATTGGATTGAGAAATATACAATAGAACCTTATTATAACGGACAGTTAAAATTGTAATAAGAGTAAAGGGCCTCATTTTTATCTAACAAATACTACACATTTCCTAGCAAGCGATTAAGTATCTATTGTTTTGCATAAATATGGATGTGCTGCATGATTCATACAACTTGCCAGCCAAAAAAAATTAAGATTAATGCATTGTATACATACACATCTTTTTTAATTCAACCTATGTTTAACTTTCTGACTGCTCAATTTGTGGACCGAAATTGCTTCAAAAATTGCATAATTTTTTTCACTCAAAAAGTGAAGTTTGAGCGGTAATACCACGTGCCTTCAAATGCCGCAATTTATTTGACAACTAACGACATCTGTTGGCCAAAATGTAAATGAAACGTCTAATACTGTATATAATTTTTTTCAGTGGTTAAACGGGGAAAAAACGGGATGCGCTTCTCAATAAAGGAAGAAAAACACATGCCCGCGGAAATCGCGGGATGAGCAGATTTTGCTACATTTGAGTTGCCCGTGGAAATCGCGGGATGAGCAACCTGAGGGTTAAGGCTGTTTTTCATTTGTTATACAATACAAACTTTTTATAGCTAACTATTGCACTTTCATTGATGTACATCTTGTTGCATTATACCCCCTATAAAAATTATTCGCTATAAACCAGACTTTCATTAAAACGAAAAACCTTTAGCCCCTATTAGTCCATTATAGTGAGGTTCTACTGTATGAGAAATTAGAATCATAAATATAAAATACAAATACAACGCCACAACAGGCAAAATGCCCAACGAGGTGGCTGAGAAAAAGATGCCCATAAAAATATGGATGTCATATGTTTCAAAAATACAGCAACCCAACTAAAAATGTAATTAATAAAAATTATAAACAATATATACACATGATAAAATATTATGCAATGCCCATAAAGAATACTTATGGTTGTCTTATTCTAAGTATGGATAGCTTCTCGATTTACCCCAACATGTTTATCGTATTAAACGTGCCAATTGTGTTATAATTTACTACCTCCGGGGGTAAGCTATTCCATTTATTAACAACCCTATTAGAGAAAAATTCCCTGCGATAACCTTGCATTGTCTCTCACCAATCGATACTGGTGTCCCCTTGTAAAAGCAGTCAATTGGCGATGTACTAAAAGTTCATGGTCCATCCTATCCATTCCATTGAAAATTTTGAACACTTCGATCATATCTTCTCGACACCTGCGTTCATCCAATGTAAACATATTCAAAAAATGAAGTCTCTCTTCGTAACTCAAGCCCCGCGTGCCAATAAGGACACGTGTAGCTCTTCTCTGCACCCCTTGTCCCTCTGTAGGCATGGTCTCCAAAACCTTACAGCATACTCCAGTCCAGGACGAACTAAGCCTCGAAAAAGCGGAAAAATGACTTTAGGAGAACGCGAAGAGACCTTTTTGAAAATGAGACCAAGCAATCTATTCGCTTTTTTGACCACCGCTGAACAATGTTCGAACCAAAATGAGCGACCATGCACTTATCAACGCTAAACGTCATGCTCCATTCATTTGCCCATGCTGCAATCCTGTTTAAGTTGGTCTGCATCAACTCCCTATCGCTTTGATTCCCAATTACCCCCATTAGCTTCAAGTCATCTGCAAATTTTCTAGTAATCCCATCGATACCCTGATCGAGTTTATCAATAAAAAGAGAAAAAAGTATGGGGCCAAGGACACTTCCTTGAGGAACTCCACTTGTGACGCCCGTCCAACCAGAGAATTTCCTGTTCACCTCTTAACCACGATTCTATCCAATTCAACAAGTTGCCCCCAATTCCAATCTCGTGTAAACGCTTCAAGACTTTACGATGTTGAATCCGATCAAATTCCTTCTGGAAATCAAGGTAAACAACATCTACATTTTTGCTCTTACCCAATGCCTTAGTCACATGATCATAGAAGCAAAGGAGGTTAGTTACACATGACTTCTCCTTCCTGAACCCATGCTGATTATCCAACAATACATTATTCTTGTCTATCCACTTCACAAACTGCCTTTTGATGATAATTTCCAAAATTTTTGAGAGGGAGCTCGTCAAACTTACCGGACGATAATTGGACACACAGCCTCTCTACTACCCTTCTTAAATATCAGAACAACATTAGCAAGTTTCCCATCCCTTGGGATGATATCCTCAGCAACACTACTCCTGTATATCTGTGCGACTGGAGTAGTGTGACTACCAATGCTATACAAATTTTTTTTTCAATTGTAGGCAAAACAGCCAAATATTGCTTAT
This sequence comes from Pholcus phalangioides, assembly GCF_987345545.1. Lineage (NCBI taxonomy): Eukaryota > Metazoa > Arthropoda > Arachnida > Araneae > Pholcidae > Pholcus > Pholcus phalangioides. The sequence goes on from NW_028301619.1 coordinate 9,990,897, forward strand.
AAACAACGTTTCGTGAGAAATACAATACAATGGAAAATTTCCAGTGAATTAAAATGTATTAATTAAACTGTATTGTATTAATAAATTGAATTATATAATTAATCTTAACATTGCAAATTTGTGAGATGAATATTTACAGTCATATTCATTATAACAAAATTTATAAACTGGGCAAATTATCTTCCTCCCAGATTCTAGAAAAGATTAAGAATTAAGAGACAAATATATAACATATCTGATTTCTCCTATATATCGTACATGCCGCAACTTCACACTTTTTCAGACATTTAACGCCTTTGTAAGCCCTATTCTGGAATATGCTTCTCCATTATATGGTCTCTACACTGAGTAGGAGATATTGAAATGCTTAAACCACCACAAAAATGATTCACTAAAAATCTAGGCCTTCATGAAAAATATTACAAAAAAAGACTGGAATATCTGAATCAATATTCACGTGAATTACATTGACTCTTCCTTGATCTAATATTGCTCTACAAAATACAGAGAGGACTAACATTCATATCAATCGATCCCCTTAAATACATCAACTCAACAACAAGAGCTCATAAATTTACCATCAAACTTCCATTATGTTAAAAATAATGCAAGGTACCATCATTTTTTTTATTTGCACAGCTTATATATGGAGCTCATTGCAAAGTGAGATTGTGAGGAAACCAACAGTTCATCAGTTCAAGGCAGCTTTAAAAAATCATCATCTGTTTCCACATCTTCGATGCTATGCTTTCACCGTGTTTCCTGCATACATGCCAACCTTGGAGCCAAGCTTCTTTGTAGTGGCACTGTTCATCACTGGGCAGGGCGGCTTGAGCTTACCTGCCACCGGGTGAGAATCTCATGTGCTGCCCCTAAAAAAGACCCTGGTGGGGATGCGACAGGGTTCCAGTCTAGGGGGACCTCAAGATAAACCCAATTCTTTTCTCAGAAGAAAGCTGCACACCATTGTTTAGCGTACAAAATGCTCGTGACCATATCCCACTTTTAAAGCAGACTTTTGACTTTTTGGTCCAGCATTACTTGATTGTTCTTAATAATGTGAGATAACTTAATCCTCAAAACAACACTTATGATGTTTAACGTGATGTATAACCAGGTTGATTTTTACTAAGAAATTTATTTCAAAGGTGCTCCTGGAGTTCCAGGGAATGAACAAATGAGAAGCTAAATTTTTCCTTTGCCTTCATTTGACTGTTTTGGAAAAAACATTAGGTAATGGAACCAAAATTCACTCGCCCCTTGTGATAAAGTAAAGCAGCGGCTCTTAGGCTATGTGACCTGTTGCAGCTGCACGGGGCACTGCTAAAGAGAGGTGCTAAATCCAAAATGAATGGGTGAAAAGTTTCATCGACTTGAAAAAAAAAAGGGATTTCTGTCCACTCTGGGGGTGGAGAAGGGAGTGCCAAATCCTAGATGAAAGGATGAGAAACAGAATTTTTTTTGTTAGGAATTAATTGGGATAAGTGCAGCTCGACTGCCGCCTGGCAGTCAAGTGGTTAGGGAACTAGCTTCTCACTGTGCAGGTATGGGTTCGAATCCCGATTCGGGCATGGATGTTTACTAACACTAACAAATTCCCTGGATGGATCATGCTGATCCCTTGGGAATACGTGAGGATCACGTTATTATAAAAAAAAAAGTTGCGAGGTGGGGCTGACAGGTCTGCGGCCCTAGGCCTGGGACTATTCTCATTTTTTCCCCCTATAGATTAACTGAAGGGTCCCTATAAAATATCTGGTTTAGGAGCCAGCAGAAGTTTCCAGACTAGGGGCTCTCTCTCACTGACTCAGGCCTGTAGCCAGAAATTTTGTTCGGAGGGGGGACCAAAGTGATAGAACAGATATTTGGCCATATCTTTTTCCCTTTTTACAGTCATTTTCTCACATTTGGGGTGGGGGATCAGACAACCAAGTCCCACCCTCTCTACGGCCTTGCCCTGACTCAAGATGTGGTGCTATGGGGAGGGGATAGGCAGGAAGAGCAAAAATAATTCCTGCATGGATAGACATTCTGTCTCAAACCACATCATTCGCGTGATGTCATGTGCATTTTTACTGTGTGAACTTTAGAAAAAAATTGGGAATCTGACATTATATATCAAACTAGCAGTAATACCTAGCACTGCCTGGGTTTTCTTCATATACTGGGAGCATTAAAAAAGTGGCACCACAAGTTTGGGAACCAAGGTACTCAAAATTTCAAAAATCATTGTTGCTGGACAGTTTTTTTTACCCTTATCATATGCCCAACTCTGGTGAACTTTCAAAATTGCCTATTCTTTAAATTAGGGCCTGTTTGGTGCACATAAAAAATTTGGCAAAGATCGGTATGAAATTGTAGATTTGTATAGAGAACATAAACACAGACAGATACACCGAAAATTAATTCTATATACATGTATATAGTGTTGGAATTATTGTGAGTTGCGATTTTCGTAAAATTATAAACATATTTTTTTGTGTTAATTACTTATATCAATTTAATAAGAGACCAGAAACACATCATTTAAATTTATTAAAAAAGGTTCTTAGGTATTTGAAAGGTATAACAAATTGTGTTTTATTTTATGATAGCCAAAAAGGTCACTTAAATGGAAGTGCTGACACCAGTTGGGACAATGCGGAAAGTGGAAAATCTTTCGCAGGTTCAGTAATTATGTTAGGTTCATCATTATTATATCGGAAATCCAATAAACAAAGGTATGTAGGTTTATCTACCTGTGAAGTTGAACTATTTGCAATTGCAGAAGTTACAAAACATGTTATTTGGATATAGAATTTATTAACTGAATTGAATTGTAAAATGTTTTGGAATATACCTATAACTATACATTCATATAATCAAGCTGCTATTGATTTTTATAAAAAATGCTAAATCATCTGTGAAAACTTGACATGTAAATTTAAAATTGAATTTTGTGAAAGATTTAGTTGAAGAGAATCGTATAAAATTGAAGTATATGTAAATAGTAATGCTATGTCAGCAGACTTTCTCACTAAGGCTGTAAATCATGGACATTGACATAATTGAATGTTACTGATATGCAATTGAAAATATAATGTGTGTAAAAAAAAACTTTGCAGGGGGAATGCTGAAATTATCGCGAGTTGCGATTTTTTTAAAATTATGCAATTTTTTCCCTTTTTTTGCTATAGGTGTGCAAAACCTAGGTATATATGTTATCTTGTGATTAGAGGAATGATATTTGATGTTACTTTAGACATGTTTCAGACGCTGGTAAACCTGTTTTGATGATCGTATCAAATAAATACATTTAAGAATTATGTTTTCGTTGATTTAGAGTCTCGATTTCCCACATATAGATGTCAAGTTTTTCATTTTACAGCTCCATCTGTGAGTGAAATTTGAATTTTCTTTTATTTACCAAAAAGAACTCTAGGCGATGATAAGCATGGCTCTGATTTCATGACCTAAAGATGAAGTGTTGATTAAAATCTGACTTGAAATTCAGGTTTTTTAACCTATCAGCAACGTCATTTCATCTTTAGGTCATAAAAATCTGAGTCCTAATGATAAAAGGTGCGGTTTGAAATAAGATAACTTATGTCAATTTGTTATTAATTTGATATTTATTTTTGGCTGGATATTCATTCTTTGGAGATGCTGTCTTTGTGCAACATAATTTTGTACTCAATAGGGAGAAATCCTTGAACAAAAGTTTCTAAGAAAAACCAGTATGTTCTGTATTTTATAGTAGAAATCCATAGAAACTACAGAAATTCCATAGTATTGGCAAATATGAGGGGATTGAAACTGGGATGCCACTGTCTGAGTGGCTATGTCAGGGTGCATCCAGAGATTTCCTCTCCAGTTGCAGCTTCCATAATGACACAGTGATGTTAGAGCTGGTTGTTCAGCCAATATCATAGGCGGAGATAGACTTGGAAGTCTGGGGGGGGGCACGGTCATTATTGCTGGGGGGGGAAAGATGATGATGATGTTGATTCATCTATACATATATGCATTAGATCTGTCGACTTCACCTTTGATGCTTTTGGGGGAGGGGGGGGCGCAATGCCTCCCATGCCCCCCCCCCCCCCGTATGTCTGCCCATGGCCAATATAATGAAAGAATAATCTTTGAAAGCCATTATAGAATTAATTTTTGTTGCAGACTCATTATTCTATTACTTTTTAAGCTACTTCCGTATTAAAAATTTCATCAAATCATTAATGTTATAGATCACTGAATATAAGATATAATTATTGTTTAATATAAAAATAACTTTTAGAGGCAAATAATGCAGAAAACATACCAAAAGCTGCATTCAAGGGATTCATATCACACTCAGAATAGTTATATCCCTGATCCCACAGGTTCTTTCCAAGTGTAATGCCACATTTCCTAAGCTCTGGCAATGCAAGTTTTCCACACCATATATACATTTCAGCTCCAAAATCAAACACAAAAACCTAGCAAAGAAGGGGGGGGGGTGGAAATGGTAAAATACTGAATATAAATATACATGAACTTGAACTTTCATTTGAAGAACTCATGGTATAATTCATCTTCATAAACATGAAGCTGGATTTCGAAAGCATTCTACTTGATGAATACTTAGGGCTCAACAAAATTTATATCTGACATGGCTGTGCAGTGACACCTCAGCTAACAAAGATAATTTGCTCCAGAATTAAATGTGTAAATGTGTTAGAAAAAAAAGTTTTCCTATAGGTTTCTATGGAAATTGTTTCATTAGTTCTAGGCAATGCCCATGATTTGAAGTTTTATAAAACACTAAGAATAAAATGCACCATAAAATAAATACATATAAAAAAGTAGATCTAATCACAAAATTAAAATCTGGTTAATTAAACATAAAGTACAACTTAACACTCAAAAAATTAAGTATATCTACATGAAGACAAGAAACATGAATTAAAACACAAACATACACCTAAAAATACATAATTATTGTCAGTGCCCAGACCACTTGGTCAATGCTATTACCAAGAAATAGATATTATTTATGAGTATAATTATTTGGGTATAGTAATGCAGGATAAGCTTAAATGAAACTCACACACCGTTATATTTCAATAAAAAAGATTAAAATATATATGCAGTGATTATTTTACAAAATTAAAAACTTGATCAGAGTTAATATTTTAGGAAAGATTTATTTTAAGCAGATACATTCAATTATTAAATACTAAATCAGTGCCTGGGAAGGAACTTATAATAAGAATATTTGGAAAGTGAATAATATACAGTCAAACCTTGTTAGCCGGTCACCTGGATAATGTTTCCTATGATGTGATGTGATGGTGGATGGTCGAAATGATCCGACTTCATTTTAAGATAAAGAGAATTCAACAGATAAATATTATTTTTTTATTTACAAGAGAGATATTAAGACAAAACATATATGCTATGTACATATGCGATAGACTCTCACGCATCTTTGCTGCACACGTACCACTGCTCAGATGTAGGCATGAGAATGCAGTGCTATCTATTTCTTGCCATTTAGAACAAACATAATTTTCCATTTATGAGTCGATTCATTATAGAGTATCCTCCCAGTGAGCAGGGTGAATGATACACAAAATAATGATTAGGAAGATGCTATAATAAGTATGAATGAATGCAGTAATGCTAGTAAAATTAATGCAATGATAAGTGTAAATGTGTGTGTGAATGAAATACATCAATGTCAATAAAAGAAATAATATGTATAATGAATGATTCAAAACATCAAAAGCATACAAAACAGATTCACTTAATATCAGTAGTAAAGGAGTCTTTCTGGAAAATGAACTCTTCGTCTGGATCTGGTCACAGTCTCTTTCAGTTTTACAATCTTGGTGCCATTTGTTTTGGGAACAACCATTAAGGGACTAGGCATCGTTGGTGGTAGAATATGCTTGTTAATTATGTAAGCAGGTTTAGCTGTGTCAATTGACACTGTCACAGGTTTGTCACTGATCTTGATCAGAAAATTCTCATTGTCATGTTGTATTACCTCATACGGTTTGGAGTAGGGATGCATCAGAGAGGGACAAATGTTGTCCATTTGGAAGAAAGACATGCCAACAAAATGATAAATCTTTATGAATGTTGTACGTACTTCTTGGGTTGCGATCAGAGGAAGAGAAAGGTGACAGCTACACATGATCTCATGCAAACACAAACCATAGGTTGAATCAGCTGGTTCCCCGTATACATCGTAAGAAAGTAGGTCACCAGGAAGGCAGAGTGTTTTTCCATAAACAAGCTAGGCCATGGTAGCTCGAATATCGCTTTTGTAAGCAGCTTGTAACCCCAAAAGAAATATTGCTAATGACCCTGTCCATCGAGTGTTGTGTGTTTTGAGAGCACTATTCAGAGTATGATGAAACCTCTTTCAATCATACCATTGAATTGAGGATGGTATGCAGTTGTATGTATTATGTGACTGCCAAGGATTGCATTCAACTCAGGGAATATAGCGGATTCAAAGTTTCGACCTTGATCGGTTGTTATGGTAAAAGGAGTTTCGAATCTGATACCCATTCATGAACGAGAGCTTTGGCTGCATTTTCAGCTGTCATGTCTTGCATTGGTATGCATTCTGTCCATTGCAACATGGCCTTGTTGGCGCTCGCTTGATCTTTACCACTTATGTAATAGTAGTGCATGTGTTATGTTTTATTATTGAGTTTGTGTTATGTCTATCATATACTTAATGTTTATAATTATTTTCTGTCGGCTAAATAAACTTTTGTTACTTACGGACGTTTTTGGTGTCGACGTGTAACGAACTGTTTTAGGAAGAAAAGAAACTAGTTTCCGAACTTGCCGCTTGGAACGCCCATGTCGATGGGGGCGCATGTGCGTTACTCCTCATTTGCATGCTTAGTGATTTGAGAGCTATATATAATCACGTCCGTGCTTCAAATCGGTCTTCAGTCTGATGTAGCGCTATATTCGCAAATCATCTGAACAACTCGGCTGGTCCGATGTTCCTGTCAGTTGCTCTCCAAAAATGCCGTTCAGGAATGTCTAGTGTCCGTTCTCGATCTTAATACCTTCGTAGATCTTGCCGACTGCGATCTGGTGTTGGCTGGCATAGTCAATAGCAGTGGTCTGATACTGTTTCCTCGTATGATGCTGAAATCTGCAATCTGATGCTACCCCTGTTCGTCACGACCTCCGCCATCGGACTCCACCGCTTGAACGCCAAAATCCACGTGTAGCACTGCCGATGTCCCCAATCTAAAGACACCTCTTCGTCAACGTCCTGGGTTTGTCGAATTCCCTGTGTGGTTCTATTGGTGTTCGTGATGTAATATTGTCTCGTCAACGCCCTCGGTTTGTCACGACACCTGTCATCTGATTTCTACGGCTTGACCGGCGAAGACTAAGTGTGGTTCTGTTGACATCCGTGATCCGATTCCACCGCTTCGTCGACGCCTTGTGTTCGTCGCCGAGTTCTATGTGTGACTACTGACATCTGTGGTCAAGCATCATCACATCCATAGCCGAGTGTCACTTACGCCCTAGTCTCTTCACCATAAGTATACTTTGCAATCTTCCTACTAGTGAAGGGTTTTCCATTGATGTGATGTCTTGACTAATGTGTGCTTTAATTTGTAATAGAAATAAATAGTTCTTCGAAACTGTTCGGTTCATTGGCAGATAAAGACATACGTTGCACCATGTGGTAAAATGATTGATGATGGTCAGTATTGGTACATTTTGCGAGGACCTGGATTTGAATCCCGCCGCTGCCACAGTGGTGGTTGGCTGAATATGGTTTTCTGTGGTTTCCAACTTCAAGGCACGAATGTGAGTCAATCTCCCTGTTAAAAAGTCTCGCCACAAAGGTAAAACAATCATTACACTTCACTCACAGTTAGAAAAAATGATGGCAGATGGCAGCACTAAACATAAAAAGCATTACACAGAAACAAACTTTGTGGTAAGTTCACAACACAGGACACACACACACACACATTCTAACATGTACCAATTCATTATAAGTTCCACAGAGGAATATCAACAAGGTGCATGTGTGATTTAGTAGTGAATAATTTAAAGAAATTTGTACCCTTCTTTGATGGTGGCAGTGGTCTAATGAAGTCGATATGGGCAAAGCAAGGAATATGAAGCATAGCAAATGCTTTCAGAGGACATTTTTCACAGCTTCTTTTATGGATATTTTCATACCAGACCAAAGAAATATTAAAGAAATGAGTTGGGCGCGGTAGCCCAGGTCAATAAGATGCTCGCCTAAAGTACCAAAGGATGTTTAGAGGTGTCGCGAGTTCGATACCCGGTTCGTCCTTTGCAGAAAACTTTCCTGACACAGGGGTACAACAAAAACGGCAACAAGACAGCAGGAAAAAAATCGTTACCGCAAGGAGTCCCCATCGAGGGGTTAGTGCACCAATCCCTCAATGAGTATAAAAAACAAGCCTGCTATTCGGAATCAGCAATAAATTGTAGGTCCCGGTATAATTAGCACTGGTGTGCAGAAAATGACCGTGGTGCAAAAAAAAATGATCAAGAAATGAGTTTCGTAGTTGCCAAGGCACCTAGATATGACAAATCGTGCAGATGATGGAATATTGCTGTTCAGATTTATTAAGGTTCATATGGTTGTGGACTACTGTTCGGAACACAATAATATAAATGAAAATTCTCTCAATAGGAAAATATTGTTTTTATATTTGCAGAGAGGAAAATATTGTTTTATATTTGGCATAAAAACATTTGATGCCAAAATGTTTTGCAATTCCTCGTCTTATGATTGAGCATCAGAGAGGTCCTTGCAAAATTCAATCGTTCCTTGTAAAATTACCAGTAAAATTGAAACAGGATGAGTTAAAGTTCCTCGATTCGGTTAAATACCTCAGAGTTTTAATTGATGAGCATCTTTCATGGTCTAACCATACACTAGAAGTCAGCAATTCATTAAACTCCTTTATATACATATTTTCGAAAGCAAGGCATTTCGTACACTTTTATGTAATGCGTATGCTATATTTTTCACTATTTTCTTTAAATTAACTTATTGCTTGTAAGTATGGTCATCTGCCACTCCAACATCTCTACAACCCCTGGTAATTGCTCAAAAG